>NC_133427.1:8009166-8698333 GCF_049350105.2 Macaca mulatta
CATTTAATAAAAACAATGCTATACATTTTGTGTCTTGAGCTCTCATCCCAGTAGTGGATCACCTCTGAATAAAGACACAAAAACATCTGCCTCCAGGAGGTGTAAAGGAAAAAAAAAAAAAAAAGGCATTCTCTGGATCACGAAACAAATGCACAGAATTAGGGAAGAAGAAAGAATAACCTATGCCAATTGTGCATTTGTCCCTCAGAAAATAATGTCTAAATTAATGCCTGAGCAGTGAGAAATGCAAATTGACTACTGTGTGAAGCTGGCTCAGAAAATAGCCAAATAGGGCATATTACTAGGTTTATATGTTTATTCTCTTATTCTTCTCCTTATGATAACATTTTTGATGGCATAACTCAAAACAATTATATAAATACTCAAAAGTACCTGAGATACTCAATGAAAAGACAAGATAGTTCAGATCTAAATGTGACTTATGACTTTAATACTTATCTGACAATCATGAGCAGAGGGTGCCTCAGTGAGTGCTGCTCAAATAATGAAGTCTAAGGTGAAAGTAAACACAGAAGTTACTTCAGTAATACCTCCAAAATAACAGTGGCACATCATGGAGATAAATAAAATTATAAAAGACAATGTATTTCAGCTTTGTTCCAACAAAGAATTTAGCCACCTTCAGATTTCTTCAGTGAAAACTCAAAGGCAAGCACAGGGGTTAATAGCCACGGTTTCTGCAATGTCAGCTGTCACAGTAGAGAAGGTGATTGAGGCATCTTGATGGACACCTTGTGAAGATTATGGCATTGCCACATGGACTTTCCAATAGTTGAAGAAATGGGAACAACAAAATAAATAAGAATAATACTAATTTATAACCCACATAGGCCATACTGATATAAATTGAATAAGAAAGAGGAAAAAAAGAAGTGTGGTAGTCTCAACAGTGGACCAAGATGTAACAGTCTCTGGTTTTAAGAAAAAAATTTTTTGACTCTAAACAACAAAATAAGAATCAACAATGTTTGAAGCAAAAGTCAAAAATACTGCTTTAGTTTTCTATTAGTTTACTTTCTTTTATTAACTGTTGCTCTGCTTTACAATTATAAACATTTTAGCTTTTTATGTTGCTCTGTATGTTTTTCAGTTATCAAAAAACAAGCATTTCAGGACACCTATTAACATTTCAAAGTTTTTTAAAACTGTATTTTGAAAACAATTAAAACAAGACAAGAATTGTCTTTAAATGACAAAATCACCAGAGTAGATACAATCAGGAACACAACAGCAAAGAAATTTGGTTGTTTGGAGGGTTTACAACAACCCAACAAAATAACCTGAACTGTGATTGATAGTACATATTCAGAGACTAGAATCTGAGATATTCCATATGGTTTTAAAACATACATTAATATAATTCACTAAACTATATCATGAAGAATATTAGACATTACTTGGGCAATCCCATGAACCTAAACATGTCAAACAATCCTGTTTACCTGTGTTCTGGATGCTTCAGGTCCTCTCTGCAGTTCCCAAAAGCTGGACAACAGGGAGAACAACATTGAAACTGAAATTCGATTTTGGAAGTCTGCTGAATATGTTTGAAGTTTAAAACATTTGATATAATGAAATAAAATTTCAGATTACAGTGTCATTTGTTTTACCAAAATGATGATTTAAAAGTTTGAAATAGCATAACGCTTTTATTAGTTCTTATTCAAATATGAAAATCCTGTTCTAAAGTGAGAAAGCTAAATTTTACCTTTCCATTAACTTAGTATTAATGTTAATCCTAATTTTAATAAAACTTTATACTCACTTTTATTCAATTTTAACCAGTTGACAATGAGATGAGGTGTTTACAAACCTCTTATATAGCTTTACAAATTTTGCTATTGTGTATTTTAGTTTCTTTAAAAAAAACTTGTTTTGCTTGTATTTTATGCTTAATCTACAAACCATATACCTTTTGAATTTAGTCAGTATGTTTACACAGAATTTCCTTTCACAAGGTTGTTTTTGCATTCATGCATAATGAGCTCTTTGCTCAGTCCTATAGAAATTTTGTCTTAAATTATATAAAATAAAGCATGAGTTTTAAGCAAATTTTAAGACTTTTAATATGCACATCAGAAAGTATTTGGGCTTTCAACAGCTAACTGCTATTGAAAAACAGGCAGCCAGCCCTATAGGCAGCAGAGAGATACAGAAAAAATAGCAGGTTTCCTATAGCCAGTCAAAACAGAAATAGAAACTGGTCTTATACTTTGTATTTGCAGTCCCCGAGGTGTGATATTCCTCTTACTGTGTCCAACTGATCTCATTGTTCAGTTTCCATCTATGTGTGAGAACATGCAGTGTTTGGTTTTCTGTTCTTGTGATAGTTTGCTGAGAACGATGGTTTCCAGCTGCATCCATGTCCCTAGAAAGGACACAAACTCATCGTTTTTTATGGCTGCATAGAATTCCATGGTGTATATGTGCCACATTTTCTTAATGCAGTCTGTCACTGATGGACATTTGGGTTAGTTCCAAGTCTTTGCTACTGTGAATAGTGCTGCAGTAAACATAAATGTGCATGTGTCTTTATAGCAGCATGATTTATAATCCTTTGAATATATCCCCAGTAATGGGATGGCTGGGTCAAATGGTATTTCTAGTTCTAGATCCTTGAGGAATTGCCACACTGTTTTCCACAATGGCTGAACTAGTTTACAGTCCCACCAATAGTGTAAAAGTTTTCCTATTTCTCCACATCCACTCTAGCACCTGTTGTTTCCTGACTTTTTAATGATTGCCATTCTAACTGGTGTGAGATGGTATCTCATTGTGGTTTTGATCTTCATTTCTCTGATGGTCAGTGATGATGAGCATTTTTTCAGGTGTCTGTTGGCTGCGTAAATATCTTCTTTTGGGAAGTGTCTGTTCATATCCTTTGCCCATTTCTTGATGGGGTTGTTTCTTTGTTTCTTGTATGTTTCTTTGAGTTGTTTGTAGGTTCTAGAAATTAGCCGTTTGTCAGATGAGTAGATTGCAAAATTTTTCTCCCATTCTGTAGGTTGCCTGTTCACTCTGATGGTAGTTTCCTTTGCTGTGCAGAAATTCTTTAGTTTAGTTAGATCCCATTTGTCAATTTTGGCTTTTGTTGCCGTTGCTTTTGGTGTTTTAGACATGAAGTCCTTGCCCTTGCCTATGTCCTGAATGGTATTACCTAGGTTTTCTTTTAGGGTTTTTATGGTTTTAGGTCTAACATTTAAGTCTCTAATTCATCTTGAATTAATTTTTGTAAGGAGTAAGGAACGGATCCAGTTTCAGCTTTCTACTTATGGCTAGCCAGTTTTCCCAGCACCATATATTAAATAGGGAATCCTTTCCCCATTTCTTATGTCTGTCAGGTTTGTCAAAGATCAGATAGTGGCAGATGTGTGGTATTATTTCTGAGGGCTCTATTCTGTTCCATTGGTCCATATCTGTTTTGGTACCAGTACTATGCTGTTTTGGTTAATGTAGTTTTGTAGTATAGTTTGCGGTCAGGTAGCATGATGCCTCAACCTTTGTTCTTTTGACTTAGGATTGTCTTGGTAATGTGGGCTCTTTTTTTGTTCCATATGAACTTTAAAGTAGATTTTTTCCAGTTCTATGAAGAAAGTCATTGATAGCTTAATGGGGATGGCATTGCATCTATAAATTACCTTGAGTAGTATGGCCATTTTCACAATATTGATTATTCCTATCCATGAGCATGGAATATTCTTCCATTTGTTTGTGTTTTCTTTTATTTCATTGAGCAGGGGTTTGTAGTTCTCCTTGAAGAGGTCCTTCACGTCCCTTGTAATTTGGATTCCTAGGTATTTTATTCTCTTTGAAGCAATTGTGAATGTGAGTTCACTCATGATCTGGCTGTCTGTCTGTTATTGGTGTGTAAGAATGCTTGTGATTTTTGGACATTGATTTTGTATCCTGAGACTTTGCTGAAGTTGCTTATTAGTTTAAGGAGATTTTGGGTTGAAATGCTGGGGTTTTCTAAATATACAATCATGTCATCTGCAAACAGGGACAATTTGATTTGTTCTTTTCCTGATTTAAGATGTTTTATTTCTTTTTCCTTCCTGATTGCCCTGCTAGAATTTCCAACACTATGTTGAATAGGAGTGGTAAGAGAGGGCATCCCTGTCTTGTGCCAGTTTTCAAAGGGAATTTTTCCAGTTTTTGCCCATTCAGTATGATACTGGCTGTGGGTTCGTCATAAATAGCTCTTATTCTTTTGATATATGTCCCATCAATACCAAGTTTATTGAGAGTTTTTAGTTGACTAAAAGCTGTACTACTTAATAGCATACCAGTGACTATAATAACATAATTGTGCATAATTGTAGCCTTCTACAGTAACCAAAAGAGCATGGTACTGGTACCAAAACAGAGATATAGACCAATGGAACAGAACTGAGCCCGCAGAAATAACACCACACATCTACAACCATCTGATCTTTGACAACCTGACAAAAACAAGAAATGGGGAAAGGATCCCCTATTTAATAAACGGTGTTGGGAAAATTGGCTAGCCTTATGTAGAAAGCTGAAACTGGATCTCTTCCTTACATCTTATACAAAATTTAATTCAAGATGGGTTAAAGATTTAAATGTTAGACTTAAAACCATAAATACCTCAGAAGAAAACCTAGGGAATACCATTCAGGACACAGTCATGGGCAAGGACTTATGACTAAAGCACCAAAAGCAATGGCAACAAAAGCCAAAATTGACAACTGGGGTCTAATTAAACTAAAAAGCTTCTGCACAGCAAAAGAAACTACCATCAGATTAAACAGGCAACCTACAGAATGGGAGAAAATTTTTGCAATCTACTTATTTGATAAAGGGCTAATATCCAGAATCTACAAAGAACTCAAATAAATTTACAAGAATAAAATCAAACAACCCCATCAAAAAGTGGGCAAAGTATATAAACAGACATTTCTCAAAAGAAGACATTTATGCAGCCAACAGACACGTGAAAAATTCTCTTTATCACTGGGCATCAGAGAAATGCAAATCAAAACCACAATGAGATACCATCTCACACCAGTTAGAATGGCGATCATTAAAAAGTCAGGAAACAACAGGTGCTGGAGAGGATGTGGAGAAATATGAATGCTTTTACACTGTTGGCGCAAGTGTAAACTAGTTCAACCACTGTAGAAGACAGTGTGGTAATTCCTCTAGGATCTAGAACTAGAAATACCATTTGACCCAGCTATCCCATTACTGGGTATATACCAAAAGGATTATAAATATTGCTACTATAAAGGCACAAGTATATGTATGTTTATTGTGGCACTATTCACAATAGCAAAGACTTAGAATCCAAATGTCCACCAATGATAACTGGATTAAGAAAATGTGACACATACACACCATGGAATACTATGCAGCCACAAAAAAAGGATGAGTTCATGTCCTTTGTAGGGACATGGATGAAGCTGGAAATCATCATTTTGAGCAAACTATTGCGAGAACAGAAAACGAAACACTGCATGTTCTCACTCATAGGTGGGAATTAAACAATGGGACCACTTGGACACAGGAAGGGGAACATCACACACCAGGGCCTGTTGTGGGGTGGGGGAGAGGGGAGGGATAGGAGGGATACATTAGGAGAAATACCTAATGTAAATTATGAGGTAATGAGTGCAGCACAGCAACGTGGCACACATATACATATGTAATAAACTTGCACATTGTGCACATGTACCCTAGAACTTAAATTATAATTATATATATATATGTGTGTGTGTGTGTGTGTGTGTGTGTGTGTGTGTGTGTGTGTGTGTGTATGTATCTTCTTTTAAAAAAAACCCAGGAACTAATGTCTTCACAGCTGAAATCTACCAAACATTTATAAAAATTAATACAAGACAAATTCAAACTTTTCTGAAAAATAGAGTAGGAGGTAATACTTTTAAATTAATTTTACAAGACCAGTATTACTCTAATAACAAAACCAGACAAGAACACATCAGAGAAAAACTGCAAGCTGATCTCTCTCATAAATATGAAAAATTTCTCAACAAAATACAAGCAAACCAAATTTCACCATTCATTAGAAAGATCACTCATTATGACCAAGTGGGATTTGTTCCTTTGATGCAAAATTTGTTCAACATATGGGTAAATCAATTGATATGAAACATCATATCAACAGAAGGAAGAAGGAAAGCCAAATGATTATTTTAATTAACACTGAAAAAGCATTTGAAAATATTCAACACTCCCAATGATGAAACCCCTCAACAAACTAGGTATAGAAAGAGCATGCTTTAACAAAATAGAATCCATAAATTACAAACCCACAACAAGTATCTTACTGAATAAGGAAAAACTAAAAGCTTTTCTTCTAAGGTATGAAATATGAAAAGAATGTCCATTGACAACACTTACTCAACATAGTACTGGAAAACCTAGAGATATGAGATATTTGGAAATGTCACTTTTCTGGATGGAAATATCAAAAGCTGGTAGTTCATTTGACTGCATTTTGCTTAGGCCCACTGGACTTATTCCACAAAATTTGCCTGGCAGGCTATTCTTGGCTTATGCTACTTACCTGGATCCCACGCCTGTAAGAAAGATTACAAGTCAGGTGTGAAGCAGAAAAATGTGCATCAGCAAGGGTGAATTCTGGCCACTACAGTCAGACATGCTGGCTGCTGCCAGGAGGTGGGCAATTCCATCTGCCAGGACTTTGCAAGGCTGCAGCTGGACCAGGGGTACTGAAAGCAGCTTTTATGACTAGCATTGGGGAATGTGGTGGTGCCTTTAGGCTTGGAGATGCCAGGAACCACAGTGCCCCAAAAAGAAAGTCGTAACATTGCCTCAGGAACCACAGTGCCCCCGAAATAAAGTCATTCAGGGAGTTCACAGGTCTGAAATCCCTGAATATCACATCTTTTTTTTTTCTCACTCTTTGTCCATAATGTGGGAACCAGGGGGCATGTTTTAGCCCTGTTTGTGTTACAGCTTTTTTAGATTTGCCATTTGATAAGTTCCAAATTCTTGTATTGTGACCAGGAAGAATGATGCATGTAGACAAGTGAAGAGTGAGTAGGATGAAGAGGGGGTTTATTGATTGATAAAACAGCACAGAGAAGACCTGCAGATGGTAGCCCAGTCAGGGTCTCCCTACAAGTGTTCAACTCCTAGAAGAGAACAGACTTGGAGTGGAGAGCTCCTCTCTGCATGCAGACCAACCCTTCCTCTCACCATCATCTATCTTCTCTTTGAGCCTGGCTGACTCTGGGGTTTTTACGGACTGCAGGGCGGAAGAAGTGAGTGCTGATTGGTCCCTTGGTGGCCATGGGTGGGCCAAGGAACAAGCAACACAAGTTTCCCCTCTGGTCTCTGGAACTGGTTGCCTGGCCCTCAGGCTTTGGGCCATCCGTGGCTTGAAGGTGGGATTTCATCTGGGTTCTATCCCCTTCTGTCAAAGAGCCTGTCTGCTTACTGCTGCTGTTAATTTTTCCTAGACTTCTCATGCCAAGGGGCACCTACATGCAAGCACCAGGCTGCCCTCCGCACTCCCCACTGCAGCCTTTGTGATGGCAGTAGCTCCTCTGGACAGCTTGCCATTGTCATCACTAACTAGAGCAATCAGACAAGAAAACAAAATGAAAGACAACAAAATTTAAGTGAAAGAAAAAATATTGTTTGCAGATAAAATAATCTTATACCTGAAGATTAAACACCACTGGTACTCCCTCCTGTGCTTGTTGGTGGGCAAAGTCTGCAGAGGGCCTAAATGGCATGGGGCTGGCGTGTCAATTCTGCCCTGAGTGTGTGCATACTGGGCTGAGCTGCAACAGCACCTGGGCTCAGCCCCCAGCTTGCTTCAATACTGAAGAAATCATCAGCACCAGGAAGAATCCAGGTAGTGGAAACAAGTACCCTTAAGCCCATGGGGAGGCAAAAGTGTGTTTTCTAACAACAAGAATGCAGAAATTTCCAGCTTTGCAGTGGCAGAATGGCAGCAGCAGCTTTACCTGGGGAGTTACCACCCACCATCTCAGAAGGGGCACTGGTCCCACTTGTCCTCCAAGTGGAGGCTGGCTCTATGGAGCAAGCAGTCCCAGTCATGCCCTCTTACATCCTGGGGCAGGGAGTCCATGTCCTCACTGGGCCTGGGGTGGTGTCTGGGGCAAAGGTGACATTTCTGTGAGATCACTCCATGCCCCCTACCCAGTGCTCAAGGTGGCCCAGGGCTTCCACTCACCCAGGTTGCATCCCTGCTCAGGAAAATGCTGTCAGGAGCCAATCACTGACCCAGGCTGGCCAATGGGCGTGTCAGTCTCAGTGGTCACTCTGATATGGGGCAGACCCAGGGAACATGTGGCCACACTCAGAGCCTTTTCCCAAGGCACAAGAACCTGACCCCCTCAGAGATGTAGGTGCCAGGGCCACCCAATAAGGGCACCACTCACACTTTCCACCCTGGGTCCCTGAATCATGGTCTAAGCTCTGCACTGTCGGCCAGCCCCTGCACTCCACATGGAAGTAAGGCACGACCCTGTACCATCTCCACCTTAGGCCCTTCTTTGCCTGACCATGATGCTCTCCTGTTGATAAGTGGCTCAGCCTGGCTTCATTGCTGTGGCCTTGAGGGCAGTAGGCTCCCATGGGCAGGCTCCAGTGCCTGTCTGCCTCCTTCCCAAACCATCCCAGCAGTGGCAATGTGTGAGAGCAGCCACATGGGGCCAGAATTTAGAGCAATGAAGTCTCTGGGCCCAGGAACAAGTTTTGCCTGGTGGTACTAGGATTGGAGCAGCATCATCACTGCTCAGGGACATGGGGCTTGGGGTCAGACAGCCACTACTTCTGCTCCCTCAGCCTGTCTTGCTGGCACCACTCATGCCTCCCACTGCAGCCTTTGTGATGGCAGTAGCTCCTCTGGACGACTTGTTATTGTCATCACTAACTAGAGCAATCAGACAAGAGGATAAAATGAAAGACAACAAAATTGAAATGAAAGAAAAAATACTGTTTGCAGATAAAATAATCTTATATCTGAAAAAGTCTAAACACTCCAAAAACAACAACAACAAAATTAGAACACATGAATGCAGTAAAATTGCTAGATACAAAGAAAAACTCATACAGTTGGTAGAATTTCTATATATCAAACATAAACCATCTGGGAAAAAATTAAAAATTCTATTTACTATGGCTACAAATAAAATCCAATACCTAGAAATTTACTTAGCCAAATAAGTGAATGATCTCTACAACAAATACTTTAACTAACTGATTAAACAAAGAGAACACCAAACAAGTAAAAAAAATTCACGTTAATGGATTGAATTCAATATTATTTAAACATCTATACTACTCAAGCTAGTCTACTCATTCTGTGTAATCTCTATCAAAAGACCAGTAACATTTTTCACAGAAATTAAAAAAAAAAAAAAAAAACACTTCTAATATTATATGGAATTACAAAAAAATAAAAATTAAAAAGAGAAAACACGAACAGCTAAAGCTGTTTTAAACAAACAAACAAAAAAAACCAAAACAGAAACCTGATGTTAAATTTACTAAAATGCTACAATAATCAAAACAGTAGGATACAAAACAAAAACAAAAACAAAAAACAGATGCATACACCAATAGAACAGATGAGATAATGCAGAAATGAACTCTCACAGCTACAGTGAACTTTCAATTCATTTTCAATAGACGTGTGAAGAACATACACTGTAGAGAAGACAGTCTCTTTGGTAAATGGTCCTGGAAAAACTGAATATCCATATGCAGAAAAATAAAACTAGACCCCTATCTCTTTACATATAAAAGTCAACCCAAATATACTAAAGACTAACGTTGAAGTCCTTAATCTATGAAACTATTACAAGAAAACTTTGGAGAAAATCTGAAGGACGTTGGTCTAGGCAAAAATTTTTTGAGTAATACCTCAAAATCACACTAAATCAAATTAAAAATTGACAAAACTGATAACATTAGGTCAAGAGTCTTCTGCAGAGTAAAACTAACAATTATCAAAATGAAGACACAGCTGACAGAATGAGAGAAGTTATGCAAACCATCTGTCAGGGGATTGATAGCCAAAATATATAAGGAACTCAAGCAATTCTATAGAAATAAATTTAAATTTTGAGTTAGATATTTACATAGATATTTCTGAAGAGAAATATACAAATGGTAAACAGAAATATAAAAAATGCTAAACATTATTGATCATCAAATAAATTCAAATCAGAACTACAATGATATATTTTCTCACCCCAGTTAAATAATTTTAAAAAGACAAGCAACGATAGATGCTGGTAAGGGTGTGGAGAAAAGGGTAGCCTTATACACACTTGGCGAAAAAAAAATAGTAACATTAATATAGAAAACAGTTTGAAAGTCCCTCAAAAAAAACTAAAAATACACCTACTACATTGTCAAGTAATCCCATTCCTGGGTATATACTCAAAAGAAAGGAAATTGGTGAAGCAAAGAGATATCTGCCCCCCCGCTTTTTTTTTTAGATGGAATCTCGCTCTGTCGTCCTGGCTCGAGTTACAATGGTTAAGATTTGGAAGCCAGCTAAGTATACATCAGTAGATGAATGGGTTGAAAAAACACTGTATACGTGTACATAATGGAGTATTCTTCAGTCTTAAAAATAATATTCTGTACTTTACATCAGCGTATATAAAACTTGAGATCAGTATGTTAAGTAAAATAAGCCAGACATAGAAAGAAAATGTTACATTTTCTCACTTATTTGTGGTGTCTAAATATCAAAATTATTGAAGTCATGGAGAGAGAGAGTAGAATTATGGTTACTAGAGGTTGAAAGGGTAGTAGGGGATGGTCAGGAGGTGGAAGTGGTTATTGCACACAAAAAATAAGTGCGTAAATATGACCTATTGCTTGATAGTAAAACAGGGGATTATAGTCAATTACAGGCTTTTCTTATCTTCTAAAATAACTTTATAACATGTTATTAGCTTGTGTGTAACACAAAAACATAAATGGTTGAGGGAACATTTACTGCGTTCTCCATGATGTGATTGTTACATATTGTGTGCCTTTATCAAAACAGCTCATGTGTTTCACAAATTATACACTTACTATATATCAGTAACAGTTAAAAATTAATATAATTGAGAAAAAAATAAAAAATGTAATGCATTTTTACAAGTAAAAAAATAGGGGTTTGACTTTACAGTCAAAATTTCTTTAATATTGGGTCTGAGTTTCCCATTCTTTATTTAGTTCTCCCTTTTTCCATCTTCTTTCTAATCTTGTTTCTCCCTTTGAACTAAAACCTTTTTCTGCCTAATCTTTCAAAAGAAATAAATATTCATAAATCAACTCTAAAGTAAAAAAGATGTATAAATTACCTTTAAAAATTTAACACTATATCTTTCTGTGCTGAGCTTCATAGATCTGGAGGAAAGATGATACAACAACACTGTGGCTACCACAACTGAGTATTGCCCAAGAATCACTGGAACCACTGTGTGGATACGACCTATATCCACTCAAGAACATAGGGCTCTAAATTTGTTGGTACTGAAGTCTGCCAGTCTATTACCCTTCCCTTCAGGGTGTGAGTTTCCCTAATATTTTTAGGGTTTTGTGTATTCTATTATGTCTTCATTTTGTTGCAAATTATTTTAGGGTGGAATAACATAAAAAGGTTTTGATTGATTTATTTATTGTGGGTATACAGTTTACTAAGTATCAAGTTTGAAAGACTATACATTGTGCATTTTTATTACTGGGATCCTCATTAAAGATTACTTGGTCTTACATACATTAATTTATTTTGAGGCTCTTTATTCTGTGCCATTAATTTTGTGTCAGTCTTTATGCACATTTTTATATAACTTAGCCTTGCAATATAGTTTTAAATTGGAACCTATGATGCTCTAGTCTTAGCTTTTTCTCAAACTTTCATTGGTTATTTAAAGTCTTTTGTAGATTTTATACAAATTTTAGAATTGTGTTTTCTATTACTGTAAAATATTGAAATGCTTATAGACAGTGCATTAAATCTACAAATCATTCAGGATAATATTTCACTTTAAAAATATTTATTCTTCAAATCCACAAACATGGCATATCTTTTTAGTCATTTGTGTCCTCTTCAATTAACATCTCAATATATTTTATCTTCAGCTGGTCATGGTGGCTCACGTCTGTAATCCCAGCACTTTTGAGAGGCTGAGGCAGGTGGATCACAACGTCAGGAGATCGAGACCATCCTGGCTAACACAGTGAAACCCCATCTCTACTAAAAATTCAATACATATATAGGAGTGCTATACGTTAAGTCTTCCACAGTATTTTAAGTGTGTTCATTTATGTTTACTTTTATTGAGTTATAAAGTCACATTCCATTGTGTTATAATTGCCCATAATATTTAGTACACTAACATGGTATATAAGTTTGTAGCTTAATGACCAATGGCTATACAATGTATAATAAGTTTGTTGGCTATCACGTCTTGGTTTGTGAAAAACACTATTTCAGTGAAATATCTGCTTTGGTATGTGCTTCCGTGAAGTACTGAATTTACTGAATTTTTGACATTTTTTTTTTTCTTTTTGAGATGCAAGTTCACTCTGTTGTCCAGACTAGAGTCCAGTGCCATGATCTTGGCTCAGTGTAGCCTCTGTCTCCTGGGTTCAAGTGATCTTTTTGCCTCCCTACTAGCTGCGAATGGAGGTGCATGCCATCTCACCCAGCTACTTTTTGTACTTTTAGTAGAGACGAGGTTTTACGATGTTTTTCAGGCTCGTCTTGAACTCCAGACCACAGGTTATCTGTTTGCCTTAGTCTCTGAAAGTCCTGGGATTACAGATGTGAGCCATCATATCCATCCTTACTTTTCATTTTTGGTAGTTAGGTCAGTAAGGCTAATAACAATAAACAAATATTTTTAAATTGTGTTTCCACCATACAGATTTGCTGTAGCATCAATGCAGTAAATTTGTATTTCTTTTAATATTTGTGAAGATCTCTCTCTGGGTTTGAAAGTGATACAGAACAGGGGTAGAAAAGTGTTGGGTACAGAAAAATAGGGTCCCTGGTGAGGGCTCCACCCTTGGGTTTATGCTCATGAATCTAGATGAGGCAAGGTACTCCTGTTTTTGTGCCTAAATGTTGCACTTTCCAACACCACCCTGGCCCACTGTGCCCCCCATTCTATGCCTCAAAAACACTGAGACTTGAGTGGGCATGCACACAAGCAACTGGACATCAAGCGGGACACATCAGCAGAAGAGCACACAGGCAGCTTAACACAGAGGAGCAGAAGACATAAAGAGCACACTGAGAAGCAGTGGCAGACATCTGCAGGCCATCAACTGGAGGCATGATGTGGATGCCAAGGGGAATTTGGCTGGGACTGCAGGAGGAGAGTATAAGCACTGAGAGGCCCAACTCCAGGGGGAAACCACATTCCCCTTTCAACTCTCTTCTGGCTTCCCATCCATCTGCTGAGAACTACTTCAACCATTCAATAAAACCTTACACTCATTCTCCAAGCCCAATGTGATCTGATTTTTCTGGTACACTAAGGCAAAACCCCCAAGATACAGAAAGCCTTCTGTCATTGCAATAAGGCAGAGGATCTAATTGGGCTGATTAACACAAGCTTCCTATAGACGACCAAACTAAAGGAACACATTATTTGTAACACACGGCCATTGGAGTTTCAGGAGCTATAAACATTAACTCCTAGACACTGCTGTGGGGTCAGAGCCCATGCTCCATACCACATGCCCATCTGCCTGCTCCCCCTAGGAGTTTTGAGCAATGGGGCACCAAATAAGTGAGGCACACCCCCTTCACACATCCTGTGAGGAGGACAAGGGAAGTTGTCCCATTTAAACTGAGGGCTCAGTAGGGATCCCAAAAGGTGAGTACAAATGTGAAACTATCAGGTTAGCCCCTCTTCTAAATCTCTGCCATCTCTTTCTCTCTTTCCTGTAGATAAGAGGCTCTGTTTCCCTTCATGGAGTTTTAAAACTCCATAATAACCTGGCCAGTCAAAATCCTAGACTTCTCTTTTCTGTTTCTCACGGTTTGAAATAGCTCTTATCTCATCCTTCATGGTGTTAAAGCATTTTGCTACAGGCTGCAGCAATGTTGTTAAGCAAAATGAGCCTTTTGTCTTAGCTGCCAAACATGCAAATCAGATGAATTGTTTTTAGAGGTACCGTCTCTGTCTCCACCCCAGCAGCCACAGGTGTGCATGGCTCAAGGCATATCCTTTTATTTCCCCTTTTAGTTAAAGTGCCTAGACAAGTACACAGCATGCAAAGGCCTCGCTAAACAGCCATGAGGAGGTGGAGGGGAGCAGCACCAGTCTCTACTTCCTTAGAGTCTGCTGCCTTAGCCTCCGTGACCTTAGCCTCTGCCGCCTGGGATGAAGAAGGGAGAAAACTGCAGTAGTAATTGTGACCATACAGGGCCAACAGATAGATGCATCTCAGCCATTGCAATAAAAGAGTGTCTCTCCACTGATCAAGGAATTCAAAGCTGTCTGAATTGAGAAAAAGGACACAAGGATTAAAGGTACCAACTTGTACTGAGCCAGATCCTTTTCTTTATAGTTTAAACAGTTTTTCTCATTTTTCCACCCTTTTCTAAGTGAGAGAACTCCCCCTGCCAGCATTTAGTTTCTGAAAGGAAAGTTTATGGAGAATTGACCCCTGCTGGCTGATAGACCCCTGCAAACAAATTTGTCAATGCTTCTTTGCAACAGTTTTAATGGATACTCAAGTACCGTTTTAGTCCCAAACATGATTTCAAGTTTCAGCCTGAAGCCTTAAAAAGAAATAACAGATTTCTGCAGTCAAAAGCCAGGAAACAGGAAAAATATAAATGGGCAGGATTAATTCCTACTGACTGAATCCCCCACCCCATGGAAGAGGGTCATACCTCATGTCATAAATAAGTCAAAGGAACACAAATGTTGTTGACAGCTGGAAGGCACAGTTACTTCCTATACTCCAAGTTTTCCCTGCTTCATGGGGACATACCACATTGGTATCTATGGGAGGCACCTGCCAATGTCATAGGGACTCAGGGATAAAAAGTGGAAGAAAAAGGAGAAAACTTGCTTTCTCTCTCCATCACACACTGAGTTTTCACTGAAAAAAAAAGAAGGGGAAATGAGGGACAACTTTATTCTGTGTATTTCAGATTGGGCAACCAGTTTACTTAACCAACCCCAGCTAATAGTTCTTTGGAGTGTATTCTGAACTATTGGTACTGCCTTGACCTTCAGAATCTTGAGAAAAAACACTTCATACCCCTCTGCACAAAGGTTTGACCAAATTATAATTCATGGCAAGGACTGGCTTGGGCTCAGGAAACAACCATGTATTTTGATACAATCTGCAAGTGTTTTGTAGATGTGACGATAGATGGTCTGAGGCCCCATATGTGCAGGCTTTCTATACCTTGCAAGTCAATCCAGACCTTTGCCAACATTGTAGGATTAATCTAGCCCTCCTCTTTGCCATCTCAGGAAATGTTGCAAAAGTCAAGCCCAGGAAATTAAAAATGAGACTCTCAAAGGCACTCCCAGCAACAGAGCTAGGTCCCTCCAGTCCTGCTTCTCTAGGTACACCCCGACCTCCCCATCCAGCTTCAGCCTTTCACTTGCACCCTCCTAGAAATCCTCTCTCTAAACAAGCCCCAGTCTCACCCTTGACCCTCCAATACATGCCCAGTGAATTTGGGCACAGTAAGGTCCAGGTCTTCTTCTCCCTACAGGACTCAGAATAAATTAAGGAGGATCTTGGCAAGTTTTCAGATGACCCTGCTAGATATATAAATGCTTTCCAAATTTCACTCAAATATTTGAACTCTCCTAGATAGATGCTATTTTTTTCCTTTTTTTTTTTTTTTTTTTTTTTTTTTTTGAGACAGATGCGATATTGGCTCACTGCAAGCTCTACCTCCCAGGTTCACGTGATTATCTTGCCACAGCCTCCTGAGCAGCTGGGACTACAGGCACCCACCATCAAACCTGGCCAACTTTCTGTATTTTTAGTAGAGATGGGGTTGCGCCTTGTTAGCCAGGATGGTCTCAATTTCCTGACCTCATGATCCACCCACCTTTGTCTCCCAAAATGCTGGGATTACAGGTGTGAGCCACTGCGCCCAGTCTATGTTATGTTACTTTTGAATCAGACCCTGATGGACACTGAGGAATAGGGCACTGTGCAAGCAACAGATAAATTTGGGGATGAACTTTGGGTCATACAAAGCATCAGGGGTATTATCCAACTGGAATAGAAGCAGTACCAATGGATGATCCTAAATGGGATCCCAATGACAAGATGAAAGACTGGAAGAGGAGATACTTTCAAGTGTGCATAATGGAAGGCTTATGTAGAACTAGTACCAAGCTACTTAATTATACTAAGTTGTCCATGATTGACCAAGGATTTGATAAACATCCCACTGCCTTACTGTAAAGGTAATAGAGACATTGGTAAAGTATCCCTCTTTATCTCCTGACTTAGTCAAGGTAACAACTGAGAGACAGCACTAGCTGGAATTCCTAGGCTGACTAAGAATCCCTAAGCCTAGCTGGGAAGGTGACTGCATCCACGTTTAAACACCGGGCTTGCAACTTAGCCCACACCAGACCAATCAGAGAGCTCACTAAAATGCTAATTAGGCAAAAGAGGAGGTAAAGAAATGGCCAATCATCTATTGCCTGAGAGCACAGTGGGAGGGACAAGGATCAGAATATAAACTCAGGCATTGGAGCCAGCAACAGCAACCCCCTTTGGGTCCCCTCCCCTTATGTGGGAGCTCTGTCTTCACTCTATTTCACTCTATTATATGTTGCAACTGGACTCTTCTGGTCTGTGTTTTGTTATGGCTGGAGCTGAGCTTTTGCTCATCATCCACCACTGCTGTTTGCCGCCATTGCAGACCCGCTGCAGACTTCCATCCTTCCTGATCCAACAGGGTGTCTGCTGTGCTCCTAATCCAGCGAGGATCCCACTGCCACTCCCCATTGGGCTAAAGGCTTGCCATTGTTCTTGCATGGCTAAGTGCCTGGGTTCATCCTAATGGAGCTGAACACTAGTCACTGGGTTCCAGGGTTCTCTTCTGTGACCCACGGCTTCTAATAGGGCTTCTAACACTCACACACGGCCCAAGATTCCATTCCTTGGAATTTGTGAGGCCAAGAACCTCAGGTCAGAGAACACCAGGCTTGCCACCATCTTGGAAGTGGTCCGCCACCATCTTGGGAGCTCTGGGAGCAAGGACCCACCAGTAACACAACTATTCCAGATTGATTCTGTTAGCAGCAGAAGCTACAAAAACAGGCTCTGGATCTGGAGAGTACTTTAGAGAACCTCCTAAAAGTAGCCACCATTGTCTTTTATAATAAAAAGAGAGAGGCCCAGAAAAGAGATAGGAAAAACAGGAAAGAATAAGAAGCTTTAATGGCTGCCAGGTAATCTCCACAAACTTCAGAATTCCCATGGTGCACCTGGTAACTGTTAAAGATATGGCAAAAAGAGTTATCTATCTTCTAAAGTTTAACTACCTCCATACAAGGTTTAATTTATTTTGTCAGGGTGAAACAACTCAGGGTAAAATGTTTGTTAGTATATTTCACTTCTTATCTCTCTAATCTTTAATAGTTTCCTTTTACATAGGTTAAACACATGTTTAACCTATGCATACAAAACCATATAAAACTTGTTTCTCTCTGACTTAGAAGCCACAAAATTCCAAATGGTCAGATAACTGGAGCTTCAGATGATAGCTCCACTTAATAGGAACCCTTAGATAGACATCTGGGAGAAATCTGACTCTGCATTCCCTGTCAGCAGGAAGTAGCTTAAGACTGATGATCATCTAAATTCTAACAACAATTAGATGCACCTCTTCAGAAAGGGCAAATGATATAGGAGAGAGATAGGGTAATGCTGGGTAGAAAAAGTCAGTCTCTGGTGAGGTCTCTCTATCCTCTGGCCCATGCCAATGGACCTAGGTCAGGATAGGCACTCCTGTTTTTATGCCCAAATATTGCATTTTCCAAGACCACCATGGCCAGTCATGCCCTCCAGCCTTTGCCTATAAAAACCCTGAGACCTTAGTGGGCATGTACACAAGTGGCTGGACGTTGAGAAGAACATACTAGCAGAAGGACACACAGGTGTCTGGACACTGAGAGGAGAAGAGGAGTGGAAGAGCATAACAACAGTCACTGGCAGGTTATCGAGATGCAGAAGGACACTGGCAATGAAGGAAATTTGGCCGGGGTTGTTGGAGGATAGTTCAGCCACTGAGCAACCTGACTCCAGGGAAAAGAACCTTTTAACTCTATTCCCCTTCTGGCTTCCTGTCTACAGTAATATGGTTTGGCTGTGTCCCCACCCAAATCTCAATTGAATAGTATCTCCCAGAATTCCTATGTACCGTTGGAGGGACCCAGGGGGAGGTAATTGGATCATGGGGGCTGGTCCTTCCTGTGTTATTCTCCTGATAGTATATAAATCTCAGAAGGTATGAAGGGCTTATCAGAGGTTTCTGCTTATGATATTTCCTCATTCTCTCTTGCAGCCACCATGTAAGAAGTGCCTTTCACCTACCACTATGATTCAGAGACCTCCCCAGCCACGTGGAACTAGAAGCTTAATTAAACCTCTGTGTCTCTTTCCAGTCTCAGATATGTTTCCTTATCAGCAGTATGGAAATGGGATAATACAGTAAATTGGTGCCAGTAGAGTGGGGCGTTGCTGAAAAGATACTAAAAAATGTGGAACCAGATTTGGAACTGGGTATCAGACTGAGGTTGGAACAATTTGGAGGGCTCAGAAGAAAAGAAAATGTGGGAAAGTTTGGAACTTCCTAGAGACTTGTTGAATAGCTTTGACAAAAATGCTAATAATATAAACAATAAAGTCCAGGCTGAGGTAATCTCAGATGGAGATGAGAGACTTGGGAACTGCAGCAAAGGTGACTTGCATTATGTTTTAGCAAAGAAACTGGTGGAATTTTCCCCTGCCCTAGAGACTTGTGGAACTTTGAACTTCAGAGAGATAATTTAGGCTGTCTCGCTGAAAAAATTTCTAAGCGACAAAACATCCAAAAGGTGACTTTGGTGCAGCTAAAAACATTCCATTTTAAAATGGAAAGAGAGAAAAAAGATCAGAAAATTTGCAGCCTGATGATGCAGTAAGCACTTTGTATCCTGTATCCCAGCTGCTCCAGCCATTGCTAAAAGGGTCAAGGTACAGCTTGACCCATTGTTATAGAATGTGCAAGCCCCAAACCTAGGTAGCTTCATGTGATGCTGAACCTGCAGGTGTACTGAAGTCAAGAATTGAGGTTTTGGAACTTAAACTTAGATTTCAGAAGATGTATGAAAACACCTGGACACCCAGGAAAAAGTTTTCTTCAGAGGCATGGCCCTCATGGAGTACCTCTGTTATGGCAGTGTGAAAGTGAAATGTAGGGTCAAAGCCTCCACACGGAGTCTCTACTAGGGCACTGCCTAGTAGAGCTCTGAGAAGAGGGCCACTGTCCTCCAGATCCCAGAATGGTAAATCCATTGACATCTTACACTGTGCACCTGGAAAAGCCATAGACATTCTGGACAAGCCCATGAAAGCAACCAGGATGGATGCTGTACCATGCAAAGCTACAGGAGTAGAGCTGCCCAAGACCATGGGAACCCATCTCTTGCATCAGAGTTACCTGGATGGGAGACCTGGAGTCAAAGGTGATTATTTTAAAACTTTAAAATTGGACTGCCCTGCTGGATTTCAGACTTCCATAAGGCCTGTAACCCCTTTGTTTTGGCCAACTTCTCCAATATGGATGACTCTATTTACCAAATACCTGTATCCCTATTGTATCTAGGAACTAATTTGTTTGCTTTAAATTTTATAAGGTCATAGACAGAAGGAACTTGACCTGTCTCAGATGAGACTTTGGAATGTGGACTTTTGGGTTAATGCTAAAATGAGTTAAGACTTTTGGGGACTGTTGGAAAAATATAATTGTCATTGAAATGTGAGAACATGAGATATGGAGGGGCCAGGAGTGGAATTATGTGGTTTGGCCACATAAAGAAAGACTGGGGGCCAGTCTTTCTTGTGCTATTCTCATGCTGGTAAATAAGTCTCAGGAGGTCTAATAGGTTTATCAGGGGTTTCTACTTCTGCTTTCTCCTCATTTTCTCTTGCCACCACCATGTAAGAAGTGCCTTTCTCATCCTGTCATGTTTCTGAAGCCTTCCCAGCCATGTGTTACAGTAGGCCCAATTAAACCTGTTTTTCTTCCCAATCTTTGGTATGTCTTTATCAGCAGTACAAAAATGGACTGGTAAATGCAGAGAGCTATATTCACCATTTAGTAAAACCTTGGACTCATTACACAAGCGCATGTGTGATTCAATTTTTCCACTACACTAGGGCAAGAACTCCAGGACACAGGTCCTCTATCCTTGCAACAAGGCAGAGGGTCTAATTGACCTGATTTATATGAGTTGCCTACAGGCATAAAACTAAAAAAGAACACTGTAACACATGCCCACTGGAACTTCAGGAGCTGGAAACATTCACCCTTAGCTGCTACCATGAGGTGGGAGCCCACAGTTTCCATGACCTGCCCATCTGCTTGCACTTCCCTTAGGGGTTTTGAGCAGCAAGTCTCCAAAGAAGTAAGCCATACCCCCATCACATGCCCTGTGAGGGGGTCAAGAGAACTTTTTCCATTTCAAAATGAAATCAAACAAGTGGAAAGACCTATCAAAAGAATATGCTGCAACTATACATCAGATAACATATCACACACTGTGCTTCCTCAACTTGCAGCATGTTAAGATCATTTGCTTTCCTTAGTTCTATGAGAAGATAAATTCAATTCTGGGCAGTTTTCCCCCAGTTACATTATGGGAACTTACACTTTCATGTAAAAACACACATTTGTTTAATGGAAAGCTGAACCATTCCTACAGTGGATATCCAAAATCAACCACAATGTTTGGGGCTTTTTTATCTTCTGGCAAATATTCTCTCTCTCTTTTTCAATCTCTTCTCTCTCTCAGTTGAATAAGTATTAATGGAATAACTTGTCTTTAGGGCTTCTACGTACAGAACATCAACACTAACATATGCAAGTTCACTTGAGATTTTAAAAAAGACAAGTAGTCAGTAGCTCATGAGCCTATCCACTGCTAACTCCAAGAAAGAGTCTGCCTGCAGCATTAGCAACTACAGTACTGTGTTCTACAGACGTCTGCAGATGGACACTTGAACTGTCATCTAAGAAAGGAACAACATTGATCTCTTCTGTATAGAGTTGAATTACAGCATTCTCCTTTCTTTAAGTCTCTTTTTTTTTTTTTTTTTTTTTTTTTTTGAGAAAGAGTCTTGCTCATCACCCAGGCTGGAGTGCAGCCTCCTGAGTAGCTGGGATTACAGGCACCCACCACCACCAGCTAATATTTTCATTTGTAGTAGAGATGGGGATTTACTGCATTGGCCAGGCTGGTCTCATCTGGTTTGAGACCTCACATGATCCTCCCGCTTTGGCCTCCTGAAGTGCTGGGATTACAGGCATGAGTCCCTGCGTCTGACCTTTAAGTATCTTTTAAATGGATTAGTTCAAATGTTCTTGGCATTGAAGATAAGGTAGTACCATTTGTAATTTAACTACATGTTTGAAAAATCTTCAGGAGACTAAATCTTTAGGAGGTAAAGGAGATTTTTATCTCTAGTTTACATTCACTTATCTTTAACTCATCTATATCTCCAGTATTAAATATCTGGATTTGTTTTAAGTGTGTCTTTTGGATCACAGTAAGGTTCTCTAGGCCTAAACACATGTAAGGTTTTTTTGTTTTTGTTTTTGTTTTCCACTCCGTGAAAATGAAGAGTAATGCATAGAGAAAAAACTTCTCTCAGCTTGTTTATGTCATTTAGACATAAACCAAACAATGTTTTTTATTAGAACATAAATTTCAGGCAGTTAACATCAAAATGTGAGGCTAGGCCTCTTTCTAAACTGTTTTTGCTACATTTTGTCAAAAACCGCTTCTTTACAGCATACCCATCGAAAGGCGTTATTTTCATGAGAGTTTCTCTTCTTACTCATCCAGCTATTTAAAATCATTTATTTTCTTTTTCTCTAGAAAGGAGAATTCTGCTTTTTATATATGTAGTTTCTGTGGATTATTGCAATTATTATTTCAGTGTATCTGGAAAAAACATCCATTTTTGTTATTTTTCTTAATTACTTATCATTATTATTATAGTTCTGTGAGCAGACAGAACTGCAACATCAATCATAATATTAAACAAAAATATCATTTGAAGTTTTTAATGCAATTTTTCTATGTCTAAGAAAGGCCATGTTAATCGTGGGATAGGTCTATAATGGAAATAAAGTGGCAATGCCTTTCTGTACAAGGTACTGACCTGAGTATTATCCTCTCTTTTCTATGGTGCCATCACAATTTTATATTCATATGTAAAATGAACACAAAATTTCATAAAAAATCTGTACATTCTTAATTACTGCATAACTATATGTTTCAGATTATCCTCATCTCTACAGTTTTTGTTTTGTTTCTACAAACTATGGAGTGGAAAACACAGAGTCCTTTCTTTGAGGAATACTATGCAATACTAAATATATTAGTGTACACTTTTAGCATTAAAAAAAAAAATTTCTACCACACTGTGGGTGGCCTCACTTAAGGAGTTTGGAAACCCATCTTTGAAGCACAAGATCTAAAACATGTTGGTAGACATACGTGGTTCTTTGAGGAAAACGGGATGGTATTTGGAATATGTAGGAAATGCCGTACTCATTAATGATGAGGAAGAGCTTGAGACAATGAGCTACCAAAAAGACTATATGTTAAGTTTTTAAAGAAACAGATTGGTCAACAAAGGTGTAACTAAATTTCCTATTGGCTGACACAGAGTGTGAAACACATGTATTCTACTGAAAATGAAGGTTTTCTATTGTATGTAAGCGTGTCCCAGATGAAAGGACAAAACCACAAAAAGTGGATAGCTAAATTAGAGTCTCAGATCCTTTGTATCTGCAAAATATATGTGTGTGAGAGAAAAACTCTCAGAAAACCTCCTGCAAAGTTATGTGTCACAGTTACGATCATTTGCTTTGTCACATTTCCAAAGCATCCCTTTATACCATAGACCATCAGAAAACTGTCTTTACCAAACCTTTGTGTTATCTGCCAATAGCCTTTCTAGACTTTCTCTGACTAAAAAGGGACAGGGTGCTATGGCATTGCCAATAGTTTAGGGGCTAGGAGGCATTCAGCTCAATGCTGCGCTTGTGCAGATAAAACAGGGATGGTTCATAATAAAATTATATTTCATATTTGTATTTTCTGACTCACAAGCTAGTGCCTCTTTTCTTGGCAAAACCATACATATTATGCAAGTAAATAATGGTGATATTCACAGACATGTATAGTTCTATAATCTGACATTGAAAATAGTCCCCAAACTGAGATTAGTAACCTAGATATGAGACTTGGCATAGGTAGAAGTACGACTAGGATCAGTTGTAACTCTGTGGTAATTATACAACAACTGGGGTCAGTTTTAACTATAACTGACCCCAGTTGTAATTCTACTTCCTATAATAACAATGTGGAAAACAGACACATTCTTGTGCAAGACAGTATCATCTGAATTTCTTAGCAGTGGCAATAATGTTAATCTATTCTACAGCCATAAAATATTCACATTGTAGAAGTTGTTTCAGGATGGAAAACGCTTGGCTTTATTAAACATTGAAATATGTCTTCATGGCCTGCAGCCATGTGTGAAGCAGCTGCAGCCATTCAAAATATCCAGATCCTGGGCTTGTATTTCTTTCACCATCTCATCTTCATCCCCTTCTGTTGGATCTTGAGCTGGATTCATCTTCTCTTCTATGTTCCTAAATGGTCATTTTACACAGCAGACTTTGCATTCTTGCTCCTGCTCCCGTGTAATATAACCATCGTTTATACTTTGGACTGTCTGCTGTTTGAATAGAACTGTAGGTGGGATGAAAATTTGAGAAACTAGACCGGTTTGCATACCATGGAGGGCACCTGCACTGCCTTGGGCATCTGCTTAATGTGCTTAGATATTAGAATCCTTTCCTCTATTTGCTACATTAAAATTGTCTCTCTTCTTTTTTGACAGGAGTCTGTTCTGTGGCTTTACTTTTGCTGTCTCTCTTATCCAAAATGGACTGTGACCAGTCTTGGTTTCTCCAGGTTTTTTCTCAGATGTGCTCATTTTTGGCTACAAATGCTATGGTGGAGAGTCTGCTTTTTTGGCCTGGCCAAGTTTTTATATAGGGAAGTCTTATTTCTTAAATTTGCAGAGTGTTCCAATCTGCCATGTCAACAAGGTTTTAAGACATACACTTCTTATATCTGCAGGCATTGATTAAGCCTTTTCCATAGTCTCTGCTCTTGTTGGTAGAAAAGGCCCTGTTTGAAGTTGAGAACTGTGTCCTTGCCTGTCAGTTGGATCTTCTTCTTCTATGCTTGGTTGTAGTTCTAGATGTTTTTATACTTGTGGCTTTCAGGCTGGTATTGTGATATTTCATGATTTGCAGCAGACCATACTTCTGGAAATTATAGCTGTGGCCATGGACTATAAATTCTTCCATGGGCAAAGTGATACCAAGTTGCTTGCTAAACTGTCTGGGTGGCATGTCCAGGTGATTCCAATGGTTTAGGAGGGCTAACAGTCCTCTATGGAGCCCCATGGTTACTGCAGCCAAGTGTCCAGTATAAGGACACCTTGTCAATTAGAGCTTTGTGACATCACTAAAGCAATGAGAGCACTGCCTCTGGCATTAACCATTTTTTGAACTTTAGAAAGAAACCTCCAATAAACACCAAGACATAGATGGGTAACCTGATTGTGAGGTATTACTGTTGGCTTTATGTGTTTATTTTCCACTAATATTGTTTGTAAAAAAAGACTGTTTTCCATCCCAAGTGCTTTGATGGGGTTAATTTTTTTGGTCTTGAAGCAGGAAGATGCTACAAGACAATTAGTGATTACAGGACAAGAGTAATTCTCTTAAAAAACCACCAAAATATGTCTGACTTTTCAAATCAGAAATAAGTAACATCACTTTCTGTTTTTCTTCTCTTGTTTATTACCTATTGGGTGACTTTAAAATGGATAACTATCTTACATTTCCAAAGTCTAGAGGAGCAGAAACATAATGTTGACCAGTTTTTGTTTGTTTTTGTGTCTACACAAGTTGTCCCTCAAGTCTGAGGTGCTGGTGTACTTACTATGTCATTAAATGGTCAATCCTTTGTTGTTGTTGTTTGAGTCTTATTCTTCCATGCTCTTAAATATGTCAGTGATAATAGGGTTCTCATCCATGTAAAATATTTACTTTAACTCCCCTAGTACAAGTCTTATATGCATATAAAGTCACACTCAGACATTCTAAGCACGATGAGAAAACCAACAGAAACAAAACAAACCAAAAACACATGATTTTCTGTGTTCTTTGATACCTGATAATTTAGATCTATGTCTTTTTGTTTTGTTTTGTTTTTACAAGAAATTGCTGAAACAGCCTAATTGTGCATGGTAAATACCAAGGATCTTGGTCTCACAGCCAAGTGATTTAAGGTTGTGGACACACACACAGAATGAGTTTAGAGCAGGAGTTTAATGTTTAATAGACAAAAAGAACAGCTCTTCTTCACACAGAGGGGTCTTAAGTAGGTTGCCTAGTTATACTAAAATCTCAGGGTTTTTGTAAATGGGTTAGTGAGGAGGTGATGTCGTTTCCTCATAAGACCTGATGATTTAGTTGGAACCAGATATACTTTCTGTATACAGCGAGTTTTATCAGCTCTCACCTTATTCCCTGACCATGTAGGCAGACTTTTAGTCTATGCTGCTCTGTGCTGCTTTGTGTTGCTTATCTGGGAGAGGGAGTTTGTGTGTCTATTCCCAGACATCTTCTTGCAGCTGCAGGTATCTCCCGCACTTCCAGTTCTAGCTTCCCGATCATGCCTAGAAGGAAAGGAATGTATTTATTAAGGCCCACCGTTTTTACTGGGGCCCATTTGTAAGAGTGTGAAGTTTGGTGATTACCAAAGTAAGATCCCTCTTTCTGTGCTCAAGGTGTTTATGTGTGATTTACAGAGTGAATTTTTAGGCTGCCATTTGTTAGAGAAGAAGTGATTTCTTTGAAATTCACGAGGTTAGAAGGGAGCTATTTTTGAGTTTTTGTTAGAAAAAAGTTTCCTGCCACGGACTCACTTTATCCTGTCTACCCAAATAATGTCCATTTCCTATAATGTATTCTGCCTTCCTGGATGGAATCCCTGACTGCTATTAGGGGGAATTGGGTGATCATTTATTCTAGCTACTTCCTGATGGAGATGGGCTTTGTATAGGGAATAGCGGCTAGAATTCCTGGGTTGATCTAAGGGTCCTCATAGAAGAGCGGTTTTATTTTCAGCTCCATTTATAGCACCATCTGAAGGTTGATAGTTTCTATGCAAGCAGGATTAGAATATAGGGTCCAAATATGGGACTACCATTATTAGCTGGGGCACTATAGGCCATACTATATCAATGGAATTTGTTTGATACCTGTGAGCCATTTAGATGAGTTGTGCTGTTGTAAGCCTGTGAATGGGGTTGGCTTTGTTTAACTTACTTGGTCTTACATACCCCCTTAAAAAGAAAACCTGGGGATTATTGGCTACCTCACAGGGTTTGTAGGATAATTGCTCAGAACTAGAACATATATCTAGATAGTTACATCATCCATACCTTTCTGTTTCTTCTGAGTTGCAGTCAGAGATCACGGGTGGGTCAACAAGAATAAGCAGGATTAGTTTAAAATGTAGGCAAGTACTTAAAACAAAGAGATTAGAAATCAGTAACAGACATATGGTAAGTTTTAAAACATAGTATCTCTCTCTCCAGTCTTAATTTATGTTAAAAACAAATGATAAAACATAGTTGTTTGCAAAGTAGTGTGTAGTATGATACTTGGCCTGATTAGTTGCATAAAGTGCAGTAAGAATAACTATTTTTACATAGGCCTTTTAGATTGGCTTGGATTGGACTTTATTCCACAAGAAATCTAAGATAGTACTTTTTAAAAGCCAAGTCCAAATATGGATTTGTACCCTCAAATACCTCTAAGTGGGGTAAACTTCTTCTTTGGGTTCCATCATGGGGTTCCTAGGCCTGTTAGAAAGTGACATTCCTTACTCACCACAGGTCTGTAACCCTGTACAGAGACTGTCTAGACAAAGTATGAGGCCAGTTTTCCCAAGGTTCTTTTACTGGCTCTGCAAGTCACACCAGACTTCTTAAATGGGAACACAGCCTTTCATTCAAAGCCTTGGTAAAACAACCAGTTTTTCCAAATGTGTAATGTTTAAAAATAAAGTGGATTTTTTTGGACACTGATTTAAACAACTATATTGTTGTAATTTAAGAATACTTTGAACTAGTTTTTGAATTTTAGAGGAATTAGTTGGGGAAAAATAAATACTCTCCAAACTTTGCTACAAGAATACGCTTTATTAGTTGTCAAAGCCTATATCTAGCTTAAGACATGTTTTCTTGAATCTGAAAAATGAAATAAGAATTAGCACTGTTCTAAGATAAATCAAGAATATTGTTTTAGTTTCTGATTAGTTCAGTCCATTCGCTTAACTCTTGTTCTGTTTGATATTCATAAACATTGCAGCTTTTTATGAGTCCTGTACATTTTTTTGCTATGAGAAACCTGCATGGGAGAGCCCTTCTTAAATTCCCATAGCTTGATTATAAACATCTTTTGAAGAGAATTAAAAGAAGACAACAATTAGCTGTAAATGACAAAATGTCCAGTTTGGATACAGTCAAAAACACAATTAAAAAATAAATTTGATTTTCTTTTGGTTTATGATAACCTAACATAACAACCTTAATTGTGATTAATAGCACATATTCAGACACTAGAACTTTAGACATTCCATACAGTTTTGGAACATATGTTAGTATTATTTTCTAAAATACAATACATCAAGGGTACTAGACATCATATTGGCAATTCCCTGTAATTAAACATGTTAATTAATCCAGTTTCTCTCTTTTATGAATGCTCCAGGGGCCCTCTGCAGCACCCAAAGCCAGGGGTTAATGGAAAGACAACTTTGAGACTAAAGTTTGATTTTGGGAAGCCTGTTAAATATATTTACAATTTAAAATATTTTATATTATAAAATAAAATTTTAGATTATCGTAAGTTGTTTTCCCAAAATAATGAGTTAAAATTTGAAAAAGCAGAAAATATTTATTAGTTTTTTCAGTTACAAGAAAATTCTGTTTAAGGGAGAAAATTAAATTTTACCCTTGCATTAGTTTGCTATAAATGTTAACTGTAATTTTTAATGAAGGTTTAGAAACAATCCTATTTAATTTTAAATAGTTTGACCAGGAAGTAAGATTTTTCACATACCTGTTATAACCCTTGACAAGTGCTAAAGAGTAGGTTAGCATTTTGAGAAAACCTTGTTATGCTTTTATTTTAGTGATTAATTTACAGAAAAAAAGTATGTAAAACCCTTTTGAATTTAGTTAATATGTTCACACACAGAGATTCCTTTGCAAGAATAATTTTTACAATGTTTTCACAATTTGTTTAAATTTTTTGCTTTATTTTATTTAAGACAATTTTTGTTTTATTCCTAGGAAAATTGTGCATTTCCATGCCTTCTTATATTCCTTAAGTAAAAACACCTTTTACTGTATTTTTTTCCTTACATCCATTGAATTCAAGTCCATGTTCACTAGTTTCAATAACATAATGGTAACTCTTAGCAATTTTTAACTTCAATATAAAACCTGGTAGGTTGCTTTATGTATGGGGTGCAGATAAACTTTGATTCCTTTCAGCATAGTTAGGAGCATGGTTACTTCCATATGTTCCCAGGCCCTACCAACTGTGAAGCAGGTAAATTGACAGTTTTTAAAGCCTAAAGAAGCATGGTGCAACCTTAACACACTTAGAAAACCTAATATGAGACCTCCATAATTTTGGTCACATTTTTGCACCTTGAAGACATTTGTATTTTATCAATAGTTTATAGGACTCTTTTTATCTTTAAAGTCACATGACCTGAAAAGTACTATGGCTTTTACTTTTCCCTTAAAATATTTTATTTAAGTGCTTAATGTTTTTAGGCTCATTAAGAGTTTTTAACAGACATCACACACATAACACATATATAACCACACAGAAAAATAAAAGAAGATCTACTAGTTATAAGATCACATCTGCCAATTTCCCAATTGGGTTTGTGTCCGGAATTGGTGGGTTCTTGGTCTCACTGACTTCAAGAATGAAGTCCTGGACACTGAGCGTGAGTGATACAGTTCTTAAAGATGGCGTGTCCATTCAGACCTTCAGATGTGTCTGGAGCTTCTTTCTTCTGATGGGTTCGTGGTCTGGCTGTTAGGAGTGAAGCTGCAGACCTTCGTGGTGAGTGTTACAGCTCTTAAAGGGAGCATGTCTGGAATTGTTCATTCTTCCCAGTGGGTCTGTGGTCTTGTTGGCTTCAGAAGTAAAGCTGCAGACCTTGGGGGTGAGTGTTACAGCTCATAAAGTCAGCATGGACCCAAAGAGTGAGCAGCAGGAAGATTTATTGCAAAGAGCAAAAGAACAAAGCCTCCACAGTGTGGAAGGCGACCCATCGAGTTGCCACTGAGGGCTCCTGGTAGCCTGCTTTTATTCCCTTATCTGACCCCACCCACATTCTGCTGATTGTTCCATTTTACAGAGCTGATTGATCTATTTTACAGAGAGCCGATTGGTCCGTTTTGACAGAGTGCTGCTTGGTGCATTTACAATCCTTGAGCTAGACACAGAATGCTAGACTGAAACCTTCTCCAAGTCCCCACTTAGCTAGATACAGAGTACCAATTGATGTATTTACAAACCCTAAACTAGACAGAGTACTGATTGGTGTATTCACAAACCTGATCTAGACACAGAGTGCTGATTGGTGCACATACAATCCTTGAGCTAGACACAGAGTGCTAGATGGAAAAGTTCTCCAAGTCCTCACTAGGTTACAGAGTACCTACTGGTGTATTTACAAACCTTAAGCTAGACACACAGTACCGATTGGTGTATTTACAAGCCCTGAGCTAGACACAGAGTGTCCATTGGTGTATTTACCATCCTCTAGTTAGGCATAAAAGTTCTCCAAGTTCCCATCCGGCTCAGGAGCCCAGCTGGCTTCACCTAGTGGATCCTGCACCGGAGCTGCTCGCCAGTCCCAGCCGCGCCTGCACCCCTCAGCCCTTGGGCTGTAGATGGAACCAGGCGCCACTGAGCAGCGGGTGGCGCCCGTTGGGGAGGCTCAGGCCGCGCGGGAGCCCACAGCAGTGGAGTAGATCAGACATGGTGGGCTGCAGGTCCGGAGCCATGCCCCGAGGGTGCAGCTAAACGGGAGGGAATTTGAGTGCAGCGCCAGCTGGCAGGCACTGCTGGGGGACCCGGTGCAACCTCTGCAGCTGCTGGCCCGGGAGTTAAGCCCCAGCTGACTGGGTCAGCGGCGCCGGTCAGCTACTCCGTGTGTGGCGCTGGAAAGAGAGAGAGAGATTTTGAGAGGTTCTTACTCACTTTTAATTCCAGGGGTTCCATAAGAAAAACAGAGATTTTTTTCACCAAAATTGGATTTGTGATGCCTTTTCTGTTTTCACGAGGAGTTACAGGCCATCAGAAGTCATTCTAGCGTCCTTCGTGCACGCACCAAGAGTGGCAAGACAAAGTTTAAAAAAAAATAAAAAGTAATTCAGTAGCTTGAGTGGAAACAAAGCAAAACAGTAACAACAACAACAACAACAAAAACCTTTTCCAGGAAAACAAGATTTTTGAAGAGAAAAATATAAAGGCCTTTTAAATATATCCGTAACTTGGGTTCCCACTTTCAATTAAGCCCAACACTCGAATGCAAACAGATTTTTAAAACAACAACAAACAACAAATAAACAAAAAACAACAAAAAACACTTTGCTCTACTACCTGTTCACAGTCATGTTCAGGTTCTCCAATTTTCTCTGGGAGAAAGTGGCTGAGCGCAGGCAAGAACTGGTTTTCAGTTGGACTGCAGATACCTTTAGCAGCAAAGCTTGATGGTTTGAGGAGGCAATTTTGTGTTAGCCAGAGCCTTTACTTAGAGGACAGCAGTTTTGCTATACTGTGTGCTGTGCAAATAGTTAAGTTATTCCCTGTTGTTAACATGGTGGCCTCAGGCACCAGCAAAGCCACCAGAGTAACTGCTTGGAGGTAGGCTGACCATCATTTAGGAACCAAGTTAAGTTCCTTTCTTAAGTAACCTACTGGCTGTAGAGTCAGACCTCAAGCCTTAGTTAATACTTTTCTCTTTTTTTTCCTTTATCCCCTCCCTTTGCCTCCCTTCCCCTCCCCCTTTCCCCTTCCTCCTTCCCCTTCCTTCCCCTCTTCTTTCATTTCCTTTGATACACAGACACTGAATGCTTTCCGCATGGGGATACTGAGGGCTGGTGTTTTAAGCAAGGCTTGCTTTAGCTGGTTAAAGGCTTTTTGAACCTTAGGATCCCAAAAAGGGGAGATGAGTTTTAACTGTCTGAGTTTCCCTTCTGAAGTGTTGTAAAGGGTGAGCCACTTCTCTGTGCCCAAGTAGCAGTCTACAAAATCTAGTAATGCCCATGAATCCCCATAACTGTTAAAAAAAAAAAAAGGGGGCTTAATCTTTCCCTTACCTGGTGTTCTGGTTCCTCCGGATACTAGGTGCTTTAATGAAGTCTGACAGAGTTGAACCCTATATTTTGAGACCTTCTATTCCTTTTCAGCTAAGAAACTGAGGAGAGTCTTAGTGCCTTCCTGAGACTTCCTTGACTAAGGCAAAGAGGAGAGTCTCACTTACACACTGCAAGATGCTGACTGTAGGATGGGAGAACTTAGAAAGGTCCTTTGACAAGGCTTATCCAAACAAGTAAGGGCTGTTTTTAAATTCCTGAGGTAGCACCATCCATGTCCATGTTAACTGGCAGTTTCGGCAGGAGGGACCCTTACAGACCAAGATGTATTGAGAGTCAGGATGTTATGGTATGCAGAAAAGAGCATCCTTTAGATTTAGGACTGTAAAACATTTAGTTCCTTCAGGTATTTGGGTCAGCAACATGTAGGAATTAGAGACTACTGGATGTATTGGGACTACAGCCTCATTAATGAGGTGGTGGTACTGAACTAACCTCCATTATTTATTGGGTTTTGAACTCCTACTATGAGAGTGTGGCAAAGACTGTTACAGGGTTTGAGGAGGCCTGAATTTCAGCTTATTACTAATAATAGCTTCTAGCCCTTTCTTGGCCTCTGCCCTTAGCAGGTGTTATCTCTGGTTATGAAAACAAGTCGGATTTTTAAGGTGGATCTGAACTGGCCTACAGTTTTAGTTAGACCTATTCTTTCTTGAGTTGCCCGCATTTTGGATTAATATTAGCTTCCACTAAGGAAAGACAAAGAGTTTGTTCTGGGGCCATGAGGATGCCGGCCCCCATGCAGGCTAAAATGTTTTTACCTCATAAAGGAGTGGGACTTTCAGGTGTAATAAAGGAGGACTGTGTAAATAATAAGTCCCTACAACTACCACTAAGTAGTGAAGAAAAATATCAAGTTAAGAGTCTTTTTTAAGACACCCACCATTGTTGTGCTGTGGGAAGAGGGGAGGCCTGGATTGGTGAGGAGAACAGAAAGACTGGCTCTAGAATCCAGTGGGAGGCTTGCCCTCCTCCCTTCAATTTCCAGAATCACCCAGGACTCCTGAGCAGTAATGGATGTTTGAACCACTGGAGCCAGGGGTTTGAGCCTCAGAACCCATCAGTCTTGCTGGAGCATCTGTGACAATGACTCTGTACTCAGTGACCTCTGTCTCTTTTGGCAGTAGTGCAATCTCTAGTAGTCTTCACCACAGGCTGGATGGGGTCAAGGTGGCTTTTTCTTGTTGCATGTGCAATTCTTAAAGTTCCCTGGCTTTACAGTGGTAACAGGTGGCAATTAGTGGATGCTCCTGTGGGATCCTGGATTTAGCCACTAGAGCCTCAGTCTTTCTCTTGTGCTGTATTTTTCTCCTGGGCCTCCTCCCAGTCCTATTGTAAAAGACCAATGAGTCCACATTCAGAAGGTTCTTCAAGATACAATCTGGTCCTATAGCCTGTTTCTGTAGCTTTCTTCTAATATCAGGAACTGCCAGCTTTTCAGGTTTGGTATAGGAGCAGCATAACATTCCTCCACTAGAGGTTGAACACTAAGTTAAATTTTGGAACGTCTCCAAATTATCCAGGTCATCAGAAGAAGATCTGCCCAAGTCTCTATTTTCCTAAGGTCCTGTAATGAAAGGAGAATGTGTGTTTTAGTGGTGACCCTTCCATCTGGCATTTCTTATAGGGGTAGGAGTGAAATTGGGACAGTGGAGAGGTTTGGAGATTGTGGAGCTGGAGGAGATTTTGGTGCCGTTAGAGGCCCTGGATAAGAGAAACTGAAATAACTCGGGCACATAGAAAGCACCCCTTTCAGCTCCTCTGAACTTTCTCTTCTGACTTAGGAGGACTACTCTCCACAGACCTGACATATGATTGCCAAAAGGGGTGAGTCAATTGTGAAACACTTGCAAAGGTCTGGGTTGTCTCACAGGGCAAAGAAAACCTATTCATATCAAACTTCGGATCATTTATTCTCCCATCGACACAAAAGATCTAATTGTTGGATAAAATTAGAATCAAGGCTCTCTTCAGCTGGCCAGGTCTGTTTATTCCTGAGATGGTAAGAAGTCCACACCATTGTGCAAAAGAAAATGAGCCATTTTTATTCAAAATTCCAGAGTCAAAGGAGTCCCAATGCTTCAGAATGCACTCCAGAGAAGTGCAAGCTGAAGAGGGCTTGTTACCCATCGAATAAAGAGACAAAAGAAGAGGCATCCTTCTGTCTCTCAGTTCTTTTTAATGTGACCCAGGTTAGAGGGGAAGACCACTGGGGGAGTACCCCTGACCTCCCTCCTTGGTCTCTGGGTCCCAACACCATAATTGCCATCTCATGGTTGCAGGTGTAACCCCCAAACATGGTACTGAGAGGTGAAGCCAGCTGGACTTCCTGGGTCGAGTGGAGACTTGGAGAACATTTCTGTCTAGCTAGATTGTAAATGCACCAATCAGCACTCTGTGACTAGCTACAGGATTGCAAATGCACCAGTCAGCACTCTGTAAAAATGTACCAATCAGTGCTCTGTGTCTAGCGAAAGGATTGTAAATGCACCAATCAGCACTCTGTAAATATGTACCAATCGGCACTCTGTGTCTAGCTAAAGGACTGTACACACACCAATCAGCACTCTGTAAAATGAACGGACCAGCACTCTGTAAAATGGACCAATCAGCGCTCTGTAAAATGTATCAATCTGCAGGGCATGGGGAGGGCCAAATAAGGGAATAAAAGCTGGCCACTCAAGTCAGCAGCAGCAAAGGCTGTGGAAGCTTTATGTTTTCGCTCTTCATAATAAATCTTGCTGCTTGTTCACTCTTTGGGTCTGTACTACCTTTATGAGCTGTAACTCTCACCGCGAGCATCTGCGGCTTCATTCCTGAAGTCAGCAAGACCAAGAACCCACTGGGAGGAACAAACAACTCCGGATGCACCACCTTTAAGAGCTGTAACACTCACTGTGAAGGTTTGCGGCTTCACTCCTGAAGTCAGCAAAACTACAAACCTACCGGAAGGAACTCTAGACACATCTGAACATCTGAAAGAAGAAACTCTGGAAACACCATCTTTAAAAACTGCAATGCTCACTGCGAGGGTCTGTAGCTTCATTCATGAAGTCAGCGAGACCAAGAACTCACCAGAAGCAATCAATTCTGGAAAGAGTACCACAGTACCAAATCAATGGGGCTAGTAACCTTTATCCATGTGACTTCAGCCTTTTTCCTAATAATAAGGTAATTATCCTCTGAACTCTTACACTTGTGTGACTTGTGTGGCTCCTTGATAGATGGGCCTTGGGAGAGATTATGGAACAGTTGCATTCGAGCAAGGCCCCTTAAAAGAGAGAACGTACTGAACTGAGAATGTTTAGGTTCTAGTTAACTTTTAGATATAAAATTCCCTTTCTAGTTAGATGCCATTCTCGTTGTAGGCACTATAGGTGACTAAGAGAACATAAGTGTCAAATGATGGCTTTCCTGCTAATGCAGGAGTATTAAGACTAAAATTTGATTTTGGAAGATATGTCCCTCCTTACTGCTGAAAGAAGAACTAAAAGGCTAGAGGCTTTTGGCAAGGGGCAGACAAGATTCCCCATGGAGAGGATTCCTGTTCCACTAGGTGGCACTGTAAGCATTGAAATACCAGGCAGTAACTTTGTCTCCACATGCTCTCTAAACAAAGCAGGGAGAGGGAAGTTTTTAACTTGTAGCTAGCTGTCCCTATAGCATAGCTCCTAGAAGAAAAAAGATAATTCACCTCATAGAGGGACCATCCAGTCTGACTGGTCAGTGCTGGCTTCTCACACGGAAACCAACAATAACAAAAACGGCCTAGGTAGAGAAAGGGGTGTTCAGTGATGGTTGTGGGGGAAGGAGTAACCTCCTACCCAACCCTAGGAAATGCTATTATTAGCAGTTAAACAGTCTTTGAGATCTAGATTATAAATCCTCCTGTCTGCAGCAAGTCATAAAAAACTGCAGTCCCTTTACCTGCATTCCTGGTTGCTAAGCCTGCTAATTGGATTATTTCATTGCTTTGTAAAAACTCCTGCGGCATTGCATCCAGAGAGGGGATGGGAAACATGATGACCTCCAAAAGTAAAAGAGGCAAATAACATTTGCAATAGGAAATCTTTGAGATTCTGTGGCTAACACCTGGTTGGGTAGTTGGAGGCTGGGGTCAGTCCAGAAACCTTTGAATAACACTGGGGTGTAGCCATGGTCAGAAATTCTCAATTAATTCAAGACCTATTTGAGCCCCATGCAACAGCCAAACTCTCCATGAAAAGAACCTGGTTTGGACAGAGACTACATTCCGAGCACCCTGAGAGCACTAAGGGATTGACTAGGTCCTTCCCAGTAAGCCTCACATCTGAGTCTTCAAGACTAGCCCTTGTGGTTAATTAATCAGCCATCAGATGCTTGATGTTTTTTGATAGCTCTTTGAGATAATAAGAACTGAGTACAGGCTAGCAGCAGTAGCTCATGCCTGTAATCCAGGCACTTTGGGATGGCTTGAGATTAGGGGTTTGTGACCACACTGGCCAACATGGTGAGACCTCATTTCTACTAAAAATAGAAAAATGAATCTGGCATGCTGGCATACCTTTGTAATCCCAGCTACTAGCAAGGCTGAGGCTGAAGAATCGCTTGAATCCAGTAGGCAGGAGATTGTTGCAGTGAACCGAGATCATGTCACTGCAGTCAGCCTGGGGGACACGGTGAGACTCCGTATTAAAAAAAGAAAAAGAAAGAAAGAAAGTAGTAGCTTTCTGTATGCTCATAGTCTATGAGCAGTCTTTTTGGAAGTTAACTATTGGCCCTGGAAAAAGGCACAAGATTAAGATCCTGCCAACTTTTATAACAGTAACTGAATTGATGCAACGGTGTTTTCCATTTAATTAACAGAGACAGGAGAACTTAACTATTTTCCCAGAAGCAGATGTTAAGGGTACTTACTGTCTGTCAACTGTAGGCATTTATTTCACATAAAGGTCTCCTCCATAAGAATATGGAAGTCTTAACACATTTAATCTCCATTGCATTTAGCAGATTCTAATTTCAACTTCTAAACTTAATCTAAGGAAGCATTTTCAAATGGCCCTTAAGCACAAATGAAATACAGGCCTGGAGAAGCAAACAGGTGAGTGGTTAGCATGTACAACTTTTGCCTTTTCTGCTGGGCACCTAAGTATGTGATTGTTGGCCTTTTCTTTCCTGAAGCTTCCAAGAACATAGTTAAATAAACTTGTAGTAAGGGCCTCACAAAGAGGAGTCAAAAGATTGTTTTAATTGTTAAAGGGTTAAGTATAAAATAGACTGTAGGAAGGAGAAAAGATGAGTTAAAAGGCAATATAATTAATGTATCTCTTAGAAAAATAAAAGCATTTGGTAACAATACTCCACTTCTGTTTTATTCCATTTCTATGGAATTGTTTGTTGTACTCATTCGGGATACTTTCTGCTGAAAAGGGGCAGAAATATTGGGTTTCAAAGTGGAAATGATCTATTTGAAGTTAGAAGTATTCATGAGTATAAAAAATTTAGAGCTATCTGTTAGATCATGAGGATGCCAGGTCTGCAAGGTCTCTGAAGAAGCCAGTCTTGTAACCCCATACTGAGGGTGCAACAACAGTACAATCTGCAGTGCAGAAGTATGACTCTTCTTGCAACCAGGTCAAAAGGTAACAGCAGCCCTCACAAACAAAATTTTCTGACCTGATAAAGAATTCTAACTATTTATTTAGTATGAGCAAGGAGTCAGACACAGCTTTAATTTGTTGGTCCATATCCTAGGGCTGATAGATTTTCTAAATGTTCTTGAATGTACACACAGAAGTTAGTCTTAATTATTTCACAAAGTTCTCATGACCAATCATAAGTAAATATGATGAGAAGTTAGGCAGAAAAATAATGTGTTGTCCACCCTGTCTACTTTCGGAGAATAAATCAGATTAAATAATTTTGCCCCACACAAAAGGTGGCATTGCAAATGAGCTGGTAATCTGCATGTGAAGAAGGCACTCAAATTTTTAATAAGAGACATTTCTGTGGAAATAAAAGAAATATACAGTTTAATGTCTGACCAATTTATTAAGATGTCAAACTAAAAGCATTATTATTTACAGAGAAGGAATATGGTGGTGGTTTAACACTTTTTGGGGGGCCTCTTTTAAAAGGAATAGTGTAGGAGGGTTTTCATGGAGACCAAATCAGAAACACAAACACACACACACACACACACACACACACACACACACACACGTATATATGCACGAACTTGGTAAGTTTAGTCCAAGAAGCACATAGCATTTAGTCTAAATGCTGGAAAGTAATAAAAACTCAAAAACAGCGGGCAGTACTAGAATCTAACATCTTGTGTACTGGAGTTTTAAAATTATCATCCTCTCTCAAGTTATGCTTCTTTTATTATAATTATTAGTTTTATACATTACTTTTTAATTATCCTCTTTCAGTTCCTGTTTTTATAAAAGACAAATAATAGTAAGGGCAATTTGTTCAAAAATTTAGTTTTTTGAAATTCTACTTTGCCTGAGTATTGGCATTGAATGTTAGAATAAAAGTTATTTGTTATAAAGCCTCCTCTTAAATTGGCTTTGCTGGAACTTTGTTTGATTAGGATCACAGATTAGACTTTCCAAAGCCTTGATCTAAGCCAATGCTTTGTATGTGAATGCGCATACTTGTGTTAATTGGGATACTCCTCTACTGAGGGTGCCAAGATAATTTGGAGATCCTGGGCCTGTCAAAAAAGGGCATGATTTAACCATCAGAGTTCAGGAAGCCTGTAGAGGAATACCATAGACAAAAAATAGAGATAGCTTTTCCAATGGGCTTTTAAAAACTGTTTAAGTCAACTTTGATTTTTTAAGCAGTCTCTTTATATCTGAAAGTATGCCATTGCAGAAAAAAACTTTGGTAAGATAACAACTGCTTATAATGGCATTTTACAAGTCTAATGGAATGTATTCAAATAATTACACTGCTACATATTAAGTACAGTTAAATATAGTCCTCATTTTCTGGGGATATCTGGTAGAGACAGAAAAAGACAAATTTTCTCAAAGTAATGAATCTTATTCAACGTTTATAAATTGCAAGTAGCTTAAAAGAAAAGAAAATATCTATTGAAAACAAACCAAAAATAATAAAGTGATTTAACAAAAAGTTATGAAAGTTTAATATTGTTAGTTTTGTCATTAAAATATACTCCCTGTCTGATCAACATTGAATCAACAATCCTCAGGTATATTTTAATTCTACATGACAGTCCTGAAAGATTTTGGTTCCATTTCAATGGCACAATTCTAAACTTATGAGGAACCCATTCTTATGTGCACTCCTTAGAATTTTGTAGCTGTTTACACACTGCCCTATAAAACATCAAAGAAAAGGAGTGATTGTTGATGACAAAATTGTTAAAATTTCTATAACTATATACACAATCAACTGTAAATCTCGGTTACATAAGTGGTATACAAATATTTTAAGTAATATTTATAATTACAACTGATAACATATACTAAGAATAATTATAGGACACATAGTAATGGCAAATCTGTATCAATATAGTTCAAAGAAGCTTAAGCAGCATTATATTAATATAGTTCACAATGCTTTCTAAATATAATTAATATGTCAGATAAGCAAAATAAGCCTTTTTTTAGGACTTTAGGCTACCTCATATTCAGAAAAGAAATAAATAGATCAGTAGAGGCTTGCCTTAGAATTAGACTTTTAAAACTTTTCAAATATAAACATTTTAAACATTTGATGTTACAAAACCCAGAAAAATGTGTCTTAAATACATAAGAAAAGTTTTTACTTTGTTACATGGTAGACTCACATTTTTTTGAAGGGAAAAACTGGTCAAATAAAACAATGTGAGACAGATAATCTGTATTTCTTCTCATTTTCTTTATCATTTATCCAAAGGAAAACAAAATTATTGTTTACTTTTTCATAAATATCTGGTTTTAAAAGGTAAGCAAAATTTTACATTTGCCTTAGTTTACTATTAATGTTAAACTTGATTCATAGTACAACCTTATAAACAAATGTATTCAGCATTCTTTAGTTTCATTATAAAGTAAGATTCTATAAACCTATGACAACTTTTTATAACTTCTGTGGAAGAGTTGACAAATCTCTGTAAAAACAACTTCAAAGGACTTTAGAAAAAAAAGGTTTTTAAAAGTTTCTTTACAAAAACCAAAGGCAAAAATTTTGGTCCCACATTACTGTAATTGTATTCTAAGGTTTTATACAAAGAAAAATAATTAAAGCCCCTTAACTTCAGAAAAACTGCTCCTAGCCACAAAGATTTTTTATTAATAAAAATTTGTTACAAATCTTTTTGTAACTGTAAAGCCAGATTTTACAAGCAGAGTACAAGAAAGAAAGAAAATAATGAAAAACACCTTGGGGTCACTTTCTCTAGTATTTTTGTTTACTTACCTCAAGAATCAATTTATAAAAATTGGCTCAGCTGTTAATATTTAGTTCAATTTTTAAAAGGGAAAAATTAGTGAGAACTCTCAGTGTTCCAGGTAGATGACTCTCCCAGATAGGAGGGTGAAACAAGAGGTGCAGAGTAGAGAAGAAATTAGTGTTCATACAGAAATTTATGCATTCACAAATTCAAATAAACAGTGTGCTTCAAAATGAGTCCCAAATCAATAGTTTGGGTAACTCCTTGAAACTTCCTCCCAAGTTCTGAATTGCTCCATGGACAGCTGAGTCTCAGTCAAGCGAAGAGCTTCAGTGCTGCTGCATATGCCAATAAATACAAAGGCATAAAATGTTCAAATAGTTTTTTGAGAAACCTATAGTCAAAAATTGCATGGACAGAGTGACACTCTGAGAGAGGCAGAGGATGGTCAAATACTTATTGAAATCATATAGCTTATTTCCAAATTTAGTCATCTTTTTGGAGGTCACTTTCTTCCTCAGAAGAGTGTTGAAGGGAGTAATAAAAAGGAGGTGTGCCAAACCATAAATCATTTCTGTCAGTTGTTGAGAATTTTCTGAAAATTCTCATCAAAACAGTCAGCCAGGTATGAGCAGCTGTCACTCCTAGGTGCCCTCATTTTTGCTCAATAAAGTTATCTGTCAGGTGCAGACTAATCCACAGTGTGCAGTTCTGCATATGGGCCACAAATATTGTGACTAGAATGCAGATTCAGTCACTTGCTGCTTGCAGAGTCAAAGTGACAAGAGTGATATATAAAAACTCTAGTAAAGAGCAAGTTCCTCTTTAATTTCAAAAATGGCCTAGGGGAATAAGTGCAGGCTTTCTGTCTAAGTGTATGACTTTAGATTTGGAACAGAAAGGGTGTGCTTTTAAAGGGGGCCTAATCTAATGGTCATTCAGATGAGGGAAAGGAGCAGGTGGAGTTTACACTGCTAGCCTAGTGCCTTATCTACAGAGCAATTTACCAGGAGATTGTTGGCATTTTCCTAAGTCAGGATATTTCTATTGCTAAATTGACAGATATTTCTTAAAGTATTCTGCTCATGGGAGTGTGTTTCATAGAAATTTAGTGTTTTATCTTCAGACAGTCTCCCGGTAGGTAAGAGTTCTTTTTAGGAACTCTAAGAGGTGAACTAGCCCTGTAGAAAGCATCTACGAACTGGTAGATAAAAGGCCACATCTGCCTTCCTAGAGGGCCAACTAGGAAATGGAGAACTAAAGAAATAAGAAAATAAGAGAAATAAAAAAATAAACCATCTCAGCAAAGTGTGGGTAGACTTCAAATTATACAACAAGGCTTTATTTATCAAAACAGCATGATGCTGATATAAAAAAAATGGCACACAGAGTAATGAAACCGAATAGAGAACCAAAAAACAAGGCCAAATACTCACTACCAACTCATGATTGACAAAGCAAACAGAAATATAAGTTAGGGAAAGGACACCCTATTCAACAAATGATGCTGGGAAAACTGGCAAGCCACATGTAGAAGAATAAAACTGGATCCCATCTCTCACCCCATGCAAAAATCAACTTATGATGGATCAAAAACTCAAATCTAAGACCTAAAACCATAAACATTCTTGAAGGTAACATCAGAAAAAATCCTGTAGGCATTGGCTTAGGCAAATAACTCATGATTAAGACCCAAAAGCAAATGCAACCAAAACAAAACTAAATAAATGGGACCTAATTAAACTATTTCTCCACATCCTCTTCAGTGTTATTTTTTTTTCCTGACTTTAATGATCACCACTCTAACCGGCATAAGATGGTATCTCATTGTGGTTTTGATTTGCATTCTTCTAGTGACAAGTAATGAGCTACAGCTTTGTCAGACACACTTGTTTTTTATTTTCCCCCGAAAATATCAGAGACTTTCAAGGACAATATTATAAGCCTAACACAATCCAAAAAATTCTGTGGTTTTGCTTCTTCAAATGCATAAAACAATACCACAGAGATATAATGAATGCTAAGTATTAGCCATTCATGACACAACCAGAGAAATTTCATCAGACTTCAAAGAAAAGACAAAAAAATCAGAGACCTAGAAATTGCCTGAAATATAATTAACAATAATTTTGTCAAAAAGAACAAAGTAGAAAACCTACAGCTGTGTAATATATTCATGCAGTTTAAAATATCAATACAAAATTGCAACAGCATAACTAATCTGGTAGAAGAATTAAATGGCCATCTCAAACACAGATTGTATGAGTTTAACCAATTAGAAGAACAATTGACATGGAAAAATGAAATAACCGTGTCTATTAATGGATGCCTTAATTTGTAAAACTACACCAATTACAGAAATATACAAAAGAGAAGAATGAGACAAAGAAGAAAAGTTATCAGAATTTTTATTGTTCACATTCCTAAGTTTAGAAGAAATATGAACTCAAGATTTAAAATCTCAAAGATTATATCAAGATGAATTTTAAAAGTTAATAGTCCTAGATGCATTTTAATCAAGTTATAAAAGGTAAAATTTAAAAAGTAATGTGAAATCTGTTAGTGGGAAAACTCAACCCATATAAGTGAGCTTTATCTGGGTAATTCCCAAATAGGAGATAGTGTGATGCCATATTAAAAATGCTAAGATAAAATTTAAAATATTGCTGCCTAAGAGTAGTCTAGACTGCACAGGTATGAAAAAAGGCACAAAAAGATTTCAGTTGAGCTTCTTAAGCCTTTCCTAAAAGGCAATTTGCTAGATAATTAACTTCTAGATCCATTTTTTTCTCTTGAAAACTATTTGTGTCTCAGTCCTGAAAAGAAGACATTTATGTGGCCAAAAAACACTGGAAAAAACCTCATCATTATTGGTCATTAGAGAAACGCAAATCAAAACCACAATTAACCACCACACACCAGTTAAAATGGCTATCATTAAAGCCAGGAAAAAAAAACAGATGCTGGAGAGGATGTGGAGAAACAGGAATGCTTTTACACTAATGGTGGGAATGTAAATTAATTCAACTATTGTGGAAGACAGTGTGGTGATTCCTCCAGGATTTAGAACCAGAAATACCATTTGATACAGCAATCCCATTACTGGGTATACACCCAAAGGAATATAAATCATTGTACTATAAAGACACATGAACATGTGTGTTTATTGCAGCACTGTTCACAATAGCAAAGACTTGGCAACAACCCAAATACCCATCAATGATAGACTGGATAAAGGAAATGTGGCACATATACACCATGGAATATTATGCAGCCATAAAAAGGGATGAGTTCATGTTCTTTTCAGAGACATGGATGAAGCTGGAAACCATCATTCTCAGCTAACTAACACAGGAACAGAAAACCAAACACCACATGTTCTCACTCAGAAGTGCGAGTTGAACGATGAGAACACATGGACACAGGGAGGGGAACATCACACACAGAAGCCTGTTGGAGGGTAAGGGAGTAGGGGTAGGATAGCATTAGGAGAAATACCATCATCTACCTCATGTAGAAGTATTATAAATTTTAAAAAATATATTCTATAGAATATATTTTATTATATATAGAGTATATATAGAATATATTTTATAGAATATATATAGTATATATATATATAAGTGTATATATATACTTTAAGTTCTGGGATACATGTGCAGAACAAGCAGGTTTGCTACATAGACAAACGTGCCATGGTGGTTTGCTACACCGATCAACCCATCATCTACATTAGGTATATGTATATACTTTATATATAGTATATATATGTGTGTGTGTATATATATATACATAAATATATATACTGGCTGGCTTTGCAACCTGCTTGCTGTATACCTCCAAGGGACTTGAGCAACCATAGGCCATAGTCAGAGTGTGGTTACAGCAGCCCTTGGGTGAGACACAGTATTGTGCTGGTCTGACGTCTGACCCAGAGCAATCCTGGTTGTGGAGGCCACAGGGATGCTTCTTTCACACCACCAGAAGCTCCGGGTGGCTTAGAACAAAGAAAGTCTGTTAAATTGGGAGAACATAAGAAAGACTACACACACACACACACACACACACACACACTCACACATTTCTCCAAATAAAATAAAATAAAATAAATAAAAATTTTAAGAAAGCACAATACACCAGAGAATCCCTTCTATGGCTGCTAGGATGATTATAACAATTCTTATGTGTTAAAGATTTTATGAACCCAACCAAGAACAATTAGGGAGATCAAAGATTAAGCCAGATGAAGAGCCTACCTATAGTTATCAAATAGCCTGTCATTTAATCTTCTGTAACTGTGTTTCTATAACACCCAATCTATCCAGGTGCAAAAGCAGTGTCAACACTGATAAGCATCTACTTTCATATAGGTACATCTGCTGTCTTTTGATTACCATTTACTTTGAATATTTTTAATCCATTCACTCTCATGTTTTGGTGTCCTGAAATCTAAATACAGATATTATCTTGGCATCAATTTATTGGGTTTTGTTCCTTTTTTATTTTAATTATTTTTATTTTTTACCATTTCTATTGCATTGGGTCTTTTGGTTCAAAAAATAAATCTATATATACTTAAAGTATTTATTATTAATAACTTGCTACAGCAATTTTCTTTTAAAATTTTGCCTGACTTTTGCAATTGTTTTGTTTTATTCCAATTATCTTTCTTGATTTTGTTTTTGCTGTTGTCTTATTCCAGTTGTATCTTGTAGCTGTTGTTTTGTTGCTTTTGTATATGTAATGCAGAATTTTTTGTGGTAACAAGGAGTATTATCAAAAATGTCTTGTAATATTCTAATTCAAGATGATCTTATTTTATTTAAAGATTAATATGGTTTTTAATATGGTTTTTACATTCCTTCACACATTTTATAGTATTAATGTTCTACTATATATCAATTTATATTAAGAATCTATTAAGCAACTCTTTTTTTTTTTTTTTGAGATGGAGTCTCGCTCTGCCGCCCAGGCTGGAGTGCAGTGGCCCGATCTCAGCTCACTGCAAGCTCCGCCTCCCGGGTTTACGCCATTCTCCTGCCTCAGCCTCCCGAGTAGCTGGGACTACAGGCGCCAGCCACCTCGCCCGGCTAGTTTTTTGTATTTTTTTTAGTAGAGACAGGGTTTCACTATGTTAGCCAGGATGGTCTCGATGTCCTGACCTTGTGATCCTACCGTCTCGGCCTCCCAAAGTGCTGGGATTACAGGCTTGAGCCACCGCGCCCAGCCCTATTAAGCAACTCTTTACAGGTATATTTTATTGAAACTTTTTAAATTCTTATCCCAGAGTTACTAGTATTTAAATTAGATAATAGGTTATTTACTGTAGATTTCCACATATTATAATTTCATGTATTTTTTTTTTATCATTGATTTGTTTCAAACAGTAAACCCCCTTAGGAATTTATTGTAAAGCTATTCACAAGAAGATGAACATCCACAGCTATTTTTTCTCTTTAAATGTGCCTTTTAAATATCTGACAAAGAGCTTTACAGGTTAGATAAATCTGAGCTAGCAATTCTTTATTTCTTTGGCACCTTGAATATGTCATTTCACTTTCTCCTTGCTTGGGGATTTCTTTTATAAAGTGAGGTGATAACCTAATGGAAGATAATTGGTATGTAGCAAGTTTCTCGTATAGCTGCTTTACATTTATTTTTATCTTTTACTGTTTACAATTTGATTATGATGCTCCTTGGAGAATAAGATTTTTTATCTTGATCATGTTTTTTTGAGTTTCATGAATTTCTAAGTTAATATTTTTCTTAGCATTTTAGATGTGTTTCAACAGTATATTTCAGTACATTTTCTGCTTTTTTGTCTTTCTCTTCTGTCTTGGGTATTTCATAATTTATCTTTTCATACAATTGACAGTAACGACCCCACAACACTCTTATTTTTATTATTTTCCAAATGTTTTTGTTATTGTTGTTGGTATTTCAATTGGCTGAATAAACCTGGAGAGCAGTTTAGGCCATCCTTGTGAGCCCAAATACTGACCTGGTCCCAGAGACAGTGGACTGGAGGGAACATGCAACCTGCTGAGACACCAGCTGGGACAGTCAAGGATGTGCTGACATCACTACTCCACTAACCCTAGGCTGGACAGCTCATGGCTTTAAAAAAGACACCTTCACTCCACTTATGGAGAGGAGAGGGGAAGAGTTGGGAGGAGTTTGTCTTGCATCTTGGATACCAGCTCAGCCACAGCAGAATAGGATACGCGTCAGTCATGAAGCTACCATTCCAGACCCTAGCTTCTGGACACATCCTGGGATAGAAGGAAACCTGTTGTTTTGTAGGGAAGAACCCATTCCTGGCAGCATTCATCACCTGCTACCTGAAGAGCCCTTAGATCTTGATTAACCATCAGCAAGATCCAGGTACTACACTGAAGGTGTTGGGTAAAATTTTAAGACTTGTTGGCTTCAGGTGAAACTCAGCACAAGCCTAGCTGTCACGGCTTCTGGCTAAAATCTCTTCTGGTTGAGAAAAGCAGAGGGAAAAGCAAAAGGGGACTTTGTTGTATACATTTGATATCAGCTGAACTACAGGGGATTAGAGCACCAAGTAGGATCTTGGGTCTTTCATTCTAAGACTTCTCTATTGAATGGAATTTCTAGACCTTCCCTGGGCCAGAGGGAAACCCACAGCCCAGAAGGGTAAGTCTCAGGCCAAGAAGCATTCACTAAGAGTTGATTAAGAAATCCTTGTGCCTGAAGGGTAAATTGATGGTAGGCTGGCAATACACTTCATAGGTGTTTGGTCATGATGGCTACAGGGTGAGGCTCCTCTATCTTTGGAAATGGGAGAGGAGACTGGGAAGGACTGTGTCTAATAGTCTGAGTGTCAGCTGAGCCATAGTATAGTAGAACATTAAGTAGACATGTAAGGCTTTTGACTAGTACCTAACTTCTGAAATGTCCCTCTGGACATGGCTGGGGACTGAGGAACTAGCTACCCCAATAGAAAGGACTTGTCTTGCAACTAGGTCTGGCTGGCTTTGCAACCTGCTTGCTGTAGACCCCCAAGGGACTTCAGCAACCACAGGCTATAGTCAGAGTGTGATTACAGCAGCCCTTGGGTGAGACGCAGTACCGTGCTGGTCTGACGTCTGACCCAGAGCAGTCCTGGTTGTGGAGGCCACAGGGGTGCTTCTTTCACACAGAAGCTCTGGATGGCTTAGAACAACGACTGTTTATTTGGGAGAACATAAGAAAGACAACAAATGTATCTGCCTTATAGTCCAGATAATTCTTTCAGAACTTGTGCAAGACCATCAAGGTGGCACCTCTATGAGTCTGAAAAACCACAGTGTTACTGGGTTTGGGGAGCCCCCTAAAGCAGATACAGTTCAGATCATAACAGGCAATTCCTTTAAAATATCTGAAAAGCCTCCTCAAAGAAAGAGGGGTACATACAGGCTCAGAGGTAGAAGGTTATTATAGATACCTAACTCTTCCATGCCCAAATACCAACAAATCATTATAAATATTAACATTCAGGAAAACATGACCTCATAAAATGAAGTAAACAAAGCACCAGTGACCAATCCTGAAGAAACAGAGCTGTGTGAGGGTTCAAACAGAGAATTCAAAATAGCGGTTTTGAAGAAACAAAGATATTGAAGAAAACACACACACAAAAATCAGAATTCTATCAGATAAATTTAAGATAATAGAATAAATATAAGAGAATGGAATAAAAAGGGGTCAAGCAAATGGGATCTAATTAAACTAAAGAGCTTCTGCACAGCAAAAGAAGCTACCATTAGAGTGAACAGGCAACCTACAGAATGGGAGAAAATTTTTGCAATCTACTCATCAGATAAAGGGCTAATATCCAGAACCTACAAAGAACTCAAACAAATTTACAAGAAAAAAACAACCCCATCAAAAAGTGGGCAAAGGATATGAACAGACATTTCTCAAAAGAAGACATTCATACAGCCAACAGACACATGAAAAAATGCTCATCATCACTGGCCATCAGAGAAATGCAAATCAAAACCACAATGAGATACCATCTCACACCAGTTAGAATGGCAATCATTAAAAAGTCAGGAAACGACAGGTGCTAGAGAGGATGTGGAGAAATAGGAACACTTTTACACTGTTGGTGGGATTGTAAACTAGTTCAACCATTATGGAAAACAGTATGGCGATTCCTCAAGGATCTAGAACTACAAATACCATTTGACCTAGCCATCCCATTCCTGGGTATATACCCAAAGGATTATAAATCATGCTGCTATAAAGACACATGCAAACGTATGTTTATTGCAGCACTATTCACAATAGCAAAGACTTGGAATCAACCCAAATGTCCATCAGTGACAGACTGGATTAAGAAAATGTGGCACATATATACCATGGAATACTATGCAGCCATAAAAAAGGATGAGTTTGTGTCCTTTGTAGGGACATGGATGCAGCTGGAAACCATCATTCTCAGCAAACTATCACAAGAACAGAAAACCAAACACCGCATGTTCTCACTCATAGGTGGGAACTGAACAATGAGATCACTTGGACTCAGGAAGGGGAACATCACACACCGGGGCCTATCATGGGGAGGGGGGAGGGGGAAGGGGGGAGAGATTGCACTGGGAGTTATACCTGATGTAAATGACGAGTTGATGGGTGCTGACGAGTTGATGGGTGCAGCACACCAACATGGCACAAGTATACATATGTAACAAACCTGAATGTTATGCACATGTACCCTAGATATATAATAAAAAAAATAATAATAAAGAAAAAAAAAGGGGGATTAAGCAGAAATTCTGGATCTGTAAAATACAACCGACATGTGGAAGGATATATCAGAATCTCTTAATAGCAGGATTCATTAAGAAGAAGAGTTGGTGAGCTTGGAAACATTATTTGAAAATACATTCAGAGAAAACAACAATACAAAAAAAAAAAAACAGAGAAAATGGATTTTTAGACAACAACTATCAAAAGAGATAAAGAAGGATTCTATATAATAATAAAAGTTGTTAATTCAGAAAAATGATATAGCAATTTTAATTATATATATACAAACTCTGGAGCATCCAGATGCACAAAAGCAAATATTATTAGAGATAAAGAAAGAGATAAGCCCTGATACAATCATACCTAGAGACTTTAACATTGCACTTTCAGCACTGGACAGATCTTTCAGACAGAAAACAACCAGCACTGAATTTAATCTGCACTAGATACAAAATGAATCTAATAGATATTTACAGAACATTTCATCCAGTGGCTGCTGAATACACTTTTTTTCCTAAGCATATGGAGTATTCTCAAGCATAAAGCATATGTTGGGTAACGAGTTTTAAAACATGCAATAAATGAAATAATATCAAGCATCTTCTGAATAAAATAAGAACAAGATAAATTTTGGAAATTATACAAATACTTGGACATTTATCAGTGTGCTCTCGAATGACAAGTGGGTCAATAAAATTAGTAAAATGAAATAATATCATGGAGCAGAAATTAATACTGAAAAAATAAAGACCAATGAAACAAAAAAAAATTTTTTGGAAAGTTAAACACAAACCACTAGCTAGACCAGCTAAGAAAAAAAGTAAAACATAAATAAATAAAATCAGAGATGAAAAAGGAAACATTATAGCTTACTGCAGACATTCAAAGGATCACTAGAGACTAATATGAGCAAATATATGCCAAAAATTAAGAAAATCTTAAAGAAACAAATAATTAAACATATATTACTTACCAGGATTGAGCCACGAAAAAATTCAAAACATTATTAGATCAATAACAACTAACAGGATTGAAGCTGTAATAAAAATTCTTCAAGTAGAGAAAAGCCCAGGACCCAGTGGCTTCGTGGCTCAATTTTACCAAACATTTTAAAAAGTACTAATTCCAGTTCTACTAAAACTATTCCAGAAAACACAGGTGGGGGATACACTTTCAAACTGATTCTATAAGGTCAGTTGTACCCTGGCACTAAAAGCAAAGACACATACCCCCACAAAAAATCTCACACACCAATATATCTGATAAATATGCAAAAATTTTCAATAAAATGCTAGCAAACCAAATGTAATAATATATTAAAAGGGTAATTCATCATGACCAACTGGAACTCATTTCTGGCATTCAAGGATAGTTCAAATATGCAAATCAATCAGTGTAATACACCGTATCAACAGAATGAAGAGCAAAAATTATTTGTTCATTTCAACTGATGCCATAAAAGCATTTGATAAAATTCAACATAACTTCAGATAAAAATTCTCAGAAAAACTGGGGATTGAAGGAACATACTTCCACATTATAAAAACTATATATAATAGAATGACAGTTCATATTATCCTTAATGGTGTAAAATTGAAAGTCTTTCCTCTGAGATCTGGAGGATGACAAAGATGCCAACTGTGAACACTAATACTCAACATAGTACTCAAAGCCCTAAATACAGCAATCAGACAACAGAAAGACATAAAATACAACCAAATTGATAAGAAAGAGGTTCAATTAGCTGTGTTTACAGGTAATCTGTCCTTCCATTTAGGGGAAAAAAAAAAAAAAAACTAAAGGACCCACAAAAACATTATTATAACTGATAAATTCATTAAATTGTAGGGAAAAAAAATCAGCAACATTTTGTAGGATACAAAAGTTACACACATTTTTACATGTCAACAGTAAATAATCTGAAAATGAATCAAATGTAATCCCATTTCCAATAGCCACACAAAAAAATTATTCTCTGAAAGAACCCAGGCTAAGTGATAAACCTCTATAAAGAAAACTACAAAAAAAAAAAAAAAAGAGTATTTTAAATATGTCCTTACTACTCAAAGCAATCCCAGGCAATTCGTATCAAAATACAAAGTGAAAAGGTAGAAAAGAACCAAACTGGAGGAATAACATTGCCTGGATTTAAATTATATTGGCTGAGCAATAGTAACCGAAACAGCACGGTACTGGCATAAAAGCAGACATTGTCCAATAGAACACAGTTGAGAATGCAGAAACAAAGTCACACACTTTAGTGAATTTATTTTTGACAAAGATGCCAAGAACATACACTGAGGAAAAGTCACTTCAAAAAGTGATGCTGGGTAAACTGAGCATCTATATGAAAAACAACGAAACTAGACTCCTATCTCTCACCATATACAAACATCTAACTAAAATTGGATAAAGATTTAAAACTAAGATCTCAAGTTATGAAACTACTACAAGTGAAAACTGGGGAAAATATCTACAGCAGTGGTCAATGGAAAAAAAAAATGTATTTGGTAATATCCCACAGGTAACCACAACAAAAAACGGACAAGTTTTAATCACATTAAGTTAAAAAGCCAGTACACAGCAAAGGCAACAATTAACAAAGTGAAGAGGCAGTCTATAGATTGGGAGAAAATACTTGTAAATTATCCACTGGACAAGAAATCAACAACTAGAATATACAAGGAGCTTAAATAATTCAATGAGAAAAATTTAAAAAGATACTCTGATTTCAAAACGCTCAAAAAAATTGAATTGACATTTCTCAAAAGTAGACATACAAATGGCAGTTTATATTAAGAGGTGATCAGCATCACTGCTCATCAGAGAAATGCAAAACAAAACTAAAATGTGATATCATCTTATCCCATTTAAAATGGCTTATATTCAAAACACACATAATAACAAATGCTGGTAAGGATGTGGAGAAAAAGGGAACCCTTGTAAACCATTGGTAAGAAGTAAAATCATTATGGACAATAGTTTGGAGGTTTTCCAAAAACTAAAAATAGTTACCATATGATCTAGCAATCCCACTTCTGGGTACTTATCCCCAAAACACAAAACAGTGTATCAAAGGGATACCTGTACTCCCATGTTTGTTGCAGCACTGTTCATGACAGTCAAAATTTGGAAGCAATGACAATGTCCATCAATGGATGAATGGATAAGGAAAATGTGGTACTTACACAAAATGAGGTACTATTCAGCCATAGAAATAAATGGGAGATTCTGTCATTTTCAACCATACGAATGTAACTGGAGGTCACTATGTTGAGGGCAATAAGCCAGGCAGAGAGAGACATCACATGTCCCCCCTTTTTATGGCATGTAAAAATCACAACAATTGAAATCATGGTCTTAGAGAGTTGAAGGATGGTTATCAGAAGCTTGAAAAAATACTGGATGGCCGGTGGAGCGGTGCAAAAGATTAATGGGTACAAAAATAATTAAAAATAATAAATAAAACATTGTATTTGATAGCACAACAGAGTGATGATAGGAAACAGTAACAACTACATTTTAAAATAACTAAAATAATTGTATTGTTTGGGACAAGGGATAAATGCTTGAGCAGATAAATATTTCATTTTACAATGATGTAATTATTAGGCATTGTATGCCTGTATCAAAATACCTGATGTACTTCATAAGTATATGCACCTATGTGCCCACAATAATTAAGACTTTTGGAAAATTAAAAAAAATATTTAATAATTAAAAATACATATAAAAATATTTCTTTGTTTACACTAAAACAGCTAGTAGGTAATTTAGCTACATGCCAAAGTCTCTTGGCCACTTATTCAACAGTTTAGCAAAAGATATAATTATTAATGACTAATTGCCACTGTCCTGACTGAAGATTTCTTTGGGTATCTTATTTTGTGTTCTAGTGAACACAGTTATGCAGGAAAATTAAAAGTTTTCTATTTGTTTTGTTTTGGAACATTCTGTTCACCCTTCTTCTTAATAACTTGACACTTTTTGGCAGTTTTCTTATATGATGATAACTATCTTCTATTCAAAATAGACTTTTCTTGACTTTCTGTAGTTCTCCCCAAATAGTATTTTCTTCTGTCCCAAAATTTTGCCACATTACATGTATGCCCTTACTTCACTTCCACTGCCTCCTCACATATTACGCATGTAATAAAATTTCATCTCTGCTTAAGTATCTTAATCCAAACCATTACACCTTTTCTGAGTTCCTCTGTCCCAATTTGCTCAATCTTGCCTGTGTTTCTTCCATCTAGTTCTAAATAACATGCTGTATTTCCTCCATTACCTCCAGATTTTATATATAAATATGTAAATGGACTACAGATTGCTTCAGTATACTAGTGTCCACATTGTTTATTTTTGATGGAGGACTAAGAGCTGTTAGCTAAAACCCCACTGGATCAATAAATTTCCATAAAAAAAAAATTTTTTTTTTGAGACACAGTCTTGCTCTGTCACCCAGGTTGGAGTGCAGTGGTGCTATCTTGGCTCACTGTAAGCTCTGCTTCCCAGGTTCACACTATTCTCCTGCCTCAGCCTCCCCAGCAGCTGGGACTACAGGCACCTGCCACCACACCCAGCTAATTTTTTGTATTTTTTATTAGAGATGGGGTTTCACCATGTTAAACAGGATGGTCTTGATCTCCTGACCTCATGATTTGCCTACCTTGGCCTCCCGAAGTGCTGAGATTACAGGCGTGAGTCACTCCACCTGGCCAACATCCAAGTATTTTTAAGTAACCATAATTAGTACACTATAGTCTTTCAATTTTTCAGGTGTGTAATCTTGCAAATTATTTGCACAGTATTTGCTGCTGATAAAAGAGAAGCCTTAATTAAACATGCTCAAACAAGTTCTCAACTCTAGGCCTTTGAAACTGTTATTTCTGTAGGCATGTGGGACAACATAAGTGAGATATGCTTCCACTTGGACCCTCATTTCACCCAGAAATTGCCTTACTTTATTCAACATCGTAATTGGAAAACCTGTACCTTAATTCTCTGTACATTTCATCTGTTAACTGGATCATATGGTAGGTCAATGTTTAGTTTTTAAAGGAGCCTCCAAACTGATCTCCACAGTGGTTGTATTTACACATTGACCAACAGTGTACAAGGGTTTCCTTTTATCCACATCCTTACCAGCATGTGTTATTGCCTATCTTTTGGATATAAGGCATTTTAACTGGGGGTGATATCTTATTGTCCTTTTGATTTGAATTTGTCTGGTTATCAATGAGGTTGAGCACCTTTTTCTATGCATGTATGCTCTCTATATATCTGCTTTTAAGTAATACCTAAAGAACAGGCACAGTGGCTCATGCCTGTAATCACAGTATTTTGGGAAGCTAACGTGAGCTGACCACATGAGGTCAGGAGTTCAAGACCAGCCGGGCCAAAATGATGAAACCTCGTTACTACTGAAAATACAAAAATTAGCTGGGCATTATGGCAGGTGTCTGCAATCTCAGCTACTCAGGAGGTTGAGGCAAGATAATCACTTGAACCCAGGAAGCGGAGGCTGCAGTGAGCTGCACCACTGCACTCCAGCCTTGTGGACAAAAAAAGATTGTCATTTAAAAAAAAAAAAAAAGAAAAGTTTATTTAAATTTTGTACCAATCTTTTGATCAATTTTTTTTTTTTTTTTTGCATAGAATTGATAGAATTGTTTGAGCTCTTTATATTTTCTGGTTATTAGTTTTTCTGTCAGATGGGTAGTTTAAAAATATTTTCTCCCATTTTGTGGGTTATCTCTTCAATTTATTGATTGTATCCTTTGGTATAAAGAAGCTTTTTAACTTGGGACTCCATTTGTCCTTTTTTTTTTTTCTATAATTGCTTGAGCTTGTGGGGTATAGCTCAAGAGCTGTTTGCCCAGACCAATATCCTAGAGAAATTCCCAAATGTTTTCTTATGCTAGTTTCATAGGTTTACTTCTTATACTTAAGGTTTTAATCCATTTTATTTTGATTTCTTCTTATGGCAAGAGATATGAGACTAGTTTTATTCGTTTGTATGTGCATATCCAGTTTCTCAGCACTACTGGTTTAAGAGACTTCATTTTCCCCAATGCATGTTTTGGCACCTTAGTTGAAAATTAGTAGGTATGAAGATTTGTTTTTCCAGTCTGCATTTTGTTCCATTGGTTTATGTGTCCATGTTTATACCAGTGCAATGGTGTTCTAGCTAGTATAATTCTGTAGCATAATTTAAAGTCAGGTAATGCTATTCCTCCAGTTTTGTTCTTTCGGCTTAGGATGTCTTTGGTTATTCTGGGTCTTTGTAGTTCCAAATAAATTTTTGGATTTTTAAGGTTTTACTCCTTTGAAAAATGTTATAGGTATTTTTACAGGGATTGCATTAACTATATTGCTTTGGGTAGTATGAAGATTTTAACAATATTAATTCTTCCAAACAATGCACATGGAATATTTTTCCATTGTTTGTGTCCTTTTCTATTTTTTTTTTTAAATCAATGTTTTGGACTTTTTATTGTAGAGATATTCTGCAACTCTGGGAAAGTTAATTCCTAGGTATCTAATTTTATGTGTGGCTATTGTAAATGGGATTACTTTTTATTTCTTTTTGACCTTGTTCATTGTTGGCATATAGAAATGCTACTGATTTTGCATGTTGATTTTGTATTCAGCAACTTTACTGAATTTGTTTACCATTTCTCATAGTTTACTTGTCAAGTGTTTAGGTTTTACTACATATAAAATCACATGATCGGAAAACAAAAATAATTTGATGTTCTTCTCTTCTCTCATTGCTCAAGCTAAAACTGACAATACTGTTTTGAATAACAGTTGTAACAGTGGACGTTCTTGTCATGTCCCGGATCTTAGAGGAAAGGCTTTCAGCTTTTCCTTATTCAGTATAATACAAGCTGTGGGTCTGTCATATATGGCTTTTATGTTGAGGTATGTTCCTTCAATCTCCAATGTCTTTGAGGGTTTTTAATCATGAAGATATTTATTTTATAAAATGCTTCTTTAGTATCAATTGAAATGATCATATGCTTTTTATTCTTTACTCTGTTGATATGATGTATCATGTTGATTGATTTGTGTATGTGGAGCTATCCTTGCATCACTGGAATAAATCCCACTTGGTCTTGACAAACGATCTTTCTAATATATTGTTGTATTTGGTTTCCTAGTGTTTTGTTGAGAATTTTTGCATCAATATCTGTTAGAGGTATTGCCCCATGGTTTTCTATTTTTGATGTGTCATCATCTGCTTTTGTGTTAGGGTAATACTAGTGTTGAGGAGTTAAGTTTGAAAGTATTTCTTTCTTCTCTATTTTTCAGAATAGTGTGAATAGAATTGGTATTAGTTCCTCATTAAATATTCAGTGAAATTTAGCAGTGAAGCTACCAGGACCCGAGCTGTTTTTACTGGAATAATTTTTTTTTATTATGCCTTCAATCACGTCATTTATTATTAGTCCATTTAGATTTCAAATTTCTTACTAAGTCAATATTGTTAACTTTGAATGTATCTAGCAATTTGTCAATTTCTTCTAGATTTTTGAATTTGACATCTACTTGCTTATACTACCCACTAATTGCCCTCTGAATTTCTACAGTATCAGTTGTAATGCTTTCTTTTATATATAGCTTGCACTATTTACTTTGCACTCTTTTTTCCTTAGTCTGACTAAAGGTTTTTCAATCTTAAACTAAAAACTTTGTATTTATCTTTTTTTATTGCTTTCTATTTTCATTTCATTTATTTCTGCTCTAATCTTTATTACTTTATTTTTTCTTCTAATTTTGGGTTGGATTTGCTATTGCTTTTCTAGTATTTCAAGATGCATCCATGTTTATTTGAAGTGTTTTCTTTTTTTTTTTATGTAGGCGTTTATAGGTATCAACTTTCCTCTGAGTACTGCTTTTGCTGTATCTCGCAGGGTTTTGGTACATTATGTTTTCATTATCATTTGTTTCAAAAAAGTTTTAAATTTTCTTCTGAATCTCTTCACTGACCCATTTGTCATTTAGAAGCATATTATTTAATGTTCACTTATTTGTATAGGTTCAAAAAATTATGTTATTAATTTCTAGTTTTATTCCATTGATGAGAAGATGATTTATATAATTTCAATTTTTTAAAATGTTTTGAGACTTGATTGGCTACCTAAAGTATGACCTATCCTTGAGAATGATCCATGTGCTGAGTAACAGGATGTATATTCTGAAGTTCTTAGATAAAATTATCTGTAAGTAACTATTAAATTTATTTGGTCTATGGTGGAGATTAATTCTGATTTTTTCTTTTTTGTTGATTTTCTATCTTAAAAATCTGTCTAATCCTAACAGTGGGGGGCTGAAGTCTCCAGCTATTATTGTATTGGACCCTATTTCTCTCTGTGGCTCTATAGGCATTACATATCTCTTTGCTCCAGTGTTGGGTTCATATATCTTTAAAATTATTATATCTTCTTGCTGAACTTACTCCTTTATCATTATTTATTATCATATAGTGAGCTTTTTGTCTCTTATAGTTTGGTCTTGAAATTTGTCTTGTAAAAGTAAAGTGATTCTTGGTCCTTTTTTTTTTCCAATGACATGAAATATATTTTTACATCACTTTATTTTCAGGCTACGTGTATTTTTATAGGCCAAGTATATTTCTTATAGGCAACTGGCCAGTGTATCTTATTTTTTCACACAATCAACCAGTCTATTTTAATTGGAGAGTTGAGTCAACTTACATTCAGCGATATTATTGATTAGTATGGACTTACCCCTGCCATTTTGTGGTTTGTTTTCTGGGGTTCTTTTGTGGTCTTTTTCTCCTTCTTTCTTTTATTGCTTTCTCTAGTGAAGATAAGTTTCTCTGGTGATATGATTTCATTTTCTGCTTTTAATTTGTTGCATTTTTTTTCTATTTTTTTGTTTGAGGTTACCATGAGACTTGCAAATGCTACCATCTTATAGCCCATTATTTTAACCTGATAACACTATTTGCATACACTAACAAGCAAAAATAAAACTAATAAAAACTCACCTTAACTCCACCTTCTACCTTTTTTACTTTTTGTTATTTCTATTTATATTTTACTCTATCTTGAAATATTGTTGTGATTATTATTTTGATTTTTTTATTTTTTAGTTTTTCTACTTAGAATAAGAGTAGTTTACACACTATAGTTAGAAAGTTATTATATTCTGTGTTTTCCTACATAACTATTTTTATGCATGAGTTTTGTACCTTCAGGTGATTACTGATTGCTGATTAACACTTCTTTCTTTCTGACTGAAGTACTACCTTTAGCTTTTCTTGTAGAATGCATCTAGTATTCATGAAATTCTATAGCTTTTGTTTCCTGAAAAAGTCTTTAAATCTTCTTTATATGTAAAAGATATTTTCACCAGCTATACTATTCTAGGGTAAAAGTGGATTCATTTGTCCTTTTTTTTCTTTCAGCACTTCAAACATGTCATGCCATTCTTTCTAGTTCTACGCAGTTTCCAGTAACAAATCTGTTGCTGGACATGTTGCAGCACCACTGTAGGTTTTTTTGTTTTGCTTTTTTTTTTTCTTCTCTGTTGCTGCTTTTAGGATCCTTTATCCTTGATCTTTAGGACTTTGATTATTAAATTCCCTGAGGTAGTCTTATTTGGGTTAAGTCGGCTTGGTGTCTATAACCTTCTTGTATTTGGATGTTGATTTCTTCCTGTAGGTTTGCAACAGTTTTCTGTTATTATTCCCTTTGCATAAACTTTCTACTCCTATCGTTTTTTCTACATCCTCTTTAAGGCCAAGAACTCCAGAGGCTACTTTCTAGATGCTGTAGGCATGCTTTATGATTTCCTATTTTTTTTTTTCTCTAACTGTATGTTTTCTGTTAGCCTGTCTTCAAGTTCACTAAGTCTTTCTTCTGTTTCATCCATTATATTAATACATCTCTGCTGTATTTTTCTGTATGCCAATTTTATTTTTTAGCTCTGGAATTTCTGCTTAATTATTTTAATACCTCGTTAATCTCACAGAATTCTGAATTTATTATCTGTGTTATCTCAAATTTCTTTGTTTCAACACTGGTCTTTGAATTCTGTCTGAAATGTCACGTATTTCTGTTCCTCCAGGATTGATCCCTGGTACCTTATTGATTTCATTTAGTGGGGCCACATTTTCCTGAATGGTATTGATGCTATTAGATGTTCTAAGGCGTCTGGGTATTGAAAAGTTAGGTATCTATCGCACTCTTTATTATCTGAGCTTATTTAGAGTCTTTTTTTTTTTTTTTTTTTTTTTTTTGGAAAAGCCTTTCCAGGTATTGGAAAAGACTTGGACGTTGTGATCTAAGCTGTGCCTGCTTTAGGAAGTACCACAAGCCCCAAAACTCCATGGTTCTTCTGGAGTCGTAGAGGTACTGCCTTGACAGTCTTGGACAGAATCTGGAAGAGTTATCTGGATTACCAGGCAGACACTTTTGTTCTCTTTCCTTACTTTCTCCCAAACATACAGAGTCTCTTTCTATGTTCTGAGTCATCTAAAACTAGTTATGGAGTGACACAAGTACTCCTGTGGCCACTACCCCTGTGATTATGCTGGGTCAGAACTGAAGCCAGCACAATGCTGGGTCTCACCCAAGGCCTGCTATAACCAATCCCTGGTTACTGCCTATGTTAATTCAAGGGCGTGGGGCTCTACAATTAGCAGGTAGCAAAGGCAGGCCTTTGTTCTTCCATTTAGGGCAGTGAGGTCCCCTAGATCCCATGTGTGTCAGAAGTGCCATCTTAGAGTCAGGGCTGGATTCAAAAACCTTAGAAGTCTAGTTGGTACTCTACGATATTGAGGCGAGCTGCCACCCAAACCATAAGCTGCAGTTCTTCCCACTCTTCCCTCTACTTTCCAAAGGCAGATAATTCTTATCCCATAGTTACCACTACTACCCCTGGCCAAAACGAGTACTGCCAGACTACCACAGATGTTTTCTTAAGGCCTGACGTCTTTTAGGTTAGCTTTTGGTAAATGCTGCCTGACCTGGGATTCACCCTTCAGGGCAGTGGGCTTCTTCCTGGGAAGAAGGTCCACAAATGCCATCCAAGAGTCAAGTCTTGGAATCAGGGATTTTAAGAGCTCATTTTGTGCCTAGCCCCTGTGGCAGTGTTGGTACCTAAACTGCAAGAAGACAAAGTCCCCTTTAAGTTTCTCTCCAGTTTTGTAGAGTAGAAGTTGTTTTGCTCCATTGCCACTACGGTTGGTTATGTGCTACATTTCTCCTGAAGCCAGCAAATCTCAGAGTGTCACCAAGGCCCTTAATGTAATACCTGGGTAACACTGCTGTTTATTCAGAGCCCAAGGTTTCTTCAGTTAGCAGGCAACAAATGTTGACTGGACTGAGTCCTTTCCTTCAAGGCATCAGTTTCCCTTCTGGCCCAGGGTGTGTCAAGAAATGCCATCTGGGAGCTAAGACCAAAAATGGCAGCCTCAAAACTGTGTACGGTACCTTAACCTGCTGTGGCTGAACAGTGTGTAGATGCAAAATAAAGTCCTTTGTACCCTTTCATGTCCTCCCCATAAGTGGAGGAAAGCAGCCTTTTTTGGAGCCATGAGCTAAGAAGCTTAGGGTTAGCACAGAGGTGATGTCAGGGCTCCCTTTTCTGCCTTGGCTGGTGCCCCTTGTTCCACTCAAGTCCACTGTTTCTGGGCCTACTTCAGCAACAGAACTTAAGAGATGCAGTGGCTTAGAATACTATTCAAGTTTACTTAGATTTCAAGAGCATTTTGGCCCTCTATGGAGAGGTTTGTGGGCACTCAAATTCAGACCACTAGCACTGGAAATTCCCTGTAGCTAGGGATAGTTTCAATGCTCCTTCTGTGGGTGGGCATCAGCTGAGTTTGTTCTGGTTTTCTTCTCTCCTTTAATAGGACAGCACTGAGTTCACTGCCTTGAGATTGCTCTGTTCTTTCTACACCAGTGCCCACATATGCTTTCTGCCTACACAGTTGGTACCAAGGATCAGGGAGAGGTGGCCTTGGGGAATCAGGGCTGGTATTATTGTTGTTTGTTTGTTTTTTGTTTTTGTTTCAAATCTTCAGTGCCTCTTTCAGTGATACGAAGTTAAAATTAGTTACTGTGAGTGATCACCTGATTTTTGGTTCTTATGAAGGTGTGTGTTTTCTTTGTTTTTCTTTTCTGTGCAGATAATCGGTAACTTGATGTTCCTGGGGTGAGGTGGAGGGCTGCAATCAGTTAAGATTTCTATTCTACCATTTTGTTTCTTTTCTCTCCAAATTTTTATTTATTCATTGAACTTTAAATTTTGTATATGCATAGTTTTCCAATATTTTTATTTGTTCCTGCATTTTTGGGGTTTCTTTTGCATCTGAGGAGTGTTTTATAATAATTGTGTTTAATTCTATTTCAGGAAATTCACATGCATTCCTTTATGTAACTTTTAAAAAGATGTATTAGTATTCTTTATTAGTTTTATTAATATTCTTTATCTCTGTTTCCATTGAGTCTTACAAACTGGTGTAGGTTTGAAGTTTTCCTCCAATAGGCTTTTGTGCTGAAGATATTGCCTTTGAGATTACAGTTCTGTGAGTTTTAAGTAGGTCTCCTGGCTGAACTTGGTACACAATACAAACTGAATTTTATAGTCTAGTTACCAGGAGAACTAATAGTCTGGAGTTCTATCTGTATCCTGGGTAGATCTGTCTGTCTCCAAGGTCCTGGACTTCAGGCCTGGCACTAAGACAAATATTTTCTTCACAACTTGCAAACAGTGGGGTTTTCAGCACTTGTGCTGAAATGTGTGGCTATCTATGGTAGTTGGGAGAACTACTGTTATGTACAGACAGGTCCCTGGGCCTCTCATATTGCTTCATTCTTTTGCTGAGACACGCTAGAATTGAGACACAATGTTATGTCATCCAAGACTAAAATATCTAAACCTTCCTCTGGCGTCAAAATTAAGATATGTCCTGCTGTGTTTTGGAGTTACCACTCCTGCTCTGAGTCTGTGGCAGAGACTATTTACGCACTTGTTTCAAAATTCACAGTGGATCCAAAGTGAGGGTATCCATCTGTAGGACACTGCTGGACCTGATTCTCTCATGGACCCATAGTAGGCAAAATATCTCATGTATCTGCAAACAACAAAAATCAATAGTAAGATCTGTATATATTAGAGGACCTACTAAAAGTCATAACTGAACAAGAGTTTGTTAAGAATTCCCATGTGTTGTTTCTTTGGTTTTAAATTTTCCCAGACTATAGCGGGAGCTGAAATTGAGATTAAGGTAAAAAACAAAAACTATTTTTGGTGGCTTTTTTGAAGTAACACTAAGAAAAATTTCTTTTGCAGGCAAAATTGCTCACAAATGCAAGTTCAGAGATGCTTGTGTCAATCTAATCAATCACCTTCCAGAATATTCTTTGGCTTAAGGACTTCAAGACTATCTAGTTGTAACTTATAATTCTCTATCGATACAGTGTAAATCTGGGACTTTGGCAGTGAAGTTGACACAGTCTCATCAGTAACTGCTGACAGATAGAAGCAGGCAAACTTGTCTGGGTTTACTGCTTAGTTCGCTGCACAGGCATAGAAACTCTGCCTACCACAGAGTGGATCTGCTCTTGAATAGAGAGAAGCAAGCCAATCCTGGTGGCACAGATAGATGAGTTCTCTTTAGGCTCCTCAGGGGAGAAAAAATAACCTGAAACCATGCCTTAAAAAGGAGAGTATCCATTTTATAAGATAACATTAGGGTCCACTGCCAAGACAAGGGTCAGCAGGCAGACTTCATTCTGTTTAGGCTCTACTGCACATGATTCTTCTGCATCTTATAAAAGACAGTTTTGTGATCAGGCTCCAGGAATACATGTGAATTTAACCCAGCCAAAGGGACCAGTCCTGAGTCTAAATTAAAGAAAACAAATGACTTGTCTGCCATAGGAATGTTTATTTGCAGTCTCAAAAATCATAATTTTTGGGCTACACCAGCATTTTACAGATCTCATAGCTGAATCCCAATTATTTTATCAAGAAATAAAGAAACTTATGTCTGTGAATGGGTGCAGAATTCTTGCGTTTTAAAGGGATACAGAATGGTGACCTCATATTTCACTATCTTGCTTTCATCATCCTCAATCTTATATTTTTAACAGCTAAAATGTTATTGTACAATGAACACGAAGGTTTGCCATTTTACTTAATATAAAAACTATTCACTCTGCACCATGTTTGACAATCAGCTATTTCTATGTGTGTGAGGGTGTATGTTTGCATAGGGGTGTGATTGATGTACAGTGGTGAGAAGCAAAAGATAAATCAAAGCCCTATGAAATCATTATGTCCTTTGAAACACTTTTAAGTTAAAACAGCTATATTGTGATTAGTAATGTTCTAAGCAGCAGTGCAAAGACATGAGAGCTTTATACATTATCTTGTAACTCTCCATAAATAAATAGCATGGGGCTGTTCCAATGTGATTTTATTTCTGATATTTTCACCTTTTTTTCTTAAGTTGACGCTGTCTTTTCTGAGTTTTCTTACTTAACTTTTAGTTGTTTTTCCCAATGTTTTCTCCTCTTCACAAAGTGTCCACCCTGTAAGCATATGACTTTAATCTCACCACTCCTACCTCCTTCCAGTGATACATATGTGGTAAAATTTCATCTCTGCCTAAGTGTCTTTATACAAAACATGACACCATTTCTTAGGTCCTCTGTCCCAGCTCACCCGTGATTTCCCGTGTTTCTTCCTTCTAGCTCTGAACAATATATTGTATTTCTTCCATTACTGCCAATCTGATATAGAAAAAAACTAATAAATAAGTCAAAAACAACCTCTGTGTACCGTCTCTTAAGTTGTTTAATTTTTGTAACTGCAGACTGAGAGCTGTTAGCTCAAATTTTACTGGCACAGAGACAAAATTTTGCACATCCAGCTATTTTTAAATGAGCTTCAATGAGTAGAGTGTAGATATTAGATTTTCTTGGTGTACAAATTCATAAACTTTGCTCAGCATTTGTTGAATATTAAATAAATGCTTTTATTGTATGATGCTAAGCCAGAATTGAAAGTAGAGCTTTTAAAACTTAATTTCTGGGAGAGTTTTGAAGCACCATCACAGAGACATACTTCTTAAACTCTTATCCAGAAATAACCTTACTTAAGTCAGTTTTACTGAACTGAAAAATCTGCACCTTAATACTGTGTACAATCTTAATTTGTGAGGGTCTTTATCTATTACACAAAATTTCACAATAAAGACTACTGTGTGGTACTTACAGTCATAATGAAATTGTTTTTCTTTACTACTTCTCATATTATTTATTCTTCAAGAATCATTCTATCTGTGATAGCTAACAGGTGCATTACCACATTCAAATATTCACATATCATGTTATTTTTAAAAGCCAAAATGATACCTTTTCAGCATTTATAATTTTCTTGGTTATTTTAACCACCCCCCCCAGCTTTATTCAGGAGCTATTAAACATTGATAAGACAGAGTATTGTTGCTATATGCTTTCAAGTGCAATTTCTCTTGAAATTTTCTCACCTAGAGTTTCCATGGTAAGTTGCTGAGAGGTATCACCTAGACATTTAAGTGCATTATTGGATACACTCCACTGAAGAGTTGTCTTTCCCTTCTCCCCATCTTTATCATGGTTCCTGCTACAGGAAGGAGAAAGAGAGAAGAAAACACAATAAAGATACAAAGAGAAAAACTCATGATACCAAGACTTGCTGTGAGAGCTGCACTTCTCAATTCTCCCTCAGGAGTTCTCTTCTCCTAGATCAGAAGGGACCCATCATAGAATCTTTGTGTTCCATGTCATTATTGGGAAATTCTAAGCAATGAGTTAGCAGAACAAGGACTATGGGTGGGCTGTCTGCTAACAGTTTGTTAGTCAAGTTTGAGTTAGAAGGAACATCAGAAGACTAAACTGGGCTATGATGACGGCCACAGAGCGTTGGAACCTTCTGCCACAAAAACATGAGTAGGACTTATGCCTTAAGATCTCAGATGCCAAAACAAGGCTGACCTGGTGAGTCTCAGGATGAGAAAAATTATGGACCATGGGATGCCAGAGCACTATTCCTTGTGAGGCACAGGAGGGCACTGTGTGGGACTCGCTCAACTCACTTTTCTTCCTTCTGCTCAAGAAGAAAAAAAAAAAAAAAAAAAAAAAGGAAGAAGTTTAAAGATGAAGACAAGGGAGAACACCTGGATTAAGTTAGAAGGCGTAGTGCCTTGGTCACAGCCAAAACCAAAGTTAGCCCAGTGGAACTTGCTGTGCTCCAGGCTTCTGGCCACCAGCCTGTCCCTGGTCCATTGGTGTTCCCAAGAAGTCAATATCCTGACCTTCTAAAGCACAGTAAGGAAGTAGAATCCCTATCTTTATAGTCAGGTCCAGCCCAAGTATGACCAGATATCAATATGAAGCTTTTATCTTCAGACTTTTCTTTCAGAGTAGCGCTAAGGCGCTATTGTTGAGGTGGTTGTTCTGAGAATGAGCAACAGAGTAGCTAGCTCACTGGCCCTTTGAGGATGTAGCAGCTTCTACTAAGTTAATCAAGATAATGCCTAGAACAGAGATGGGTAAGTGATGACCTGAAATTTATTCAAGAGGGAAGAAAGCTTCAAGGACAGTAGCCCTGACCCTCTGAGAATTCCTGAAAGCTTGGAATTTTGGCAGCCAAGCAGAAATGGGTCTAATCAGTTCCAGGACAGGACACAGCATGTCCTGAGCAATGCTAAATCTTAAATGCTTGTGGTCTACCCACTATTCCACAACCTCTTCTACAGGCCAAAGCAGAAAGGTAACCTGCTTCTTTGTTTTGACTGTGCTCTTCTCCGGCTTCTCAGGCCAACCTTGACAGACAGTTTCAGGCATAGGTCAGGTTACAGAATCATTTCCACATAGAAGTCCTTACCCTATATCCACCAGACTGGGGCCTACAGGAGCAAGCATTACTGGCTATTGAATACACAAAAAGGCTGCATATATCTTTGGCTTTCACTCCCTGCATGCGTTGAATCCCTTCAGCCTTTAGGATTCATAAAAGCGAGATCCTACAGTTTTCGTGTCCTGGGTTCTTAAAGTTGTTCCATCTTTCTTCCAGCTGTGAAATGGTCCCTCTGCCAAAAGAATGTTCTAACAAATTTTTTCTTCCACCACCATCCTTGCACGTGTAAAACTTTATTCTGCCTGTCAGTCCTAAAATCTGACTTTACTACCAAAGGCTCTTTTGTCTATAAAGACTTCTTAATGTGTATCTTCCTGCAATATCAGACACTGGCCATTCTTACCCTTGCCTTAAGATGCAAATTAAAGACTGTTGTGTCAGCTTTTCCTGATACAGCTTTAATCTCCACATGAGCAGGCCTGCTTTTTCAATGAATGACATTTTCTCCAGACCATAGGGAATTACCAGGTGAACAAACCTCCCTTTGCTTCTGTGACCTATCTCACAAACTGTGTTTGTAATCAAGAGCTCATGATGCTAAATTAAATTTCTTGTCTTGTACTTGTCTTTAGGGATCTCAGAGAATGGTAAACCACTTTCTGTAATTATGGAGTTCTTTAAAAAGAAAGAAATACAAAATGAAACAAAAGAAACAAGGACACATCTTAGAATACTCTTTTTTAGCATATATGGGCAGGAATTAGACAACAAATGACTTCAGAAGTCTTGCTGCCCATCTGGGTCCACTGCTTGGGTCCACTCAGGTTATACTCTCAGTCTTGCTGCAGTGACTTCATGTCCTATGAAAGCCTGACCCATGACCACTCTGCTCTGAGGTCTTGAGCTGCTTTCAAAAAAAAAAAAAAAAAAGACATTCTGGTGGAATAAATATTAAATGTTATGCCTACCAAATACGTTGACCTGGAGTTTGACTGTACACACCTATGACCAAAAAAGGCTAGAAGGGTCATGAGTCTGGGTGTCTGGGTTTTCTACTCTCAGACCAAACAACCCTAATCTTACAGAATTTGTTCAGAAGCAGCGAGGCCTAGCTGTATGATTCAAGTGAGTATATAATAAGAGAAGTTGGGGACTCTAGAGAAGGGAATGGTGGAGGCATATTATCCCTTTGCAGGCAGCAGGTTATTTTGGGGTGGTTGCCAGCATCCTTCCAGGATGCCCACCAAGCTGGGCAATTGAACAAGGCAGAACCAGCAGATCTGTTGTCTATTTCATAAAGGCTATACCTGGATAGAAAAGAGAGGCAAGGTCTGAAAAGAGACTTGTCCAGATAATATCTTGGTCATCTGCGGTAGAAAGCTGCTGGGGCAAATGTCAAAGGTACGTGTAGGACCCTGTCACAGTGGCTACCTACCAGGTCTTCATTCCTATAAACATAATACTTTTCAATACAGTCATGTGCCAAATGACTAAGTTCAATGATTGGAATATATACAATGGTGGTCTCATAAGATTATAATGCAACTGAAAAATTCCTATTGTTTAGTGATGCCATAGCGGCTCTGAGGTAGCATAGCATCCCTCAAGTTTTTGTGGTGACACTGGTGTAAACAACCGATTGCACTGCCAATTGTGTGAGTCTAGCACACATATTACATACATACCATATACAATTCTTGATAATGATAACAACCATCCATGTACTGGTATGTACTCTACTGACTATACTGTATTTTCACTATTATTTAGCATATGCTCCTACTCTTTACAAAAAACAACAACAACAACAACAACAACAAAAAACTAAGTATAAGACATAATAGGAGATATTCCAGAACAGAAAATATTTCAGTAGGAGGCATTGTTAACATAGGAGGTGACCCCTCCATGTGTGTTACTGCCCTGTAGACATTCAGTGGAACAAGATGTGGAGGGAGTGATGATAATATTGAAGACCCTGTCTCTGCATAATACTAGGCTAATGTGTGTGCTCGTGCTTTACATTTTTAAAAATGATTTAAATGGAAAAAATTAAGTAACCATTATAAGAGCAGATATAAGCTCATATTATTGAATATAAAATTAATGTTTATTCATCTGTACAACATATTTGTTTTAACCTACATTTCATTTAAAGAGGGTCAAGGCTTGGCATGGTGGCTCACGCCCACAGTCCCAGCAGTTTGGGAGGTTGAGTTGAGGAATGCTTGTGCATAGGTGTTCAAGAACACTTTGGGAACCAGGACGGGGTCCTATTACTACAAAAAATACAATAATTAGCCAATATGTGACTGTAATTCCAGCTACTCAGGAGGCTGAACCTGGTAGTTGAGGCTGCAGTGGGCTATGACTGCATCTCTGTACTGCAGCTTGGTTGACAAAGTGAGACTCTACCTTAAAAACAAAACAAAAACACCCTGAATAAAACTGTTAAAAAGGAAAAATAGGGGGGCATGCCCAAGATGGCCAAATAGGAACAGCACCAGCCTCCAGCTCCCGGCGTGAGCGACACAGAAGACAGGTGATTTCTGCCTTTTCAACTGAGGTGCAGACCGACACCTCACACCTCACAGGGCAGGGTACACCCCTGAGACGAAGCTTCCAGAGCAAGAATCAGACAGCAACACTTGCTGTTCAGCAACATTCTATCTTCTGCAGCCTCCGCTGCTGACACCTAGGCAAACAGGGTATGGAGTGGACCTCAAGCAAATTCCAACAGACCTAGAGCTGAGGGTCCTGACTGTTAGAAGGAAAACTAACAAATAGAAAGGACACCCACACCAAAACCCCATCACTATGTCACCATCATCAAAGACCAAAGGCAGACAAAACCACAAAGATGGGGAAAAAGCAGTGAAGAAAAGCTGAAAATTCAAAAAGTCAGAGTGCATCTCCCCCTCAAAGGAACACAGCTCGTCACCAGCAACGGAACAAAGCTGGATGAGGAATGACTTTGATGAGTTGAGAGAAGAAGGGTTCAGTTGATCAAACTTCTCAGAGCTAAAGGGGGAACTACGTAACCAAGGCAAAGAAACTAAAAACTTTGAAAACAGAATGGATGAATGGATAACTAGAATAATCGATGCAGAGAAGACCTTAAAAGAACTGATAGAGATGAAAACCATAACACGAGAACTACGTGACAAATACACAAGCTTCAGGAACTGACTTGATCAACTGGAAGAAAGAGTATCAGTGATTGAAGATCAAATGAATGAAATGAAGCAAGAAGAGAATTGTAGAGAAAAAAGAGTAAAAAACAATGAACAAAGCCTCCAAGAAATATGGGATTATGTGAAAAGACCAAATCTACATCTGATTGGTGTGCCTGAAAGTGATGGGGAAAATGGAACCAAGTTGGAAAACACTCTGCAGGATATCATCCAGGAGAACTTCCCCAACCTAGTAAAGCACACCAACATTCAAATTCAGGAAATACAGAGAACGCCACAAAGATACTCCTCAAGAAAAGCAACTTGAAGACACAAAATTGTCAGATTCAACAAAGTTTAAATGGAGGAAAAAATCTTAAGGGCAGCCAGAGAGAAAGGTCGGGTTACCCACAAAGGGAAGCCCATCAGACTAACAGCAGATCTCTCAGCAGAAACTCTCCACGTCAGAAGAGAGTGCGGGCCAATATTCAACATTCTTAAAGAAAAGAATTTTCAATCCAGAATTTCATATCCAGCCAAACTAAGTTTCATAAGTGAAAGAGAAATAAAATCCTTTACAGACAAGCAAATGCTTAGAGATTTTGTCACCACCAGGCCTGCTCTACAAGAGATCCTGAAGGAAGCACTAAACATGGAAAGGAACAACAGGTACCAGCCATTGCCAAAACAAGTCAAAATGTAAAGTCCATTGACACTAGGAAGAAACTACATCAATAAGCGAGCAAAATAACCAGCTAATATCATAATCACGGGATCAAGTTCACACATAACAATTTAACCTTAATGGACTAAATGGTCCAATTAAAAGACACAGACTGGCAAATTCGATAAAGAGTCAAGACCCATCAGTCTGCTGTATTCAGGAGACCCATCTCACATGCAGAGACACACATAGGCTCAAAATAAAGGGATGGAGGAAGATCTACCAAGCAAATGGAAAACAAACAAGAGCAGGAGTTGCAATCCTAAAACAGACTTTAAACCATGAAAGATAAAAAGAGACAAAGAAGGCCATTACATAATGGTAAAGAGATCAATTCACCAGGAAGAGCTAACTATCCTAAATATATATACAACCAATACAGGAGCACCCAGATTCATAAAGCAAGTCCTTGATGACTTACAAAGACACTTAGATTCCCATACAATAATAATGGGAGACTTTAACACCCCACTGTCAACAATAGACAGATAAATGAGACAGAAAGTTAACAAGGAGATCCGGGAATTGAACTCAGCTCTGCACCAAGCAGAACTAATAGACATCTACAGAACTCTCCACCGCAAATCAATAGAACATACATTCTTCTCAGCACCACATCGCACTTACTCCAAAATTGATCACATAGTGGGAAGTAAACCACTCCTCAGCAAATATAAAAGAACAGAAATTATATCAAACTGTTTCTCAGACCACAGTGCAATCAAACTAGAACTCAGGACTAAGAAACTCAATCAAAACTGCTCAACTACATGGAAACAAAACAATCTGTTCCTGAATGACTACTGGGTACATAATGAAATGAAGGCAGAAATAAAGATGTTCTTTGAAACCAATGAGAACAAAGATACAACATACCAGAATCTCTGGGACACATTTAAAGCAGTGTGTAGAGGGAAATTTATAGCACTAAATGCCCACAAGAGAAAGCAGGAAAGATCTAAAATTGACACCCTAACATCACAATTAAAAGAACTAGAGAAGCAAGAGCAAACACATTCAAAAGCTAGCAGAAGGCAAGAAATACGAAGATCAGAACAGAACTGAAGGAGATAGAGACACAAAAAACCCTCCAAAAAATCAATGAATCCAGGAGCTGATTTTTTGAAGAGATCAACAAAATTGATAGACTGCTAGCAAGACTAATAAAGAAGCAAAGAGAGAATAATCAAATAGACACAATAAAAAATGATAAAGGGATTATCACTACCGACCCCACAGAAATACAAACTACCATCAGAGAATAAACACCTCTACGCAAATAAACTAGAAAGCCTAGAAGAGATGGAAAATTTCCTGCACACTTACACTCTCCCAAGATCAAACCAGGAAGAAGTTGAATCCCTGAATAGACCAATAGCAGGCTCTGAAATTGAGGCAATAATTAATAGCCTATCAATCAAAAAAAGTCCAGGACGAGACGGATTCACAGCCGCATTCTACCAGAGGTACAAGGAGGAGTTAGTACCATTCTTTCTGAAACTATTCCAATCAACAGAAAAACAGGGAATCCTCCCTAACTCATTTTATGAGGCCAACATCATCCTGATACCAAAGCTGACAGAGATACAACAAAAAAGGCGAATTTTAGACCAATATCGCTGATGAACATCGATGCAAAACCCTCAATAAAATACTGGCAAACCGAATCCAGCAGCACATCAAAAAGCTTATCCACCATGATCAAGTGGGCTTCATCCCTGGGATGCAAGGCTGGTTCAACATATGCAAATCAATAAACATAATCCAGCATATAAACAGAACCAAAGACAAAAACCACATGATTATATCAATAGATGCAGAAAAGGCCTTTGACAAAATTCAATAGCCATTCATACTAAAAACTCCCAATAAATTCGGTATTGACAGAACGTATCTCAAAATAATAAGAGCTATTTATGACAAACCCACAGCCAATATCATACTGAATGGGCAAAAACTGGAAGCATTCCCTGTGAAAACTGGCACAAGACAGGGATGCTCTCTCTCACCACTCCTATTCAACATAGTGCTGGAAGTTTTGGCTAGGGCAATCAAGCAAGAGAAAGAAATAAAGGGTATTCAGTTAGGAAAAGAAGAAGTCAAATTGTCCCTGTTTGCAGATGACATGATTGTATATTTAGAAAACCCCATTGTCTCAGTCCAAAATCTCCTTAAGCTGATAAGCAACTTCAGCAAAGTCTCAGGATACAAAATCAATGTGCAAAAATCAAAAGCATTCTTATACACCAGTAACAGACAGAGAGCCAAATCAGGAATGAACTTCCATTCACAATTGCTTCAAAGAGAATAAAATACCTAGGAATCCAATTTACAAGGGATGCAAAGGACCTCTTCAAGGATAACTACAAACCCCTGCTCAGTGAAATAAAAGAGGACACAAACAAATGGAAGAACATATCATGCTCATGGATAGGAAGAATCAACATTGTGAAAGTGGCCATACTGCCCAAGGTAATTTCTAGATTCAATGCCATCCTCAATAAGCTACCAATGACTTTCTTGACAGAATTGGAAAAAACTGCTTTAAAGTTCATATGGAACTAAAAAAGACCCCACATTGCCAAGACAATCCTAAGTCAAAAGAACAAAGCTGGAGGCATCGCGTTACCTGATTTCAAACTACACTACAAGGCTACAGTAACCAAGACAGCATGGTACTGGTACCAAAACAGAGATGTAGACCAATGGAACAGAACAGAGTCCTCAGACATAATACCACACATCTACAGCCATCTGATCTTTGACAAACCTGACAAAAAGAAGAAATAAGGAAAGGATTCCCTATTTAATAAATGGTGCTGGGAAAATTGGCTAGCCATAAGTGAAAGCTGAAACTGCATCCTTTCCTTACTCCTTATACGAAAATTAATTCAAGATGGATTGGAGACTTAAATGTTGGACCTAAAACCATAAAAACCCTAGAAGAAACACTAGGTAATGTCATTCAGGACACAGGCATGGGCAAGGACTTCATGTCTAAAACACCAAAAGCAATGGCAACAAAAACCAAAATTGATAAATGGGATCTAATTAAACTAAAGAGCTTCTGCACAGCAAAAGAAACTACCATCAAAATGAACAGGCAATCTACAGAATGGGAGAAAATTTTTGCAATCTACTCATCTGACAAAAGGCTAATATCCAGAACCTATAAAGAACCCAATCAAATTTACAAGAAAAAATAAAAACAACCCCATCAAAAAGCGGGCAAAGGATATGAACAGACACTTCTCAAAAGACATTCATATAGCCAACAGACACATGAAAAAATGCTCATCATCACTCACCATCAGAGAAATGCAGATCAAAACCACAATGAGATACCATCTCACACCAGTTAGAATGGCAATCATTAAAAAAAAAAAAAATCAGGAAACAACAGGTGCTGGAGAGGACGTGGAGAAATAGGAACACTTTTACACTGTTGGTGGGAATGTAACTAGTTCAACTATTGTGGAAAACAGTGTGGCGATTCCTCAAGGATCTAGAACTAGAAACACCATTTGACCCAGCCATCCCATTGGTGGGGATATAACCAAAGGATTATAAGTCATGCTGCTATAAAGACATATGCACACATATGTTTATTGTGGCACTATTCACAATAGCAATGACTTGGAATCAACCCAAATGTCCATCAATGACAGACTGGACTAAAAAAATACAAAAAAACTAGCCGGGCGAGGTGGCGGGCGCCTGTAGTCCCAGCTACTCGGGAGGCTGAGGCAGGAGAATGGCGGGAACCCGGGAGGCGGAGCGCTTGCAGTGAACTGAGATCTGGCCACTGCGCTCCAGCCTGGGCGACAGAGCGAGACTCCGCCTCAGAAAAAAAAAAAAAAAAGAAAGAAAATGTGGCACATATACACCACGGAATACTATGCAGCCAAAAAAAGGATGAGTTCGTGTCCTTTGTAGGGACATAGATGCAGCTGGAAGCCATCATTCTCAGCAAACTATCACAAGAACAAAAAACCTAATACTGCATGTTCTCACTCATAGGTGGGAACTGAACAATGAGATCACTTGGACACAGAAAGGGGATCATCACACACCGGGTCCTATTGTGTGGAGAGAAGGGGAGGGATAGCATTAGGAGATATACCTAATGTAAATGACGAGTTAATGGGTGCAGCACACCAACATGGCCCATGTATATATATGTAACAAACCTGCATGTTGTGCACATGTACCCTAGAACTTAAAGTATAATAAAAAGAGAAAAGAAAAAAATAAAATTTAAAAAATCTAAACTTGAAACAAAAATTAAAAGTTTGTAAAGTAAAATGTTACTGTAGCAGAGGTTATTTTACTATTAAAGAAAGGGAGTTTTTATAAATTTATATAGTCTAATCATATAATATAATGTCATAGTAGTTTACAGTAATGTCTTTTGCCTTTATATTAATTTGCCACTCACTGACTCATCCAGAACAATTGTCAGTCATAAAATCTGCGTTTTAGGACGTGCATTTAAATATGTTCTCTACACAGTTATACGACATTATACCACTTCCAAAATATTTTTACTGTACCTTTTCAGTATTTACGTATGTTTAGATAATAAATACCACCGTGTTATAACTGCCTTTAATATTTAGTATAGTAACCTGCTATGTAAGTTTATAGTCTACAGATCTATACCATATATCGTGGTATACCACGTAGTGTAAGCTATCCTGTCTTGTTTGTGAATGTTCACTCTAAAATGTTCAGCTAATTAAAGAATTGTTCCACAATGTATTCAAGTCATTAATTGATGCTTGAGTGTATTTTTAACTAGCATGAATTGGGAGAAACAACAAAAGTGAGAGAATTTTGTCTTACTTCCTCCCTTAGCACATATACTAGCTGTAAATTCAGGGAAGTTAATTTGTCATGTTATCCTTTCTGTGATCATTTCTCACTGATGTAGTAAAAAGAAATAAAGAATATGGAAGGACCTAGCAAAGGAACATGATGCAACCACACTTGAAATAAAGTATCAACAGATGTGGCTCCTCCTCCAGCAGCATAGGATAAAACATGTTGCCTTGTCTTCTTTGACAGAAACATGAATTTAATATTGACCAGCTGTAGTCAGTGGTCAGTCATGAATACTAGCACTACTTTTAGACACTCATCCACTTTGTATTTATTTTGGAAATAATTTACATTTTGCACTTATATGGCATATGCAATTCCACAGCTATGCTTGGTACTTACTGAATTTGTTGCAAATCTTATTGAAAAGGAAATGGTGATAACATGCACTAGCTCAAGTATAGGGTTGAGTTGCTTTATTCTGCTCGTGTTTTTACTACATTATTTCCAATCTCTTCCTGTGCTCTTGACTTTGAAGGCAGTAGAGTCATTCTTTTGGAAATTGTACTCCTTGATTTAAAAAAAAAAAATTAGGACGCAGAATATTGCCATGTAACATGGATTTCTTGAGTTATACTGTGTTCCCTAGTTTATCCTTTTTCTTAACTCCATCAAGTTTCTAATATTAGATATCTGCCTCTCTACCAAGTGGAGCATTAGAATCTCAAAAGCTTCTCTAGGCCACAGGTTATATATCATTGGACTCTATCGACCTCCTCTGAGTACAGAGTTAAAGGCTGTTATGAAATAGATAATAGTTTAGGTACTACCATAGTACTCAGTTCAATGTGATATTTGTGGACATTTAGAAAACAAAAAGTTATGATACAAAAAATGTCAGAATTATTGTTTCTGACTCACAGGCTCATTCAGTCTTCCCTTTACATAACTATGGTGGTATCTGCAAAGAAAAAATGCTGAAACTCTGGGAGACATATGGTTGTAGGATCTCATGTTAAATATGCTTAGAAGGGCCGAGCGCGGTGGCTCAAGCCTGTAATCCCAGCACTTTGGGAGGCCGAGATGGGCGGATCACGAGGTCTGGAGATCGAGACCATCCTGGCTGACACGTCGAAACTCCGTCTCTACTAAACAAAAATACAAAAAACTAGCTGGGCGACGTGGCGGGCGCCTGTAGTCCCAGCTACTGGGGACGCTGAGGCAGGAGAATGGCATAAGCCCGGGAGGCGGAGCTTGCAGTGAGCTGAGATCCGGCCACTGTACTCCAGCCTGGGCAGCAGAGTGAGACTCCGTCTCAAAAAAAAAAAAAAAAAAAAGTGCTTAGAAGAGTCTAGCCAATGTATAGCACAGTTCATGGATCTAACTCTACTTGTTATGCAAATAGTATGGAAATAAGTTCTTTGTCCAGATTGGTATCTTATGCATTTTTGAGCAGTGTCACTGTAGAGCCCTGAGAAATTCACATGGTAAAGGGTGAGTAAGGCCAGATAACACGTTACTAAATACTAAAATATGTCTCTCTGGCCTAGTGTCATGCCTGGAACCATTCACAGCACCTAAAAGAAAAAAGCCAGATTTGGGCTGTGTATTGTTTTTCACCAGTGTCCTGCTCATTCCCTTTCATTTTATAACCATTCTGAACATATTCTGGCCTTTGTCCCTAAAAAATGTCAGATAATTGCAGACTATGTCCTCCTGCTTGTGCTCTAGCAGAGTGTGGCCATCATTCACACTTTAAACTCTGCTGTTTTAATAGAACTGTGTATGGGATGTCTGCACTGAAACTTCTTTACTACATGCCACAGAGGGCACTTTCACAGAATTGTCCACATGCTCAGTGTAGTGAGTATGAGTGGATTATTTTAATCCACGCCTCTGGGTCATTTGGAAAATTGACATTTTCTGTTTGGTTTCGGCACCAAAGTCTCTTTACATGGCTGCAATTTTGATGTGAGTCTTTGCCAAGATGCTCAGCACCTCATTCCAATGCTTCTTTATGTGTTGTACGTGTGCACATGTGACTCATACACAGCGGTAGTAAGAACCAAAAAACAAAATGAAACCCCATGAAATCGATGTGGACTTTGAAACTACTGCAGCATTACTGCATTAATGTGATTAGTAGCACACCAAGAAGCAGTACAAATAGGTAAAAGCTCTATTCAACTCTGTTGTAACTACTTAAAGCTCCATATGTAAATGAAAGGGCATAGCAATGCTTTAATATAGTATTATTATGGTCACTTAAATTTGAATTTAATGAAAATGTTTATGTTACAATTTTTTTTTTAGTGATTTATAAACATAAAAAAAATCTTACTTCTTTGATTGTATAAAAACAGCTGGATGGTGGCTGGCTACACACCAAAATTTCTCAACCCCTTGTCTGACGAATCAATAAATACATAACTATATTTTGATAAATATCTGTTTCACATTTTGGTATTTCTTTTGCCTCTGTACTTTGTGCTTTAGTTGTTAAAAGTCTTATAAAACAACAAAGTAGGTTTGTCTTTGTGTGTTTTTTTGGAAATTTCTCTTTATCCTCTTCCCTTAATAACTAAACCTTGTTTGTCCTCCAGTTTTCCAGATGATGATAATCACCTGATGTCAATATAAATGTTTTGTCTTTCAATATTTTATCTCATATAATCTTTCCTTATCTCTATAACTTTCACATCTGTTAAGGATATGGCCTTAATATGCTACAACTATTTCCTCTAATTATGTACATATAGTAAATTCCAACATATAGTAAACTGTATGCATTGCCATCTGGTCCACAATTACTTTTTATATGTTCCTGTGTCCCAGCACTGCCCTCATGCCTGTATTCTCATCTTCAGTAATATGCTGTGCTTCCTCCATTACTGCCAACATGTGACGTATAAATAACTAATACACAAATAAGCCAGTGATGTTTACTCGTCACCAAATTATTTATTTTTCACTGCAGACTAAATGCTGTTAGCCATAACCCTTCTAGAAGCAAAGTCATTATTTTATATATCCAGTTATATTTAAAGGAAGTCAAACAGATTTTAGCCATCATATTGTTTTGGTTTGAAACCCTGCAAAACTAAATAGGTTTGTCTATTTAAACCTCCATATATAAATGAAAGGGCACAGAAATGCTTTAATATAATATATAATATGCTCAACACGTGTTTCAGATAAAGTAGAACCTTTGGCTGTGCAACCCCAAGTCCAGCACTGAAATTGGAACTTTGGGATGTAAATTCCTATTTAGCACTTGAATGATAATTCCTGCACCTCAACCCTCTTCAGTTTCATACTGTGAGGGTCTTTTCTTCTCATCCAACAATCTGAAATAAAAATTGTTTGTTACTTCCTCCCATGGTCAATTTTTTTTTCATGACAAAATCCCACCCAGCAATATTTCTATATATTGCTTTACACAGGTAAATTGCCAAAATTAAACGTTTACCCATTTTTTTCTTTTAAAGCTCAAACAGAATATTTTTTATCATTTAGCCTTTTCTTGCTTCTTATAGCCCAGAAGATTCATCACCAGACATCTATTGGCCACTGATTAGAAAAAGCCTTGTTACTACTGACCTTCAAAGTGCAACTGCTGTCTGAATTTTCTTATTCACTCTCACTGCTGTGTTGCCAAGTGGCATCACCCAGACATATCATACCCATCTAGAATATGACTATCTGGAATTCTTTTGCCCTTCTCCCATTCAGGGTGATGGCTCCTTTTCTGGGAGAGGTGATAGAGAAGAGAAACTAGAGACAAATTACAAAAAGGGGAACCAGTTAAATGAAGCCTTAACTCCATTCTGTGAGAGCTACTCTTTTCACCAGTCTCTTCCACAAATGCTCTCTAAATTTTGTTACCAGAAGGCAGCAACTTCAATGTCAAGGTTCAAGGTGTTATTATTGGGAATTTCCATTATGGGTAAAAGTGATGGGTTAGAAGGACTATAAGTAGGCTGTCTACTTAGAGTAAGTGTGTCAAACTGGGGTCAGACAGAGGAGTAAGGAGCTGAACTGGGCCATGGTGATGACAGCAGAAAGTCAGAGTCTCCTGGTACAACTGTGTGAGCATGGCAACTGTCTTGGGCTCTCTGAAACAAATCCAAAACCTGCCTGGTGAGTTACTAGATGACAGACTATGGGGACCCTGTACAGCCAGAGCACTCTTCAACCTGGAATACAAAACAGGGAACTGCAAAATCTGGCTTTTTGTACTCTTTTTCTCAATGATTACAGGCAATAACAACTGGCTTACAGCCAAAAGACAGGCAATAACAATTTCTGACAAGGATGTGGAGAAAGACGCAATAACAATTGGCTTATAGCCAAAAGGATGTGGGGAAAGACAGGCAATAAAATTGGCTGATAGCCAAAAAACAGGCAGTAACAATTCTGACAAGGATGTGGAGAAGATGGAACTTTGTATGAACAGTTTGGAGGTCCCTCAAAAAACTAAAAATAGAGATATCACATGGTCAACTAATCCCATTGCTGGGTATATACTCAAAAGAAAGAAAATCAGTGTGCTGAAGAGTTTGTTGCAACACTGTTCACCATTGCTAATATTTGTAAGTAACCTGTGCCTATCAACAGATAAACTTCTATTATTATTTAAGTTGATGTAAGCCTCACACAGATGCTTTAGCAACTATTCCAGCAGAATACATTGTCGTCATGGGAGATAACAGCTGCACACCTGTCATTAAAAGGTGTAAGACTACTCCACACCTGTTTTACTTGAAAAGCTTTCAGTAAGACAAGGGATGAAAGTGAAAGATGGCTATATTGACATGCTAACACAGCACAGGCCTAGTACAATATGCATGTTTGTAGCTCAGTTTTTATAATGTCATAAATGTAAAAATTTTTTTAAAAACTTTTATAAGAATATACAGAAAGAAGATATTGTTTGTGCACCAGTACAGTATACTTGATTTATAATTTTAAGCTAAATGTATTAGAAAATAAATTTTAAGAGAAATTCCAAGTTTATGGAGTGAAAAATCTGTAGTATCTGGTAAATTTTTCATTGAAGAATGACACTTTTTAAGATAAATTTAATGAAGCCTAAGTATATAGTATGTACAATCTGCAGTAGTGTACCTCAGGGCACTGGGCCTTCATATTCATTTACCATTCACTCACTGACTTACCAAGAACATCTTTCTGTCCTGCAATCTTCCCTCACTGTAAGTACTCTCTATAGGTGTATCATATTTTACATCCTACATAACATGTTTACTGTACTTTTTAAATTTTTACATGTTTAGATGTAAAAATACTATTTTGTTATAACTAGCTTCAATATGTAGTATAGTAATGAATAGCATTGCAACCTACAATGAATAAGCTATATGATATAACTTTGGCATGTAGTAGGCTATATTTATTTGGGAAAGTAAACTCTAAATTGTTCACTCAATAATGTAATTGCCAAAAAAAAAAAGTCTTTAAATCATTAACAAATGTTTTAATGTATTTGTAATTAGTTTGTACTGGTAGTGCCAATGGGAGAGGGGTAAGCTTGTCTTACTTTCTCTTTCAAGGCACAACTTTCTGTAGTCCCAGAGTAGTTAATTTATATTATTTATTTTCTTAGATGATGCATTACTGGGGTTTTTATAAGGGATACAGGAAGTGGCAGGAACTCCCAGACAAACAGGGTGCAACCACACTAAAAAATTCAAAAGCAGCTGCTCTGGTTTCTCTTTTAGTAGGATGCTATATAACATGTTTGTCTTTCTCACCTGTATAGAACTTTGAATTCAATAGCAAACATTTTCTGCAGGACTCCTCCATGTCATCTAGGTTCAAACACTCACTCAGCATCTCTTTGTTTAGGCATTAACATGTACTCTGCATATACATTGTATGTATATCTACCACAACGTTTGGTCCTTGTTGATGTTGTTGAAACCATCCCTAGAACGGACAGATGGTCAAATGTTTCATGCCTCCTTTCAAATTGTTCCACTAGTGCATTAAATAGATGTATTTTATCTACATACACTATCCTCAATGTATTCTTCCTGTCTCTCTCTCTCTTTTATTGTCTAATTAGATGAACAAACCTGGCAGAATATGTTGTCCCCAGGATTTCTGTCTGCAGAAACCAACACTAAGCATTTTAATTTGTTCCTGGAACATTAGAGAAAATTGAGGGCATTTGCTCATGAGATTTCCCACTGCAAACACCAAGAAAGAGTCCATGTTCAAAACTTAGAACCACATTACTAGCTTCTAGGGATTTCTGTGTATGGGAGCTAGAAATGGATGAAGGAAAACCATAAACTGAATTATTTCAGGTATGGAAGATTAAGTTGTTCTATCCTGTCCCGCTTCTCACTCTATTCTGCCTAATCCTTTTCTTTGGTTTTGGTATTCAATGCAAGACAGTATTCCCTTTGCTAAGTGTACTGCTTGTTTAGAAAATATTTAGTAATATGAACATTGTCTAGTAGGATGATTTTTAAGGGGTTTACATTTTCTAGTTTATAAGATCTTTCCCTGGAAACATCTCTTTCTCAATATTAGATATTGGCCTGTACCCAAGTTGCAGCTTTGAAGTCTTAGGGAGTCTCTTTGGATCACAGCACTTATGTAGACTGCTTTTCTTCAGAGGAGATGCAGAAAAATTACTGGGAAATGCATTTCCCCCATCTTGGCATCTAATTTAGAACAAAAATATTTTCTCACTTAGAAAAACATTGTTTCCTTTGAAAGGAGACAGTCCTCAGTCTTCTTTGCAACTTCCGATTAACCAATGACTGCTTCCTTACCTTACCCTACTCAAATTGTTTTCCTACATGGTAGAGTTGTGTCTTTTTTCAACATCATTTACCTTTTTGAAAGGGAAAGGGAATGGGAAAGCTTTCTGACTTAATTTTAATGACTCTAGGCTCTGGCAATGTATTTTTGATTCTTTCTGGAGAAAAAGTATGCCACATATTTTTTCTTCTTGAGAGCAGTAAAAAGTGGAATGGGAGCCATTGAGATGACAGTAAAAGGAAATCAACTGTCTGATGTATTTTGTGCTAGTGATTTCTCCATCAGGGAGACAAGCTTGAGCTTAATTACTGTCTGATGGAGTTAAACCCCTTGGCTGTTGAAGGAGAAGTCTCCCGTGGCACGTGGCAGAAAATGTCAGATAGTCCCAGCCGCCTTGGGTGCCTTGGGGTCATGCATCCCAGCCCAGTAGGGAGGGGAGAAGTGAAAAACTGCGGCTCATTGGTCTGTCTTGTAAAAGGAATAAAAGGCCATGAAAAGGCCCCAGACCGCTTACGCTCAGATGTTCGAGGACAAAAAGGCTTACAAACCACAGTGAAAGGTTTTGATTCCCTATTTTCCTCACCATTTCTCCAGGCCCCACATGGCATGCCTAAAAATATTACAGGACATTTCCTTAGTTCAGCTAAAGATAAGATCCTTATCTCACAACCACAAAAGTTCAGTCTCACAGTTGGTTTGAAATGTGAGTAAAGCAGGGCTTCATTGCATGACATTTTTTTAAAAAAGGAAAAATATGGACTCTCCACAAGGCCTTGAAAGGAATGAGACACATCCCCCATATATCTCCCAACTTCCTGAGCCCAGCACAAACACATTCTTCCATATTTCTTTCAAACTTCAGAAAAACACCACCTGGGAAATCTCTGATAAGGACGCAGCGGGAACCAATAAAAAATGCTAAATGTATAATATTAACCAATTGTAATACTGTAACCAAGAGAATTACCTTGTTCCCCTGTAACTTTACATATCCTGTTTACATCAGGCTATAAAAAGCAAGCACTCGCATTGTTCGGGGCCCTCTTGTATGCTGTGGAATGGAGGGACCAAGTTCGAACTTGTAGTAAAGATCCTTGCCGCTTGGCTTTGACTCTGGACTCTGGTGGTCTTCTTTGGGGAACAAACAGTCTGGGCATAACATCTGGGGGCTCGTCCGGGATTCCCCAAGCCCACCAGACCCCTGGTCAACGGATCTACTAGGATCGATCTACTGACAGGTGAGCCGGCTCGTCTCCGTTTGTCTGTTTGTGTCTGTTCTGAACCTGAATCTGTGACTCGCGAGGTCTGAAACTGAAGCTGGCGCAGTCCTGGCGGAGGCGCTATAGGACAGCCAGTGGAGACCGGTGGGAGACATCCCCTGGCTCTAGTCTGATTTTTATCCGTCTGATTTTTATCCGAGCGGCTGACTCTGACCCGGGTTACCGGAGCACGTTTGCGATCTGAGCTGCCGGAGCGCGTTTGCAACCTGGGCAGCAGCTGACTCTGACCCGGGTTACCCGGCTCCCAGCCAACTCCTTGCACTCCAGCTCCCTGACCCGGGCCCCCGGGACTTGCCATATTTCCCTGATTATTCAGAACAAGATCTCCAGTGGATTGACAAGCTTCCCCTGAAACAGATCCAGAATGTGTGGTGGACTGATACTAATGACCAAACCATCCTACCAGAAAAATTAGGACAACAAGTGTTAGAACACATCCACCGAACCACCCACCTGGGTGCTCGGCGGATAATAGACCTGATCAGACGCTCTAAGCTCAAATTCAGACATACAGCTGAGACGGCCAGCAGCATGGTGACAAGGTGCAAAGTCTGCCAGCTTAAAAACGCCTACCCCCACTCCCAGGCTGCAACGGGAACAAGGCTCAGGGGAACCAGGCCCGGTATCTACTGGGAAGTAGATTTTACTGAAATAAAGCCAGGAAAGTACGGGTATCGGTACTTACTTGTCTTTGTAGATACTTTTTCAGGGTGGACTGCAGCATTCCCAACCAAAAGAGAAACTGCTCAGGTCGTAGCAAAGAAAATTCTGGAAGCTATCCTTCCCAGGTATGGCTTCCCCGTCCAGATAGGGTCAGATAATGGGCCCGCTTTTGTCGCTAAGGTAAGTCAGGATTTGGCTTCCATCCTTGGGGCAAATTGGAAACTACATTGCGCTTACAGGCCCCAGAGTTCAGGACAGGTAGAAAGGATGAATCGGACCTTAAAAGAGACCTTAACTAAATTGACTATGGAGACTGGTGCTAATTGGGTGGTCCTTCTCCCCTACACTCTGTTCCGGGCCCGTAATACCCCTTACAGACTGGGCCTTACCCCTTACGAAATCAGGTATGGCAGACCCCCACCCCTGGTTCCCAGTCTAAAAGATGATCTGCTCAAATCTGAAACAGAAAATGTCTCTGAATTCTTATTTTCCCTACAAGCCTTGCAGAAAATTCATCAAGAAATCTGGTCCAAGCTGAAGGAACTATATGAGACCGGTCCCCCATCGACACCCCATCCGTACCAGCCGGGAGACTGGGTCCTGGTTAAGTGACACCGACAAGAGAACCTAGAACCCAGGTGGAAGGGACCACTCCAGGTACTCTTGACCACACCCACCGCCCTGAAGGTAGAAGGCATCGCGTCGTGGATCCATTACACCCACGTCAAGCCAGTGGACCCAACCTCCGACCTTCTGGGACCAATCACGGCAGCAGCTGAAGCACCGGCCACGTGGACTGTGGACAGAGCAAAGAACAACCCCTTAAAACTCACCCTGCGCCGGCAACATAGCTCACCGCAAACATGCAGTTAGGTAGTCTAGCCCTAACGCTAGCCGCCCTAGTGGCCGCAGGGGAAAACACCAAACCAGCATCTAATCCCTTTGTCTGAAGATTTTGGCTTTATGAAAACCAAACCCACCCTAGACAATCTCATAAGCCCAGGAAATTATTGGCCAGTGCTGATTGCCCCTCCTCAGGGTGCAATAGCCCAATCTTACTAAATTTTACTGACTTTCAAATAGCCAAACCAGTGACACCAATAATATGTTTTGAGTTTGATCAGACTGAATACAATTGTAAACACTATTGGTGGCACCAAAATGCCGGCTATTCTTGTAACTATTGTAACATCCATAGGTCCCGTTATTGGGGAGAGGAAGAACAGTTGGACCCTAAGTGGCCCTTCCATCATAGACGGGATGGAGACTTTTCATATACATGGATAGTTAGAGACCCCTGGAACTCCCGCTGAACCACGCCTCAACATGGGGCTGTATACTACTCCCCCTCCTCCACATGGCCTAGCAGTCACCTCTATCTGTGGCGAGGCCTAGTGCAGATACTGCCCCTGGTCCACGGGAATATCCAACGACAGGAAAACAGACTAACACAAGACTTACGTCCTTTCTCCTGGTTAAAATTATTACAGGAAGGACTAGCGCTTGCTAACCTTACAGGACTTCACAGCCTGTCTGGCTGCTTTCTGCGTGCCACCCTAGGGCGTCCACCGCTAACCGCTGTCCCTCTGCCATGGGGATCCTCTACTTCTGCCCAAGCTAACAACCTCCGAAACCTCTCATATGCCCCTATCCTAAACGTGCCCCTATACCTAAACCCCAGTCAGGAGAAGTTTCCCTACTGTTACTCAGGAACCAATTCCAGCCTCTGCAGCATCATTGCAGTGCCCCCTAATATCACCCTAAGGGCTCCACCGGGCATATTCTTCTGGTGTAATGGGACATTATCTAAGGACCTATCTAGTCCCTCTGTTACCAACCTACTGTGTCTTCCTGTCACATTAGTTCCCTGGTTGACTCTACTAACTGCTGGCGAGTTCCTAGGGTACACCGGTAACTGGACTAGTACTGCTATTCACCCAGTCCCTAGACCGAGACCTGCACGAGCCATATTTCTCCCCCTCATTGCAGGAATCTCCCTCACCGCATCCCTCATTGCGGCCGGGATGGCAGGGGGAGCCCTAGGTCACACCTCATAGAAAGCAACAAGTTGTACCAACAATTTGCCGTTGCTATGGAGGAGTCGGCTGAGTCCCTTGCCTCCCTTCAGCGGCAGCTCACGTCCCTAGCCCAGGTAACCTTGCAGAACCAGAGGGCCCTAGACCTACTCACTGCTGAAAAAGGTGGTACATGTATGTTTCTGAAAGAGGACTGTTGTTTCTACATAAATCAGGGCTTGTAGAAGACCGGGTCCAACAGTTACGCAAGTTAAGCACTGAAGTAAAAACACAGCAGTTTGCTTCAGCTGCAGACCAATGGTGGAATTCCTCTATGTTTTCTCTGTTAGCCCCCTTCCTTGGACCCCTGCTAAGTCTACTATTTCTGCTAACCGTAGGACCTTGTGTTGTTAACAGAATTTTGCAGTTTGTCAGAGAAAGGTTTGACACCGTTCAGCTCATGGTCCTCAGAGCCCAATACCAACCTGTAAACGCTGAAACAGAGTCAGACTTATAAGACCCAAGATTGGCTCTAGAGTTACCTGAAAAGAAGGGGGGAATGAAAGGAATGAGACACATCCCCCATATATCTCCCAACTTCCTGAGCCCAGCACAAACACATTCCTCCATATTTCTTTCAAACTTCAGAAAACCACCACCTGGGAAATCTCCGATAAGGACGCAGCGAGAACCAATAAAAAATGCTAAATGTATAATATTAACCAATTGTAATGCTGTAACCGAGAGAATTACCTTGTTCCCCTGTAACTTTACATATCCTGTTTACATCGGGCTATAAAAAGCAAGCACTTGCATTGTTCGGGGCCCTCTTGTATGCTGTGGAATGGAGGGATCAAGTTCGAACTTGTAGTAAGATCCTTGCCGCTTGGCTTTGACTCTGGACTCTGGTGGTCTTCTTTGGGGAACAAACGGTCTGGGCATAACCAGAGTTCCTCTCGTTTGCTTCCTTGCTTCCTGCCTCACAGTTTGAATCCCAGGTTTTACACAGGAATAGGAGAGGCCAAGCTTCTCCCCACTGCAAAAATCATGAATTTATATGGCTCCATCTCAGTGTGCATTCCTCAAACTATGCAGGTTGGCTGACAGTTTGCCAGAAACCCCCCTCCCACCTATCCATCTCAGCATTACTATTCTGCCTTCTATCCCTTCTTTGTCTGCAAAGTTGTGAATGTTTTTGCAACCTGAGAAAATAATCTTCTTGGGTAAAATCAGCTGTTTCTTAGTAATCAGGAATGTAATTCAAAGAGTTACTGATTTTGCGATTTTCTAGAAACAATGGGAACTTACTGTTTTAGTCTAAATTTTCACCTTTAAGAGGCTTTTTGCCCCAATAATAAACATTCATGGCACTGAATAAGAAGATACTTCACTCTGAGTGAATACCCTTCTATTTGTGTATTTTTTTTTCTTTCCTCCATGTAAGAATTCAGCACTGCTCAATGAATCTAAATGCTTCCTTTCTTTCTTTTCAAGATAAGTTAATTTTCTTTTGCTGGAAGGCATACTGTGGGGACAGGTTTGTTAAGCCCCAAATCTCTCTAACTTCTGTCTGGAAAGTAGTTGGAATCAAAGTTACCTAACGTTGCAAACCTTACAGCTCCACCTAGTGGAGTGGGATTTTTCTCTGTGGGGAGCCTTGTTGATCCCTTGCCCCAAATCTTTACTTTCCCAATTATTCTTCCTCCTACATTTCTCTAACAGTGATCAGACGCCATATCTCATCTATAGGCAGAAAACCTTCACTTTCAGAAGTCAAGAGGAAGCTGCCCTTCAGAGTAGTCCCCATCAAACAAAAAAAAACCCATTTATTCTTTATGTTCTTTCGGGTACTTGTTCTGCATCCAGCTACATTGACTGGTTTTTTTTTTTTTTTTTTTTTTTTTTTTTTTTTTGAGATGGAGTCTCGCTCTGTCTCCCAGGCTGGAGTGCAGTGGCCGGATCTCAGCTCACTGCAAGCTCCGCCTCCCGGGTTCCTGCCATTCTCCTGCCTCAGCCCCCCGAGTAGCTGGGACTACAGGCACCCGCCACCTCGCCTGGCTAGTTTTTTGTATTTTTTAGTAGAGACGGGGTTTCACCATGTTAGCCAGGATGGTCTCGATCTCCTGACCTCGTGATCCACCTGTCTCGGCCTCCCAAAGTGCTGGGATTACAGGCTTGAGCCACTGCACCCGGCCCAGCTACATTGACTTTTAAATAAACAGTGGATTTTATATTTGGAAATCAATTCGTCCATTCCCTAGGATTTCACCATTTCACTAGGGACATAGCAAGGGAAGCCAGGGAGTGTATTAAGACACTCTTCATTAAAGGGTCTCCCCAAATTCAAGTACTACATAATCCCTCCCAGGCCCCTGGAATACTTTGGAAGCATTTTTGAAATGAGGAATCACCACCAGAGAGCTAGGGTCCCATGCACAGAAACACGATTACTCTTGCCAGCTAGCTCCTCCAGATTCATGGATGAAGGTCATGATTGAATTCATGGATGACACTATGATGGTCACCAGGCCTCAGAGGAGATTTAAGGGAAGAAATTACAGGGGACACTGTTTCTATTTTATTTCCTCCTCGGGTTACTTCAAATGGAAAAAGAAACTATGGTACACCTTCTTTTCCTCTCTCTTTTAGATAAGTAAAAAACCATCTGCAGCCTGCAATCTTCTGAAATGCATTCTGAAACACTAAAACTGCTCTGACCCTCAGATTGTGAAGAAAAAAATTCCTCATTTTTTTTTTTTGCACAAGATTGTCGCCATCTTACCAACTGCAGGAAAGGCAGAAAGTCTGGCCTCCTGAGAGAAGTGTTAATCTGAATACTATACAACAACTAGATCTTTCTGCTAATGGGAGAGTAAATGATCCAAGGTTCCTTATGTTCAAGCTTCCTTTTCCTTGTAAGACAACCCAGATTTTTACAAGGATTGTAAAATTGACCCTGCCCTCTTGGCAGTCATATCAGACAAACCTACAAATGATAATTCCCCAAAGTCAGAAAGACAAATTCCTGGGAAACCCTCTAAGGCACCTTCTGGATGCCCTACCTGATCCCCTTATCTGGGGTCCCATTAACCATTTTATGAGATCCTCTGGATATGCTACCCAAGTGACACCCAACTTCACTGTTGCCCTTACAGGAAATGTCTGATGGACGTGGCGCTACTACACTTAAACTTCCCTTTCCATTTCAGGACCTTAGACAAAAAAAGGGGGACCTAGGCAAGTTTTCTAATGACCCAGAGATAGGTGTAGAGGCCTTCCACAATTTAACCCAAGTGTTTCATCCTTCCTGGAGAGATGCTATGTTACTTCCAAACTAAACCCTAACTGTTGCAGAAATACAGGCAGCCCTACAAGAAGCAGAAACATTCAGAGACAAACAGATATTTCCTGTAGCAGTCTAAAAGTCTACAAGGAAAGAAATCTAGAAGATACGCTAAAAGAGTAAAGCAAGGTCGCACACAGTGGCTGATGCCTGTAATCCCAGCAGTGTGGGAAGCTGAGGCGGGTGAATCACGAAGTCAGGAGATCGAGAACATCCTGGTTAACATGGTGAAACCCCATCTCTACTAATAATACAAAAAATTTAGCCAGGTGTGGTGGCGGGTGCCTTTAGTCCCAACTACTTGGGAGGCTGAGGCAGAGAATGGAGTGAACCCAGGAGGCGGAGTTTGCAGTGAGCCGAGAGCACACCACTGCACTTCCGCCTGGGCGAGAGTGTGAGACTCTATCTCAAAAAAAAAAAAAAAAAAACGGTGAACAAATAGCAAAATCTCCATTCCCAATAGCGAGGAAGGTAGCACCCCTTTGAAGGTGTAATCGGAATTCCATTAATTATGCAGATTGGTGGAAAAGTGGAAAAGAAAACACTTTCTAATGTGCATACAGGAAGGCCTATAAGGGACCACGGCCAGATATTTTCATTACTCTTAGGTATCCACGATATATCAAAAGCTAAATGAAAACTGGTCAGTTTTTGTGGAAGGGTGGAGAGAGACTTCAATGAAATACATCTCCGTATATTTTGATTCTGTTAAAAGTCAGTTAATGTTAAAAGAAAAGTAAGACAAGTTTAAACAGACCATCGGTTCAAATAGCACCCTAGAGAACCTCCTGAAGGTGGCTACCTAAGTCTTTACAAGGAGCTAGGAGGAGGCCCAGGAGAAAAAAGAACAGTGGCTCCAGTGGCCTCACTATAAGCCTAAAAAATCCAGGATTCATGAGGTGTACTTGCTAACTGCTACCAATGTGGAAAGCCAGGACACCTTAGGAAGAACTGCTATGACAAAAAAAGGAAGCCATCTTTACTCTGTTCAGCCTATGGTGGGGACCACTGGAAGTAAAACTGTCCCCAGAAATATAAACCAACAGGTCTGTGGGTCCAGTCTCCCAGATAGTACAGCAAGATGGAGAAGTCCCAAGACTCACTTCCCTTGCACCAACGGCTCAAACTGCCATCACTCTCCAGGAGCACTGGGTGATTCTGGAGATGGAAGGGAGAAAGGTAGACTTCTTTCTGGGCACTGTAGTTAGTCTCTCTGTTCTCCTCTCTAATCTAGGCTTTCTATTCTCCCATGGCACAAATGTGGTGAGCATTTAAAAAAAAAAATTCCTTAACTCTCTGTCTTTCTAAGCCCTTTGTCATAGTTAGGGAAACCGGCTATTTACCCATGTTTTTTAAAACCATGCTTGACAGTCACACTTCTTAACTAGGTAGATTCATTCCAGCCTATATATGAGCCACCATCCTAATGACTCCAGAACAAAGTCTTTATCTTCCTTTAATGGAAACCAGTATTAACCCAGAAGTATGGGCAACTCAGGGAAAAAACTGGCTGGGCTACAGTCATTGCACTGGTCCAGATTCACCTTAAGTATCCTACTTATTTTACTAACCAAAAGCAGTATCTCCTAAAGTCAGAATCTAGGAAAGGGCTAAAAGCCTTCACTGATAACCTAAAAGCACAAGGCTTTCTTAGGCCCTGAAACAACCCTTGCAACACCTCAAAATTAAAAGTGCGGAAACACAATAGGAAATGGAGGCTAGTTTAGGACTTCTATCTCATTAATGAGGCTGTGGTTACACATGATCTGGTAGTTCCTGTAATGTAATTAGGGAACCGAGCAAGAAGACACGAGGTAGATGAGAACAAAGGTAGCCTTTACTGGGCTGGCCGGCGAAGTTCACCGGTCCTCTAGCGGGAGGGCTGAGGAAGTCGCGCTGGGGGTGGGTATCTGGGGTCTTTTATAGGGCGAGGTAGGCAGGGTTTGTAGGTTTCAATTTTCCTGAGTTAGGTTTGGATTTCTGGGGAATGCTGTGTCCAGGAGCTTGCGCAGAGCGGGGGTTCTTCCGCGGGCACGGGCTTTTTTCCGGCTCTGATATTCTTAGCAGAAAGTGAAGGGCGGGAAGTCCTAACAAAGGGCCTGCCATGCTGAGTGATACCACCATGTTGGGTCTAGATTCCTGCCTAACAGTTCCTAATCCTTATACATTGCTAACTTTGAGGGAATCCAAATTTTCAACGTTCTAGACTTGAAGAATGCTTTTTTCTGAATACCATTGCACCCTGACTCCCTCTACTTGTTTGCCTTCAAAGATTCCCCCAACAGACCACCCAGTTAACCTTCATGGTGCTGCCTCAGGGACTCTGAGACACCTCTCATTTGTTTGGGCATTTTCAAAAGACCTGTCTGAATTCTCTTATCTTGAGATTAAAATTTTACAGTATGCTGATGACATTCTCCTTTGTGTCTCAATTGACGGTGCTTTGCAGGAAGGCACTAAAGCTATTCTTAATTTCTTAGCCGACAGAAGGTATAAGGTTTTAAAATCTAATGCTCAGCTTTGTCAAATTTCAGTAAAGTATCTAGAGGAGATCAGAACATTGGGTAAAGAGAGAATTCATCTTATTTCCTCTTTTCCCCTTTCCAAGCCCCTCAAACAGCTAGGTGGGTTTCTGGGCATTATAGGTTTTTGCAGATTGTGGATACAGGGTACAGCAAAATACCTTGCCTCTCACATTGCTTTGTGAAAGAAACTCAGAAAGCTAAAATTCACTCCCTAACCTGAGCACCTGAGTCTGGAAAGGCCTTTAACCAGTTAAAATGAGCCTTACTTAAAGCATCTGTCACCAGCCTTCCCATAAGAAACTCATTTAATCTTTATGCCTCACAAAGGGAGCCTTGGGAGTTTTAACTAAGGCCCAATGTCCAGCCCACTAGTCATTCAGTTACCTAAGCAAGGAGCTCAACTTGGTGGGCAAAGGATACCCCAGCATGCCTCTAAGCAGTTTCAGCAGTGGCCTTGTTTGTTCCAGTAGCTAATAAGGTGACCATGGGGAATGTCTTAACTGTTCACACACCTGTGATGTAGCAGGACTGCTGTACTCCAAAGGAAGACTGGCTAGCAGAAAACTGCCTTCTCAATTATTAAGCTTTGCTGCTGGAGGGATCTGCAGTACAGTGAAAAACCTATCCTAGCCTAAATTCAGCCACTTTCCTCCCAGAGAAAACAAAACAACCTGAACATGACTGTGAACAGATAGTAGCCCAAACCTATGCAGCCAGGGAGGACCACAAAGAAACTTCCCTAGAAAATCCAGACTAGACTACTTTCAATGATGGGACCTCTTTTGTAGAACAAGGAACCCAAGGGGCAGCATATACCCATGGAACAGCAGCCACACTGGGTGAAATTATTGATGGTGTGCTTCTCTCACAGGCACCAGTGCTTGATTAGCTGAGTTGATTTGCCCTCATGAGGGTGCTCAAACTAAGCAAAGGAAAGGTTCTAAGCATTTATACTGATTCTAGGTATGCTTTTCTGGTTTTTCATGCCTTGCTGGAAAGAAAAACACTGACTAACCGCTAATGGTTATCCCATGAAACACCATCAGGAAGTAGACAGAACGTTGTCCTCAGATTTTCTTTCACAGGGAATGGCAGTAATATATTGCAGAGTTTACCAGAAGGGGATAGATAACATCACTGAGGGAAAGAGACCAGCAGACTGAACAACTGAGACAGCAGCAAAAATATTCCAGCGATCTTACACACTGGAGGCTCTTCTAATTTGGGAATTTTCCAAAGAGAAAATAAAGCCTTGGTATTCCCCTGCGAAGATAGAATATACTACTTCTGAAGGATACATTTTTCAGTCCTCGGATGGTTACAATGGATGGAAGGAAAACTCCACTTGTCATCCTCCAGTTAGTGAAAAGTTCCTGATGTCCTTTACCAAGGTTTTCACTTAGGAAATGATAAAACTTACCAACTAGCCCAGAGATTGTTCTCAAATAAAAATACGTTAAAAACAGTAAATCAGATTGTAATACTTGTGAAACCTGCCTTAAAAACAATTCCCTCAACAGATGACTTCACTGTGCCAGAGCTTAACTTCACCACCTAGGGAGAGGTATTTCCATGTCAAACAGAAAAGCCCCCTGCAAGTTCTAAAGCCAGAAAGGCAATTATTAAATTTCAAAGTTCCAAAATAATTTTTTGACTCCATATCTCATATCTAGGCCACACTGATGTAAAAGATGAGCTCTCAAGGCCTTGAGTAGCTCCACCTCTGTGGATCTAGAGGCCACAGCCCCCACAACTGCTTTCATGGCCAAACATTGAGTGCCTGAAGCTTTTTCAGATGCATGGATTAAGCTGTGAGTGGATCTAACATTTCAGTGTTGGGAGCGCAGTGGCCTTCTCATAGCTTCACTAAGCAGTGCCTCAGTGGGGATTCTGTGTTGGGGCTCCATCCCAGTATGTCCTCTCTACACTGACCTTGTAAAAGTTCTCCATGAGAGCTCTGCCCCTGCAGCAGACTTATGGATATCTAGGCATTTTTATACACTACACTGACCTCGTAAAGGTTCTCCATGAGGGCTCTGCTCTGATAGCCGACTTGTGGACATCTTTTTTTTTTTTTTTTTAAGACAGAGTCTTGCTCTGTTGCCCATTCTGGAGTGTGCAGTGGTGCGATCTCAGCACGCTTTGCCTCCCAGGTTCACATCATTCTCCTGCCTCAGCCTCCTTAGTAGCTGGGACTAGAGGCCCCCAACACCACGCCCAGCTAATTTTTTGTATTTTTTAGTAGAGAAAGGGTTTCACCGTGTTAGCTAGAATGGTCTCCATCTCCTGACCTCATGATCTGCCTGCCTCGGCCTCCCAAAGTGCTGGGATTACAGTCACAGTGCCTGGCCTATCTAGGCATTTTTATACATCCTCAAATCTGGGCAGAGGCCCCTAAATTCAACCCGTGCCATCTGTGCACATGCAGTCTGAAAAATCATATGGAATTGACCAAGATATATTTCTTGCACACTCAGGAGAATATCTGGGGCTCTTTAGCCATGGTTGGAGTTGGAGCAGCTGGGACAAAGGAACAGTGCTCTGAGGTTGCACAGGGCAGTGGAGCTCTGGTCCTGACCCATGAAACTCTTCTTCCCTTCTAGATGTTTGGGCCTGTGATGAGATGGCTGTTGTGATGGTCTCAAAAATGCCTTGAAGGCATTTCTCCCATTGTGTTTTCGACAATCACAATTTTTCCATTTTATTTGCTATTAATATTCAGCTACTTTCAATTATACAAATTTCTGCAGCCAGCATAATTTCCCCCCCGCCCCCCAAATTTTTTTTTCCTATTGGATGATTGGGTTGCAAATTTTGCAACTTTTTATGCTCTGCTTTCCTTTTAAATTGAAGTTTTAGTTTTAGATTATCTTTTTGATCACAAATACGAGTATGTACACACAGTTAGAGGTGGCCCGGTCACATCTTAAACTCTTTGTTGCTTAGCAATTTCTTTTACCAGATTCCCTAAATTATCTCTTTCAAGTTCAAAGATTCCTGCAGTGGGGAAACAATGCCACTGAGTTCTTTGTTAACACATGGAAAGAGTGAAATTTACTTCAGTTCTCAATATATTGCTTATCTCCATCTGAAACCACATCAACCTGGATCTCATTATTTGTATGACTGTCACTATTTTGGTCACAAGAATTTAGCCAGTCCCTATAAAGTTTCTGTTTGCAGAGATCAGAATAAGATGGGAAGATGAGATAAAATTTCTGTCCACTACCCACTTCCAAAGCAACTTCCACATTTTCAGCTGTCTTTAAAACAATGCCCCATATCTCAGTTCCAATTTTCTGAATTACTCAGTTCCCACACTGCTATAAAGGATGACCTGAGACTCAAGTAATTTATAAAGAAAAGAGGTTTAATTGTCTCATGGTTCTGTAGGCTCTGCAGGAAGCATGACTGGGGAAGCTGCAAAAAATTTAAAAACATGGCAGAATGAGAAGGGGAAGCAGGCTTGTCTTACATGGTCAGAGCAGGAATAAGAGAGGACGGGAAGTGCTACACAGTTTTAAATAACCAAATCTCATTATAACTCACTCGCTATCATGATAAGAGCCAGGAGAGAATCATTCCACACAATCCAGTCATGTTCCAATATCACCCTCCTCCAACATTACGAATTACAATTTGACATGAGGTTTAGATGAGTACACAAATCCAAACCATATTAGGAATGCCATTTCTTTCTAGAAAGCAGCTCATATGTTGTATAGATACCTACTCTGCCTTAAGTTTGATCAAGCAGGAACTCATTATGGCATGTGGGTGTTAATTGGTAGAACCAGTATGCAGAAGAAACAATTCTAAATCTAGAGAGCCCAAAATTGTACAGTCAGAGTTCTATCTATCGTTGGCTGCCCCTGGATACTAGGCAGTGGAGGCAATGCAAGTTTTGGGGAATAAAAGGCTACCAACTGTCTGTGGATTATGGTGTGTACCAGTGGATGGTAGCAAGTAACTGGAGGAAGTCTTGTTTTGGAATTCAGCTGTGGTAATGCTGGCTGAAGGCAAAGGCATACAGCATTCAGTATTAACTGATATCCAACTGGAATCCTGACTGAAAAGACATTAATTCTGCTTGAGGTCTGATGAAATAACTTTACTCATGGTAGTGAAGAACAAGATGTCAAACATCCTGCCTGCAAGCCCCAATATACTGGTCAGACAGATATTGCTGCTATTGCCTCTGCTAATCCAGATTCCAGAACACTATCGCCAGATGCCCATCACTTGGGTCAGTCTGCCTAATACTTCTATTGGACCACTCTTTACCAGAACTACCAAGATGGTTATCAAAAGCATAAACAAATATATCAATTTCTGTGTCTTGATTATATATACATGGTTTCAGGCTGTGGAAAAAAGGAGTAAGAAATTTAAGCAGTGCCTTGAAGCCCATGGCAAGGAAAAAAAGACTAGTAATTGTGTTGCAGTTTGTCTTTCATACTTGTATTTCATACTTGCCCATGAAGCTTACTTATCCTCAGAGATCCCAAAAGATTATACAGCTTATCATTTACATTCAGAGGCATTAGGGGTTGGACTCATAGTTTTTCAATCTCATTTTATCCCATGCACAGGCCTTCCCAGATCTGGCTATCCTTTTTGACTGGTTCTAATCTGTACCACTCACTATGAAATGCCAGAACACCCCTAAAGCACCACCCCAACTCTGTCACACTTCCTCAGAACCACTCCCAAAACAATCATCTAAGACAGAGATCCCCCTCTGGGGCATCCAATAGTGGGGGAAAAAAATTAAGAGTTTTATAGTAGAGGCTCTGGTAACGAGGACAGATCTCAAAGCAGCGTGATCATACTTTGGGCTTGCCAAGAGTATGAACTAATTGACCTAGGCCTATAGAGAAATGTAGTAAACCCAGGAGGTGCTTTAGGTCATGCATCAAAGATCTGTGGAGGCTTTTTCTGCCCCATTTGTTTCCATATTTGTGTAATAAATATATTTTTACTAGTAGGTGTTCTTGTTAATAGTTGTTTCCTTTGCATTTTTTCTATTTGTAAGGGGAATCCATACTTTCTGAAAGTTTCTTGCCCTTCTCCAAAATTCTTAAAGATGAGCATGCTACAAGAAATACGGTTCATCTAGTGTCTTGGGTGCTTGAATTTAGACAAAATTTATAGACTGGAATACAAATGCAAATAAAACATTTTTTAACAAGGCACCTCCCTACTGTGAAGAAAGAATCTCTTGTATTGGAAATGCAGCTGAGCTAATGTGAAGCATGATGCTTTATTGAGAAAAAATAGGGCTAGCAGTATCTAATTTGAACCATAGTGAGAATTGTCAGGGTCTGTTAAACAGAAAGCTGCATACTGAGAAGCTCTTGTCAGCAAACAAAAGAGTCCTTGCCAGCAGACTCACATCCCCTAAGAAGTAGTAGAAAGAAAAAAAAAAAAAGTCAGAAAGGACTTTTGGAAAATGCCACACTCTGCAGGGTTCTATTCCTGGAAGATAAGGAAAATTCTAAGCATACAGAACATGATTCTGTTCTCCTTCTAAGGCCAGAAAATGCAAGTGAGCCAATGCATTCCAAGTATTATAGCCATAGGTATTTACAAGATTTTTCTGCTTGCATGCACCTCTGTTGTGTACCCCTACACTCTTCAAAAACAGTGGAGCTGGTCAATTGGCTGCCTTTGCAGGACATTTGGTTATCTTGCTAGAAATCAATGCTGTTTTCCCAAGCCAGCCCAAGGAAAAAATTTCAGAGCATACATGCAAAAGCAAAACGAAACAAAAGTTTTTTAACAAAGATTTTCAATCCAAGTACAAAATATAAAGGCTTAAGAAACTTTGTTTAAGTTAAGAAACTTAGTCATATTTAAGTATATTGTTGTTTTAACTTGATCTTTGGACTTCAAGGTGTCCACAAGGTAGAGTATGTGGTCTGTTTGACCGTTAGTTGTTTTTATATCACAAAATTACTATTTTTTTTTTACTTTTTTGAATAATTAAAAAACAAATTATTTTTAAAGTAACATTATTTATGAAAATCAATTTTAAATAATGATAAATAAAATAATATTGAAAAAATAACTATGCTCTTTTATTTACAAGTGGAGAGTTGAGCATTTACAGCACAGTGTCTAGAGCTCTTATTTCTTTGGACTGTTGCTTGGCATACTACCAATCACAATAATGCAGTTATAACTCAACATTTGCAAGGGCCATGTGGATTCCATAGGGCTTCAATTTTTCTTTTGCTTCTAACTAATGCACACGCACACACACACAGACACACAAATTGGTGATGTGTCAGACATGGTACACAGTGAGTAAACTTGTGCTTAACTTAGTAAATTTTTGTGTATATTGTACAATGATATGATAACTGTTCATAGACTATAAAATACAGGGTGACATCAGCAAAATGGCGGAAAAAGTGGTCATCAATTTATATTCCCTGATGATGATGATTCTGTACCTATCCATGCAAAGAAGTACCTTTCTTGCTCTGTTGGAGTCTTGGGATTCAGGTAGGTGGTTGTGAAACTCTGGTGGAGCCCAAGCTGTAAAAAAGGAGATACTGGGAGTATAGACATACACCTGTGTGGCAGATGTTCTATTTATTCTAATTTATTGTAACCCGAATGGCTACTTTGGCTCAGCTACAGCCTTACATGTTCTTGACACTGTAACTCAAACCATAAGTCAAGAAAGGGTCACATGAACTACAGCCTAGGCAAAAGATTTTTCTGTATGCCAACATTTGTCTTGGCAGTAAACCCAAATATCATTCTATAACTTGACTGCAAATTCTTTCTCCACCATGATCCTAGCTCAGTAGTGCTCACATAAGGACCCAAAGGGAAATGCCCATCTGTGCCATCAGAACAAGTCAGCCTTTCTCTATTCCACAACAGTTTCTGTTGGGATGATGCTATTATGGCTCCAGATCCCTTTGCTACAGCCATACAGTTACTCTGTCATTTTTGAAAATGGCTATGAGATGTATCAGGATAGGCTTGCAGGTCTGTCACCATGTGTACTCATGATGGTATACAGTGACTAAACTTATATTATAAAAATTTGGACAATTTTGTGGCACACAGATATATATATCTAGTAGTGTCTCTGCAGATAACACTCTATACTAGATCACATTGTGAATCTTGAATGAAATCTGTAAATTCGCTGCAGCTATTCTCACCTTCAACATGCGAGTGATCCTGTTAATGCTGGTACTCACCAGGAGGCAGTTTATTCCATCACATCAGCAGCTAGCTTAAACGTATCAGTCTTTGCTATAAACAAAACAAAACAAAACCTTGTATTTCAAGTCAAGACTATCTCAGCCATAGACTAAAGTAGTGTGGTTATCCTGGGGACTTATTCAAACTTTAAATAAAGCCCTTCTAGAAATCCAAACTAAGCCACACCTGTCAGTGGACTAGAAACAGAGCTACTTTCTGCAAACCTAAAGATGAGTCCAGACTGTGGGCTCTGAACTAATTGTGGGGTAAAGGGATCCCTAATACAGCATGGCTGCTCTACCAAAAAGCAGCAAAACTGCTTCTTTAAGCAGGTCCCTGTCTATTCCTCCCAATAGGGTAAGACCTTCCAAGCAGAATCTCCAGCCACTTTCTATAGGCAAGTTTGAGTGAGTAACAAACCAATAGCCATCTAGGGTAAAACCCTTGGAAGAAGGTCAGGTTGGCATCTTTTTTGTTTTCCAATCTTCACAGGTGATGCCTCTAAGTACAGAAAATCTCACAAAAACGAGAGTCTGAAGAAGACCTCTAGCAAACTTCAGCAGCCCTCAGAAAGAGTGGTGAAACTGTTAAAAGAAAAACAAACAGAAAACAACAATAATAAAATCACATCCAAAAATAGGCAACGTCAAAGATTATAGGTAGATAAGCCCACAAAGATGAAAAAAAAAAGCAACACAAAAATTAAGAAACTCAAAAAGTCACAGTGCTTATTTTTCTCCAAATGACAACAACACATCTTCAGCAAGGGTCAGAAATGTACTGAGGGTGAGATGACTGAATTGACAAAAGTATGCTTCAGAATGTAAATAAACTTCGCTTAGCAAAAGGAGCATACTGTAACCCAATGTAAAGAGGCTAAGAATTACAACAAAACAGGAGCTAACAACTAAAACAGCAGGTCTAGAAAGAAATATAACCAACCTGATTAAGTTGAAAAACACACAACAAGATCTTTACAATGCAGTCACAAGTATTACAGTATTAATAGAAATATAAAAAAAGAACAGACTGAGTAGAGAAAAGAGTATCGAGCTTAAAGAATATCTTTATGAGGTACGACAGGCAGAATATATAAAAAGAAAATAACTAAAAAGAATAATAATTTCTTAGAAATATTAAATTATCTAAAGTGAACAAATGTAGAACTGATTAAGGTATCTCAAAGAGGGGAGAATGAAACCAATTTGGATAACATACTTCAGGATATTGCACAGTAGAACTTCCCCAACCTAGCAAAGTAGGCTAGCATTCAAATTGAGAAAATGCAGAAGACCCCAGTAAGATACTCCATGAGAAGACAAGGTTCAATACATACAATCATCAGATACTCAAAGCTAAAAATGAAAAAGAAAATGTTAAAAGCAGCCAGAGTGAAAAACCAGGTCACCTACATAGCGAAGACCATCGCACACAGCAAACCTCTCAGTAGAAACCCTACAAGCCAGAAGAGATTAGGGGCCAATATTCAACATTCTTAAAAAAAAGCTAACCTAGAATTTTACATCTGGCAAAACTAAGCTTCATACGTGAAGGAGAAATAAGATTCCCTTCAGACAAGCAAATGCTGAGAGAATTGGTAAGCATGAGACCTGACTTATGTAAGCCCCTAAACAAAACACTAATTGTAGGAAAAAAACAACCAACCACTACAAAACACACTAAGTGAAGAGAACAGTGACACCATAAAACAACCTCATAAACAAGTCTGCAAAATACCCAGCAAGCATAACTATAACAGAGTAAAATTTACACATAACAATACTAACCTTAAGTGTAAATGAGTTATCTGTCCCAATCAAAAAACCCAAAATGGCAGGCTGAATAAAGAACCAAAACCCATTAGTATGATGTCTTCAAGAAACTTAACTTATATTATAGGCAAAGACACATATAGGCTGAAAAAAAAAATAGAGAAAAATTTACCAACCAATTGGAAAACAGCAAACAAAGCAGGGGTTGCAATCCTAGTTTCTTTAAAAGTTGCTTCAACTTTAAACAAATAAAGATTAAAACATACACACACACAAACACACAAACATACACAAAGAAGGGCATTACATAATGTTGAAAAGCTAAATTCAACAAGAAGTGTTAACTATTCTAAATATATATGCTCACACTACAGAAGGAGTCACATTTGTAAAACAAATTGTTAGAGATCTTCAAAGAGACTTATTACCTGACTCAATAATAGTGTGAGACTTTAACATCTCATAGAAAATATTAGAGAGATCACTGAGACAGAAAATTATCAATAATATTTAGGACATGAACTCAGTCCTAAATCAAAGGTACCTAAGAGATATCTTAGAAACTCTTAACACCAAAGCAACAGAATATGAATTCTTGCCATAACCACATGGCACTTACTCTAAAATTAATTACATAATTAGAAGTAAAATATTTTTCAGCAGATGCAAAAAGAACTGAAATTATAACAAATAGTCTCTCAGAGGACAACTGCAGAGTGCAACAGCCACTACAGAACACAAAGCAGGCTGGTGCATAAGTAATTATGTTTTTTCATTATTGATATTTGTTGTTTGATACCAGAATTTATTATTTAATAAATGTGGTTATGTTATACATCATTATCATGTGCATTTCACTTTCTTTGTTACTTATTACTTGATGTGTATTTTATGATTATTGTAGACTATGAAAATAATGTTAGACAAAAAATGAATTTGAGCAATTTCCTTATTCAAGTTCAAAATGGATCATAAAGCAGCAGAGAAATTTTGCAACATTAACAATGCATTTGTCCCAGAAACTGCTAATGAACGTACAGAGTGGCAGTTGTTTGAGTTTTGTAGAAGAGACTAGGTCCTTAAAGATGAGAAGCATAGTGGCCAGTCATCAGAAGTTGACAATGACCAACTGAAAACTATCATCAAAGCTGATCCTCTTACAACTACATAAGAAGCCACTACAGTCACTACTAAACACACTGCAGTGAACAGAACAGTGAGTTGTCAAGAACTCAATGTCAACCACTCTACAGTAATTTGGCACTTAAAGCAAATTGGAAAGGTAGAAAATCTCTATAAGTGGGTGCCTCATAAACTGAGAAAAAAAATTTAAACGTAATTCTGAAGTGTCATGTTCTCTTATTCTACAAAAAAAAATTTCTCAATTACGTTGTGACATGAAATGAAAACTGGATTTTATATAACAACCAGCAAAGACTAGCTCAGTGGTTGGATGCAGAAGAGGCTCCAACAAACTTCTAAAAGGTCAACTTACACCAAACAAAGGTCATGGTAACTGTTTGATGCTCTGCTGGCCTTATCTACTATAGCTTTCTGAATCTCAGTGAAACTATTACATCTGAGAAGCATGCTTAGCAAATCAATAAAATGCACCAAAAACTGCAATGCCTGCAGCCTCACTGGTCAACAAAAAAGTCTCAATTTTTTTTTTTAAACAATGTTTTACTACACATTGAACAAACGATTCAAAAGTTAAACAATTTGGGCTACAAAGTTTTGCCTCATCCATCATATTCATCTGATATCTTGCCAACTGATTACCACTAACCATATTCATATCTTGCCAACTGATTACCACATTATTCATCTGGTATTTTGCCAACTGAAAAGCATCTTGACAACTTTTGGCAGGAAAAATGATTCTACAACCAGCAAATAGCAGAAAATGCTTTCCAAGACATTACTGAATTCTGTAGCATAAATTTTTATGCTACAGACATTAAAAAAAAATTTCTTATTGGCAAAAATGTGTTGACTGTAATGGTATCTATTTTGATTAAGAAAGATGTGTTTAAGCCTACTTATAATAATTTAAAACTCACAATCTAAAACTGCAATTACTTGCCCTCCAACTTAGAACCCAATATCCAAAAATTTATGCAAAGCCATAAAACTATATAGAAACTGAACAATGGGCTCCTTAGGGATTATGGAGTAAATAATAAAATTCAGGCAGAAATTAAAATTGTGAGACTCTATCTTAAATGCAAGAAACATCTCAAGTTAACCTAACATCACTATGAAAAGAACTGGAGAAGCTCTTTAATTTAATGAGATCCCATTTGTCAATTTTGGCTTTTGCTGCCGTTGCTTTTGATGTTTTAGACATGAAGTCTTTGCCCATGCCTATGTCCTGAATGGTACTACCTAGGTTTTCCTCTAGGATTTTTATGGTATTAGATCTAACATTTAAGTCTCTAATCCATCTTGAATTAATTTTCGTATAAGGAGTAAGGAAAGGATCCAGTTTCAGCTTTCTACTTATGGCTAGCCAATTTTCCCAGCACCATTTATTAAATAGGGAATCCTTTCCCCATTTCTTGTTTCTCTCAGGTTTGTCAAAGATCAGATGGCTGTAGATGTGTGGTATTATTTCTGAGGACTCTGTTCTGTTCCATTGGTCTATATCTCTGTTTTGGTACTAGGACCATGCTGTTTTGGTTACTGTAGACTTGTAGTATAGTTTGAAGTCAGGTAGCGTGATGCCTCCAGCTTTGTTCTTTTGACTTAGGATTGTCTTGGAGATGCGGGCTCTTTTTTGGTTCCATATGAACTTTAAAGCAGTTTTTTTCCAATTCTGTGAAGAAACTCATTGGTAGCTTGATGGGGATGGCATTGAATCTGTAAATTACCTTGGGCAGTATGGCCATTTTCACGATATTGATTCTTCCTATCCATGAGCATGGTATGTTCTTCCATTTGTTTGTGTCCTCTTTTATTTCACTGAGCAGGGGTTTGTAGTTCTCCTTGAAGAGGTCCTTTACATCCCTTGTAAGTTGAATTCCTAGGTATTTTATTCTCTTTGAAGCAATTGTGAATGGAAGTTCATTCCTGATTTGGCTCTCTGTTTGTCTGTTACTGGTGTATAAGAATGCTTGTGATTTTTGCACATTAATTTTGTATCCTGAGACTTTGCTGAAGTTGCTTATCAGCTTAAGGAGATTTTGGGCTGAGACAATGGGGTTTTCTAAATATACAATCATGTCATCTGCAAACAGGGACAGTTTGACTTCTTCTTTTCCTAACTGAATACCCTTGATTTCTTTCTCTTGCCTAATTGCCCTAGCCAGAACTTCCAACACTATGTTGAATAGGAGTGGTGAGAGAGCTTCTGCACAGCAAAAGAAACTACCATCAGAGTGAACAGGCAACCTACAGAATGGGAGAAAATTTTTGCAATCTACTCATCTGACAAAGGGCTAATATCCAGAACCTACAAAGAACTCAAACAAATTTACAAGAAAAAAACAAACAACCCCATCAAAAAGTAGGCAAAGGATATGAACAGACATTTCTCAAAAGAAGACATTCATACAGACAACAGACATATGAAAAAATGCTTATCATCACTGGCCATCAGAGAAATGCAAATCAAAACCACAATGAGATACCATCTCACACCAGTTAGAATGGCGATCATTAAAAAGTCAGGAAACAACAGGTGCTGGAGAGGAGGTGGAGAAATAGGAACACTTTTACACTGTTGGTGGGATTGTAAACTAGTTCAACCATTATGGAAAACAGTATGGCGATTCCTCAAGGATCTAGAACTAGATGTACCATGTGACCCAGCCATCCCATTACTGGGTATATACCCAAAGGATTATAAATTATGCTGCTATAAAGACACATGCACACGTATGTTTATTGCAGCACTATTCACAATAGCAAAGACTTGGAATCAACCCAAATGTCCATCAATGACAGATTGGATTAAGAAAATGTGGCACATATACACCATGGAATACTATGCAGCCATCAAAAAGGATGAGTTTGCGTCCTTTGTAGGGACATGGATGCAGCTGGAAACCATCATTCTTAGCAAACTATCACAAGAACAGAAAACCAAACACTGCATGTTCTCACTCATAGGTGGGAACTGAACAATGAGATCACTTGGACTCAGGAAGGGGAACATCACACACAGGGGCCTATCATGGGGAGGGGGGAGGGGGGAGGGATTGCATTGGGAGTTATATCTGATGTAAATGATGAGTTGATGGGTGCAGCACAGCAACATGGCACAAGTATACATATGTAACAAACCTGCACGTTATGCACATGTACCCTACAACTTAAAGTACAATAATAATAAATAAATTAAAAAAAAAAAAGAGCAAAGAAAACCCAAAGCTAGCAGGAAAAAAACAAATAAATAATCAAGATCAAAGCTGAACTTGTGGTGTTCAGATGACGAGTCAGAAAAACCTCAAAATACCAACCAATTAGGAGATTTTTTGAAAGAAAAAAAAAAAAGACTTCTACCTAGACTAAAGAATAAGAAAAAGAAATTTCAAATAAACACAATAAAAAATTATGAGAGATATGGCCATTAGAGAATACCACAAACACCTCTATGTACTAAACTAAACAATCTAGAAAAAAAAAGATACATTTCTAAACATATATACCTTCCCTAGCTTGAACCAGAAAGAAAATGAATTTTTGAATAGAACAATAACACATTAAGAAATTAAAGCAGTAACAAATAGCCTCTGAAAAAACAAACAAACAAAAAATACATTACCTGATAGAGTCACAGGTGAATTCTACCAGAGGCAGGAAGAAGGGCTGGTACCATTTTTCTGATACTATTCCAAAAACTTGAAAAGGAGACACTCCTCCCTAACTCATTCTGTGAGGCTAGAATTACCCTGATACCAAAACCTGAGATACAACAACAACAAGAACAAAAAGCTTAAACTAATAACTTTGATGAAAATTGATGAAAAAATTACCAACAAAATACCAACTGAATTAAGCAGCATATCAAAAAGATTATCCTCCACAATCAAGCATGTTTTAAAGATTATCCTCCATGATCAAGTGTGTTTTATTTCCAGGATGCAAAGTTGGTTTGACATACATAAATTAATAAATGTGATACATCACATTAACAAAATTAAAGGCAAAAACCAAATAATTATCTCAATACAGGCAGAAAAGGCCTTTGATAAAATTTAATATTCCTTCATGTTAAAAACTCTCAATGAACTAGCTATTGAAGAAACAAATCTCAAAATAATAAGAACCCTGTATGACAAACCCATAGCCAATATCATACCTAATGGGCAAAAGCTGGAAGCAATCTCCTTGAAAACCGGCACAAGACATTGATGTGCTCTCTCACTACTCTTACTTGAATCAGCATTGGAAGTTCTGGTCAGAGCAATAAGACAAGAGAGAGAAATAAACCATCTTTAAATACAAAGAGAGTATGTTAAATTGTCTTTGGTTCCAGATGACATATCCTATATACAGAAAACCCGGTCATGTCTGTCCCAAAGATTTTAAGCTGAAAAGCAACTTCAGCAAAGTCTCAGCATACAAAATCAATGTACAAAATTGCTAGGATTTTTATACACCAACAACAGTCAAGCCAAAAACAAAATCAGAAAAAAAATTCCATTCACAATTATATCAAAAAAAATAAAATACCTAGGAACAGCTCACAAGGGAATTGAAGGAGCTCTTCAAGGAGAACTACAAAACACTGCTCAAAACAGAGGACAAAAACAAATGTAAAAACATTTTATTCTCATGCACAGACAGAATCAATATTGTAAAAATGGCCATAGTGTCCAAAGGAATTTATAGATTAACTGCTATTTGCATTAAACTGCCACTGACATCATTAACAGAATTAGAAGAAACTATTTTAAAATTTATATGAAACAAAAAAGAGCCCAAATAGACAAGGGAATACTAAGAAAAAAGAACAAAGCCAGAGGCATCATGCTATCCAACTTCATACTGTACTACAAGGCTACAGTTAAAATATTAAAGTCATCAGGAGTAGGTGGAAAAGCATAAGAGTTCATGTTAACAGAATGTGGTTACTGAAGGGGACTTAGAAGCACAATACAGTCTCTATGATTACATAACCCAAAGAGACGCAAAACAAGAACCATAAATTGATTAATAATTTTATGCTGGTTTTGCCTAAAATATTTACACATCAATCCCACTGAATTCTTACAATGAATTAATTGGATTAGATGTTACATTCACCTTTTGAAAGAACAGAAAATACGGAGGCAGATAACTTGTTAAAGTTCAACTCAATCACTTTTAGGATGCAAAAGCAGCTGCATACTGCAAAAAAGAGCCCAGTACTAGACTTATTAAAACAATCTGAAGAAGAGTAAAATGAGAGAAATGTCCACTATATAGACTTACTATCAAGTTACAGTAATGAAGACTTTGTTATTTGGCAAAAGGGGACACATATAAATCAATGAGGCAACACAACCAACAACTGAGATACCAACTACAGAAGTCCAGCCCACAGATTTTTAACAAAAAACACAAAGCAATTAAGTGTAGTACAGATAACTTTTCTATTGCTGGTGCTGGATCAGTAAGGCATTCATTGCGAAAACCTTAACTTTGGTCGAGTTATATGTTTTGTAAATAAAACTGATCTTTCCCTACTCTTTTGTCCCAAAATTATTAAAAATTATGTTGACCATGCTACTATCGTAGTGTTTCCTAATCTCAGTTCTTCACTCTTATATTCCAAGAAGTGCAAATGATATCCAGTCTCAAGACACACTTATTTATTTTTAACAAAAAGAATTAAGTCAAAAGTAGACAATACGTAAGTCATTAATTTATCATTCTACTCTATTCATTTTACCCTCAACATATAATTATACATTGCTTTTTCTTACAATGAGAACAAAGGAGACAAAAAAATAGAATGAAGGTCGAAGTATTGCAGCACCAAAATATTTTAAGGATATAGAGACATAATAGTGGAGTACAGAAACACAGGGTAAAAAAATTAATAAAGTAAAGGTATACACTTGGTCTTTCTCAAAATTTATTTGTTCCTATTCAGAATAGAATGAAACTGATTCAGGAAATTACCCTTGTAAGCAAGCAGGAATGTTACTGGCAAGAGATTTCTTGGCATCAGGGCATAGACTTTAAGAACCGAGCTTTATTCAAAAACCTCTAAGAGTTAGTATATAAAAAAAAGGAAGTGAAAAATTCTAGATAGGAAATAAGCTTTTTCTGAGGTCCTGACCAGGGATTTAAGAAGAAAAACATTGCTGCTGTCAAAATTCTTGCTGAGAGAGCAGGAGAGTTGCAGAGAAGTCGCTGAAGAAAGACAAGCAGCTGAGAAGCCTGAATCCTTGTGTTATTATTTTTCCCTTTAAAGATATGGATGTGGTCTCTGAAGAGTGTTACGAATGTATTTTTATGGTTTGCTTTCTCCCCAGAATGCTCCGTTTATTGGCCGTCCTCTGACATTATTCCTGAGCTCTTGGCATTTGTTTAATGTACCTCTTCTTGAACAAGATTCACATCCTCTTTACCCTGACCCTGTATCTGCCACCACCATCACCTCTCCAGGACATGTTCTCTTGCCTGAGCCCTTCAATGTTCAGGATTCTCCAGTACAATCAAATACAAACAAGCAGAAATAGACTGTTGGCCAGTGGTCAGTCTTATCTCAATTTAAAATGTACAAGTTTTAGGCTAGGTGCAGTGGCTCACTCCTGTAATCACAGCACTTTGGGAGGCCGAGGTGGGTGGATCATCTGAGGTCAGGAGATTGAGACCAGCCTGGACAACACGGTGAAACCCCATCTCTACTAAAAAAAAATTACAAAAATTACCCAGGCGTGGTGGTGCACGCCTGTAATCCCAGCTACTCAGGAGGCTAAGGCAGGAGAATCATTTGTACCTGGGAGGTGGAGGTCACAGTGAGCTGAGATGACACCACTGCACTCCAGTCTGGGCATCAAAATTAGAGTGAAACTCTGTCTCAAAACAAACAAACAAACAAAAACAAGAACAAAAAAAAAGCACAAGTTTTTTTTGGTCTCAGCTTCCATGTATTTTGGGATCTTTCTGCTTCCTTAAATTTTTATATTGATTATGTGGTTGTGCACAGGTTGCCCTGTATCAGTTTGGTCTGGTCTACTGGGGCCTAGTTCTCAAGATCAGTCTAAAACTATGCCTCTCATAATTTTGTTTAATAATCCCCATCTTTGGCTATATTGTCAACTAGATAAAAGTGTGTCAAAATAGTCACGTTTCTTAGAATGTCATTTCATTTGAAGAGGACTATTTGACATATTATAGATGCTGCATGCAAACATTTAAAAGTTTTGAGAGAACCCAGGAAGACTATTTTATGGCAAATAAGGTCTTGTTATGGGAAGAAAAAAAAGATTGTAAACAATCTTCTTTTGTCTCATATTCAAAGGACTTTGAATTTGTTCAAGTCCTCATGAACAAAACCAAATGAAACTTTAAGGTGAAATAATGATCCAAATGAGTTGACTCATACTAACCAAGTAGCTTGTCAGTTAGTCCACTGTAATTACCTTTGCAAAATAACCAATGTATTTTTTCTATGGCCAAAAAGCAGTCTCAGCACTGATAAGCACTTCCATAAATATAGCTCTCTCTGCTCACTTTTGATTATTATTTGCTTGGAAGAGATTTTTTAATCCCTTTACTCTAATATTTTATATATATTCTGAGGCTAAGTATAATGTAAGGCTCCCTAAGTATAATGTGAGGCTCTTTTATGCAGCACATTGTTAAATATTGGGAGGATTTTTAATCACCTTTTTTTACACTGTGTCATTTTATTGGCTAATTCAATTTATGAACACTTAAAACATTTAAACAGTATATGAGAAACTGCTCCCATAAGCCAATCGCCTTACATTTGGTCCCTCCTTCAAAATGTGGGGATTATAATTTGAGATGAGATTTAGGTGGGAACAGAGCCAAACTATATTGTTTCAATCCTACTTCCTCCCAACTCTCATGTCTTTTTCACATTTCAAAACCAGTAATGCCTTCCCAATAGTCCCCCAAAGTCTGAACTCATTTTGGCATTAATTCACAAGTCCAAATCTAAAGTCTTATCTGAGAAAGGGGAAGTTCCTTTTGCCTATGAGCCTAGAAAATTAAAGCAAGTTAGTTACATCCAAAATATAATGGTAATACAGGCATTGGTAAAAGTTACCATTTCAAACAGAAGAAATAAGCCAAAGCAAAGGGGCCACAAGCCCCATGCAAGTATAAAACCTGGCCAGGCAATCATTAATCTTAAAGCTCCAAAACGTCATTTGACTCCGTATCTTACATCCAGGGGATGCTGATGCAAGGGGTGAGCTCCCACAGCTCTGTCCCCGGGTTTTGTAAGGTATATCCCCTGTGGCTACTTTCACAGACAGGTGTTGAGTGCCTGCAGCTTTTCCAGGCACATGATGCAAGCTGCCTGAGGATCTACCATTCTGGGGTTTGGAGGACAGTTGTCCTCTTCTCACAGTTCCACTAGGCAGTGCCCAGTGGAAACTGTGTGTGGGAGTTCCAATCCTACATTTCCCCTCCACACTGCCCTAGCAGAGGTGATCCACGGGTGCTTCACCCTGAGCAGACTTCTGCCTGGACATCCAGACATTTCCATATAACCTCTGAAATTTAGGCAGAAGTTCCCAAGGTTCAACTCTTGTCTTCTGTGCACCCAGAGGCCTAATACCACATGGACACTGCCAAGGCTTGGGGCTTGCATCCTCTGAAGCAAAGGCCCAAGCTATACATTGGCTCCTTTTGGCCACATCTGAGTTAGAGAGGCTGGAATGAAGGGTGCCAAGTCCCAAAGCTGCAAATGACAGCAGGGCTCTGTGCTCAGCCCATAAAACTATTTTTCTTCCTAGGCCTCTGAGCCTGTGATAAGAAGAGGTGCCTTGAAGATCTCTGGCCTTTCCTAAGTAATATTCCCCATTGTCATCACTATTAAACATTCAGTTCCTCATTTGTTATACAAATTTCTGCAGTCTTTAATTTCTTTCCAGAAAATGATGGGGTTTTTTGTCTTTTCTATCACATGGTCAGGCTGCAAATTTTCCTAACATTTATGGGTCTGATTCCCTTTTAAACAAAAGTTCCAATTTCAAACCATCTCTCTCAAGTTCAAAGTTCCACAGGGCAGGAGCAAAATACCACCATTTGGTTTGCTAAAGCATAGCATGTGTTTCCTTTACTCCAATTCCCAAGAAGTTCCTCATTTCCTTCTGAGACTATCTCAGCCTAGACTTCATTCTCCATGTCATTACCAGTATTTTGGTCAAAAACATTCACCCAGTCTTTAGATAAAGTTCCAATATTTCCCACATAATCCTCTCTTCTTCTGAGCACTTCAAACTGTTCCAACCTTCCCGCATTACCCACTTCCAAAGTAGATTCCACATTTTCAGGTTTTCTGCAATACCCCATTCCTGGTACCAATTCTCTGTATTAGTCTGTTATCACACTGCTCCAAAAATACGACCTGAGACTGGGTAATTCATTAAGAAAGGATATTTAATTGACACACAGTTGTGCACGGTTGGGGAGGATTCAGGAAACTTAAAATCATGGTAGAAGGTGAATGGGAAGCAAGACACATCTTACATGGAATGGAGGTAGGAAAGTGAGAGAGTGAAACTGCAGAACATTTTTAAAACCATCAGCTATTGTGAGAACTCCCTCACTATCAGGAGAACAGCATGGGGGTAACTAACATCATAATGCAATCGCCTTCCATCAGGTCCCTCCCTTAACACACGAGGATTATAATTCTAGATGAGATTTGGGTGGAGATGCAAAGCCAAAGCATATCAATGACAGCAGTATTTATCTAATGGACCTCAGAGTTATCTCTTTGAAATGTAAACATAAAGACAGAAAGCGCCCCTCTGTTTCCAGTTTCAGTAAAAGGTAAGAACTTAACCTCAGTAGGTGCTTTTCTCTAAATTGCAAAACTACCTCCTGAGATTAAAAATATGAGAAATCAGTTTACCTTCTGATTAAAGACAATTAGCTATGTATAACATATGGTCTTCTGTTACCATTGTAAGCTAAGGGTATGTGACAAATGGTGCTGTTAAATTTTCTTTATTAAAGACTACTGATCAACCAGTAACTGCTTTTAAGAAAATTTGTTTTCCTTAAACACTACTTTGATGCTTAGCTATATAAAAGATGAGATTTCTTTTTTACTTTGTAATCTCTTGGTTGATTTTCTACAATGTACATTAAATTCATATTTAATATTTTTAACAGTAAAACTGATTTCATTCTCTACTGTCCTTGTGGAGAGGATTTCTGGATTCAGAGAAAAATTTATTTTTAATTTTACGTCTTCATCACTAGGCTGTTGAAAACAAAACCATGAAGACTCAAATTCCTTAAAACAAGTAGTGATGATCGGGGTACCACCACTTACCTTGAAGAAAAAAAGAAAGAAAGAAAAGGATTAGGAGGATACTATACTATGCATATCATGGCCAGTTACATGCCCAATAAGATAATTTAGAATAAATGAACAAATTCCTGATACATAGAAACTATTTACCTTGCAGAAAGAAAGGGAAAAAAAAAAGGATTAGGAAGATACTATTCTTTGTGTATTATAGCCAATTATACACCCAACAAGTTAGATAATTTAGAAAAAATGAACAAATTTCTGATACATACAAACTACCAGAACTGACTCGGGAATAAATATAATACGAATTCATAATCAAAACTAAGGCCTTGGACCATTTAAAGAATTAACGAATTTACATCAAATGTGTCCAAAAACACAGAAGAAAAAGGGACCCTACACAATTCACTCTGTGAAGCCAGGATTATACTGATCCTAAAGCCAAAGTCATCACAAGAAACAAGCCAATATATCTTAACACAGATACCAACATTCTAAACACAATAGTAGCACACACAACAAATCCAGTAAATCAAATGCTTGCATATCACAATCAAATGGAATTTTATCTTGAAATAATTTCACAACAGGCAGTCCATTTGAGACATTTGGTTACTGTAAGATTCAGATGCTTAGTCTCACCCCTTCCTATATATATTTACCTTCCATTTCCTATACATATTTACCGTCTACTGTTTGTCAGTATTCCGCTGGGTGGTAGCAATCTTAGGCGACAGGCCCGGCCTTGGTACTTACATGGTTTAGGGTGAGGTGCTGAGGTAAAGAAGACAGAGACTGAAAAAAAAAAAAGGCCAGGCGCGGTGGCTCACGCCTGCAATCCCAGAATTTGGCAGGCCAAGGCTGATGGATCACAAGGCCAAGGGTTTGAGACCACCCTGGCCAACATGGTGAAGCCCTGTATCTACCAAAAATACAAAAATTACCCGGGCAGTTCGCTCCACTGCACTCCAGCCTGGGCAACAAGAGCGAAACTCCGAAGGAGGGAGGGAAGGAAGGAAAGAAGGTAAATAGGGAGGGAGGGAGGAAGCGAGAGAGGGAGGAAGGAAGCATTCTGAACATAGAGGGTCTTGTCCTAAGTCAGTCCTCCAATATTACTGTGTAAGAGTAACGGCTCTCTTAAAATTTAGGTGTTTAAACGACCCACTAACTTGTGAAACTGGAAAACGTTTTTTTAGCAAAGCGGCGGACACCAGGTAACCGCCCCGTTCCATCCTTGACTCCACTTTCTCCACCTTGAGTTCCGCCCCGCTACCTGTTTATTCATCCGGCACCAAACTCTCCGGTATTCCAATGGGGTCTACTAGGTGTCAGTCATTTGGCCACGCCTCAGGCGAAGAGAGGCGCGGAAAAGTATCGCAATTAGGTGCGTCGCCTATTGCTGACGCCAGAAAGTGTGCGTCCGCAGTTTAGCAGAGAGTTCCGTGGCCAGTCTGTTGTGCGCACCCACCTGAGGCATCTTAGGTCAGCCTGCTCTTAGAGAAGTAGTAACCGCCAGAAAGGAGTCGGAAGAGGTCCCACGAGGCTGTCTTCACCGCTATGCCCAAAAATAAAGGTACTGCTGTAAGCGTCTGGGACTATACCTCGGCTTGCTCTGCCAGTAACCCCGACGTCTGTTCCAGGCCGCAGTAACTGTTCTTCCGGCGGAACTGGGCACCGCGCACCCTGCACTCTGTTGGGGAAAGGAGTTGGGAATGCCCGATTTGGTCACATTGGGTGGGAGAGACGCCATTTTTGTTGGGCCTGCTTCGGAAGGTAGCGGGCTTTTGCTACTGTTTCACGCCAGACGGAAGGCGTGTAGGTAGCGGAGGGTTGAGGGACCCTAACCGGACGGCCTGGCTTCCCAGAGTAGGCACCTGCAAACTGCCTTGCTACTTTCCTTTGAAGCAGTTCTTAACTTAGAAGATTTACGTATCTGGACAGTTAAAAGTATTGCTAAGGATACTCCTTTTTCCTTATTAAACAGTGGGGAAACCTTGAAACATGTTTAGGTTCGTCTCTGGCATTTTACTCTACCCCATCCCCTTATAGAGTGTAACATTCTTTTGCAGAAGAATTGTTACATATTTAGGCAAGTTTTTAACTTCCGTATCCGACAAATATCGTGGGAGTAAAGACATCAACCTTCCCTTCATTCAGCGTTTAAACTTTCACACCAAGGTTAGACTTGAAAATAAGTTTACTTACAGTTTCTAAAGTAGGAGGTCTAACCTCGGCAGAACTCTTGCTCAGTCGTTTCTGAAAGAAATTCTCCTTTATATAGACCTGAGGTAATCGCTCACATTTAATGCCCTTGTAATTACTTGAAGAAAACTATAGGTGGAAACAAAATGTATTATTTTCCACAGGAGAGGACCATATTTTTAGTACACAAAAACTCTGCTTAGATTATTCCTTCTTGGGACCCACACCAATTTGTCTTCTTTTTACTTGCTTGTTGGCACCAAGGAGTCTGTTTCATTTTCTCTTTATAGCTGTTACGACACACAATTCGAGGTACTTGGTGACAGTACAGGGCTCTGTTTTCTGGACATTACTCTTTGCTCTCCCCAAAACCCACTAATGAGTTGTTTGTATAAGATTTGTTTGTTTTACTGCAAAATTATTCGAGGATAAAAGTGTATTATGGGAGAAGTCTAATTAGAGTTAGCAAAGGCTTATGATTTTCACTAACATTTTCTCACATGGTACTGAACAACTTCAGTAAGTATGTTCTCACTTTTATTTCTCTTGATGAGATTCTCAGTTCTCTTAAGTTATCGATTCTAAAGATCACAGTATCTCCCTTTGCAAAATGTCCATTAAATCTTTGTTGATGTTGCTATCCCTGTACGTGACTCTAGCCTTAAAATAGTAAAGCTTCCTTTATTCTTGTAGGGTAGAACTTTTAAACTGAGTGATGCTTAAGAAGGTTCTCAGTAAAGAGTATCACCAAAACACATAGGGTTTGTTTAAGGAGAAGGTATGGATTTGTTGGTCATAGAAAGAAAGCAAGATAAAATATTAAACGATTTTAATTGTTATATGTTCATGCCTAGCCTCATTCTTTTAAAATATAATTTAAAGTGGAATCTGTTACATGGTATTACGGTAGAAGGAGAATAATCAGGATTTGGTTAATTCTGGTAAATTGAAAACAAATTTTTGTATCATATCTGAGGCACATAAAAGAAGTACAGTGGCCGGGCGAGATGGCTCATGCCTGTAATCCCAGCACTTTGAGAGGCCGAGGCGGGTGGATCACGAGGTCAGGAGCTCCAGACCATCCTGGCTAACAGTGAAACCCCGTCTCTACTAAAAATACAAAAAAATTAGCCTGGCGTGGTGGTGGCTACTAGTAGTCCCAGCTACTCCAGAGGCTGAGGCAGGAGAATGGTGTGAACCCGGGAGGCGGAGCTTGCAGTGAGCGGAGCGCCACTGCACTCCAGCCTGGCGACTGAGGAAGACTCCGTCTCAAAAAAAAAAAAAAAAAAAAAGTATAGTAATACAGTGAACTCCAGGAAATCCATACCTCTAGGAATTACAACACAGATTCGTTAAAGTCCTCTGTTACCTCTCCCAAATTTATTTTTAAGATTTACTTACCATCCTGAATTGAATGTTTTTATTATTGTGTAAAATCAGTGTTATCCTCTGGGATACTTAGTTGAAGGATATTTTTGAAGACCCCTACGTTTTATGAGATGAGACTTACTAATATAGAAGTAAAACTTGCTCATTTGGCTTTTTGTGTATTTTTGTTTTTGTTTTCATTTGAAAATCCAGATGTCTGTCAATATTGTCGTGGTGAGGTTTATCCAAATAAACATGTAAATGAGCATGGGCCATATGTGGAATTACTTTTTCTTTGCACTCATGCAGCTGGTTTTTTGCAGAAATCTCAGAAACCCATCCTCACATCAGGAAAAGGGCATCCTTTGGCCTACTTGTGAAGAGCTAGAGTAAGATGCTCCCACCTTTGAGATTGCTGTATGCAATTTAAAAGTTGCCATTCTTTTGCAAATGTGTAACTAATCATGATTTAGTCATTTGAAAAGCTGCCAAACTTTTATAAAACCCAGTAAGCAAAGCAGGTATGATCTTTGTCCTGACGCAGCTAAGTTCAGTCACGATTAATGGCTCGAAATATAGAATGTGTTTTCCTTTGTAGAAATTTAGTTTTGGCATACCCTAAGAAGGCATCAGAATCTGGATAAATCACGAAGTTGTGGAAGCCCAGATTTCTTTTATAGTAGCACAGAACAATGTGAGACTGCCCCAGAGGTAGTGGGTGGATTCAAGAAGTTAGATGTCTGGCTTTGCGGTAGCCAGGTATATATATTTTATTCTATTTGCAGTGTTAACGTTTTTATTCAAATTCTTCAATCGATCCTTTATATTACTGTAATTTGTAGCCTTTCTCCCTCCTTTTGGAAACGGCTGCTATTTTGGTTTACAGTCTCTGATGGTTATAAAATGTTATGGAGAAATACCCCAATTTCTTGATAATTCAATAGAAAATCTCACAAGGAAATATTCTGGATGTGTTTAGTAATAAGCAAAAACTTAAAAATAGAGTGAAACATGACGGCATTTGAAATAGTTATCAAAAGTCTAAGGAAGTGTATATGTAAGCTTTAACCCAGAAATTCTATTTCTGTTCATTTATGAAATTTGTTTGGAGAATAATATTCAATGCAGCTTAATATAATAATATTGAAACATTGGAAGAAATTAAAGTATTAAATATACTTTAACTGTTAAAATGTTGGTCCATATCTACAGCTATTGAAATGAAAAGATATTGAGGACAAATTATTGAGTGGAGTTAAAATATACTATAGAAGAAAATGAATGAAGTCCTGGTTTTATTTGGAAAGCATTGTATAGCTTTATATAAGATATATTCTTGTTTCAGAAGTATCCAAACAAATGTTCAAGAAGCATAGTATTGATATATATCAGTTAAAAGACTTAAAGAGAACCTTGACAGGTTCTGTTAATGAGGTAATGTTAATGTAATGTAAATAAATTTAAACACATTTATTATGTGTTTAAATGATATATTTTTATTTTCCTGCAAGTGGTTTCAAAAACAAACTTCAAAAGCCTTATTTTGTTTTATAGTTTAGTTTATATGATATTATGCAGGTTTTTACAGTTAATTTTTTATCTACTCTTTAATTAGGTAAAGGAGGTAAAAACAGGCGCAGGGGTAAAAATGAGAATGAATCTGAAAAAAGAGAGCTGGTGTTTAAAGAGGATGGACAAGGTAAGACTTTTTAAGTTAGGCTTCTTTTATTAATGTGTTTTGTTGTTGCTGTTGATACAAATTTCAGTCTTTCTCCTAAAGGAATCTTAATCATTATCCTGAGCAGTTGTCCCCATGTTTCCATTTTCCTTTCCCTCATTTCTCATCATCTACATTTCTCCTGTACTTGTTCATTTGATTTCTTGGACATAGTAAGTCTGGATAGAGGATTTGATTGCAGCATTTTTGTAAATATACATTCAGTATTTTGTGTGGAAGAACACAATCTAGCTGATGCCTGCAATCCCAGCCCTTTGGAAAGCAAGGTGCTTGGCTTGCTTGAAGCTAGGAGTTTGAGACCAGCCTGGGCAACAGGGCAGAAACCTGTCTCTACAAAAAAAAAAAAAGAAAAACAAAACAAAAATTAATGGGGCATGGTGTTACACAACTGGAGTCCCAGGTTCTCTGGAGGATAAGGGGAGAGGATAGTTTAAACCCAGGAGGTCAAGCTGCAGGGAGCTATGAGGGTGCCACTGTATTCAGCCTGGGTGACAGAGCAAGACCCTGTCTCAAGAAAAAGCCAAAAGTTCAGAGCAAATTAAGCATAGACTGTTATCATTAAATATTCCATACGTTGGTAATGAGTAATGTAGACCATGGTTATTTGTGAGGATAAAATCTCAAAACCTTTTTGAACCTCAAGTTCTTCAATGCCGCTAGCGCATAATCATAAAATGTCATACAATCCTAATAATTGACTAACCCATTGGATTGATAAAGGAGATATAGACTAACATACAAAAAAAAAAGTAAGTTTATTGGGCCACTTGCTTTTTTTCTTTTTTTTCTTTAAGTAATGAGCTTACGAAAAGTTTGTGAGATTAGTACACAACAAAGTTACATGTATTCTTCACCTAGATTCGCCAGTTTTAACCTTTTACATCTTTTACTTTATTTCTATCTCTGAGTATCTGCATGTATACATGTTTTTCTAACTATTTTGAATTTTTATACAGATAATTAGTAACGTGAATTTACAGACTTTACCCCTAAATACTTCAGCATATATCTCATAAGATGAAGCACTTTTCCTTTACTAACTACAGTAGAATTACTATAACATATTTAATTTTAATGTAATACTGTTACCTACTTCTATGCTATGCTGTTACAAGTAGGTAACCACTAACCACATATGACTATGTAGATTAATGTAACTTACAATTTAGATATGTAATAGTTCCATCACAGGTAGGTTTTCGTGAAGACTGCTAACCTCATTGATAATCTGTATTCAGATTTCTTCACAATTATTTTCAGCATGAATACATTTATTGTTTAATAATTTATAAGAAAAGCTAGGTATGTTTCTATAGAATTTTTGGTAGTAACTTTTGTTCTAAATAAAAGCCACTAAAAAGTCAACATCTTTTAATTATATGAAACATATTTTTTGGCAAAAGACACTTATTTAGCCTTCATCTTTTTCACTTCTAATAGACGTTTACTTTACTTTCAGGACAAATTTTTTAATTTTCATTCTCATTTTGTTTTTGTTTTCCTCCATGTTTCGAAAGTGCTTAGTGATAAGCTGAGCTCACTGTATTGTTGTAAAATGGATGCAGTTGCCACATGTATAACCCCTCAATGTAGCTTTTTCTTTCTTTCTTTTTTTTTCTTTTTTTTGAGGCAGAGTCTCACTTTGTCGGCCAGGCTGGAGTGCAGTGGCATGATGGCTCAGTGCAACATCCATCTCCTGGGCTCCAGCATTTCTCCTGCCTCGGCCTCCCAAGTAGCTGAGATTAGAGGTGTGTGCCACTGCGCCCAGCTAATTTTTGTGTTTTTAGTAGAGACGAAGTTGTACCATGTTGTCCAGGCTGGTCTCAAACTCCTGACCTCAGGTATTGCACCTGTCTTGGCCTCCCAAAGTGCTGGGATTACAGGCATGAGCAACCATGCCTGGCCTGTCATTCTTATTTTCTAAGAACTTTAGAGTATTCACCAAGGTATTCTAAAGTAAACAGGAATTTTTAATAGTTAAGCTATTATTTCTCTTTGTCACTTTTGAGTTTAAGGAGAGTGAAGATAGAGTTAGGGCTCATATGTGAGAGGTTGATGAAGCATTGTAGTGTATATTTTGAAATGTGCCACTTTGATGTTCAAGAGTAGAGTGTACAATCATGACAACAACAGTTGACTTACTCAAAATGAATAGGTAATTAAAATGCCTCTAGTAGCAGAAATAGCTTGCATTGGAAATGGCATTTGTAATCCTGAACAAGTTACTTGACTTAGTGTTTTATTTACTCTAAATATAAAGGCGTTAAAGTATATGAGCATAGCTGGGAGAGGTGTAGAAGTTGACAGATAAAGAATTACCTGGTTTCCCTAAAGTTAGAATGTGTGTCATTTTGAAATACTACTGTCTGAATAAATTATTCAGGCTTTTTGCTGTTTGTTTTATGCTGTTTTTCTTTGTATGTAGTTTGATCCAATTTAGCAGTAAATGAAGCTTTTATTAGCAGGTAAATTTATTTTGTTGTTGAGTTTTGATCTTGACACCCAGGCTGGTGTGCAGTGGTGTTTTCTCAGCTCCCTGCAACCTCTGCCTCCTGAGTTCAAGCCATTCTCCTGCCTCAGCCTCCTGAGTAGCTGGGATTACAGGCATCTGGCACCACACCCAGCTAATTTTTCTATCTTTAGTAGAGACAAGGTTTCACCATGCTGGCCAGGCTGGTCTTGAACTGCTGACCTTGGGTGATTCACCTGCCTTGGCCTCCCAAATTGCTGGGATTTCGGCCATGAGCCACCATACCTGGCCCAATAGCTAAATTTTAGTCATTACATTTTAACAAATGTTGAACAAGATCTCAACCTTTTTTTAATCTCCTCTCCTCAGAGTATGCTCAGGTAATCAAAATGTTGGGAAATGGACGATTGGAAGCACTGTGTTTTGATGGTGTAAAGAGGTTATGCCATATCAGAGGGAAATTGAGAAAAAAGGTAGGTGTGTGGGTTTCTTTTCCATAAAAGTTTGCTGTAAAAAAAAGTCTCTGCTTTAAATACATGGTCCAAGCAATTTATTTTTGTGAGTTCCCAAAATAATTTATGTAACAATGATCCATGTGACAATGTGAATAAAGAAAAAGTCTTTGATAACTTTTAGATTTACTTTTAAAGAATAATTTCTTTGTTTAACTTCTGTTGTATTCCTGCCAGAAATGTCTACCTTAGTATTGAAGAAACCAGACAAATCTAATATATAACACAAATGGTCTTGACTCAATTAAATGTTAATGCTGTGAAAGAATGAAAAATCTTCCTTTTTACTTTAGATTAAAAGAGATTAATCGGTGCATATCCCTTCATTAGGTTTTGGATTGGGGGAAATAGTTTTAGGTGGTACTATGAAAATTGGAATATGGAATATGTTAGACAATCTATTTGTTATAATACCACATCAGGTAGTTTTATAACTTACACTGATTAAAAGTCTCTACTACTCAGATTTTTAATTAAAATAATAATAACTTTTTTTTTGGCTGAGCTCTGTGGAAGTAGTAGCCAGCATACACTTGTAGTCCCAGCTGCTCAGGAGGCTAAGGCAGGATGATTGCTTGAGCCCAGCCCAGGAGTTCAAGGTTCCCATAAGCTAAAAATTGTGCTAATGCACTCCAGCCTGGGTGATAGAGCGAATCTCTATCTCAGAAAGCAATAAAAATAAAAAATCTTTTTGATATGTTAACATTCTTTCTTTTCCAAATTAGTGGCACTTTTAGGGGTTCTCTTAGTCCATTTGGGCTGCTCATTGACTGGGTAGATTATAAAAAACAGAAATTTTATTTCTCATAGTTTTGGAGAAAGAGAAATCTATTTAACATTTGGTGAGGACCCATTTCCTGATTATTATGTGGTGCCTTCTGGCTTAGTCCACACATGGTAGAAGTGATGAACAAGCTGCCTTGGACCTCTTTTTTAAAACCAAAGATTCCATTATTGAGTGATTAGCCCCCATCGTGTAATGACCTCGCAAAGGTCCAACCTCCTAGTACCATCACCTTGGGGATTCAAATTTCACCATAAATCTTTTGAGGAACACAAACATTAAGACAAGAACGGGGCTGTATTTATGTAGATTGGGCGCTTTTTAGTCATTTTATGTAGACATATCTGTATTTTGGACAATTACATGTCTCTCAATTTCTGAGACAAAGGATCTTTTGGCAGTTTAAACTCTTGAGTAATTGAGATAAAATTGTTATATATTTTTTTAACTTTCTAAGTAAGAAAATTTTAACAAACTCAACTGGATACCGTAGTTTTTTCATGCCGTACCTTAACTATGTACTGCATACAACTATACTACAGATACATATTACAGTGTTTTTTTCCTAATTTATTTTTAATTTTTGAGGTGAGGTCTCACTGTGTTGTCTAGGCCTCTCTACATTGCCTAGGTTGTTCTCAAGCTCCTGCACTGAAGTAATCCTCCTGGCTTAGCCTCCCAGAGTGCTGATATAGGCATGAGACACCTCTCCTGGCATCTAATTAATTTATTATTTTTTCACACTAGGTGAATAGTATACCTGTTTTGTACTTTAGTAAAAATGTTTAGATTCACTAAACATTTTTTTCTTTTGATTTTTATTAAATTAAAAATTTAATGAAAGTTTTTATTTTTAAAATAATCTGCAGTAAATGTCTTACAGGTTTGGATAAATACTTCAGACATTATATTGGTTGGTCTACGAGACTATCAGGTAAAAATAACATTTAAATTTGTGTTGTGACTTTGTATTTAAGCAGTTGTTAATGTTTGGAAGGTACTATATACTAGCATCTTTGACCCGTTCCAGCCCAGGATGATTTCTCACCATTCTGCCTGCCATCATCATTTGTTTAGGGCCAGTTGTGTTTAAGACTATAGTATTTTTCAAATTTGAAATAATTCTCACAGATAGTTAAGGGTATATGTATTTTTGTGGAAAGACATAAATTTTTTAATTCTTTGTTTTCATTGCTAATGTGCAGTAAATATTTTCTTGCAGGCTTGGGCAAGTACTGTAGAACATTCTGTCCTAATCCATTTAAAGGCCAATGGTGTTTCAGGCATTCAGCGAGGTATTTCAGACATTGTAGTTCCCAAATGCCAGTCTGTGAAATAGTATTGGTGCAGGCTGAAATTTCAATGCTCTGAAGTCACATTAGAAGATAACATAGTTAGGATGTTCTTCATGGAACACAATTGTTTGTTTACTTTTTAAATATATATTTTAATAACCTTTTTTTAAATGAGAAAGATAATATATAAGGTAGTAATTTTTATTAGTGTTCTAATTTGGCAAAGGAAAATTTAGTAATCTGGAGACTCATTTACCTAAAATTATTTTTAATATTAATATTTTGAAATTTAAAGTTCTTGAAATCCACATCTGGGAAACCACAAGTCTAGTTGATGCAGTTGAGTAAGTTGGTTCTCCTTTAAAAGTTTTATAGTTTGGTAGTGTAAAGTTAAGATATGCGTACCAAGTAGTTACGGTACAAACTGTTGTAAAGTACAGGCTATAAATTTAAAGTGAGCAGTGTATAACAAAGACAGTGGTGGGGTAACTGTTTAATCTGCAGTGTTGAAACTGTTTACATGCTATAGGTCTGTAAAATACATTTGATTTCTATCCATGGAACTCATCACCATTGCTTAACCACATTGAAAAAGTACTCCTATGTCTATATTTTTATTCTCTTAATATTAGGTAAAGTTTTCTGTAGTCATCTGTTAAATGTAGTTGGTTTATAATGTTCAAGTCTTCTGTTGATCTTTTGTCTGATTCTTTTCATTACTGTAAGTGGCATATTGAAGTTACTCTACTTTTCATCTTGAGAATTTCTACTTTTTGCATGACTTCAGTGTCTTTATTGACTTTCTGTTTAGTGAAATACCATTTTCATAATTTTCTTAACATTTTTAGACAGGATTTCTTTTTAAGTCTTTAAATATGTTTATAATCTCTCAGATAAACCAAGTCCAACTTCTGGGATTCCTCAGGAATAGTATTTTTTTTTCCCCCTGTGTTTGAGTCACTTTTTTACGTCTCTCTTTCTTTTTTTTTAAGCTGAACATTTTAACTACAACATAGCAGTTCTAGAAATCAGATTCCTACCTCTCAGCGTTGTTGTTGGTACTGCTTGTTTGGTGACTTTTCTGAACTAATTCTTTGGCCATTGAATAGTTGGTTAGTTTAGTGGGCAGTTCATGTTTCAATTAAGATTTCATTAAAATGAGCAAGATTTTAATCATTTAAAGAGGAATATTGTACATTTAGAGGAATACTTTCAACATTCAGCCAATGTCAGTCAACTGACACCTCTTCCTTAGTCTTCATTTCTTGCTGTGCAGGATCTGAAGTTCAGTTGGGTAATATTAGGGCTTTCCTATGTCTTTCTTTATCGTGTGCGCTACCCTGTACACATATTTGGCCTTTAAGATTTGCCAGAAGTATGTTAGACTTTACAAATTTCCTATGGATATCTCATTCCAAAGCTTTTCCAAGATTTTTGGTTATTATTTGTCCCAACTAGTATTACCACTTAAGGCATGTTAAAAAATTGCCACAGATTCCAGCACTTTGGGAGGCCGAGGCAGGTGGATCAGGAGGTCAGGAGATCAAGACCATCCTGGCTAACAAGGTGAAACCCCATCTCTACTAAAAATACAAAAAATTATCTGGGCGTGGTGGCAGGCATCTATAGTCCCAGCTACTTCGGAGACTGAGGCAGGAGAATGACATGAACCTTGGAGGCGGAGCTTGCAGTGAGCTGAGATTGCGCCACTGCACTCCAGCCTGGGTAACAGAGTGACTCTGTCTCAAAAAAAAAATTTGCCACAGGTTGTTTTTTCTACAAAAGTCCTGTGTGGTAAACCACAGTGAATAAGCTCTGAATCAAATGAGTTAAAGAAAAACTCTTAAAATGGGAGTTTCCAGGAACTGCCACGAAATTCTCTGTAGAATGATGTTACCAAAGAACTTCAGACTTGCTCTGTGCTTTTCAGTAGCTGCTATGCTGTTGGTTTTTATTAAACTGAGATGAGGAATGGAAATAGGCCACACTGCTTTTTCTTAGTAAGATTCACCTATATTTCTTGCATAAATGCTCCTTAGTGTTTATTGCATTCATTTGGTTAATTTTCAGATTTCTGATATATGGATTTTGACCATTTATGTCAGTGTTCTCATTTCTTTTATGAAGGAACAAATTTTAGCAAGTGCGTATTCTGCCATACCTGCAATCACTGCAGGAAGGCGTTTATTTTGATAGACTTAATTACACATTGACTTTGTTTCTTCTTCATACATCAAACTAAAAAGTTGTACTGTGTATTTAAAATATTATTTTTATGAACATTATGTTATTCTAATCATCAATTTAACAAAATCTGGTTTGCACATATGGTTTGAAAAGTGTTCTATTTCATACTGCCTTTTTGCCAGATCACTTTAGTTTACATCTTACTTAGATTGTAAATTGTAAGCAATCAGAACCCTCCTTACTCCAAGTTGGATAAAATACTTTCAATTGAGGAAGTGTGAACATCTTAGGAAAGTGGTTCTTGGTGTTTGCATTAGAAACACTCACCCAGAAAAGCTTTTAAAAATATGCATTCATGTACTACACCCCAGGCAGTTCTACTTTCACTCTTAAGGAAGTAGGTATCTATTTTTAAAATCAAGCTATTTTTCAAGTTCCATAGACAATTCTGATAAATACTAAGAATTGATGCTTAGAAAAATTTATTACTGTTTTGTTTGTTTGTTTTATGGAGTCTCACTGTTGCCCAGGCTGGAGTGCAGTGGCTTAATCTTGGCTCACTGCAAGCTGAGCCTCACGGGTTCATGCCATTCTCCTGCCTCAGCCTCCTGAGTAGCTGGTACTACAGATGCCTGCCACCATGCCTAGCTAATATTTTGTATTTTTAGTAGAGACGGGGTTTCACTGTGTTAGCCAGGATGGTCTCCATCTCCTGACCTCATGGTCCACCAGCCTCGGCCTCCCCAAGAGCTAGGATTATAGGCGCGAGCTACCACGTTCAGCCTAGAAAAGTGTATTACTTTTTTTAACATCATTATTCTTTAGTCCATTTTTAGTTTTGAATTGCAGTGTTTGACCTAAAAAGTTTTATATTACAATTTTTTTGAATAAGTCTTTTGTTTTTATTCAAGAGACTTGTAATTAAAAGGGAATAGTAAATAAAAGCACTGTGCTTGCCTTTTGTGCTTTTATTAAAGTGAAATCTCTACAATCTTTTCTAAGCTGTTAATCATTTTTTACTAATGAACATAAGCCACTTCCTAAAGACTCAAGAATATTTTTCTAAAGGGTATTGGGGTAGGCAAAGGAAAGCAGGAAAGTTTGTAACTAACAGTAGGTGGGAATTTTTTAGATGTGTTCAATTTGAAAGTAATTTGTGAAACAAGTGATATTTTGATAAACGACGTTTTTAAAGTTATTTGTTTATTTCTAAGGATAACAAAGCTGATGTAATTTTAAAGTACAATGCAGATGAAGCTAGAAGCCTGAAGGCATATGGCGAGCTTCCAGAGCATGGTAATATCAAAATGATTTTTTCTCCTTGTTATTTGGTGTTAATGTTTGTTGGTATTTAGATGAAGGTATATCCGCAGAACTCTTGTGTTACATACTGTTTTAGTGTATACTTAAAAGTTTTTTATAAGTAATCTTGCGTATACTTCAGTGAACTTATAATACTTTGCAAAAGTATTAATAACTGGAAATCTCTAATAAAGACATTGTGAACTTGACAGTAAAAATCTCTAATAAAGAAATTATGAATTAGGAAAGTTCCTTTAGTGATGAGTTTATGAATTCATAAGCTCTGGGTTTGTATATAAGATCTGTCGTAAGCTCTGGATTTGTATATAAGATCTGTCAAATGAATACTTTTTTATGGTGTTTTTCTAAACAATTCTCAAGACTGGCAGTTTTCATTTAAGCATAGGCAACAAATGTAATACTAATGTTTGAGTCTTATAGATAAAAAGTATTCAGTTCATCTTAGCAAAGTTGTAACTGTGAGATTATTTTTAACAAATAATTGTGTTTTCTTTTTCTTAAAGGCAAACACAATGCATACTTACTACAGAAAACTTGACAAGATTGCAATAAGTCCCTCATGACACCGTCAAAGAGAATATACACTGTTTTAAAGCCTATATATTTTACTTGGCAGCTCTTTTCATTATTTATCACATTGCATTTTATGAAAACAAGATTTTTATATAAACATGAAGATCCTGATGAAATTATTGACATTTCAGGAAGTGCTGAAATAACTGGGAGTTCGTCTAGCACCTCCTTTTTTCACTTTTATTGCTTAGGGATAAGCATGATTGTGATTTAACCCAGTATTTCTCACTGATTTGATAAGTCTGTTTAAATAATTGGTTAACTAGCTGTTGTAATTTCAAGAGAATTTTATATATCTTGAGAATAAGTTGTTATCCTGTGCTCAAATCCTTTTTGAAGGCTACCTGGAAATGTTTGGCTATTGAGCTGGTATAATCAGAGTCTGCCTACCATACTTAAAATACCTTTTGTATATGTGCTAAGTGAGAATTAAAAATACCTTTAAAAAAAAAAAAAGAAAAATACAGCACACTACAGCACATTCGTTCTTTGTTTTTTGAGACAGAGTCTCACTCTGTCACCCAGGCAGGAGTGCATTGGCACCATCTCAGCTCACTGCATTCTCTGCCTCCCGTGTTGAAGCTATTTTCCTTCCTTCCCCTCTGAGACTACAGGCATTTGCCACCACATCCGGTTAATATTTTTTTTTTTATTTTTAATTGAGACCAGTTTTCACAATGTTGGCCAGGCTGGTCTCAAACTCCTGATCTCCAGTGATCTGCCCACGTTGGCCTCCCGAAGTGCTGGAATTACAGATAAAATATTTATTATATAATCATGTATATAATACATGATTGTTTGTTTGTTGTTTTACCTTTAGCTAAAATCAATGAAACAGACACATTTGGTCCTGGAGATGATGATGAAATCCAATTTGATGATATTGGAGATGACGATGAAGACATTGATGATGTAAGTAGATAAACCTAATAGGTTTTTTGTTTTATCTATAAACTTCACAGTCCTTTGGGGTATTCTTTACTGCAAAAATCAATTTTAGCTTTGGCAGTAGGCACTTCATAATCAAAGTTAAGTAAGAGTGTCTAAAGAAATAGTTTTGAAAACATGTCCTCTATTAAGAGAAATGCTTAATATGTTAAAAAGAAGAATCTTGTTTGAACCAGTTTGATGCAGCATTGAAAATTATGACATACTTGAAAGCCTTGTTGAAATGGAAGGCCTGTTGCCAGGGCATGTAATAGAATTACAAGGTTGAGCATCAATTTATACTGGCCAGACTGTTGTTTTGGAGTTAGCTTGTGCTTGTTTTGTGGAAGTGATTGCTTTTCCTAGTAACAAAGCATCGCAGTTTGCAAAGCAATAAATGCTTCAACTTGCTTTTTCAGTTAAGTGTATTGAAATTAAATTCACCTTAATTTTTCTTTCCTCTCTCAGAGAGAGAGACAGAGAGAGAGACAGAATGTGTGTGTATTGGATATGGAATTGATTGGTATAGCTTATACTTCATTTCGGCTTAGGCTTTTTTGTCAATATCCCTATAATAAAAATGTTTAGAAACCACCTGTATATACCACACCCAAAAGTTATGATTAATTAGATACTAAGAAGAAATTATAGAATACCTAAAGCAGTTGTTCTTGATGTAAGCTGTGCAATTACTGGAGCTTTTAAAAATTACAAAGTCTGGCAGAGCACAGTGGCTCAGCACTTACAAAGACCTATAATCCCAGCACTTTGGGAGATGTGGGCAGATCACAAGGTAAGGTGTTTAAGAGCAGCTTGACCAACATGGTGAAACTTCGTCTCTACTAAAAATACAAAAATTAGACAGGCATGGTAATGCATGCCTATAATCCCTGCTACTCAGGAGACTGAGGCAGGATAATCGCTTGAACCCAGGAGACAGAGGTTGCAGTGAGCCAAGATTGCATCACTGCACTCCAGCCTGGGCAACAGAGCGAGACTCTACCTCAAAAAAAAAAAAAAAATTATAAAGGCTAAACTTCGGAAAGTCTAAAACAGGCACTACTGATGGTCACACTTCGTTGAATACCACTGTACTACATCAGGGTTCTCTACAGCTTTTCTTTTAACAACATGTTTATTAAGATTGTGTTGAAACTGTTCAGAGGAATAGAAGGATTTTTAAATTTATTTGTAAACATTCATATACTCACCAACAAGATTACACAATTTACAGTTTTTCTCATCTATCACATCCATCCTTTATTCATCTGATATTACACCTTATATTTTGGCACATTTTCAAACTATTACTTACACTTTGAGTTAAAGAAAATAAACTGAGTCCATAATTGTATTGTATATATGTATTTATAAATTTTTACAACATGAAGTATTCTATATTTATAAAATTTTTAATTTTTTTTCTTTGGAGTTGTTTCTGAGTTTTAACACTACTCTAATGTAATATAAATTTTAAAGTATACTCAAAAGGAGAAAATGAAAAGGGATGAAAAATCTATTGTTCTTGTGATCCCAGGAAATCTGAGACAGGTCTCAGTTAATTTAGAAAGTTGATTTTGCCAGTGTTGAGGACGCACCCATGACACAGCTTTGGGAAGCCCTGAGGACATGTACCCAAGGTGTTTGGGGCACAGCTTGGTTTTGTGCATCTTACAGGAGACATGAGACATCAGTCAGTATGTGTGAGAAGTACTGTTGGTTCAGTTTGGAAAGCGGGGGCATTTTCTTAGCCTTTCTAAAGGAGGCAGTCAGATATGCATCTAACTCAATGAGCAAAAGGATAACTTTGAATAAAATGGGAGGCTGGGTTGCCTTAAGCAGTTTCCATCTTTTTTCTTAGTAATGTTGGGGACCCAAGATATTTTCCTTTCATTCTAATATTTTCTTCATGTACCTCCCTTTGGGGACCTTGAGCCAGAGGTTTTTCTGGGGATTAAACAGAATTGGCATATACTTCATGTTGCAATATCTAAAAGCATAAATATTGTGTTGTAGATTAAGGGCAAATCTGAACATTTCCACAGTTGGTGACCTTGGAGGCCTCTTTGGAAAATTCAGAGAAGCTATCCAGACTGCATACAGGAACACAAAGCTATATACACAGATGTTAGAATAAGGATCTAAACATGGCTAAGATTTTTCTCAGGGTGTTGTGGGGAGAAACTTCTTAGATTTATGCCATTTCCTTTGGAATTAGGATGAGTAGGATACCGGGGGAAGGGATGTAAAGACAGTGGCTATTAAAGAAAGTTTAGTTTCTGTTGAGTATTTATAAGAGTTTCTTTTGCTTATTATAAGAGAACACTGTAGAAGATTTGTAGTTCTGGTTTTACCTCTGTGATTAAATGGACTCAGAATTTGATTAGGACCATATTTATCCCATTCTTAAAGGAATTACATGTATTTTGTCTGTGTACACCCCCAGAACATAAGATCTGTAATTACTACTAAAAAAGGTAGTAAGGAGATGCAAAACTTCAAAAATGTTCTGATACATGATATACAGTGACATTCTGAAAAAGCATAAAGATTTAGTGGTAACATAAGGAAATGAGAAAAATCTAATATAAAGAATACTCAGTTCAAAACGATTTACTTCACACTTTACCATTGGGAGTCTTTATATGCAGTAGAATGTTGTAATAAGAGTTATCTTCCTATGTATCTGATGATGATCTTTTCAATTACAGATCTAAATTGAACTGAGTGTTTTTACATGACAAGTTTTCTGAGGATTGTTCTACAGTTGGGATTTTGGCCATCATCAGTTAAGAAGAGAAATTCATTCAGTGTGTATTTCTGAAAGCAAACTGATTTATTTTCAATGTTTTAAAGTATTTATTTCTTTGGAAGCTGATGACCCTGAATTATCTTGTTAAATGTTAATACTTTATTGTTTCGATGTAATGGAACTTAGGAATAAAAGACCACAATATTTACCATTAAAAGAAATAAATGAATGCCTTTCCTACTCTAATAACTTCAAGTAATTGGATATTTTGAATACATTTCTGCCTTATAATCATGCTGGGTTCTAATAAGCCCTACTTCCAGCTAATCTGTTTATAGACTTTCTGTATGTTTCAGTTACTTACATGTTCTCGTAAGGTTTCTGATAAAATTTGAATACAGAAATCTCCATTTAGAATCAGAAAAAAATTGACATTTTTTGTATATATCTAACCATATATATTTTTATAGTAACATTGATAGTTTATAAATTGTTTTTGTCCTTTGTGCACTAGTTATTAAGGAAAAAGAATATGTCCAACAGTTTTTAAAGTGTGGCAGTTTTGAGTAGTAATTCAGAATGTGTAAGATTAAGAGTTGCAGAAATTGAACAATAGATGGCAACCAATTATCTTAACATTGGAAATACTAGGATGCCATTTTGTTTTCAAAAGTTATTCATTGTAACCCACTGTTTTGCCTTTGATGAACAAGTGAATTACAATGTATAAATGAAGAACTAATTTCATAATAAATTCTCTAAACTGAGCCATTCTTATACTGTCCCTAAACTGCCATAGGAGGAGGCAACCATACTGAATGAAAAGATAGTTTCAACCTAGGTTCAGTAGTTCACACCTGTAATCCCAACACTGTGGGAGGCCAACGTGGGCAGATCATCTGAGGTCAGGCATTCAAGATCAGCCTGACCAACATAGCAAAACTTCGTCTCTACTAAAAATACAGAAATTAGTGGGACATGGTAGTGCATGCCTGTATTCCCAGCTGCTCAGGAGCCTAAGGCAGGAGAATCGCTTAAACCCGGGGAGGCAGAGGTTACAACGATCCGAGATCTCACCACTGCACTCCTGCCTGGGCAACAGAGTGGGACTCTGTCTTACAAAAAAAAAAAAAAAAAAAAAAATTTTTTGTTACCTGAATGGAAAAGCCACAACAAGTAATGTAATAAAAAAAAAAAAGACAATGTGTAGCCAGGGGTGGTAGCTCACCCCTGTAATCCCAGCACTTTGGGAGGCCGAGGCTCATGGATCACAAAGGATATTCAGACCATCCTGGCTAACACAGTGAAACCCCATCTCTGCTAAAAATACAAATTAGCCAGGCCTGGTGGCAGGTGCCTGTAGTCCCAGCTACTCGGGAGACTGAGGCAGGAGAATGGTGTGAACCCAGGAGGCAGAGCTTGCAGTGAGCCAAGATTGTGGCACTACACTCCAGGCTGGGCAGCAGAGCAAGACTCTGTCTCAAAAAAGAAAAGTTCAGTATATTTTTGGCCTAGCTTTATGTTGTTACTGCATTTCATTGTGCACACTGGTTTTTATTTTTATTTTTTTGTATACATACTATTAAGAATTTATATCATAATCTTCCATATTAAAGTTTTCTTAAAGTTCTAAGGTGAATATAAAGGCTGGACTTGTTAAGAGTTCATTGGGAACTGTTAAATCTTACATAATTTTAATAGGATAGTCTTCAGTTAGTTTGTGAAACATTTGTTCTGAAAAATTTTCAGTAATGAAAATATAAAGGGAATCTGTCATCACATGGTTTTAGTAACAGATATATATGAGAGAGAGAAAAATTTCCTATGGCTTCTTAAAATCTTGCCATTTTATTTCTTTAATGTGAAAAACTCTGGATTCAAAATCTAAGGCCACAATGTTGGCACATTGTTAAATCTAAGAATAAGAAATAGAAGCTCACAGTGTATGCAATAATACCACTTAACCACAAATAAAATAAAAGAGGAATACACCTAACCAGAGAGGTGGAAGATTCCTAAAAGGAGATAAAACACTGTCAAAAGAAATCAGAGATGACGTAAACGTTTCATGCTATTGAACTGGAAAAATCAATATTGTAAAAAATGGCTATAGTGCTGAAAGCAATTTTTAAATCAAACTACCATTCATTCTTCAAAGAACTAGGAGAAAAAATAAAAATAAAAAATTCATGTAGAAACAAAAAAGTACCCAAATAGCTAAGCAATCCAAAGCAAAGGAACAAAACTTCAGGCTTCACACTGTCTGACTTCAAACAATACTACAAAAGCACAGTAACCAGAACACCTTGGTACTTGCACAGAAACAGACACATAGACAAATATAATAAATTAGAAAACTCAGAAGTAAAGCCATGCACAATCATGTGATCTTTGATAAGGACAACAAATGGGGAAAGGACTTCTCATTCAATGAATGATGCTGGAATAACTGGCTTGTCATATGCAGAATATTAAAGCTGGACCCCTGTCTTTTACCATATACAACAATTAAGTCTTCAATATGGGAAAGCTGTCTGGAAAAAAAAAAAAGATGGATTAAAGATTTAAATGTAACACCACACTAAAAATTCTGGAGGAGAGTATTTCTCCTGTTGTGGAGCAAGATTGCTGAATGGAAGGTTCCACTTATTTTTGCCACCACAGGAACACCAAATTTAATAACTATCTCAAAAATGAAACGAAAAATCTGGCGAGCTCTCACAGTACCTACTTTTAAATTAATACTGCTGGAAATGGAACTAAAGAGAGCAAGAAAGACAGTCTTGAATTACAGACAACACCCCTATCCCACCCCCCAGCAGTGGCCATCTGGTATGGCAAGATAATTTGTGCTAGTGAGAGGGAGAACACAGTGATTGTGAGACTTTGCATTTAACTCAGTGCTGTCTTACCACATTGGAAAACAAAACTGCTTAACTCAGCTGATGCCTGTCTATGAAGGGAACATCTAGACCAGCCCTAACCAGAGAGGAATTGCCCATTCCAGCAGTTAGAACTTGAGTTCTGGCCAACCAGAAGGCAAAATGCTCTGGTGACCTACATAATCCTAAAAGGTAACCTGGGCCACAAAAACTGCAAATCCAAGACAAGTCCTAGTGCTGGGCTAGGCTGAAAACCAGTGAACTTGGGGATCACATGAGACAACAACTGGGTTGGCTGAGGGAGTACTTTGACCATCCCTCCCTGAACCCCAGGCAATGCAGCTCATGGCTCTAAAAGATACCCCTTATTTCCACTTAAGGAGAGAATTTTAAAAAGTAGAAGAGACTTTGTCTTGCATCTTGGATACTAGGTCAGCCACAGTAGGCTAGGGCAACTGGTCAGTGTTGTGAGGCCCCACTATTCATAATAGCCAAGATTTTGAAACTGCCTCAGTGGTCATCAACAGAAGAATGGATAAAGAAATGTGCTACAATGCAGAACAGATTTCTATTTAGCTATAAAAATAATTAGATCCTGGAACTTGTAACAACCGAGATGGAACTAGATTTTATTATGTTAAGTGAAATGAGTTGGGTACATACAGAAAAACTTCGCATGGTCTCACCTGTGTCGGAGCTATAAGTTGAAACAATTGATCTCATGTAAATAGAGCATAGAACGGTGGGGAACAGGCTGGTAAGGGTGTGAGAAAAGGGGCATGATTAATGGATACCAACGCTATTTAGAATTAGTGAATATTATCTAGTATATGCTACCACAATTGAATGAGTATAGCGGAAAATAATTGTATTTTTAACAACTAAAAACTAGTCAAAATTAATGACACTTAAATAAAGGAATAGAAAAATTTTAGCACAAAGGCTAAATGCTTGAGGTGATGGATATGCCATTTGCTATTATGCATTTCATGGCTGTGTCAAGATATGTCAACCCATTAATGTGTGCACCTTGTGTGTACTACTCCCCAAAATTAAAAGTTAAACTCTGAATGACAAGCTAGGAATACTCTCCTTGATATCAATTTTGGCAAATAATTTTGGGCTAGGTTACATTTAGCAATTGCAACAACAAAACAAATACAGGCAAGTGAAATTAAACTAAAAGACGCATGGCAAAAGAAATTGTCAACAGAGCAAAAAACCTACAGAATGGTTGAAAATATTTACAAACTATACATCCAACAAAGGCTTAGCATCCAGAGCGCACAGTAAAGTGAAATGAATCAGCAAGGGAAAGCCTCATTTTAAAAAAATGGGCAAAGGTCATTAACACTTTTTATAAGATGTACAGGTGGTTAACAAATACATAAAAAGCTGTTCAGCATCACTAATCATCACAGAAATGCAAATGAAAACCACAATGAGATATCAACTGACACCAGTCTGAATGGCCGTTATCAATAAGTCAAAAGCCAACAGAGGCTGGCAAGGCTATGGAGAAAAGGAAACACTTACACCCTATTGGTGATAATATAAATTAGTCCAACCACTGTGGAGAGCAGTTTGGAAATTTCCAAAAGAACTCAAAACTGAGCTACCATTCAACCCAGCAAGCCCATTAATAGGTGTATACTCAATAGCAAATAAATTACTCTACCAAAAAGACAAATGCACTCATACGTAATCACTGCTATTCACAATAGCAAAAACATAGAATCAACCTTGGTGGCCATCAGTGGTAAACAGGATAAAGAAAATATGCTGTATGTATGCTGTGAAACACTATGCAGCCATAAAAACAGTGAAATCATATTCTTTGCAGCAATATGGATGGAACTAGAAGTCATAATCCTAATCAAATTAATGCAGATACAGAAAACCAAATGCCACATTTTCTCACAAGTGGAAGTTAAGCATTGAGCACACATTGGCATAAATAGAGGAACGATAAAAACTAGATGACTAGAAATGAGAGGTTGGGGAGGGGATTGAAAGCTACTTACTGGGAACTATGCTACCCACCTGGGATGATGGGATTTCTACTTACAAAACAGCACTCCATGATATTCTTATGTAACAAATCTGCACCTGAACTTTTATATCTGAAAGTTAACATTTAACAATAAATAAAATAAAGGAGACAGGAAGAAACAAAATCAGAAACAAAATTATCACTGATTAGAACTACAGAAAATTATTAGAGACTGTTAGGAGCAACACTATGAAACTGGAAAAAAATTTTTTTTAATTTATTTATTATTATTATACTTTAAGTTGTAGGGTACATGTGCATAACGTGCAGGTTTGTTACATATGTATACTTGTGCCATGTTGGTGTGCTGCACCCATCAACTCGTCATTTACATCAGGTATAACTCCCAATTCAATCCCTCCCCCCTCCCCCTTCCCCCTGATAGGCCCCTGTGTGTGATGTTCCCCTTCCCGAGTCCAAGTGATCTCATTGTTCAGTTCCCACCTATGAGTGAGAACATGCGGTGTTTGGTTTTCTGTTCTTGTGATAGTTTGCTAATCCAATCTGTCACTGATGGACATTTGGGTTGATTCCAAGTCTTCGCTATTGTGAATAGTGCCGCAATAAACATACGTGTGCATGTGTCTTTATAGCAGCATAATTTATAATCCTTTGGGTATATACCCAGTAATGGGATGGCTGGGTCATATGGTACATCTAGTTCTAGATCCTTGAGGAATCGCCATACTGTTTTCCATAATGGTTGAACTAGTTTACAATCCCACCAACAGTGTAAAAGTGTTCCTATTTCTCCACATCCTCTCCAGCACCTGTTGTTTCCTGAATTTTTAATGATCGTCATTCTAACTGGTGTGAGATGGTATCTCATTGTGGTTTTGATTTGCATTTCTCTGATGGCCAGTGATGATGAGCATTTTTTCATGTGTCTGTTGGCTGTATGAATGTCTTCTTTTGAGAAATGTCTGTTCATATCCTTTGCCCACTTTTTGATGGGGTTGTTTGTTTTTTTCTTGTAAATTTGTTTGAGTTCTTTGTAGGTTCTGGATATTAGCCCTTTGTCAGATGAGTAGATTGCAAAAATTTTCTCCCATTCTGTAGGTTGCCTGTTCACTCTGATGGTAGTTTCTTTTGCTGTGCAGAAGCTCTTTAGTTTAATGAGATCCCATTTGTCAATTTTGGCTTTTGCTACCGTTGCTTTTGGTGTTTTAGACATGAAGTCTTTTCCCATGCCTATGTTCTCAATGGTACTACCTAGGTTTTCCTCTAGGATTTTTATGGTATTAGGTCTAACATTTAAGTCTCTAATCCATCTTGAATTAATTTTCGTATAAGGAGTAAGGAAAGGATCCAGTTTCAGCTTTCTACTTATGGCTAGCCAATTTTCCCAGCACCATTTATTAAATAGGGAATCCTTTCCCCATTTCTTGTTTCTCTCAGGTTTGTCAAAGATCAGATGGCTGTAGATGTGTGGTATTATTTCTGAGGACTCTGTTCTGTTCCATTGGTCTATATCTCTGTTTTGGTACCAGTACCATGCTGTTTTGGTTACTGTAGCCTTGCAGTATAGTTTGAAGTCAGGTAGCGTGATGCCTCCAGCTTTGTTCTTTTGACTTAGGATTGTCTTGGAGATGCGGGCTCTTTTTTGGTTCCATATGAACTTTAAAGCAGTTTTTTCCAATTCTGTGAAGAAACTCATTGGTAGCTTGATGGGGATGGCATTGAATCTATAAATTACCTTGGGCAGTATGGCCATTTTCACGATATTGATTCTTCCTATCCATGAGCATGGTATGTTCTTCCATTTGTTTGTGTCCTCTTTTATTTCACTGAGCAGGGGTTTGTAGTTCTCCTTGAAGAGGTCCTTTACATCCCTTGTCAGTTGGATTCCTAGGTATTTTATTCTCTTTGAAGCAATTGTGAATGGAAGTTCATTCCTGATTTGGCTCTCTGTTTGTCTGTTACTGGTGTATAAGAATGCTTGTGATTTTTGCACATTAATTTTGTATCCTGAGACTTTGCTGAAGTTGCTTATCAGCTTAAGGAGATATTGGGCTGAGACAATGGGGTTTTCTAAATATACAATCATGTCATCTGCAAACAGGGACAATTTGACTTCTTCTTTTCCTAACTGAATACCCTTGATTTCTTTCTCTTGCCTGATTGCCCTAGCCAGAACTTCCAACACTATGTTGAATAGGAGTGGTGAGAGAGGGCATCCCTGTCTTGTGCCAGTTATCAAAGGGAATTTTTCCAGTTTTTGCCCATTCAGTATGATATTGGCTGTGGGTTTGTCATAAATAGCTCCTATGATTTTGAGGTATGTTCCATCAATACCGAATTTATTGAGCGTTTTTAGCATGAAGGGCTGTTGAATTTTGTCAAAAGCCTTTTCTGCATCTATTGAGATAATCATGTGGTTCTTGTCTTTGGTTCTGTTTATATGCTGGATTATGTTTATTGATTTGCGAATGTTGAACCAGCCTTGCATGCCAAGGATGAAGCCCACTTGATCATGGTGGATAAGCTTTTTGACGTGCTGGTGAATCCGGTTTGCCAGTATTTTATTGAGGATTTTTGCATCAATGTTCATCAGGGATATTGGTCTAAAATTCTCTTTTTTTGTTGTGTCTCTGCCAGGCTTTGGTATCAGGATGATGTTGGCCTCATAAAATGAGTTAGGGAGGATTCCCTCTTTTTCTATTGATTGGAATAGTTTCAGAAGGAATGGTACCAACTCCTCCTTGTATCTCTGGTAGAATTCAGCTGTGAATCCATCTGGTCCTGGACTTTTTTTGGTTAGTAGGCTATTAATTATTGCCACAATTTCAGAGCCTGCTATTGGTCTCTTCAGGGATTCAACTTCTTCCTGTTTTAGTCTTGGAAGAGTGTAAGTATCCAGGAAATTATCCATTTCTTCTAGATTTTCCAGTTTATTTGCGTAGAGGTTTTTATAGTATTCTCTGATGGTAGTTTGTATTTCTGTGGGGTCAGTGGTGATATCCCCTTTGTCATTTTTAATTGCATCGATTTGATTCTTCTCTCTTTTCTTCTTTATTAGTCTTGCTAGTGGTCTGTCAATTTTGTTGATCTTTTCAAAAAACCAACTCCTGGATTCATTGATTTTTTGAGAGTTTTTTGTGTCTCTATCTCCTTCAGTTCTGCTCTGATCTTAGTTATTTCTAGCCTTCTGCTAGCTTTCGAATGTGTTTGCTCTTGCTTCTCTAGTTCTTTTAATTGCGATGTTAGAGTGTCAATTTTAGATCTTTCCTGCTTTCTCTTGTGGGCATTTTGTGCTATAAATTTCCCTCTACACACTGCTTTAAATGTGTCCCAGAGATTCTGGTATGTTGTATCTTTGTTCTCATTGGTTTCAAAGAACATCTTTATTTCTGCCTTCATTTTGTTATGTACCCAGTAGTCATTCAGGAACAGGTTGTTCAGTTTCCATGTAGTTGAGCGGTTTTGATTGAGTTTCTTAGTCCTGAGTTCTAGTTTGATTGCACTGTGGTCTGAGAGACAGTTTGTTATAATTTCTGTTCTTGTACACTTGCTGAGGAGTGCTTTACTTCCAATTACGTGGTCGATTTTGGAGTAAGTACGATGTGGTGCTGAGAAGAATGTATATTCTGTTGGTTTGGGGTGGAGAGTTCTATAGATGTCTATTAGGTCTGCTTGCTGCAGAGATGAGTTCAATTCCTGGATATCCTTGTTAACTTTCTGTCTCGTTGATCTGTCTAATGTTGACAGTGGAGTGTTGAAGTCTCCCATTATTATTGTATGGGAGTCTAAGTCTCTTTGTAAGTCTCTAAGGACTTGCTTTATGAATCTGGGTGCTCCTGTATTGGGTGCATATATATTTAGGATAGTTATCTCTTCCTGTTGAATTGATCCCTTAACCATTATGTAATGGCCTTCTTTGTCTCTTTTGATCTTTGATGGTTTAAAGTCTGTTTTATCAGAGACTAGTATTGCAACCCCCCCTTTTTTTTGTTCTCCATTTGCTTGGTAAATCTTCCTCCATCCCTTTATTTTGAGCCTATGTATGTCTCTGCATGTGAGATGAGTCTCCTGAATACAACAGACTGATGGGTCTTGACTCTTTATCCAGTTTGCCAGTCTGTGTCTTTTAATTGGAGCATTTAGTCCATTTACATTTAAGGTTAAGATTGTTATGTGTGAACTTGATCCTGCCATTATGATATTAACTGGTTATTTTGCTCGTTAGTTGATGCAGTTTCTTCCTAGCCTCAATGGTCTTTACATTTTGGCATTTTTTTGCAATGGCTGGTATCGGTTGTTCCTTTCCATGTTGAGTGCTTCCTTCAGGGTCTCTTGTAAGGCAGGTCTAGTGGTGACAAAATCTCTAAGCATTTGCTTATCTGTAAAGGATTTTATTTCTCCTTCACTTATGAAACTTAGTTTGGCTGGATATGAAATTCTGGGTTGAAAATTCTTTTCTTTAAGAATGTTGAATATTGGCCCCCACTCTCTTCTGGCTTGGAGAGTTTCTGCCGAGAGATCTGCTGTTAGTCTGATGGGCTTCCCTTTGTGGGTAACCCGACCTTTCTCTCTGGCTGCCCTTAAGATTTTTTCCTTCATTTCAACTTTGGTGAATCTGTCAAGTATGTGTCTTGGAGTTGCTCTTCTCGAGGAATATCTTTGTGGCGTTCTCTGTATTTCCTGGATTTGAATGTTGGCCTGCCCTACTAGGTTGGGGAAGTTCTCCTGGATGATATCCTGAAGAGTGTTTTCCAACTTGGTTCCACTTTCCCCCTCACTTTCAGGCACCCCAATCAGACGTAGATTTGGTCTTTTTACATAATCCCATACTTCTTGCAGGCTTTGTTCATTTCTTTTTCTTCTTTTTTCTTTTGGTTTCTCTTCTCGCTTCATTTCATTCATTTGATCCTCAATCGCAGATACTCTTTCTTCCAGTTGATCGAGTCAGTTACTGAAGCTTGTGCATTTGTCATGTATTTCTCGTGTCATGGTTTTCATCTCTTTCATTTCGTTTATGACCTTCTCTGCATTAATTACTCTAGCCATCAATTCTTCCACTTTTTTTTCAAGATTTTTAGTTTCTTTGCACTGGGTACGTAATTCCTCCTTTAGCTCTGAGAAATTTGATGGACTGAAGCCTTCTTCTCTCATCTCATCAAAGTCATTCTCCGTCCAGCTTTGATCCGTTGCTGGCAATGAGCTGTGCTCCTTTGCCGGGAGAGATGCGCTCTTATTTTTTGAATTTCCAGCTTTTCTGCCCTGCTTTTTCCCCATCTTTGTGGTTTTATCTGCCTCTGGTCTTTGATGATGGTGATGTACTGATGGGGTTTTGGTGTAGGTGTCCTTCCTGTTTGATAGTTTTCCTTCTATCAGTCAGTACCCTCAGCTGTAGGTCTGTTGGAGATTGCTTGAGGTCCACCCCAGACCCTGTTTGCCTGGGTATCAGCAGCAGAGGCTGCAGAAAATAGAATATTTCTGAACAGCGAGTGTACCTGTCTGATTCTTGCTTTGGAAGCTTCCTCTCAGGGGTGTACTCCACCCTGTGAGGTGTGGGGTGTCAGACTGCCCCTAGTGGGGGATGTCTCCCAGTTAGGCTTCTCAGGGGTCAGGGACCCACTTGAGCAGGGAGTCTGTCCCTTCTCAGATCTCAACCTCCGTGTTGGGAGATCCACTGCTCTCTTCAAAGCTGTCAGACAGAGTCCTTTGCATCTGCAGAGGTTTTGGCTGTGTTTGTTATTGCCCTGTCCCCAGAGGTGGAGTTTACAGAGACAGGCAGGTTTCCTTGAGCTGCTGTGAGCTCCACCCAGCTCGAGCTTCCCAGCAGCTTTGTTTACCTACTTAAGCCTCAGCAATGGTGGACGCCCCTCCCCCAGCCTCGCTGCTGCCTTGCCAGTAGATCACAGACTGCTGTGCTAGCAATGAAGGAGGCTCCGTGGGTGTGGGACCCTCCCGGCCAGGTGTGGGATATGATCTCCTGGTGTGCCTGTTTGCTTAAAGCGCAGTATTGGGGTGGGAGTTACCCAATTTTCCAGGTGTTGTGTGTCTCAGTTCCCCTGGCTAGGAAAAGGGATTCCCTTTCCCCTTGTGCTTCCCAGGTGAGGCGATGCCTCGCCCTGCTTCAGCTCTCTCTGGTCGGGCTGCAGCAGCTGACCAGCACCGATCGTCCGGCACTCCCCAGTGAGATGAACCCAGTACCGCAGTTGAAAATGCAGAAATCACTGGTCTTCTGTGTCGCTCGCGCTGGGAGTTGGAGACTGGAGCTGCTCCTATTCGGCCATCTTTCTCCGCCCCCCCCGAAACTGGAAAATTTTAAATGACATTGATAAATTCCTACACATGTAAAACAAAATCAGGAAAAATAGGTAACCTCAACAGACTAATAACACAACTAATTCAGTAATAAAATATTTCAAAAAATCCAGACCCAGATGGCTTCATTGCTGAATTCTACTAAACTTTAAACATAGAACTAACATTAATTTTACTGAACCTACTCAAACAAAATTAAAGAGGTGTGGCTTCTTCCCAATTCCATGAGGCCAACATTGTCCAGATACCAAAATTACACAAATATTTAAGAAAAGGAAAACTACAGGCCTATATTCCTGATTAACAGAGATCCACAAATTCTCAACAAACTACTAACAAAGTGAATCTAATAATATATTTTGAAGATAATAACCTGTGAACAAGAATAATTTATCTGATGAATGAAAGGATTTTCAACATATACAAATCAACATAGACACATCACATTGAGAGAATAAAGAACAAAAGTGATATTATTTCAATAGATGCAGGAAAACATTTGATAAAATTCAACATCGCTTTATGATGTATAAAAACACTTTGGCATGGAGTGAATATATTTCAACATAGTAAAGGCCATATATAACAAACATATAGCTAATATCATGTATGTGGAAAAGCTGAAAACATTTTGTCTAAAAACTAGAATAAGACAAGAATGCCCTCACTCAACTCTTCAGTTCAATATAGAATTAGAAGTCCAAAGCAGAGCAACAACAAATTTAATTCAAATTGAAATAGAGTGAACAGGCAACCTACAGAATGGGAGAAAATTTTTGCAGTCTACTCATCTGACAAAGGGCTAATATCCAGAACCTACAAAGAACTCAAACAAATTTACAAGAAAAAAACAAACAGCCCCATCAAAAAGTGGGTAAAGGATATGAACAGACATTTCTCAAAAGAAGACATTCATACAGCCAACAGACACATGAAAAAATGCTCATCATCACTGGCCATCAGAGAAATGCAAATCAAAACCACAATGAGATACCATCTCACACCAGTTAGAATGACGATCATTAAAAAGTCAGGAAACAACAGGTGCTGGAGAGGATGTGGAGAAATAGGAACAATTTTACACTGTTGGTGGGATTGTAAACTAGTTCAACCATTATGGAAAACAGTATGGCGATTCCTCAAGGATCTAGAACTAGATGTACCATATGACCCAGCCATCCCATTACTGGGTATATACCAAAAAGATTATAAATCATGCTGCTATAAAGACACATGCACACGTATGTTTATTGCGGCACTATTCACAATAGCAAAGACTTGGAATCAACCCAAACGTCCATCAGTGACAGACTGGATTAAGAAAATGTGGCACATATACACCATGGAATACTATGCAGCCATTAAAAAGGATGAGTTTGTGTCCTTTGTAGGGACATGGATGCAGCTGGAAACCATCATTCTTAGCAAACTATCACAAGAACAGAAAACCAAACACCGCATGTTCTCACTCATAGGTGGGAACTGAACAATGAGATCACTTGGACTGGGGAAGGGAACATCACACACTGGGGCCTATCATGGAGAGGGGGAAGGGGGGAGGGGGGAGGGGGGAGGGATTGCATTGGGAGTTACACCTGATGTAAATGACGAATTGATGGGTGCTGACGAGTTGATGGGTGCAGCACAGCAACATGGCACAAGTATACATATGTAACAAACCTGCACGTTATGCACATGTACCCTAGAACTTAAAGTGTAATAATAATAATAAAAATTTTTTTAAAATTTTTTAAAAAGAAAAAAGAAATAAGAGTGATAAAATTGTCTCTTTGCATAAAAATCCAAACCAATTACATATTGAAGAAACCTAAGAAAGCGTACTTAAAATCCAATACCTAACACTTGCAAAAAGAGTTTTCTGTAAGATCTAGTAAAGACAGTGATGCCGTATTTTTTTATCACTTTTATTTGACGTACTGCTGCGATTTTTAGCCACAGATATTAGGAAGAAAGAAATGCATTCAAATGGAAGGTTTGCATGTCTTTTATGTCTTTCAAGAGGGAAGAAGTAAAATTATCTCTGGATGCAGGTAACATGAGTTTACATGAAGAGAAGCCCAAAGACTCTATCTCCTGTCCCATCTCCACAAAATACCCACAATACGAAACTATAAACACTAGTAAATGGACTCGGTGAGTTTCCAGAACACAAAATCAACATGCAAAATAAATGACATTTGTATACATCAGTAACAAATTGCCTAAAAGTAAAATATAAGAAGCATTCTTTGAAAGAGTGAAAGACAAATGAACAAATCTTTTCTTTTGTATTAAGTACTACAGTTAGAGCAAGCAATGAAAATGTTCAAATTCTAAGAGAACAAACTGACGAGAAAGTTATTTGGAGGCTGAGGAATTTGAATAGTTATACATATAATGAAATTTCTAAAAAGCCATCTGCATTTTCAGGGAAGGATACATACTCAGAAAGTCCCAGTACTTTCTATAACCTTTACCTAAAATGTTCAATATAAGCAGGGAAAGAAAATATTGATAAAAATTGTAAACAACTGGCCAATCATTGAAGAAGTGCGCTTCAGGGGGTAAAAAAAAAATATTTAGACTATGGTGAATATTTTTCTACTTTTTCTTCTTCTCTTCCTACAGGTGTATAAAAAATTTCTGTCAAACCTCGAACTAGTAACAAGCCAAATGAACAAAGATTTCACCACCCTGAGGGACAAAAAACTAATAGAAACCTTTCATTATTGTTTCACTTTATTGCTCTAAGATGCTTTTCATCCTGTAGTGCAGACAGTGAAAACTGAGATAAAACTAGTGGATTTCCTGATTTAAGAATATGGACATACTGCTACTGGAACCAATCCCTCATGGATACAGAAATGTTACTGTGTTGAGTGTTCTCAAAAACATTATAAATAGAACTATCGTAATTAATCAAACTCTCTTTTTATGTACATTCAAAGAAAAAATAGTGGAATACAGCTCAGCATTAAAAATAAAATTCTGCCATTTGGGACAACATGGATAAACCTGGAGAATATTAACAAGACACAGATAATGAAAATAGAAAAAATACCAATATTAGATGATTACACATATGTGAAGCTTTTATAAGTGAACTAGATAGAAGATAATAGTAGAATGCTAGTTACCAGGGAGAGGGTAGGTGTGGTAAAAAATAGGGATGGTAGTAATAGGGTTTTAAGTTTCAATTTTATAAAATAAATAACTTCTAAAGATAACTGCAGAGCTTCGTGACTAGAGGTAATACTCTATGTACTTTAAACAGTAAGACAGTAGACATTAAATATTTTATTTTGCAAACAAAAATGGTAAATATTTGGAAATGTAAATATGTGAATTAGAGTGACTGTAGTGATTATTTTGCCACAAATATGTATATCAAAACATCATGCTATATATACACTTTAAACATACAATTTCAATGCCATTTTAAAAAAATTTATTTGCATATATTTTCATCAGGAATACATTTGTCTGTAGTTTCCTCTGTTATTGTGTTATTACCCAGTTTGAGTATCACGATTATTTACTTTGTAGAATGAGTTAAGCGGAAGTTTATTCTCACTGACTTTTTCAAATCATTTTAGAATAAATTGTATCAAGTCTTCCTTGTGTGTGTCTAGAATTTGACTGAAAATTCATCTATTCTTGGGCTTTTCTCTTGTTTGGGACATATATATTACTTAATATTACTATTCATTGCTTTATTACTGATCAACTCTTGCGATTTGTTGCTCTCTTCAGCGTTTCTCTTTTTTCCTTGTACCATCTTGGTAGCTTGTATGTTTCCAAGAATTTATCCATTTACTCTTGTTTTCTACTTGGTGAGCATATAGTTACTCATAAAAACCTCAACAAAACACTCTCAAGCAAAATCCAGTAATACATTAAAATACAATATAACACGATGAGTGGATTTTATACAAAAATGCAAGGTCAAGATATCCAAATGAATAAATGTGATTTACCACATAAACATAATGAAAAACAAAGACCATATAATCTAAACAGATGCACAAGGAGGATAGTGCCTCAAATTTTTTTTAAAAGGTCATAGCAAACCCAAAGCCAACATCATACTGAACAGAAAAGTTAGAAAGCGTTGTATCTAAGAACTGACACAAGATAAGTATATGTCTACTATCACTCCTAATATTTATCATAGGAATAGTAGTTCTAGACAGAGAAGTCAGGCAAACAATGGAGATAAAAAGCATCCAAATTTTGGGGAATGAAAAAGTTATGATATATGTGCTTGCTGATAATATTTTATATGAAAAAACATCTTAAAAGTTCCACCAAAAACTCTGATAAATAAATTCAGTTTCAGGACACAAAACTAATGTAAAATATCAATAGTGTTTTTCTAAACAAATCGTGATTTAAATCACTCACTCAAATAGGCAATCTGACTTACCAGTGCCAGGCTTTTTTGGTTACTGTAACCATGAAGTATGGTTTGAAGTTGAGTAATGTGATGTCTGCAGCTTTATTCTTTCTGCTTAGGTTTCAAAATAGATTTTTCTAATTTCTGAAAAAAGTCATTGATCATTTGATAGAAATAACATTAAACCTGTAAATTGCTTTGGGGAGTGTGACTGTGTTAAAAATACTGATTCTTGCTATTCATAGCATGGATTTTTTTTGTTTGTTTATTATCTCTGATTCTGTTCATTAGTGTTTTGTAATTTACCTTTTAGAAATCTTTTACCACCCTTGTTAGTTGTACTCATGAATATTTTATTCTTTCTGTGGCTGTGTGATGGGGTCATATTATTGGTTTGTTTCTCAGCTTAAACCTGCTTGCTGTATAGAATGTTATAGATTTTTGTGTATTGATTTTGCATCACAAAATCTTGCCAAAGCTACTTATCAAATTTAGAAGCTTTCAGGCACAAACTATTAGGTATTGAAAAGTGTCTGTTCATGTATTTTTCTAGGGTTTTTTAAGTATAGAATTATAAGATCTACACAAAAAGGTAGTTTGATTTCCTCTCTTCCTATTTAGAAGATTTTATTTCTGTATCTTACCTGATTTCTCTGAATACTATCTTCAGTAACAGTAGGAATCCTTTACAAAATCAACATGCAAAAATGACAAGCATTCCTATATACCAATAAACAGCCAAATCATGAGTGAACTCCCATTCAGAATGGCCACAAAGAGGAAAAAAATACCTAGGAATCCAACTTACAAGAAATGTGAAGGACCTCTTTAAGGAGAACAACAAACCACAGCTCAGTGAAATAAAAGAGGACACAAACAAATGGAAGAACATTCCATGCTCATGAATAGGAAGAATCAATATCATGAAAATGACCATACTGCCCAAGGTAATTTATAGATTAAATACCATGCCCATCAAGCTACCAATGACTTTCTTCACAGAATTGGAAAAAAACTACTCTAAAGTTTATATGAAACTAAAAAGAACTTGCATTCCCAAGACAATCCTAAGCAAGAAGAACAAAGATGGAGACATCACGCTACCTGACTTCAAACTATACTGCAAGGCTACAGTAAGCCAAACAGCATGGTCCTGCTACCAAAACAGGGATACAGATCAATGGAACAGAACAAAGGCCTCAGAAATAGCACCACACATCTAAAACTATTTGAGCTTTCACAACCCTGACAAAAGTAAGCAGTAGGTAAAGGAGTCCCTATTTTTAAAATGGTGCTGGGAAAACTGGCTAGCTGTCTGTAGAAAGCTGAAACTGGATTCCTTCCTTACATTTGCTACAAAAATTTTAACTCAAGATGAATTAAGGAAATAAACATAAGGCTTAAAACCATAAAAACCTTGGAATAAAACCTAGGCAATACCATTCAGAACATAGGCATGGGCAAAGTCTTCATGACAAAAACACCAAAAGCAATGGCAACAAAAGCCAAAATAGACAAATGAGATCTAATTAAATTAAAGAACTTCTGCACAGCAAAAGAAATTATCATCAGAGTGAATAGGCAACATTTAGAATGGGAGAAAATCTTTGCAATCTACCCATCTGACAAAGGCCTAATATCCAGAATCTACAGAGAACTTAACTTTACTAGAAAAAAAAAACAACCCCATCAAAAAGTGGGCAAAGGATATGAACAGATGCTCCTCAAAAGAAGACATTTATGCAGCCAACAGACACATGAAAAAATGCTCATCATCACTGGTATCAGAGAAATGCAAATCAAAACCACAATGAGATACCATTTCATGCCAGTTAGAATGACAGTCATTAAAAAGTCAGGAAACAACAGGTGCTGGAGAGGATTTGGAGAAATAGCAACACTTTTACACTGTTTGTGGGAATGTAAATTAGTTCAAACATTGGAAATGTGGCAGTTCATCAGGGATCTAGAACTCGAAAAACCATTTGAACCATTGATCCCATTACTGGGCATGTACCCAAAGGATTATAAATCATGCTACTATAAAGACACAGGAACACATGTTTATTGCAGCACCATTGACAATAGCAAAGACTTGGAACCGACCCAAATGTCCATCAATGATAGATTGGGTTAGGAAAATGTGACCCATAAACACTATGGAATACTATGCTGCCATAAAAAAATGATGAGTTCATGTCCTTTGCAGGGACATGGATGAAGCTGGAAACCATTACTCTCAGCAAACTATCACAAGGACAGAAAACCAAACACAGCATGTTCTCACTCATATGTAGGAGTCAAACAATGAAAACACATGGACACAAGATGAGGAATAGCAAACACCAGGGCCTTTGAGGGGTGGGAGCCTGGCAAAGGGATAACATTAAGAGAAATACCTAATGTAAATGATGAGTTATGTGTGCAGCAAACCAACATGGCACATGTATACCTATGTAACAAACTTGCATATTGTGCATACCTACTCCAGAACTTAAAGTATAATTAAAAAAAAAAAAAAAAAAAAAAAAAAGAATAGGAATCCTTGTCTTATTCCAGTTCTTAAAGAAAATACTGCAAGTTTTTGCCTTGAGGATGTTGCTCTTTACTATTTTGAGGTATGTTCCTTTAATACCTAGATTTTTTTCTTAGGATCATTAACATGAAGGGACATTAAAATTTATCATAAGCCTTTTTTTATCCCTTTAGATGCCAAGACCAAGACCAGCTCAGTCGGGGAGACCCTAACACAGTGTCACTAGAGGAATTAAAGACACACACGCAGAGATATAGAGGTGTGAAGTGGGAAATCAGGGGTGTCACAGCCTTCCAAGCTGAGAGCCCCAACAGAGATTTATCCATGTATTTATTAACAGCAAACCAGTCATTAGCATTGTTTCTATAGATATGAAATTAACTAAAAGTCTCCATTATGGGAAACAAAGGGATGGGTCGAATTAATTGCAGCAGGAACACACCATTAAGACACAGATTGCTCATTCTTTTGCTTGTGGCTTAAGAATGCCTTTAAGCGATTTTCCATCCTGGGCAGGCCAGGTGTGCCTTGCCCTCATTCCCATAAACCCACAACCTTCTAGTTTGGGCGATAGGACAGTTATGGACACGTTACAGTGCTGGAGAGATTTTATTTATGGCCAGTTTTGGGGCCAGTATATGGCCAGATTTTGGGGAGCTTGCTCCCAACATGTCTCCTTTCTTTGAATTGAAAAGAGATAAAAGCAAGGGCAGCTTTGTCAGGGTAAGCTACCTCTCACAGGGCTCGGGATCCGCATCTGCAGACTATACAAAGACAACATAGATTAAGAGCACAATCATCATTGAAATCACAGAGCTTCCAAGTGTTTTTATTCATTTTAATGTGTTACTAACTGCTAATTTGTCTGCAGCTCCTATAAACACTTCAGTTCCTGGCATTAAGGTCAGGTGTGCCTGGGATGCTTTAAATATATGTATTTTAATTTTGCTATATCCAAAGACAAGCTTGTAGAGTGTCCTCCTAGATGCTTTTTTATTCTTTCCCAAACTTTGATCTTTTTAAGAGCAGTTATTAGTTTCCATAAATCCTTATGTTTAGCTCCTAGAGCAGGCCATATCACTTGAGGTTGAGGTGCCACTATACCACCATGGTTCCAGATAATAGGAACTTTTGTCGTACTTCTTATCATTTCTACCATCTGACTGTTTTGTTCAGATCATCTGAACATAGTGGGACTGTGGCACACAGACTGAGAGGTGCAATTCAAGCTAAAAATCCCCTTAGGAGACTAATTAATAATGACTCCATAGGAATCATTGTACAGCAACTCTGCCTGTTCTGCAAAGCAGTCTTCCTAAACAAGTACGTTCATTTTTTTCTAACTGGGTCCAATCCTGTTTACAAAATAGGTTTTAAAGGGCGGTATTCCTCAATTATAGGAACAGATTTATTATGATAAATACTGAGATCAGAAAGCATGTGCAACTATGTCATAGAGTGATTGCATCCAGGTATTATTACCAGCCCTTCTCAAAGGAATACACATGGCAGTGGTGATAACTGCTTTCATAGCTACCATTAAATTATTCATTGTGACTTATTGTCCTGCTTTCCTAAGGGTTTCTTCTGCCATCTGTGACAGCTTCTTGATCTGTCTCCAGGTGGGTGGCTGTGTTTGATGGGTGTTGCTCGTGACAGTTGGGGTCCTCCTCAGCGTCAGCCTCAACATGGCTGCAAACAGGGGGTCCTCGAGATCCTTCTAGAGTCTCTTCCTTGACATTTGGCTCATGATAAGGTTTCAGGTGTCTTGATGGTATCCAAATTGGTTGTTGATTTTTGCCTAGAGAAGTACAAGCATAACCTCTACCTCAAGTTATTATTTTACTTATTTCCCAACCTTCCGTTATTGGATCTTTTCACCAAATGATGCTAGATTCAATTGTGTATGGTATGGATTGTCCTGTAATCCCTATTTATCCTCCTTTTTTGTTTTTGTCATCAGTTGTTCTTCTGTATGACATCATAACTGAGCATTTTCAATTAACTGTGTGGAATGAACCACGTATGAAGAATCAGAAATCACATTAATAGGCATATCAAGACAGTCAAAACCTCAATTACAGCTATAAGCTCCTCTTTTTCAACTGAAGTATAGGGTGTCTGAAAAACTTTACTTTTTGAACCAAAATAAGAAGCTTTACCATTACAAGACACATTTGTAAAAACATTCTCGGCACCTTCAATTGGTTTAAATTTAGTTATTTTAGGGAGAATCCAACTAGTTAATTTCAAAAACTGAAATAGTTTCATTTTAAGAAAATGATTATCAAGAATACCCAGAAAGTCAGCTAAATGCGTTTGCCAAGTAAGACTATTTATAAAAGCTTCCTGTATTTGTGCCTTCATGAGAGGGACAATAATTTTCCAGGATTATATTCATGTAATTTAACAATCTGAGTTCCCCCAATCCCTATCACAGTAGTGATTTGATCTAAATAAGGAGTGAGAGTCCATGAATTACTATGTGGAAGAAAAAGTGACTCTACTAAGTCCTGTTCTTGGACAATAACACCAGTAGGTGAATGCTGAGTTGAAAAAATTAGCAAATCTAGAGTCTTCTCTGGATCTAGTCTATTTATCTGAGTTTTATGGACTAGATGTTCAATCAGTTCTAACTCTGCCTCAGCCTCTTTTGTTAATTGCTGAGGGCTAGTGAGACTAGGATTTCCTCTAAAGATAGAAAACAGATTACTCACGGCATAGGTAGGAATGCTTGGAGCAGGTTGTATCCAGTTAATATCCCCTAGTAAATTTGAAACTCATTTAATGTTTTAATTTATCCCTACATATAGTTACCTTCTGTTGCACAATGGTAGTGTCATTTACTAAGTTTCCCAAGTAGGAGTAAGAAGTAGTAGTCTGAATTTTGTCAGGAGCTATAATTAAACCAGTGTGAGAGATATAATTTTGCAAGTGATCAGAACATTGGAGTAATATTTCTCAAGTAGGGCAGCACAAAATATATCATCCATATACTGAATAATATAACACTGTGAAAATTTTTTACGAATAGGTTCAATTGCTTGCCCCGCATATGTCTGGCAAATAGTCAGACTGTTTAACATGCCCTGTGGCAACACTTTCCAATTGTAATGCCTAGCAGGGTGCGGGTTGTTTATTGCAGGAATTGTAAATGCAAACCATTCACAGTCTTGCTCAGCTAAAGCGATAGTAAAGAAACAGTTTTTTTAATCTATTAAAGGCCAATTTTTTGAAATTATAGCGGGAGAAGGCAATCCTGGCTGTAATGCTCCCATAGGTTGTATAAATGAATTGATGGCTCTTAAGTCAGTTAACATTCTCCATTTTCCTGATTTTTTCTTAATTATGAAAACTGGAGAATTCCAAGGAGAAAATTTGGAGCTATGTGCCCATTTTCTAACTGTTCAGCAACTAATTTCTCTAAAGCCTCCAGTTTTTCTTTACTGAGAGGCCATTGCTCAATCCAAATTGACTTATCTGTTAACCATTTTAAAAGGTATGGGTTCTGGAGGCTTAACAATAGCCTCCATCAAAAATTATTTCCTAATTTTTGATGGGAACTTTATTTTTCTGCTGAAGTGGTTCTTTCAAAGGTTGCAAATATTTTTCCAGTCCCATACCAGGGACATACCCCATTTCCTGCATTGTATATTGACTTTGAAGGCTATATAATTGTTCTGGAATTAGAACTTGTGCTCCCCACTGTTCTAATAAATCTCTTCCCTGTAAATGTATACAGAAGTTATAACTGGTTGAATAGTCCTAGGTTGTCCATCAGGCCCCTCACAATGCAAAATATAAGTACTTTGATATACTTCAGCGGCTTTACCAACTCCAACTATGTTAAATTGAGTGGGTTGAATTGGCCATGTGGACAACCAGTGCTGTAGAGAAATGATTGAAATGTCCACTTCTCTATCTACCAAACCTTTAAATTTCTTTCCTTGAATAGTTATTTCACAAGTAGGATGTTTATCAGTAATTTGATTTACTCAATAAGCTGCTTTGCCTTGTTATTTGTGCTTCCATATCCTCCTGTTCATTTAATTTCACTTTTTCCCATTCCCACATATGACACAATCAGGAGCTGTGCTATGCACTCTCCTGGCTCTGCTTCCCAAGATACAGAAGTAGATATAACAATTTGAATTTACCCATTGTAATCTGAATCAATGACTCCTGTATGTATTTGTACACCTTTTAAACTTACACTAGACCTTTCTAAAAGTAATCCTATTGTCTCTGCTGGCAAACTCCACAGACTTCTGTTGGGACATTTTGAGGGGCTTCCCCAGGCAGAAGACTCATAGCTTCTGTGCAGCATAAATCTACAGTGACACCACCAACTGCAGTGGGGGACAGACATTGTACAGGGTTGAGGAAATGGCCTGAGCTGGAAATGCCCTTGTTTAGAATGGGGCGGGAGATGGACCCCTCATGGCCTTTCACGAAATCGGGTTCCGTTCTTTATCAAACTTAGAGTGACACTGACTAGTGCAGTGTTTTCCATTTTTATGTTTTGGAAATATTTCAGGCTCTACAGTTTTCTTTTTTCCCCTATCTAGTAGCCTGACTCTGCCATTGCCTATGCCAACAAGGTAACTTTATGCAGATTACCTCTGATACAATCACAGGCCTTGATATAATCAAGTAAATGTGCTTTCCCTCTGATAGGTAGCAGAGCAGCTTGGCAATCAGGATTACAATTGTTGAAGTCTCATAACTGCAACTGTACATCCTGACCAGCCAAATCTGCAATCATGTTTTTAAGCGATTCCTGTAACTGAGCTATAAAATCGACATATGGTTACCTTGGTCCCTGTTTTATAGCACTAAAGGAAGGGTATTGTTCCCCACCTGAAGTTATATTTTCCCAAGCTCTAATGCACACTCCTCTAAGCTGTTCTATGACTTCATCCTGCATGACCAGTTGCACATCTAAACCAGCCCAGGTGCCAACCCCCAAAAGTTGGTCTGCAGTTATATTAATTTGAGGTTGGGCCTGGGCATTGCGAGAAGCCTGAATGGAAGCTTCATCTGCCAACCAAGTTTTAAATTGTAAGAACTGAGCAGGAGTTAGACAAGCTCAGTAAGAGTGTCCCAGTCTGTAGGAATCATCTGACTGGAAACAGTAACATTCTTTAATAGTCCCATTACAAAAGGAGAAGCTGGTCCATACTGACTTATTGCTTGTTTTAACTCTTTGAGTAATTTAAAAGGAAAACACTCAAATGTAGCTGTAATATTTTCCTATTGATCTTCAGGATGTATTCTAACAGATAACTGCCAAGCCTCTAAAGCACCCTCTTGTCTAGCTTGCTGAATTCCTGCCTGAATAGAACTAATAGTAGTCACTTGAGGTGCTGCTCAGACATTCACAAGGGCAACTACTTTTACTCAGTGTCCTCAGGAAAATAAAGATCTGGGGCATTATTTTCTTCAAAATAGTAATGAGGGGATATGCAGAAGGGCAGGAATGAACCTCTCCTTCCTTTGCTGCTTTAGCTTTAGCTGGCAAATAAATTGCTCTGTAACCTCTTCTGTTACTTTGCTATACTCTCCTTCCTTCTCATTAGTGTGAAAAAGTTGTAAGGTGAAATGAACCAGACCCCAAACTTTCCCTATTGTTAACCTCATGCTTCTTCCAAGCTCCCCTTTTTACTCACGACAGGGATTGCTTTAAGAGTACTCGGCTGTCCTCCAGCCAGTTTTCCATTCCAGCTGTCACTGTAGTGACCCTTGGGCCTGGATTTGAGCCCCACATTGGGTGTCACTTGCTGAGGCCAGCTCAGTCTAACCCAGTGGCACTGGAGGAATTAAAGACACACACACAGAAATACAGAGGTGTGAACTGGGAAATCAGGGGTGTCACAGCCTTTCTAGCTGAGAGCCCTGAACAGAGATTTACCCACATATTTATTAACAGCAAACTAATCATTAGCATTGTTTCTGTAGATATGAAATTAACTAAAAGTATCCATTATGGTAAACAAAGGAATGGGCTGAATTAATTGCAGTAGGAACACACCTTTAAGACACAGATCACTCATGCTTATGTTTGTGGCTTAAGAAAGCCTTTAAGCGATTTTCTGCTCTCAGCAGGCCAGGTGTTCCTTGCCCTCATTCTCATAAGCTCACAACCTTCCAGCTTGGGCATTAGGGCCATTATGGACATGTTACAGTGCTGCAGAGGTTTTATTTATGGCCAATTTGGGGGCCAGTTTATGGCCAGATTTTGGGGGGCTTCCTCCCAACATTTAGATAATTGGTTGAGTTTTGCTTTTAGTTGTGATTATGAGATGAATCACATTTATTGATTTGTATGTGTTGTACCTACCTTTCATTACAGAGATTGAGCCTATTTGATATTGGTGGATTAATCTTTTCACATAATAACTGGATTTACTTTGCTAATATTTTGTTGAAAAATTTGCATCTATCTTGATCATAATGATAGCCTGAAATTTTCTTATTTTACTGTTGCTGTAACAGAATTTTATTATCGAAATGCTCCTGGCATCATAGAAACAGCTGGGGAAGAGTCTCTTCTCTTCATGTTGTTGTTGTTGTTGTCTGGAAAAGTTTTAGTGGAATGGCATCAACTTCTTTCTTATATACATCTGGTAAAATTCAGTTAGTGCTGCATTTCTTTTGGCTCATAAGCTTTATTACTGGTTCAGTTTTGTAACTAATTTTCACGTTATTCAGGATTATCATTTCTTTCTGGTTTAAAGTTGTGAGTCTGCTGGTTCCCAGACATTTATTCATTTTTATAACACTCTGAGGGATTTTTTGTTTTCTTCTCTGGTCAGTGGTAATGTCACTTCTTATTATGTTTATTTTGATTTTTTTCTATGTTAATTTAGTTAGTGACTGTCGATCTTATTTATTCTTTCAAACAGCAAGCCCATGAATTGGTTCATCTTTTGTATGGTGCTTCACATCTGAATTATGTTCATATCAGCTCCAGTTATAATGGTTATTTCTTCATTTCTGCTAGCTTTGTGGTTGACTTGCTTTTTTTTTTTCTAATTCCCCTAGATAATGGTGCTATGTTGTTAATTTGGAGTCATTCTCACCTTTTCATGTGGGCATTTAACACTCTAAACTCCTTTCAACACTATTTTAGCAATGTCTCACAGGTTTTATTATATTGTACCTTTCTTTTCATCAGTGGTTAATACATTTTGATTTCTGCCTTATTTACTTAAAGGTCCTTCAGGAACCAGTTGTTTATTTTCATGTAATTGTATGGTTTTCCATGATATTCTTAGTATTGATCTCTTCCTTGTTTTTTGTTTGTTTGGTTGTTGTTTTTGTTGTTGTTGTTGTTGCTGCTGTGGTTCCAGAGTCTGGTTGGTATAATTTTGTTGGTGTTTTCTAATTTGCTGAGATTCGTTTTACAGCGAATTTTTTGGTTTGTTTTAGAGTATCTGTCATGTTCAAAAGAAAAAAATGTATATTCTGTTGTTTTTTGTTGGGAGTTATGTATGTATCAGTCAGGGCTTTTGGTTAAGCATTGAGTTATGGTCTTGAATATCTTTATTAGGTTTCTGCCTTAATAGCTGGTCTAATGCAGCCAGTGGTGTGTTGAAGTCTCCTTATTATTATTGTATGGTTATCTAATTTCTTAATAGGTCTACAATAACTTGTTTTAGGAATCCCTGTTCTCCAGTATTGTGTGCATGTACATTTAAAATAGTTAGATGTTCTTGAATGAACTCTTTACCATTATATAATGCTTTTTTTTTTTTGATAATTGTTTAACATCACTTTTGTCTGAAATTAGAGAAACAACCCCAATTTTTCTCTCCTTTTCATTTGCTTGAAAGATTTTTCTGTTTCTATGTATTTTAATTGTTTGGGTGCTAATGCACGTGAGTTGAATCTCTTGAAGACAGCAGAGAGTTGGATCTTGTTTCTATATCCAAGTTATCACTTTCACGTTTTAATTGGGCATTTAGTCCATTTACATTCAGAGTTAATAATGATACATGAAGATTTGTTTTTGCACCATGTTGCTACTTAATATGCAGTGTTTATTGTATAGTTGTTGCTTTTTAGGCTTAATAGTCTTGTGTACGTACATATGTTGTTATTCATAGTTAGTACTTCTTTAAGGATTTCTTGTAAGGCAGGTCTTTTAACAAATTTTCTTAGCATTTGCTTTTCTAAAAACAATCTTTTTTCTCCTTCACTTATTAGCTTAGTTTAGATGCATATTAAATTCTTGGTTGGAGTTTCTTTTTTCAATGAATGCAAAATATATGTCCCAATTCTCTTCTGGTTTATAAGGTTTCTGCTGACAGATAAGTCACTTGCCTTATTTTTTTCTTTGATTTCAACCCAGGAGAATCTGATGTAGACATATCTTGCAGATGCTCATCTTTTATACTGTCTTGAAATTGTTTTCTGCATTTCCTGTATTTGAATGTTGGACTCTTAAGTGAGATTAGAGAAATTTAAATGGATGACATCCTTACATATGTTCTGCAAGATGCTTGCTTTATCTCCCCCTTTTTTTTTTTCCAAGTAAGCAAATGAGTTATAAATTTGATGCTTTTCCTTAATTTCATATTTCTTGGTGATTTTGCTCATTCTTTTTCATTTTCTATTTTTTTGTTACTGCCTTATTTTAGAGAACTGGACTTTGAGCTCTGAGATTCTTTTCTCACATCAATATTTTCCGTAGTGAAACTTGAAATTCTATTATGATATTCTTGAAATTTGTCTTTCAGCTTTTTAAGATTAGTGTTATTTTAATAGTCATTTTTTCTTTCAGTTTTCTGTGTCCTTTTATTGTATTCCTTCCATTGCTTAGATTGGGTATTGACTTTCTCCTAAATCTCAACGATTTTTTAAATTTTTTAATTTTTTTTTTTTTTTTTTTGAGATGGAGTCTCACTGTCACGCAGGCTGGAGTGCTGTAGCCGGGTCTCAGCTCACTGCAAGCTCCGCCTTTCAGGTTCATGTCATTCTCCTGTCTCAGCCTCCCGAGTAGCCAGGACTACCTCGCCCGGCTAGTTTTTTGTATTTTTTAGTAGAGATGGGGTTTCACCATGTTAGCCAGGATAGTCTTGATCTCCTGACCTTGTGATCTGCCTGTCGCGGCCTCCCAAAGTGCTGGGATTACAGGTTTGAGCCACCGCACCCGGCCCTTTTTTAAAATTTTTATTCTGAATTCTCTGTTATTCAGCCATTTCAGCTTACCTAAGAACCACTACTGGCAGACTACTACAGTCATTTGGAGATAAGAAGACATTCTGGCTTTTTGAGTTGCCATAGTTCACATATTAGTTCTTTCTCATCTGTGTGGACTGATACTTCCTCAATATTTGAAGTTGCTGTTCTTTAGATGCTTTTTTTCTTTTCTTTTTTCATGCAAACCACCATGACATGTGTATACCTATGTAACAAACCTGCACATTCTGCACATGTACCTGAGAACTTAAAGTATTATAGTAAAAAATAAAAAAGATGGTTCAGTTTAATTAAAATGGACATCCAGACTTGGAGTATATTCAAAAGACCTTTATGTTTTTCTCTTCCTAAACTTCGTTTTCCTCAAAAAGGTGTTTTACTCAGTCAATATTACTTTCCTCTATTCTGTCTTACTACTCTTGGTGTATGTGTAAAAGACCCTAGAATTACTTCTGGTAGCCCAGGGCTCCCTGGGAAAACAGAAAAGCTGCCACAAATTCCATTTTAGGAAAAATATCTGTTCACCTTATGGAGCCCCTGGAATAAAGGTGAATAAGTACCTCTTAAAATCTATCTTTGTCTTCCAATTATGCTTGTTTTTTAGGCCCTGAAAATTGTTTTCTTAGCTCTGTCCTTAAAGGGACTCATCTGGAGGCCAATAATCCAGTTAAGAAATTAGCAAATGTAAATATTACAAATACTGAATCTTCTTCTGGTTATCTGTATGGCTATGTATTATTATGTGTGCAATGTCTATTAAAAAGAGCTCTGATTAATTAATTAATTAATTGGCCTAAGAAAAATAAGCACTTAAATCAAATATTTTAAGGAAACTATTAAGCAAAGTAATACTGTGTATATTGCCATTTTACTTTATTATTCTGTTGAAGCAAAATTGTAGGATTGTATTATATGTGTGTGCCTTTGCTAAATGTCCCAGTTAGCTGTGCTGAGATATAACAGTAGTATTTATGGCTTAAGTTTTGGTTCTTAGGCATTTTCTCCAGCTCTGATATTGTTTTCCAAAAACACACTGAACTGTATTGCACAGTTCAAAATTTACTTAAGGGATCAATCTAGGCGTTGTTCTTGGTCTTTTAATAGCAAACACAGGAAATATTCTGTTTCACTACATTAATTTTGATCACATAATATATGTGTCAATCTATTAATTTTCAAGGGTTTTTCTTCCACATTTAAAACCACAACAAATATTCAGCTTTAATGTTTATAAATATCTTTATTAATGTCTTTATTAATAATTTTATTATAAAATTTCATAAACCATGTTTTTCAAAATAAGGATATCACAAATTCAGCTTCCCAGAAATGCTAATAGTTAAGCATATCAATGTACTAAATAAACAATTGACTTGGATCCATTGGGAATATTTAGTGTTATTGCCCCTTGCAGTGAAAAAAAATAAAAAAAAAAGAAAATCTTCCATTTTTAAAACTGGATTTGAAAATGTTATGTAACTTGGAACTTTAGTACTGTATATACTAGCATTAGTTTATACACTTCTTTTGCCACTGGGGAGTTCAAATTGAAATGTCCCTCAGTATACAACTGTTGAATACATCTTTCATTCACAACTTCTGCTCAGTTAATTAAGTAGTTTGCCATGCAGGTTGTTTTCACTTATACTATGAAACAAAAGCGAACTAGTTCAGTTTGATTTTTTTGTGCGTAGAATATTGCACATTTTCTATAAGTCAGTCATTAAGATTAGTATTTATATAGGTTCAGTCACATCCAACCATGGCTTCAAGTTATTATACTGTATAACTCCCAAAAATACATAGAATATTACTACTTTGCCTTTAACAAAACCCAAGACTGTGTTTTAATTTACGAATTCAGCATTTAAGCAAAGAGATTTTAATTCCCAAAGTTGGGAAAAAATGAAAAAACAGTGAGGAAAGAAAGAACCAGTCCTTAGTATCTTCTATTTTTCCCTTGGGGTTATAAGTTTAGAGTCTCTTCTTTCCAGAACTCTTTATTATAGTACAAGTATAGACTTAAATTTTTTGTGTCATTGTATAACTCCCATGCTGAAAGTTTAGCCTAAAAAAGTAAAAGAAAATTGTCTTCGTTGTACAAACATATTCATCACTTTAACAAGATCATAAGGGAACAAAATTTAGCATTCAAGCTGAGTGAAAAAAAAACTTCAGTGAGTGTGTTCCTAAGATAAACCAGAATTGGCAGTTAATTTAGGCGTCTAGAAAATCTCAGCTCCCATCAGTAAAAATATCCTAAGTGGCTACTGAATAAATAATGTTTATGTGGGAGCCAGGAACTAGGAAAATCTTGCCGTTAGTATACTCTGTGACTACAGAAATAAAGCCAGCAGTTTTCTTTTTTTTTAATTTTTTTTTATTATTATACTTTAAGTTCTAGGGTACATGTGCATAATGTGCAGGTTTGTTACATATGTATACTTGTGCCATGTTGCTGTGTTGCACCCATCAACTCGTCAGCACCCATCAACTCGTCATTTACATCAGGTATAACTCCCAATGCAATCCCTCCCTCCTCCCCCTTGCTCCCTCCCTCCTCCCCATGATAGGCCCCGGTGTGTGTGATGTTTCCCTTCCCCAGTCCAAGTGATCTCATTGCTGGTGATGAGCTGCGCTCCTTTGCTGGGGAGATGCGCTCTTATTTTTTGAATGTCCAGCTTTTCTGCCCTGCTTTTTCCCCATCTTTGTGGTTTTATCTGCCTCTGGTCTTTGATGATGATGGTGATGTACTGATGGGATTTTGGTGTAGGTGTCCTTCCTGTTTGATAGTTTTCCTTCTAACAATCAGGACCCTCAGCTGTAGGTCTGTTGGAGATTGCTTGAGGTCCACCCCAGACCCTGTTTGCCTGGGTGTCAGCAGCAGAGGCTGCAGAAGATAGAATATTTCTGAACAGCGAGTGTACCTGTCTGATTCTTGCTTTGGAGGCTTCCTCTCAGGGGTGTACTCCACCCTGTGAGGTATGGGGTGTCAGACTGCCCCTAGTGGGGGATGTCTCCCAGTTAGGCTACACAGGGGTCAGGGACCCACTTGAGCAGGCAGTCTGTCCCTTCTCAGATCTGAACCTCCGTGTTGGGAGATCCACTGCCCTATTCAAAGCTGTCAGACAGAGTCATTTGCGTCTGCAGAGGTTTCTGCTGCTTTTGGCTTTTGTTGTTTACTGTGTCCTGTCCCCAGAGGTGGAGTCTACAGAGACAGGCAGGTTTCCTTGAGCTGCTGTGAGCTCCACCCAGTTCCAGCTTCCCAGCGGCTTTGTTTACCTACTTAAGCCTCAGCAATGGCGGGCGTCCCTCCCCCAGCCTCGCTGCTGCCTTGCTGTGAGATCGCAGACTGCTGTGCTAGCAATGAGGGAGGCTCCGTGGGTGTGGGACCCTCCCGGCCAGGTGTGGGATATAATCTCCTGGTGTGCCTGTTTGCTTAAAGCGCAGTATTGGGGTGGGAGTTGCCCGATTTTCCAGGTGTTGTGTGTCTCAGTTCCCCTGGCTAGGAAAAGGGATTCCCTTTCCCCTTGCGTTTCCCAGGTGAGGCGATGCCTCGCCCTGCTTCAGCTCTCGCTGGTTGGGCTGCAGCAGCTGACCAGCACCGATTGTCCGGCACTCCCTAGTGAGATTAACACAGTACCTCAGTTGAAAATGCAGAAATCACCAGTCTTCTGTGTCACTCGCCTTGGGGGTTGGAGACTGGAGCTGTTCCTATTTGGCCATCTTGCTCCGCCCCAATCAGCCAGCACTTTTCAAACTAATAAGCCTTCACTTGTCACTATCATAAAGAATATTGCCTAACTGAACTTGCTCCCATTGGTGTAGTAGTTACTTATTTCTACCTAAGAACTCACCTTCTGATTTTCCCTAAGTTAAAAAGAGAAAAAAAAAATATATTTGAGAGCTACTTCCCCCAAATTTCTCAATAAGTCTGGGTTTTTAAAGTGACAGTTAAAAAGAAGAAGAAAAAAAAATAGAAAGAACAGATTTGTTCCCTGTTTTACTTATGCATAACTCTTTCTAACAAAGGAAGAGTACAAAAGAGTTGAAAATTATTTACAATACTTGCTGCTTAGAAATACAGGGGTTTTTGAGGGTAGTATGTATGTTAAAGGTTTTCATTATATTCTTATTCCTGTTAAAACAAGCAGTTGGACAGGCATGGTGGCTCAGGCCTGTAATCCCAGCACTTTGGGAGGCCAAGGTAGGTGGATCACCTGATGTCAGGAGTTTGAGACCAACCTGGTCAACATGGAAAAACCCCATCTTTCCTAAAAATATGAAAATTAGCTGGGTGTAGTGGCGCACACCTGTAATCCCACCTACTCAGGAGGCTCAGGCAGGAGAATTGCTTGAACCCAGAAGGCAGAGGTTGCAGTTAGTTGAGATTGTGCCACTGTACTCCAGCCTGGGTGGTAGAATGAGACTGTCTCAAAAATGACAACAAACAAACAAATAAAAACAGGCAATTTTTTTTATTTGAGTATGCCTAAATTATAGTAGTCCTAAAATCTGGCAAGTACCCTGTTAATTATTTGACATTCCTTGTCCCCAGTACCCCAGGCCACTCTTAACATCACGTGCTTTCCTAGATAAAGTTCCGCATTTCAAGCACTGTAGGTATTTCCCTCTGTTTGAGTATAGTACAGTCAGAAACATATGTAAGTAACCATGCCTCTAACTATACTGGAAGAAGTCAAACTTCATCTCCATCTACCAAATAATAATCATAATAATAAAAACAATAGGTTTTATATTAAAGTTAAAAACTGCCGAGTTACCATTATAACTTGCCGGGCGCGGTGGCTCAAGCCTGTAATCCCAGCACTTTGGGAGGCTGAGACGGGTGTATCACGAGGTCAGGAGATCGAGACCATCCTGGCGAACACGGTGAAACCCCGTCTCTACTAAAAAATACAAAAAACTAGCCGGGTGAGATGGCGGGCGCCTGTAATCCCAGTTACTTGGGAGGCTGAGGCAGGAGAATGGCGTAAACCCCGGAGGTGGAGCTTGCAGTGAGCTGAGAGCCAGACTCTGTCTCAAAAAAAAAAGAAAAAAAACAACAACTTGTAATTAAAACTGCTGAACATGGATTTACATGCAAGGTATAAACAAAGAGTAGAAAGTGTTTTTAGTTAAAAATTTTAAGAAGGCAGCCAGGCGCGGTGGCTCGCACCTGTAATCCCAGAACTTTGGGAGGTGGAGGCGGATCACAAGGTCAGGAGATCGAGACCATCCTGGCTAACAAGGTGAAACCCCGTCTCTACCCAAAACAGAAAAATTAGCCAAGCTTGGTGGTGGGTCCCTGTAGTCCCAGCTACGCAGGAGCTGAGGCAGGAGAATGGCGTGAACCCAGAAGATGGAGTTTGCGGTGAGCCAAGATTGTGCCACAGCACTCCAGCCTGGGCAACAGAGTGAAACACCCTATCAAAAATAAAAAAAAAAATAAAAAACGAAAAATCATAAGAAGGCATAAAAATTTACATTTCGTTTAAGAATAAAAATAGTCTTAAAATTAAATTAAGTGGATGGTTTAAGCAAATTGTAAAAAAAAAAAAAATTGTACAAATTAATCCTGTAAAGAAATCTCTGTGTGTAAACATATTACTAAACTCAAAAAGATATATTTTCTTTTCTTGTTAAACACCACAAGGCTTTCTTAAAATGCTGATTTACTTCTTTCTTTCTTTTCTTTCTTTCTCTCTTTCTTTCTTTCTTTCTTTCTTTCTTTCTTTCTTTCTTTCTTTCTTTCTTTCTTTCTTTCTTTCTTTCTTTCTTTCTTTCTTTCTTTCTTTCTTTCTTTTTCTTTTTTTTTTTTTTGATGGAATCTAGCTCTGTCACCCAGACTAGAGTGCAGTGGTGCAGTCTGGGCTCACTTCACGCTCTGCCTCCCGGATTCACGCTATTCTCCTGTCTCAGCATCCCAAGTAGTTAGGAAACTGGGACTACAGGCGCCTGCCATCACGCCTGGCTAATGTTTTATATTTTTAATGGAAACTGGGTTTCACTGTGTTAGCCAGGATGGTCTCAATCTCCTGCCCCTGTGATCTGTCCATTTCGGCTTCCCAAAGTGTTGGGATTACAGAGGTGAGCCTCCGCGTCTGGTCTCTACTCTTTAGCAAAATCTGTCAAGGGGTATAAGGGGCATATGAAAATCTCACTTCATATTCAAACTCATTAAAATTAATTAAAATTGTCTATAAGGTTTTGTTAAAATTAAGGTTAACATTAATGACAAACTAATACATAGGTAAAATTTAACTTTCTCTCTTAAACAGAATTTTCATGTAATAGAAAAGGCTAATAAATGGTTTTTGCTTTTCTAGATTGTTAATTCATCATTTTCACAAAACAAAACAAGACAAAAATACTTAAGGTAATCTAATATTCTATTTCATAATATCAAGGGTTTTAAATTTTAAACATATGTAACAGGTTTCCCCAAATCAAACTTTAGTCTCAAGGTTGTTTTTCCTAACCCTTGGCTTTTGGATGCTGCATAGGACCCCTGAACCATCCAAAAAAGAGATACACAGAATTCTTTCTCAATACAATATTTCCCAAATAATGTCTAATACGTTATATTTTAGGGAATAATATTAACATATGTTTCAAAACTGTGTGAGATGTCTAAGGTTCCCCTGTCTAAATATGCCTTATTAATCACAACTAAGATTGTTATGTTGGATTATTGTAAATCACAGAGATAACCAAATTTCTTTGTTAATTGTGTTTACAACTGTATCCAAACTGGACATTTTGTTACTTACAGACAATGATATTTTGTTTTAATTCTCTTCAAGACATGGTTTATATTGAAGCTGTGGAACTTTAACAAGTGCTCTTAAATGCAGGTTACAACAACAACAAAATGTACAGAACTCATGAAAAGCTAAAACGTTAACAAATATCAAGCAAAACAAAGGGTAATAAAATGGACTAAACTAAGAGAAAACAAAAACAAATTTATACCTTTTGCTTAGAACACCGTTAATCTTTATTTTTCAGAATGAAGAAAACTTCTCTTAAGCTGGCTACAGCCTTTAACATCGTACTGTATATTCCTGTAAATGGAATTTAAAATGTGTTTGTTCCCCTCTGCCTAGTTCCTCTAGAATTTGAAAACTAATTATAAGAATTCTTAAACTACAACAATATAGGTGCTTACATCAATGCAATAAGAATCTATTTTCTTTTGTAACAGAACACAATGGGAAAAACTGCTTATTTTACCAAAGCTCTGACAGGAATGATATGCTCTCCGTGAAGGAAATGAACGGGTGGAGCCAATAAAGCCCTAGGAAAACTGGCCTAATTTTCTGTGTTCACAGTCCCTGTACAGGGTTTCCAATCTGTAGTAGGTAAAGAATGTCACTTTCTATCAGGTCAGGAACCCCAAGTTACTGTAATCTTCAAGAGGACAGGAATTCACCCAACTCATAGGTATGTAATGGTATAAATTCATGGTTAGGTTTGGCATTAATATGTCTTATCTCAAATTCCTTTTATATAACAAAGCTCTATCAAAACTGACTTATTTATTTTTTAATTCTGCACCCAAGAATCTTAATTCTAAAAAAAATTCTACAAATATCTGCATATTAAATGGTAATTCACTGAAGTTTTTTATTATTTTTTATTTTTTATTTTATTTATTTTATTTTTTATTTTGTTTCTTTTTATTTTATTTATTTATTTATTTTTAAAATTAATTTATTACTATTATTTTACTTCTAGGTACATGTGCATAACGTGCAGGTTTGTTACATAGGTTTACTTCTAGGGTACATGTGCATAACGTGCAGGTTTGTTACATAGGTTTACACGTGCCATGTTGCTGTGCTGCACCCATCAACTTGTCAGCACCCATCAACTCGTCATTTACATATTAAAAGGTAATTTACTGAAGAATTTTTTGATTATTATACTTTAAGTTTTAGGGTACATGTGCTGAACGTACAGGTTTCTTACATATGTATACATGTGCCATGTTGGTATGCTGCACCCGTTAACTCATCATTTACATGAGGTATTTATCCTAATGCTATCCCTTCCCCCTCCTCCCACCCCATGAAAGGCCAAGGTGTGCGACGTTCCACACCCTGTGTTCAAGTGTTCTCATTGTTCAATTCCCCGCTATGAGTGAGAACATGCAGTGTTTGGTTTTCTGTCCTTGTAATAATTTGCTTAGAATGATATTTTCCAGCTTCATCCATGTCCCAACAAAGGACACAAACTCATCCTTTTTTATGGCTACGTAGAATTCCATGATGTATATGTGTCACATTCTCTTAATCCAGCTTATCACTGAACATTTGGGTTGGCTCCAAGTCTTTGCTATTGTGAATAGTGCCACAATAAACGTACGTGTGTATGTGTCTTTATAGCAGCATGATTTATAATCCTTTTGGTATATGCCCAGTAATAGGATGGCTGGGTCAAATAGTGTTTCTAGTTCTAGATCCTACAGGAATTGCCACATTGTCTTCCACAATGGTTCAACTATTTTATAGTCCCACAAACAGTGTCAAAGCGTTCCTATTTCTCCACATCCCCTCCAACATCTGTTGTTTCCTGTCTTTTATTATTATTATTATTATTATTATTATTATTATTATTATTATTATACTTTAAGTTCTAGGGTACATGTGCAAAACATGCAGGTTTGTTACATATGTATACATGTGTCATGTTGGTGTGCTGCACCTATTAACTCATCATTTATATTAGGTATATCTCCTAATGCTATCTGTCACCCTTACCCTCCCTACAATAGGACCCGGTGTGTGATGTTCCCCTTCCTGTGTCCAAGTGATCTCATTGTTCAATTCCCACCTATGAGTTAGAACATGTGGTATGTGGTTTTCTGTTCTTGCTACAGTTTGCTGAGAATGATGGTTTCCAGCTGCATCCATGTCCCTACAAAGGACACAAACTCGTTCTTTTTTATGGCTGCTTAGTATTCCACGTGTATAGTATTCCACGTGTATATGTGCCACATTTTCTTAATCCAGTCTGTCACTGACGGATATTTGGATTGATCCCAAGTCTTCGCTATTGTGAATAGTGTCACAGTAAACATACATGTGCGTGTGTCTTTATAGCAGAATAACTTATAATCCTTTGGGTATATCCCCAGTAATGGGGTGGCTGGGTCAAATGGTGTTTTAGACATGAAGCCTTTGCCCATGACTATGTCCTGAATGGTATTACCTAGGTTTTCTTCTAGGGTTTTCATGGTTTTAGGTCTAATATTTAAGTCTTTAATCCATCTTGAATTAATTTTTATATAAGGAGTAAGGAAGGGATCCAATTTCAGCTTTATACATACGGCTAGCCAGTCTTTGCCAGCACCATTTATTAAGTAGGGAAACCTTTCCCCATTTCTTGTTTTTGTCAGGTTTGTCAAAGATCAGATGGCTGTAGATGTGTGGTATTATTGCTGAGGGCTCTGTTCTGATACATTAGTCTATGTCTCTGTTTTGGTTACTGTGATCTTGTAGAATAGTTTGAAGTCAGGTAGCGTGATGCCTCCAGCTCTGTTCTTTTGGTTTAGGATTGACATGGCAATGTGGGCTCTTTTTTGATTCTACATGAACTTTAAAGTAGTTTTTTCCAATTCTGTGAAGAAAATCAATGGTAGCTTAATGGAGATGGTGTTGAATCTGTAAATTATCTTTAGCAGTATGGCCATTTTCATGATATGGATTCTTGCTATCCATGAGTATGGAATGTTCTTCCATTTTTGTGTCCTCTCTTATTGCATTGAGCAGTGGTTTGTCATTCCCCTTGAAGAGGTCATTCACATCCCTTCTAAGTTGGATTCCTAGATATTTTATTCTCTTTGAAGCAATTGTGAATGGGAGTTCACTCATAATTTGACCCTCTGTTTGTCTGTTATTGGTGTATAAGAATGCTTGTGATTTTTGCACATTGATTTTCTATCCTGAGACTTTGCTGAAGTTGCTTATCAGCTAAAGGAGATTTTGGGCTGAGACGATGGGGTTTTCTCAGTACACAATCATGTCATCTGCACACAGGGACAATTTGACTTCCTCTTTTCCTAACTGAAAATCATTTATTTCTTTCTCCTGCACGATTGCCCTGGCCAGAACTTCCAATGTTATATTGAATAGGAGTGGTGGGAGAGAGTATCCCTGTCTTGTGCGAGTTTTTGAAGTGAAAGCCTCCAGTTTTTGCCCATTCAGTAGGTTATTGGCTAGGAGTTTGTCATAAATAGCTCTTATTATTTTGAGATGCGTCCCATCAATACCTAGTTTATTGAGAGTTTTTAGCATGAAAGTCTGTTGAAATTTCGTCCAAGGCCTTTTCTGCATCCATTGAGATAATCATATGGTTTGTCTCTTTGTTTCTGTTTATATGATGGATTATATTTATTGATTTGTGTGTGTTGAACCAGCCTTGCATCCCAGGGATGAAGCCTACTTGATCATGGTGGATAAGCTTTTTGATGTGCTGCTGGATTCGGTTTGCCAGTATTTTATTGAGGATTTTTGCATCAATGTTCATCAGGGATATTGGTCCAAAATTCTCTTTTTTTGTTGTCTCTCTGCCAGGCTTTGGTATCAGGATGATGTTGGCCTCAGAAAATGAGTCAGGGATGGTTGCCTCTCTTTCTATTGATTGGAATAGTTTCAGAAGAAATGGTACCAACTCTTCCTTGTACCTCCAGTAGAATTTGGCTGTGAATCCATCTGGTCCTGGACTTTTTTTGGTTGGTAGGCTATTAATTATTGCCTCAATTTCAGAACCTGTTATTGGTCTATACAGGGATTCAACTTCTTCCTGGTTTAGTCTTGGGAGGATGTATGTGTCCAGGAATTTATCCATTTCTTCTAGATTTTCTAGTTATTTGCATTGAGGTACTTTTAGTATTCTCTGATGGTAGTTTGAATTTCTGTGGGATTGGAGGTGGTATCCCCTTTATCATTTTTTATTGAGTCTATTAGATTCTTCTCTCTTTCTTCTTTATTAGTCTTGCTAGTAGTCTATCAGTTTTGTTGATCTTTTCAAAAAACCAGCTTCTGGAGTCATTGATTTTTTTTGAAGGGTTTGTGTGTGTATGTGTGTCTCTATCTCCTTCAGTTCTGCTCTGATCTTAGTTATTTCTTGCCTTCTGCTAGTTTTGAATGTGTTTGCTCTTGCTTCTCTTGTTCTTTTAATTGTGATGTTAGAGTGTCAATTTTAGATCTTTCTTGCTTTCTCTTGTGAGAATTTAATGCTATAAATTTCCCTCTACACACTGCTTTAAGCATGTCCTGGAGATTCTGGTATGTTGTGTCTTTGTTCTCATTGGTTTTAAAGAACCTCTTTGTTTCTGCCTTCATTTCGTTATGTACCCAGTAGTTAATCAGGAGCAGGTCATCCAATTTCCATGTAGTTGAACAGTTTTGAGTGAGTTTCTTAATCCTGAGTTCTAATTTGACTGCACTGTGGCCTGAGAGACAGTTTGTTACAATTTCTGTTCTTTTACATTTGCTGAGGTGTGCTTTACTACCAGCAATGTGGTCAATTTTGGAATAAGTGTGATGTGGTGCTGAGAATAATGTATATTCTTTTGATTTGGGGTGGAGAGTTCTGTAGATGTCCATTAGGTCCACTTGGTGCAGAGCCGAGTTCAATTCCTGGATATCCTTGTTAACTTTCTGTCTCGTTGATCTGTCTAATGTTGAGAGTGGGGTGTGGGCACAGAGGGAGATTGGGGGAAAGTATAATGGGTAACTGCCATACTTCACTCTCATACAATGGTCCCTAGTGAAAGAGTGAGCCTTAATATGCTCATTCCTTTCCCTTCAAGTGGACTAAGATAGGGAATCTAAAAGCCTACTGGGGGGTATGCCTACAGCTGCAGAGAGATGTGTGGGAACAGACACAACTATCCCTCCCTGATAAGCACAACAAAAAGACACAGAAGCAGTCCAAGCCTCTGATAAACTCTTCCACCCGAATCCTTAAAAACTCTTGGTCTGTAAGACAGTCTGTCTCTGACCTAACTCACCCAGAAGTTTCTCTGACAGTTGTTTTCTCTAAAATAAACCTTTATTGACTGATGAGCCACCATTCATGTTTTTTTCCTCTTTCTTTAATTCTTACAATAGCAGCTCTGGGGTATTTTTGATGTAAATATTTATATTGTCTGATTTTTTTTCAAGAAAGAGTCTTCTGCATTTTATTTGTCTTTCTGTGTTCCTCTGCCATAACACAGAGTATCATAAGCTAAAACATGAGCTCCAATCCTTAAAACGTGGGTTGTTACGGTTCTCAAAATATTAGTACCTGTTTAGATAAACGTAGATGTTTGTCTCCAAAATAGAAAAAAACTAAGATTCCCCTCTTGTACTGTTGTATGTTCTTGAGAACTTGAGTTATGAACAAGTGAGAATGCTCTCTTGTTCATCATCTGAGGGATATAATTTTTTTAGTCACATAGAGTGTCAGGCTAAAAATTGCTGAGAACTTGAGACACAAAATATTTTCCTTTTTTAAAATGTTTAAAATTTTTTTATTATTATACTTTAAGTTCTAGGGCACATGTGCATAACGTGCAGGTTTGTTACATTTGTATACTTGTGCCATGTTGGTGTGCTGCACCCATCAACTCATCAGCACCCATCAACCAGTCATTTACATCAGGTATAACTCCCAATGCAATCCCTCCACCCTCCCCACTCCCCACTCCCCACAATAGGCCCCGGTGTGTGATGTTCCTCTTCCCGAATCCAAGTGATCTCATTGTTCTGTTCCCACCTATGAGTGAGAACATGCGGTGTTTGGTTTTCTGTTCTTGTGATAGTTTGCTAAGAATGATGGTTTCCAGCTGCATCCATGTCCCTACAAAGGACACAAACTCATCTTTTTTATGGCTGCATAGTATTACATGACACATAATATTTTCAGCAGCACATTCTTCATGTTAACTTATCAGGAGAGTTTGTATTAATAACAAGTTTTATCCAAAAAGAAACTTTCGTCATTTTAACCCGTGTTGCCTGGCTAGTCCTAAAATGACCCAATTTTATCAGAGCTTACCTAGCATTAAAGATGAATGGGTCTGTGAAAGGAACTGCTACAAATCTGTGAGATACTGGAGGTACTGTATGCACAAATGTAATCTAGGGTTAATCATCAGTGGCAACAAGACACTTTTGCTTTGTTAGTTTATTTTGAAAATAAATTTTGGGGAAGTATGAAAACAGCCTCTTCTATACCCTCCAAAACAACACCTATTTTTTTTATAACAAAACTTAATACACAGAAAATAATCTCCTGAGCTTTTATTAAGAAGCTTGCAGTATTAAGTCACTACTAGAATAAGCAAACCATTGAAAATGTGCATCATAAGTGGTCAAAGATTGATTATTTATAATAAAAGGCGCCTATATTTTAAGATATCATATTTTAGATAGCTCTAATTCTAAAAAATTGCTTTATGTGTATTTATGGAATAATCAAATTTTCTTTTATTATTTTTATTATTATACTTTAAGTTCTAGGGTACATGTGCATAACGTGCGGGGTTGTTACATATGTATACTTGTGCCATGTTGGTGTGCTGCACCCATCAACTCATCAGCACCCATCAATTCATCATTTATATCAGGTATAACTCCCAATGCAATCCTTCCCCCCTCCCTCCTCCCCATGATAGGCCCAGGTGTGTGATGTTTCCCTTCTCGAGTCCAAGTGATCTCATTGTTCAATTCCCATCTATGAGTGAGAACGTGCAGTGTTTGGTTTTCTGTTCTTGCGATAGTTTGCTGAGAATGATAGTTTCCAGCTGCATCCATGTCCCTACAAAGGACACAAACTCATCTTTTTTATGGCTGCATAGTATTCCACGGTGTATATGTGCCACATTTTCTTAATCCAGTCTGTCACTGATGGGCATTTGGGTTGATTCCAAGTCTTCGCTATTGTGAATAGTGCTGCAATAAACATACGAGTGCATGTGTCTTTAAAGCAGCATGATTTATAATCCTTTGGGTGTATACCCAGTAATGGGATGGCTGGGTCACATGGTACTTCTAGTTCTAGATCCTTGAGGACTCACCATACTGTTTTCCATAATGTTTGAACTAGTTTACAATCCCACCAACAGTGTAAAAGTGTTCCTATTTCTCCACATCCTCTCCAGCACCTGTTGTTTCCTGACTTTTGAATGATTGCCATTCTAACTGGTGTGAGATGGTATCTCATTGTGGTTTTGATTTGCATTTCTCTGATGGCCAGTGATGGTGAGCCTTTTTTTATGTATCTGTTGGCTGTATGAATGTCTTCTTTTGAGAAATGTCTGTTCATATCCTTTGTCTACTTTTTGATGGAGTTGTTTGTTTTTTTCTTGTAAATTTGTTTGAGATCTTTGTAGGTTCTGAATATTAGCTCTGTTAGATGAGTAGATTGCAAAAATTTTCTCCCATTCTGTAGGTTGCCTGTTCACTCTGATGGTAGTTTCTTTTGCTGTGCAGAAGCTCTTTAGTTTAATAGATCCCATTTGTCAATTTTGGCTTTTGTTGCCATTGCTTTTGGTGTTTTAGACATGAAGTTCTTGCCCATGCCTATGTCCTGAATGGTATTACCTAGGTTTTCTTCTAGGGTTTTTATGGTATTCAGTCTAACATTTAAGTCTCTAATCCATCTTGAATTAGTTTTTGTATAAGGAGTAAGGAAAGGATCCAGTTTCAGCTTTCTACTTACGGCTAGTCAGTTTTCCCAGCACCATTTATGAAATAGGGAATCCTTTCCCCATTTCTTGTTTCTCTCAGGTTTGTCAAAGATCAGATGGCTGTAGATGTGTGGTATTATTTCTGAGGACTCTGTTCTGTTCCGCTGGTCTATATCTCTGTTTTGGTACTAGTACCATGCTGTTTTGGTTACTGTAGACTTGTAGTATAGTTTGAAGTCAGGTAGCGTGATGCCTCCAGCTTTGTTCTTTTGACTTAGGATTGTCTTGGAGATGCGGGCTCTTTTTTGGTTCCATATGAACTTTAAAGCCGTTTTTTCCAATTCTGTGAAGAAACTCATTGGTAGCTTGATGGGGATGGCATTGAATCTGTAAATTACCTTGGGCAGTATGGCCATTTTCATGATATTGATTCTTCCTATCCATGAGCATGGTATGTTCTTCCATTTGTTTGTGTCCTCTTTTATTTCACTGAGCAGTGGTTTGTAGTTATCCTTGAAGAGGTCCTTTACATCCCTTGTAAGTTGAATTCTTAGGTATTTTATTCTCTTTGAAGCAATTGTGAATGGAAGTTCATTCATGATTTGGTTCTCTGTTTGTCTGTTACTAGTGTATAATAATGCTTTTGATTTTTGCACATTGATTTTGTATCCTGAGACTTGGCTAAAGTTTATCAGCTTAAGGAGATTTTGGACTGAGATGATGGGGTTTTCTAAATATACAATCATGTCATCTGCAAACAGGGACAGTTTGACTTCTTCTTTTCCTAACTGAATACCCTTGATTTCTTTCTCTTGCCTCATTGCCCTAGCCAGAACTTCCAACACTATGTTGAATAGGAGTGGTGAGAAAGGGCATCCCTGTCTTGTGCCAGATTTCAAAGGGAATTTTTCCAGTTTTTGCCCATTCAGTATGATATTGGCTGTGGGTTTGTCATAAATAGCTCTTATTATTTTGAGATACGTTCCATCAATACCAAATTTATTGAGCGTTTTTGGCATGAAGGACTGTTGAATTTTGTCAAAGGCCTTTGAGGAAGCCCACTTGATCATGGCGGATAAGCTTTTTGATGTGCTCCTTCTAAAATTCTCTTTTTTTGTTGTGTCTCTGCCAGGCTTTGGTATCAAGATGATGTTGGCCTCATAAAATGAGTTAGGAAGGATTCCCTCTTTTTCTATTGATTGGAATAGTTTCAAAAGGAATCGTACCAGCTCCTCCTTGTACCTCTAGTAGAATTCAGCTGTGAATCCATCTGGTTCTGGATGGTTTTTAGTTGGTAGGCTATTAATTATTGCCTCAATTTCAGAGCCTGCTATTGGTCTAGTCAGGAATTCAGCTTCTTCCTGGTTGTTTAGAGTATTCACTGAGGGTAGAATCTATTTCTGTGGGGTCCGTGGTGATATCCCCTTTATCATTTTTTATTACATCTATTTGATTCTTCTCTCTTTGCTTCTTTATTAGTGTTGCTAGCAGTCTATCAATTTTGTTGTTCTTTACAGAAAACCAACTCCTGGATTCATTGATTTTTTGGAGGGTTTTTTGTGTCTCTATCTCCTTCAGTTCTGCTCTGATCTTAGTTATTTCTTGCCTTCTGCTAGGTTTTGAATGTGTTTGCTCTTGCTTCTCTGGTTCTTTTAACTGTGGTATTAGACTTTCAATTTTAGATCTTTCCTGCTTTCTCTCGTGGGAATTTAGTGCTGTAAATTTCCCTCTACACACTGCTTAAATGTGTCCCAGAGATTCTGGGATGTTGTATCTTTGTTCTCATTGGTTTCAAAGAACATCTTTATTTCTGCCTTCATTTCATTATGTACCCAGTAGTCATTCAGGAGGATGTTATTCAGTTTTCATGTGGTTGAGCAGTTTTGATTGAGTTTCTTAGTCCTGAGTTCTAGTTTGATAGCACTGTGTTCTGAGAGACAATTTGTTATAATTTCTGTTCTTGTACATTTGCTGAGGAGTGCTTTACTTCCAATCATGTGGTCAATTTTGGAATAAATGTGATGTGGTGCTGAGAAGAATGTATATTCTGTTGATTTGGGGTGGAGAGTTCTGTAGATGTCTATTAGGTCTGCTTGCTGCAGAGATGAGTTCAATTCCTGGATATATTTGTTAACTTTCTGTCTCGTTGATCTGTCTAATGTTGACTGTGGGGTGTTGAAATCTCCCATTATTATTGTATGAGAGTCTAAGTCTCTTTGTAAGTTTCTAAGGACTTGCTTTATGAATCTGAGCATTACAACCCTTGCTTTTTTTTTGTTCACCATTTGCTTGGTAGATCTTTCTCCATCCGTTTATTTTAAGCCCATGTATGTCTCCGCATCTGAGATGGGTCTCCTGAATACAGCAAACTGATGGGTCATGACTCGGTTTCCAGTTTGCCAGTCTGTGTCTTTTAATTGGAGCATTTAGTCCATTTACATTAAGGTTAATATTGTTATGTGTGAACTTGATCCTGCCATTATGATATTAACTGGTTATTTTGCTCGTTAGTTAATGCAGTTTCTTCCTAGCCTCTATGGTCTTTACATTTTGGCATGTTTTTGCAATGGCTGGTACTGGTTGTTTCTTTCCATGTTTAGTGCTTCCTTCAGGGCCTCTTGTAAGGCATGGCTGGTGGTGACAAAATCTCTAAGCATTTGCTTATCTGTAAAAGATTTTATTTCTCCTTCACTTATGAAACTTAGTTTGGCTGGATATGGAATTCTGGGTTTAAAATTCTTTTCTTTAAGAATGTTGAATATTGGCCCCCACTCTCTTCCGGCTTGTAGAGTCTCTGCCGAGAGATCTGCTGTTACTCTGATGAGTTTCCCTTAGTGGGTAACCTGACCTTTCTCTCTGGCTGCCCTTAAGATATTTTCCTTCATTTCAACTTTGGTGAATCTGGCAATTATGTGTCTTGGAGTTGCTCTTCTCGAGGAGTATCTTTGTGACGTTCTCTGTATTTCCTGGATTTGAATGTTGGCCTGCCCTACTAGGTTGGGGAAGTTCTCCTGGATGATACCCTGAAGAGTGTTTTCCAACTTGGTTCCATTTCCTCCCTCACTTTCAGGCACCCAATCAGACGTAGATTTGGTCTTTTTACATAATCCCATACTTCTTGCAGGCTTTGTTCATTTCTTTTTTTTTTTTTTCTTTAGATTTCTCTTCTCACTTCATTTCATTCATTTGATCCTCAATCGCTGATACTCTTTCTTCCAGTTGATCGAGTCAGTTACTGAAGCTTGTGCATTTGTCATGTATTTCTTGTGTCATGATTTTCATCTCTGTCAGTTCCTTTATGGCCTTTTCTGCATTAATTATTGTAGTTATCAATTTTTCCACTCTTTTTTCAAGATTTTTAGTTTCTTTGTGCTGGGTACATAATTCCTTTAGCTCTGAGAAGTTTGATGGACTGGAGGCTTCTTCTCCCATCTCGTCAAAGTCATCCTCCATCCAGCTTTGATCCATTGCTGGCGATGAGCTGCGTTCCTTTGCAGGGGGAGATGCACTCTTAGTTTTTGAATTTCCAGCTTTTCTGCCCTGCTTTTTCCCCATCTTTGTGGTTTTATCTGCCTCTGGTCTTTGATGATGATGGTGACGTACTGATGGGGTTTTGGTGTGGGTGTCCTTCCTGTTTTTTAGTTTTCCTTCTAAGAGTCAGGAACCTCAGCTGTAGGTCTGTTGGAGATTGCTTGAGGTCCACTCCAGACCCTGTTTGCCTGGGTATCAGCAGCAGAGTCTGCAGAAGATAGAATATTGCTGATCAGCGAGTGTACCTGTCTGATTCTGGCTTTGGAGGCTTCCTCTCAGGGGTGTACTCCACTATGTGAGGTGTGGGGTGTCGCTCCACCCCTAGTGGGTTATATCTCCCAGTTAGGTCACTAAGGGGTCAGGGACCCACTTGAGCAGGCAGTCTGTCCATTCTCAGATCTCAACCTCTGTGTTGGGAGATCCACTACTCTCTTCAAAGCTGTCAGACAGAGTCATTTGCCTCTGCCCAGGTTTCAGCTGCTTTTTTTGTTGTTGTTTAGCTGTGCCCTGTCCCCAGAGGTGGAGTCTACAGAGACAGGCAGGACTCCTTGAGCTGCTGTGAGCTCCACCCAGTTTGAGCTTTCCAGACACTTTGTTTACCTACTTAAGCCTCAGCAATGGCAGGGGCCCCTCCCCCAACCTTGCTGCTGCCTTGTGGTTAGCAGACTGCTGTGCTAGCAATGAGCGAGGCTCCGTGGGCATGGGACCCTCTTGGCCAGGTGTGGAATATAATCTCCTGGTGTGCCCGTTTGCTAAGATCTTTGGTAAAGCGCAGTATTTGGGTGGGAGTTACTTGGTTTTCCAGGTGTTGTGTGTCTCAATTCCCCTGGCTAGGAAAAGGGATTCCCTTCCCCCTTGCACTTCCCAGGTAAGTTAATGCCTCGCCCTGCTTCAGCTCTAGCTGGTCGGGCTGGAGGAGCTAACCAGCAGTGATTGTCCCGCACTCCCTAGTGAGATGAACCCAGTACCTCAGTTGAAAATGCAGAAATAGCCTGTCTTCTGTGTCGCTGGCGCTGGGAGTTGGAGACTGGAGCTGTTCCTATTTGGCCATCTTGCTCCACCCCTGGACTCTGATTCTTCTAATCAAATTTTTCAAAAAGACACATAAGAGTGTCATGAGCAAGTCTTAGAAATTGTATTGACAAAATTAAAAGTAAAATCTGATCTACATCAATGATAAATTATTTTCATGCTGAAACTGTCTGCCTTGGATACTCTTTGATATTAACAAATTACATACCAGGATGTTACATACCTTGTAGGCTAATAAGTAGGATTCTGTGCTTTCTCAACTGTGACTAACGTATAATTCATGCTCAGGGAACCAGTACCTTGGATAGTTAAGTTTTTTACATTTACAAATATTGGTTTGATATTTATTTTACTTGACTTTTTGAAGCACTCATTTTTTATTCATTTCTTTCCCTTCAATTTCTTGTCTTACTGATGATTTTCTTTTGAATTTTGTCTGTGGGATACATGAGATAATTAGTAGTTTTGTGTTGATGGTAATCTTAGAAACTGAGGCCCTAAACAATGTGGTGGAATAAAAGCTGAGTTATGCCCCATATTCTGCAGAAAAAAAACCTTTCTTTCTTTGGCTGTCATTGGGGTGGTCCTGTATCTTTTGAAAACTACTTTTTACGTCTGTTTAGACATTTAATCTGTTCTTGCTTAAGTCATAACATTGTTTATGGTTTATTGATTTTGGTGAGGAATTAGAAAAGGAACCTTTGTTTTTAAAGACTATCAACAAATTTCAAAAAATAGGAATACTTATTGCTTGTCTTTGCTAAAATATGAAAATTAGAAATTGGATATAATTATTTTAAATAACTACAGCATTATGATTTGTTTTAATTAAAAACTAATATTTAGACTACTTTTAAAAAAGCATTTGTACCTTTTGTCTTATAAATCTTGGTCTCTGGGAATTTTATTTATTTAATGGAAACTCTTTTTCAGTTATATATATAGCCTTCTGGTTTGCTTTCTTCCTTGTTGTCATAATATTTCCTGAAAAATGGTAAAATTTAAATGACATTCTGGAAAGCTTAGAATCTCACCAAATTTTCTTTTATAAGAATTTTTCTTCCATCAATTTCTACACATCCCTCTTTTTTGCCATCTTTGATACTATGTGAATAGATCTGCCATAGACTTTAATGACTGAGACTTCTGGAGAAGCACAGCAAAAAGGTATCAAATACAACCTTTGAAGTTACTTCCCTCCCCTACCCCTTCTCCCCTCCCTTCATCTCCCTTCCCCTCTGATCTCTTTGACATTTGGGGTACCAAGAATTAGTTTTTACTATGAGAGGAAACTTGATCTTTTGTGTGCAGTAAGTGCCAAATCACTGGTGAGAATTTCAGTTTTGGAGGTGCCTAACATCTGTTGCAGTAAATGGTTATTACTACAGGAGATTACTCATTTATTTAAATGTTTAAATTAGAAAAACAATATTTAAGCTTTTGGAGGCTATAGAAACACTTGCCACTTGGGAATACAGTTTTTCATGGGGTTGGGTGGAACACAGAGTGGGTCACTGTAATTGAGTTCCCACCAGTTTTAGCGTGATCATTGTGGTTTTTGCCCTTGCTTCTAGTTACTTCTAATGGCAAAACTGCAATGACTTTTCACTAACCTAATAGATGCACTATGGAAGAGTTGTTAGGTTTCATGATATTTTCCCGTTTTTGAGGATCTAGGATTTAATGTAAATTTCAATCCTTTATTTTGGGCTATATAGATGTTCTGCCTTTTAGTTGTTCCTGTTTTTATATACACAAGTACTGGGTTTTGAAAATTGCAACTGCTTTTTTGACCCAATTTGTTAATAGAATTTGCTGTCAGATAAGTGTCCGAGTTGGAAAATGAAAATAATTTTATTACCTATTTAAATACAATTCATCTTCTAATAAAATTTTCTGGTAAATTTCTACAATTTTATATCACGTTGAAATATTTTTAATATTTTTTTCCTTTAGGCTATTTTAAAATTGTTTTTAAACTTCTATTGATACACAGTAGGCATACATATTTATGGATGGGTTACATTATATGTTTTGATACATTGTATGCAATGTGAAATAAGCACATCATGATGGGGTATCCATGCCCTCCAGCATTTATGCTTCAAGTTACAAAAAATCTAATTATACACTTTAAGTTATTTTAAAATGTACAATTATTATTGACTATGGTCACTCTATTGTGCTATCAAATAATAGGTCTTATTCATTCTTTCTATTTATTTTTGTTTACCCATTAACAAACCTCACCTTTCCCATTGCCACGGAGTACCCATCCCTGCCTCTAGTAATCACCATTCTGCTTTCTATCGCTATGAGTGTAATTGTTTTGATAGTTAAATCTTACAAATACATAAGAAAATGCAACGTTCATCTTTCTGTGTCTGACGTATTTTACTTGACATAATAACCTCCAGTTCTATATAGGTTGTTACAAATGACTGGACCTCATTATTTCTTATGGCTGACTACTACTCTATTGCCTATAAATACAACATTTTCTTTATCCATTTATCTGTTGATGGACATTTTTATTGCTTCCAAATCTTAGCTATTGTAAACACAACTGGAAAAAACATAGGAGTGCAGGTATCTCTCAATATATTAATTTGTTTTGCATGTGTGTGAGTGTGTGTGTGTGTTTGGGGGGGGGGGGAGTTATATACCAGCAATGGGATTACTGGATCATATGGTAGCTCAACTTTTTGTTTTGTGAGGATCCTTCAAAATGAGTTGACTGAAAAGGTTTGAATTTTTGCCTAGATTTTCTGTTATATTCCCTTGGTCTCTCTGTCTGTTTATATGGCAATATTATGCTATTTTGCCTACTAAAGTTCTATATTTAATTTGAAATCAGGTAATGTAATTCCTCCAGTTTCATTCTCTTTGTGTATAATATGTTTGGCTGCTCTGGATCTTTTTGTGTTCTTCACAGTCTTTGTACTAATTTACATTTCCATCAACAGTGTATGAGGATTCCCTTTTCTACATATCCTCACCAGCATTTGTTATTTTGGGGGGGAAAAAAAAAGCCATTTTACCTGATGTGACGATATCTAGTTGCACTTTTGATTTGCATTTCTCTGATGATTGATAAGGTTGAGTACGTTTTCATATTCCTGTTTGCATTTGTATGTCTTCTTTTGAGAAATGTCTATTCAATTTTTTTGGTCCATTTTTTAATGGCATTATTAGACGTTTTCCTATAGGAGTTGTTTGAGATCCTTATATATTATGGTTTTTAAAACCCTGTCAGATGGGTATATACCAAATATTTTCTCCCATGCTGTTGTCTCTTTTTTGTTGATTATATTCATTGCTGCACGGAAACTTTTTAACTTGATGTGATCCCATTTGTTCATCTTTGCTTTGGTTGCCTGTCCTCTTGAGGTATTGCCCAAAAAATTTTTGTCCAGACTACTGCATTTGAGATTTTTCCATAAAGTTGTCTTACTGTAGCTTTATAGTTTGAGGTCTTAGATCTAAATGTATAATTTAGTTTGATTTGATTTTTGAGATAGGGGAGAGGGATAGTGGTCTAATTTCCAGTTTTCTCAGAACCATCTATTGATGAGACTGTCTTTTGCCCAGTGTAGGTTCTTGGTACCTTTGTCCAAAATGAGTTAACTGAAAATATGTGGATTTGTGTACAGATTTTCTTTTATGTTCCCTTGGTCTCTGTGTCCATTTATATAGCAGTATCATGGTATTTAGACTACTATAGTTCTGTATTTAATTTGAGATCAGATAATGTAATTCCTCCAGTTTTGTTCTCTTTGTGTAGAATATCTTTGGCTGTTCTGGATTTGTGGTGGTTTTATATAACTTTTAGAATTGCTTTTTCTATTTCTGTTAAAAGTAATATAGTGGCTTTGATACTCTTAATCCATAAACATGGAAACTTTTTCCGACTTTTTGGTGTTCTTTTAAATTTCTTTTATCAATGTTTTATAGTTTTTATTATGGTGATCTTTCACCTCTTTGGTTAATTCCTAAGTGTTTAATTTTATGTATGGCTTTTGTAAGTGAAATTACATGTTTATTGCTTTTTCAGATTTATTGGAGTTGACATATAGAAACGCTACAGATTTTTGAATGTTGATTTTGTATCCTGCAATTTTACTAAATGTATCAGTTCTAATAATCTTTTGTGAAATTTTTAAGATGTCCCAAGTGCCCAAATTTATCATCTGCAAACCATGATAATATGATTTCTTTATTCCTAATGTAAATGTGATTTATATCTTTCTCTGGTCTGATTGCTCTAGCTAGGATTTCCAGAACTGTGCTGAGTAATAGTGGTGACAGTGGGCATCCTTATTGTTTTTCAGATCTTAGACTAAAGTCTTTTCATTTTTCTCCAATCTGCATACTAGCTGCATGTCTGGCATATGTTACTTTTATTATGTTGTGGTATGTTTCTTCTAACCCAATTTTTTTCAGTTATCATAACAAAAACACGTTAAATTTTATCACGTGATTTTTCAGCATCAATTGAAATGATCATATGGTTTACAATTTTCATTTTTTTGACATGATGTATTACATTGATTGATTTGCACATGTTGAGCCATCCAGTCATCTCTAGGATAAATCGCACTTGGTCATGATGAATGAATTCTCTAAAGTGTTTTTGAATTATGGTTGCTAATATTTTGTTGAGGATTTTTGCAGCAATATTTATCAGAGAAATTGTAACAATATTTATCAGTGCTTTTCTATGGTTTTGACCTGTTTTGTGTTTTGAAATCAGGTTAACGTAGGCCTTGCAGAATAAGGTCGCAAGTATTCTTTCTTCCACTATATTTCAGAATAGTTTTGCATAGGATCCGTATTCTTCTTTGAATGTTAAGTATAATTCAGCAGACAAGCCATAAAGTCTCAGGTTTTACTTATTGGTAGACATTTTATTATGGTTCTAATTTCATTACTTGTTATTGGTCTGTTCAGGTTTTAGATTTCTTCCTAGTTTAATTTTGGTAGGTAGTGTGTATCAAGGAATGTGTTCATTTCCTCTAGATTTTCCTAATTATTGGCATATACTCTTCATAGTAGCCAATAATAATCCCTTAAATTTCTGTAGTATCAGTTGTAATGTCTGTTTTTGCATTTCTAATTTTACTTATTTAAATCATCTCTCTTCATTAGTCTTTCTGAAGGTGTCAATTTTGTTTAACTTTCAAAAATATCAACTTTTGTTTAACTGATCTTTTGTATTTTTTTACTTCAATTTTATATGTTTCTGTTCTGATCTTTATTATTTTCTTCTACTAGTTTTGGGTTTGGTTTGCTCTTGTTTTCTAGTTCTTTAACATGCATTGTTAGATTGCTTATTTGAAGTTTTCCTCTTTTTTGATATAATCACTTATGAACTTTCATTTTAGTACTGCTTTTTTGTGTCTCATAGATATGCTATGTTTCCATTATCATTTGTTTGAAGAAAATTTTCAATTTTCTATTTCTTCATTTGCCCTCTCATTATTTAGGACCACCTTGTTTAAGTTCCCCATATTAATTAATTTCCATTAACTTCCAAACTTTCTCTTGTTATTGATTTCTAGTTTTATTTCAATGTGGTCAGAGAAGATGTTTGATATTATTTCAGTTTTTGAATATTTTAAGACTTATTTTGTGGCTTAACATATGGTCTATTTTTGAGAATGATCCATATGCTGAGGAAAAACAATGTGTATTCTGCAGATCTTGAATAAAATACTCCTTAAGTATCTACTAGATCCATTTGGCGTATAGTGTAGGTTAAGTCTGGTGTTTCTCATTTTCTGTCTGAAAGATCTGTCCACAACTGAAAGCAGAGTGTTAAAGTCTCCAGCTATTAATATTGTACTGGGGTCTATCATCTTTACCTCTAATTATATTTCCTTTATATATGTGGGTGTTCCAGTGTTGTGGGCATATTTATTCAAAGTTGTTATATTATCTTGTATCAAAACCTTCTCAGATTTTGTTTGTCTAGAAAAGTCTTTATGTTTCCCTTTTGTTTGAAGGATATTTTCACCAGTTATAGTATTCTAGGGTAACTTTTTTTCATTTTAAATATATTTTGCCACTCTCTCGGCCTCTAAGTTTTTCACTAAAAGTTTTCTGCTAGATGTGTTGGAACTCTATTGTATATTACTTATTATTTTTCTCCTGCTGCCTTTAGGATCATTTCTTTATCCCTGGCCTTTCCAAGTTGGACTATTAAATACCTGAGGTAGTCTTTTTTGAGTCAAATCTCTTGGGGTTCTATAACCTTATTGCACTTAGATAGAGATCTGTTTCTCTACATCTGGGAAGTTCTCTGTTCTTATCCCTTTGAATAAATTTCCTACCTCTATCATTTTCTCCACCTTCTCTTTCAAGCCAAAAGCTCAGATATGCCATTTTAGGGCTATTTTATAGATCCTGTAGGCATCCCTTTTTTTTTTTTTCTTTTGTCTCCTTTGACTGTGTGTTTTCAGATAGCCTGTCTTTAATCTTCCTAATTCTTTCTTCTACTTGATCTATTCTGCTATTAAAAGACTCTGAGGCATTTACCAGTAAACCATTTGCATTTATTAGCTCAAGAATTTCTGCATAATTCTTTTAAATTATTTTAATCTTTTTGTTAAATATATCTGATAGAATTTGAATTTATTCTCTGTGTTATCTCTAATTTCTTTGAGTCATCTTAACACAGCTATTTTGAGTTCTCCATCTGACAGTTCACATATCTCTGTTTCTCCAGGATTAGCCCCTGGTGCCTTATTTAGTTCATTTAGTGAGGTCACATTTCCCTACTAGCATATTGTTTATGCTAGTAGATGTTCTTTGGTGTCTTACCATTGAAGAGTTAGGTATCTATTGTAGTCTTCATGATCTCGGCTTATTAGCCATCCTTCTTGAGAAGATTTTCTAGATATTAGAAAAAACTTGAATGTTGTGATTCAAATTGTTTCTGGTTTAGGGGACACTCCAAGCCCAGTGACACTCAGGTGCTTGCACTGTCATAGAGAACAATTTTGGTGGTCTTGGACAGGATCCAGGAGAACTCTCTGGATTACCAGGCAAATATGCTTGTTCGCCTCCCCCATTTGCTCACAAACATACAGTCTCTTTCTATTTTTATTGTGAGGCAGTTAAAGCTGAAAGTGGAGTGACACAAGTAGGTTTTTTGCCACCACCACCATAAATGCTAAATCAGAATTGAAGCCAACTCACTGCTAGGTCTCACACAAGGCCTGTGGTAAACACTCTCTGGTTACTCCCTATGTTTGCTCCAGACCCTGAGGTTCTACAATTGGCAGGTGGCAAAGTTAGACAAATTTTGTCCTTTTCAGGGAAGCAATTATTCTCAAGCCCGTCATGGTTTAGAAGTGCCACACAAACAACTAAATGCAGGCCTTTCTACTCTTTCTCTCCTTTCCAAAGACAGTGGAGCCTCACTCTGTGGCCACTGTCACTCCAGACCATGAGGAATAATACTATCAGACTGAAAGTGATGATCCCTTAAGGCCCAATGTTGCCTAAGTCAGTTTATGGTGAATGCTGTCTAGCCTGGTACTCACTTTTCAGGGCTGTGGGTAGCTCTCTGGCCCAGGGAAGGTTTAGAGATACCATCCAACAGTCAAATCCTAAAATCAGGGTCTCTGCAGGCACCTGCTTGATGCTCTACCTTCCTGTGGCCATGTGGGTACCTACAGTGAAAGACAAAAATCCCTTTACTTTTCCCTTGCTTTCCTCAAGCAGAGAGTTGTTTTGCCTCTAAGCCACCACAATTGGTAAGGTGCAGTGTTTCACCTGAAGCCAGAAAGTCTCTGAACTTCATCCAAGATCCTTAGTGTAATATGTGGGTATGACTGTTGGTTATTCAGGGACCAAGGACTCTTCAGTCAGCAGGTGATGGATGCTGCCAGGCCTGAGACTTTTCCTTCAAGGCAGCAAGTTTCCTTCTGGCCCACAGTATGTCTAGAAATGTCATCGGATGGTAGGGGTTGAAATAGGGGCCTCACAACACAAACCAGTGCCATGTTCTGCTATGGCTGACCTGGTATGCTAGATGCAAAACAAACTTCCTCTCATTCCTTTCTCTCCTCTCCTCAATAAGAAGAAAGGGGACTTTTTTGGAGTCATGAGCTATTTAGCCTGAAGTTAGGTGAGGAGTAATGCCAGCACTCCCTTGTCTTTCCCAGCCAGTTTCTGAGTATGTCATATGCCCCCTCAGCCCACTGTCTTTAGCCTAGTTCAGCACTAGAATTAACCTAATAGTTGCAGTTCTTGTGACCTAAACTGTCTCTTAAGTTTAGTAATGAGGTTTGCAGGCACTCAAATTTAGATAACTGTGTGCAGTAATTCCCCTCTGGCTAGGGATTATTTCAGTGTTCCCTCCAAGGCAGGGTCTTGGCTGAGTTAGTTCTGGTTTTCCTTTCTGCTCTAAAAGGATAGCACTGAGTTCAACACCTCAAAATTATTGTTCTCCGTTTCCCAGTGCCCAGAGATACTCTCCACACCATACCACTGATTTAGGACGCTGGGGAAGGTGTGGTATCAGTAATTCAGGACTTTTGTTTTTCTATCTCATCAGTGCTTCTTTCAGTGATATGAAGTTTTAAACAGATACTATGAGTGCTGACCTGATTTTTGGTTCTTATGAAGGTGTTTTTTCTGTGTAGATATTTGCTAACTTGGTGTCTTGTGGGAGGAACAATCAGTGGAACTTTCTCTTCTGACACTTTGCTTCACCTCCCCCCATTTTTAGTACCCTTTAAAAAAATTGTTTAAATTCTCTGTGTTTTATGATGTATAAATTTGCTTTTCTCTTTTCTCTGAAACCTGATAAAGGCTTGGTTACTTGACATAGACAAACTTTAGACAGAGATAAAATGTAATACAACTGTTCTTTTGAAATATTGAGCTTTCATGGCTAAAATGAGCCCTGTCTCACTGCTGAAATTTTAAAATTAAAGCTATACCATTGTATTTATATTTGTAGTGTTGTATATATTTGTGCACATGTCTGTGTTTACATATGTCTACATGATACCAAATACACTTGTAAATAAATAAATACTGACACATTAGATAAATAAATCCAAATGTTTTTAAATTTATATGACTGTGGTAATCTTTAATAATAAAAACCCATTTTAAAATTGTTAGTAAAATAAAATGTGTTTTGAATTTTAAGCTTTTTGCCCACATCTGTTTTTCAGAACTGTTTATACTTTCTCTGACAGATATTTTAGTAAGGTAATAAACCGTGTTTCCTTGATATTTCTGGTATAAAATTAAGAGGCATGTGGGTGAAGTTTTTGGTTTTGAGCCTTATGGTGAGGCTTGGAGACATTGTGTTTTTGCAGTGCCTGCGTTACCAGATACAAAGAAAATCCAATCACAATATGACCCAATTCTTTATCCAGCCCTGCTTCTTGGTCATGTTGAGAGATATTGGGCTTTAGAGGAATTAACTTTACAGCTTTTTCCTCTAACTTGTCATGTTCACTTGAATCACAATTAAAATTGCTTTCTAAGTGTTTAACTAAAAATTAGGATTATTAAAAGTTAATATTGTAAACACAGGTAATTTAACCTATCAGATATTTTTTAAAAATTACATATACAGAGTACATAAGGTAAGTAGAATGTGTTTTTGGTTAAGAAATCTTACAAAGAAGTCATAAGTATGTGGTTTTGGTTGAAGAATATGTAATTTTCTTTAGCTTAGATATTATTTAAAGTTATTTTAAATTAAATTTTTATATTTCCATAGGTTATTGGGAAACAGGTGGTGTTTGGTTACATAAGCATGTTCTTTAGTGGCTACTTATGAGATTTTGGTGCACCCTCCCTTGAGCAGTATACACTGCAATCAATTTGTGATCTTTTATTCATCATCCCTTCCCAGCCTTTATTCCTGAGTCCTGAAAGTCCTCTGTCTTATTCTTTTGCCTTTGCATTCACATAGCTTAGTTTCCACTTACGAATGAGAACATACAATGTTTGGTTTTCCATTCTGCAGTTACTTCTCTTAGAATAATAGCCTCCAATGTCATCCAGGTCACTGCCAGTGTCATTAGTTTATTTCTTTTTACAGCTGAGTAGTATATGTTTTCCATCATAATACATCTACCTATATGCAAATACATACCACAGTGTCTTTATCCACTTGTTGATTGATGGACATTTGTGTTGGTGCCATATTTTTGCAATTGCAAATTGGGCTACTATAAACACGCATGTGCAAGTATCTTTTTCATATAATGATGTCTTTTCCTCTGGGTAAGTACCCAGTAATGGGACTCCTGGATCCAATTGTAGTTCTACTTTCAGTTATTTAAGTAATTTCCACACTTTTTTCCATAATGGTTATGTTAGTTTACATTCCTACTAGAATTGTAGAAGTTTTTCCTCTTCACCACATACACCCCAACATCTATACATTTTTATTTCTTTTATTATGGCTATTCTTGCAGAAGGAAGGTGGTAACGCATTTTGGTTTTGATTTGCATTTCCCTGATCTTTAGTGATGTTGACTATTTTTCATATGTTTGTTGACCATTTGTATATCTTCTTTTGAGAATTTTATATTCATGTCCTCAGCCCAATTTTTGGTAGGATTGTTTGATTTTTTCTTACTAATTTGTTTGAGTTCTTTGTAGTTTCTGGATATGACTCCCTTGACTCCTTTGACTGGATATGACTCCCTTTGACTCCTTTTACAGTACAGATTGTAAATATTTTCTCACACTCCATGGCTTGTCTGTTTATTTGCTGATTGTCCCTTTTGCCATGCAAAAGTCCTTTAGTTTAATTAAGTCATAGCTATTTATCTTTGTTTTTATTGCATTTGCTTCTGGGTTATTGGTCATGAAATCCTTCATTAAATCCTTTTCAAAGCAAACATCTAGAAGGGTTTCTCCAATGTTATCTTCTAGGATTTTTATAGTTTCAGTTCTTAGATTTAGGTCCTTGATACATCTTCAGGTGATTATTGTATAAGGTGAGAGACAAAAATCCAGTTTTATTCTCCTACATATGGACTGCCAATTATCCTAGCACCATTTGTTAAACAGGGTATCCTGTTCCTTCTTGATGTTTTTGTTTGCTTTGTCAAAGATCAGTCGGCTGTAAGTATTTGGGTTTATTTTTGGGTTCTTTTTCTATTCCATTGGTCTATGTCCTATATTTATACCAGTACCATGCTGTTTTGGTGACTGTGGCATGATAGTATAGTTAGAAATCAGGTAATGTGATGCCTGGAGATTCATTCTTTTTGCTTATTCTTGCTTTGGCTATGCGGTCTGTTTTTTGGTTTCATATGAAATTTAAAATTGTTTTTCTCTAACTCCATGAAGAATGATAGTGGTGTTTTCATGAAAATTACATTGAATTTATAGATCGCTTTTGGCAGTATGGTCATTTTTACAATATGATTCTACTCACCCATGAGCATGGAATGTGTTTTTAATTGTTTATGTCATTTACAATTTATTTCATCAGTTTCATAGTTTCCTTGTAGAAGTTTTTTTACCTCCTTGGTTAGCTGTATTCCTAAGTATTTTATTTTTTGCAGCTATTGTAAAAGGGGTTGAGTTCTTGGTTTGTTTCTCTGCTTGGTCAATGATGGTGTATGGAAGAGCTACTGAATTGTATACATTAATTTTATATCCAGAAATTTTGCTGAATTCATTTATTGTTCTAGGAGCTTTCTTGAGGAATCTTTAGGGTTTTCCAGGTGTATAATCACATCATCAGCAAATAGCAACAGTTTGGCTTCATCTGTAATGATTTCGATGCCCTTTACTATTTTCTCTTGGATTGCTCTAGCTAGGACTTCTAGTGATATGTTGAAGAGGATGGTGAGAGTGGGCATTCTTGTCTTATTCCACGTCTCAGTGGAAATTCTTTCAACTTTTCTGCATTCAATATTATATTGGCTGTGGGTTTGTCATAGATTGTATCACATTGAAGTATGTCCCTTGTATGCCAATTTTGCTGAGAGTTTTAATTATAAAAAGATGTTAGATTTTGCTTGATGTTTTTTCTGCATCCATTAACATAATCTTGTGATTTTTTTTGTTTTTAATTCTGTTTACATAGTGTATCACATTTATTGTGTTGTGCACATTAAACCATTCTTCCCTCCCTGGTACAAAATCCACTTGATCATGATGAATTATCTTTTTCATACATTGTTGTATTTTTTTTTGTTACTTTTATTTTGTATTTTGTTACTTTTATTTAGTATTTTATTAAGGATTTTATCATCTATGTTCATCAAGGAAATTGGTCTGTAGTTTTCTATTTTGGTCATATCCTTTCCTGGTTTTGGTATTAGGGTGATACTGGCTTCATAGAATGAGTTAGGGAGGGTTTCCTCTTTATCTTGTGGAATAACGTCAGTAGGGATTGATACCAATTCTTCTTTGAATGTCTGGTAGAATGCTATTGTGAATCCATCTGGTACTGGACTTTTTTTGTGGGTATTTTAAATTGCCATTTCAGTCTTGTTGCATGCTATTTGTCTGTTTGGGGTATCTAATTCTTTCTGATTTTAGTTAAGAGAGCTGTATGTTTCCAGGAATTTATCCATCTTCTCTAGGTTTTCTAGTTTATGTCTGTAAAGGTGTTCACAGTAACCTTGAATGCTTTTTTTTAAAAAAAAAATTGTATTTTTGTTTTGTCAATTGTAATAGCTCCCATTTTGTTTCCAATTGAGTTTATTTAGATTTTCTCTCATCTGTTCTTATTAATCTTTTTAGTGGTCTACCAATTTGATCTATCTTTTTGAAAAACCAGCTGTTTTATCTTCTTTATTTTTATATTTCAATTTCATTTATTTTTGCTCTGATACTGGTTATTTCCCTTCTTCTGCTGGGTTTGGATTTTGTTTATTCTTATTACTCTAGTTCCTTGAAGGGTGACCTTAGATTGTTTGTTGTGTTCTTTGAGACTTTTTGATGTAGTACATTTAGGGCAAGGAACTTTTCTATTAGCACTGCCTTTGCTGTGTTCCAGGGCTTTTGACAGGTTGTGTGATCTAATGTTATTCAATTTGAAAATTTTTTAAATTTTGATCATGATTTCATTATTGATGCAATAATCATTCAGAAGTAGGTTTTTTAATTTTCATGTGTCTGCATGGGCTTGAATAATCCCTTGAAGTTGACTTCTAATTTTATTCCACTGTGTCCTGAAAGAGTACTTGCTGTAATTTTGATTTTCTTAAATGTATTGAGCCTCCTCCTGTAGCCCATTAGATGATCTATCTTGGAGAAAGATTCATGTGCTGTTGAATAGAAATGTAATTCTGTGGTTGCTGGGTAGAATGTTCTGCATATATCTGTTAAGTTCATTTGTTTTCCAGAGTATAATTTAAATCCATCACTTCTTTGTTGACTTTCTGTCTTGATGGCCTATTGTTGTCAATAGAGTATTGAAGTCCCCACTATTACTGTGTTGCTGTGTATCCCATTTCTTAGGTTTAGTAATAATTGTTTTCAACAATATTTTCAACAATGTTTTCAACAATTATTTTCAATAATTGTTCTCAAATAATTGTTTTTTGAAAGTTCCAGTGTTAAGTAGATACATATTTAGGATGGAGATACTTTATTTTTGGGGTTTTTTATCATTATATAATGCCTGTCTGTGTAAATTTTTTCTTTTTCTTTTCTTTTTTTTTTCTTTTTTTTTGAGACAGAGTCTTGCTTTGTCACCCAGGCTGGAGTGCAGTGGTGCAATCTTGGCTCACGGCAAACTTTGTGTCCTGGGTGCAGCCATTCTCCTGCCGCAGCCTCATGAATAGCTGGGACTACAGTTGCCTGTCACCACAGCTGCTAATTTTTTTTTTTTTTTTTGTAGAGACAGGGTTTCACTGTGTTAGCTAGATGGTCTTTATGTCTTTACCTCATGAACTGCCTGCCTCAGCCTCCCAAAGTGCTGGGATTACAGGTGTGAGCCACTGCACTTGGCCTCTCTCTACGTAATTTTTAACCGCTGTTGCTTTTACCTTTGTTTTGTCTGCTATAATAATAGCTACTCCTGCTTGCTTTTGGTGTCCATTTGCATGGAATATCTTTTCCCAACCTTTAACTCAAAGTTTATGTGAGTCCTTATGTGTTAGGTCAGTCTCTTAAAGGCAGCAGATATTTGGTTGATAAGTTCTTATCTATTCTGCAATTCTGTATGTTTTAAGTAGAACAGTCAGGCCAGTCAACATTAGTGTTAACATGTTAGGTAGCATTCCATTCAAGATGCCATTTGTTTTTGTCCATATACTTTTTATTTGTTTGTTTTAAATTGTATTTTTGTCTTAAAGGTCCTTTCAGATGTATGCTTGAAAGTGGTTCTGTTTTGATGTGTTTCTGGGATTTGTTTCCAGATTTAGAACTCCTTTTAGCTGTGCTTTCAGTGCTGGTTTGATACTGGTGAATTCTCTCAGCAGTTGTTTGTTTTAAAAAAAGGCTATCTTTGCTACATTTATAAAGCTTAGTTTCACTGGATATAAAATTCTTAACTGATAATTATTTTATTCAAAGAGACTGAATATAGGGCCCCAATCCTTTCTAGCTTGTAGGGTTTCTGCTGAGAAATCTGCTGTTAATCTGATAAGCTTTCCTTTATAGGTAACCTGGTGCTTTTGCTTCACAGATTGTAAGATTCTCTCTTTCACCTTAATTTTAGATAATCTGATGATAATGTGCCTAGGTGATAGTCTATTTGTGTTGAATTTCCCAGGTGTTCTTTCAGCTTCTTGCATGTGGATGTCCAGCTGTCTAGCAAGGCCAGGGAATCTTGATTTTTTTTTTCCCCTAATTATATTTTCCAAACTTTTAAATGCCTTTTCTTCCCCAAGAATGCCAGTTATTCTTAGGTCTGTTTGTTTAACATAATCTCAGACTTCTTGGATGTTTTGTTTATATTTTCTTATTCTTTTTTCTTTATCTTTGTTGGATTGGGTTAATTTGAAGACCTTGTTTTTGAGTTCTGAAGTTATTTCTCCTGCTTATTTGATTATATTGCTGAGATTTTCCAGAACATTTTTGTATTTCTATAACTGTGTATATTGTTTCCTGATATTTTGATCATTTTTTATTTATGCTTTTTCATTGAATATTTCTCCCTTCACTTATTGTATTTTATCTTTTTAAATGTTCTTAGATTGGACTTCCCCTTTCTCTGGTGCCTCTCTGTTACCTTAATAACTTACCTTCTGAATTATTTTCAGGTAAATCAGGGATGTCCTTTTAGTTTGGATCCATTTCTGGTGAGCTAGTGTGATTTGGGTGGGTGTTAAAAAACCATCTTTTGTCATTTCATCAGAGTTGATTGGTTGCTTCTCATTTGGGGAGGCTCTGTCAGAGGGAAGATCTAGGGCTTAAGGCTCTTGTTCAGATTCTTTTGTCCCATGGGGTGTTCCCTTGATGTAGTACGCTCCCACTTTTTGTAAGGACATGGCTTCCTGAGATCCAAGTTTATCATTATCTCTCTTCCACATCTGGGTACCCATCAAGTCTACCAGTACTCTGGTGAACAGTCTGTGGGCCTCTCAGCCATGGATACCAGCAACTGCTTCAGTGAAGTTGGCAGGGGGGTAAAATGTACTCTGTGAGAGTCCTTTGATTGCTTATGGCAGGAGATTGGCCTCCTGCCATAAGGTGGTGCTTTCAAGAGAGCATTAGCTGTGTAGTATTGGAAGAAACAGGCAGTGGGCATGGTCCCAGTACTCCCAAGAGTATATGTCCTTTGCCTTCAGTTACCAGAGTTGGTAGAGAAAGACCATTAGATGGGGGCAGGACTTGGCATGTCTGAACTCAGACTCAAGCAGGTCTTGCTGCAGCTACTATAAGTGACGGGGTTGAGATTTCCAGGTCAATGGATTTATGTTGCTAGGAGGATTATGGCTGCCTCTACTTTGTCATCCTGGTATTCAAGGAAGTGAGAAAAAGCCAGCAGTCACAGCCCTCATCGAGCTCCCACACAACCCAAAGGGCTGGTATCACTCCCATCACGCCCCCTCCCATCTCCCTACCAACAGCACGAAGTCTCTTTCCAGGCTGAGGGTGAGCAAGGGTGATAACTTGCCTTACGCTCCCCATATCCCAGGTGTGAAAGCAAGTAGAGTGTTCATTTTTACCCTGCTTGTGGGGTTTGCATACCAGATTCATGCCCTCCCTAGAGTTCTGGCCAGGAGACTTCTTAATTGGTTCAAATTGTTACAAAGTTCAGCTGGAGGTTTTCTTATCCCTGTGGCCCATTCTCAGTGCCTCTAGCCACCCTCCCCAGGAACCCATATGAGGTAGGGTGGAAATGGCTTCCTATGGGAAGCAGCAAGCCCACAGGGCTGTCTCCATTGCTTCCTCTACCTTGCTTTTTTCATGGCTCTCTAAATTGACTCAGCTACAGTTAAGTCCAGAATGTTCTCCTATAATGTAGACCTTCGGTTTCCCCATTGAGGGTGTGGTTTTGGGGGTGGACAATCTCCCTTTCCCACTTTTACAGCTGGGCACTCACAGTATTTGGATTGTTTCCCTAGTCCTGCAGGAGCGATGCTCTTCCTTGAGAGGGTCTGTGGGTTCTCTTGGCTTTTCTAATGTATTCCTACAGTCATTGTGGAGCAAAAGTTCATGATGCAAGCCTCCATACACTACTCTGTCCATCCAACTGGGAGCTGCAATCTAGTCCCACCTCCTGTTCACCATCAAGGGGTTGCTTCTTTAAAGGATATTTTAAATTAAAGAAATTTTTAAATGACAATAGATGAAATAGATATAGAAAGGCTGAGGGAAAAAAGAGATTGAAAACAGTTATAAGAAGTTATAAAAGTTTATGGAAATTTTGTGTCCAAACTTACCAAGATTAGGTAGACGTGTTTCCAAGATTTTATTTATAATAGGTTTAGCATTAATAATACACAGATACAAATACAAAATTTAGTTTTGTCTTTTAAAGATTTTTGTGTAGCATTAATAAAATATAGTAAAATAATTTTTTACCTTTGATTAAATTTCAAAAAAAGAAAAAGAAAAAGTTTCATTCAGGCTGTCTTTATTGGTCTATTGATTATTTGAAAAACAGTATTGTCTGTATTGAAATAAAAGTTTTCTGGTATTTTTGAATCCTTTAGTCAACACTTTGCAAAACAAATTATTCTGCATTAATCAAGCATTTTAAGATTTTGCTATTTGACAAACTTTTCACAATCAAATTTTAAATTTCAAAATGATGTTATTACTTTGACCTAACATTTAGACATTCTAAAAAGGTCCCCATAAAGTCCAAGAGAGATATATTAGGATTACTTCGTAAGATAAAGTCATACAAAAACACAATTAAATATAATATTTGACATTTTTCCTTTACATTTATATAGCTAAGCTATTAATATGTATTCTAAAATTGAATGTTATATCTAAAATGTTATATATTGGTATAATTTATCAGTTTAGGGTTACTTTATTAAATTATTTTAAGCCACAGTGAGGAGAGAGGCCCTTTCTCCTGCTATCCTCCATCTCCAAGGAGCGGGAGAAAGGGAACATTGAAAAATAGCAGGCTGATTGGCACCACCGGCCTGGCCTGTAGGTTAAAGATTAACTCAAACCTAACTGCTTGTGCTATCTATAGATCACAGACAATAGTATGGAGAAATACTGGCCTTGCTTACCCCTGTCACTGCCGTATGTGGGCATGGTCATGTACCTCATGCTTGCTCAATCTATCATGATCCTTTCACGTGGACCCCTTAGAGTTGTAAGTCCTTAAAAGGGCCAGTAACTCTTGAGGGAATTCGGTTCTTTTTTTTTTTCTTTTTTTTTTCTCAGTAGAAACTTTGGAAGCCAAAAAGGCCATGAGTTGATATATACATATATATATTTATTATACTTTAAGTTCTAGGGTACATGTGCACAACGTGCAGGTTTGTTACAAATGTACACATATGCCATGTTGGTGTGCTGCACCCATCAACTCGTCAGCACCCAACAACTCATCATTTACATCAGGTATAACTCCCAATGCCGTATCTCCCCCTCCCCCCTCCATACAATAGGCCCTCATGTTCCCCTTTCTGTGTCCAAGTGATCTCATTGTTCAATTCCCACCTATGAGTCAGAACATGAGGTGTTTGTTTTTCTGTTCTTGCAATAGTTTGCTGAGAATGATGGTTTCCAGTTGTATCCATGTCCCTACAAAGGACACAAACCCATCCTTTTTAATGGCTGCATAGTATTTCATGGTGTATATGTGCCACATTTTCTTAATCCAGTCTGTCACTGATGGAAATCTGGGTTGATTCCAGGTCTTTGCTATTGTGAACAGTACCGCAATAAACATATGTGTGCATGTGTCTTTATAGCAGCATGATTTATTATAGTTTGGGTATGCACTCAGTAATGGGATGGCTGAGTCATACGGTATTTCTAGTTCTGGATCCTTGAGGAATCCCTATACTGTTTTCCACAATGTTTGAACAAGTTTACAATTCCAACAACAGTGTAAAAGTTGTTTCTATTTCTCCACATCCTCTCCAGCACCTGTTGTTTCCTGACTTTTGAATGATTGCCATTCTAACTGGTGTGAGATGGTATTATTGTGGTTTTGATTTGCATTTCTCTGATGGCCAGTGATGATAAGCATTTTTTCATGTGTTTGTTGGCTGTATGAATGTCTTCTTTTGAGAAATGTCTGTTCATATCCTTTGTCTACTTTTAGATGGAGTTGTTTGTTTTTATCTTGTAAGTTTGATTGAGTTCTTTGTAGATTCTGGATATTAGCCCTTTGTCAGATGAGTAGAGTGCAAAAATTTTCTCCCAGGCTGTAGGTTGCCTGTTCACTCTGATGGTAGTTTCTTTTGTTGTGCAGAAGCTCTTTAGTTTAACTGCATCCCATTTGTGAATTTTGGCTTTTGTTGCCATTGCTTTTGGTGTTTTAGACATGAAGTCCTTGTCCATACCTATGTCCTGAATGGTATTACCTAGGTTTTCTTCTAGGGTTTTTATGGTTTTAGATCTAACATTTAAGTCTCTAATCCATCTTGAATTAATTTTCATAAAAGGATTAAGGAAAGGATCCAGTTTCAGCTTTCTACTTATGGTTAGCCAATTTTCCCAGCACCATTTATTAAATAGGGAATCCTTTCCCCATTTCTTGTTTTTCTCAGGTTTGTCAAAGATCAGATGGCTGTAGATGTGTGGTATTATTTCTGAGGGCTCTGTTTTGTTCCATTGGTCTATATATCTGTTTTGGTACCAGTACCATGCTGTTTTGGTTACTGTAGCCTTGTAGTGCAATTTGGAGTCAGGGAGTGGGATGCCTCTCGCTTTTGACTTAGGATTTTCTTGGAGATGCGGGCTCTTTTTTGGTTCCATATGAACTTTAAAGCAGTTTTTTTCCAATTCTGTGAAGAAACTCATTGATAGCTTGATGGGGATGGCATTGAATCTATAAATTACCTTGGACAGTATGGCCATTTTCACGATATTGATTCTTCCTATCCATGAGCATGGTATGTTCTTCCATTTGTTTGTGTCCTCTTTTATTTCACTGAGCAGGGGTTTCTAGTTCTCCTTGAAGAGGTCCTTTACATCCTTTGTAAGTTTGATTCCTAGGTATTTTATTCTTTTTGAAGCTATTGTGAATGGGAGTTCATTCGTGTTTTGGCTCTCTGTTTGTTTGTTACTGGTGTATAAGAAACCTTGTGATTTTATTCACACTGATTTTGTAACCTGAGACTTTGCTGAAGTTGTTTATCAGCTTAAGGAGATTTTGGACTGAGATGATGGGATTTTTTAAATATACAATCATGTCATCTGCAAACAGGGACAAGTTGACTTCTTTTCCTAACTGAATACACTTTATTTCTTTCTCTTGCCTGTTTGCCCTAGCCAGAGCTTCCAACACTATGTTGAATAGGAGTGGTGAGAGAGGGCATCCCTGTCTTGTGTCAGTTTTCAAAGGGAATGCTTCCAGTTTTTGCCCATTCAGTATGATATTGGCTGTGGGTTTGTCATAAATAGCTCTTATTATTTTGAGATACTTTCCATCAATACCGAATTTATTGAGAGTTTCTAGCATGAAGGGCTGTTGAATTTTGTCAAAGGCCTTTTCTACATCTATTGAGATAATCATGTGGTTTTTGTCTTTGGTTCTGTTTATATGCTGGATTACGTTTATTGATTTGCGTATGTTGAACCAGCCTTGCATCCCAGGGATGAAGCCCACTTGATCATGGTGGATAAGCTTTTTGATGTGCTGCTGGATTTAGTTTGCCACTGTTTCACTGAGGATTTTTTCATTGATGTTCATCAGGGATATTTTTCTGAAATTCTCTTTTTTTATTATATCTCTGCCAAGCTTTGGTATCTGGATGATGTTAGAGAGGATTCCCTCTTTTTCTATTGATTGGAATAGTTTCAGAAGAAATGTTAACAACTCCTCCTTGTACCTCTGGTAGAATTCGGCTGGGAATCCGTGGTCCTAGACTTTTTTTGGTTGATAGGCTATTAATTATTGCCTCAATTTCACAGCCTGCTATTGGTCTATTCAGGGATTCAACTTCTTCCTGGTTTAGTCTTGGGAGAGTGTAAGTGTCCGGGAAATTATCCATTTCTTGTAGGCTTTCTAGTTTATTTGCATAGCGGTGTTCATAACATTCTCTGATGGTAGTCTGTATTTCTGTGGGGTCGGTGGTGATATCCCCTTTACCATTTTTTTATTGCCTCTCTTTGATTCTTCTCTCTTTTCTTCTTTGTTAATCTTGTTAGTAGCCTATCAATTTTGTTGATCTTTTCAAAAAACCAGCTCCTTGATTTATGGATTTTTTTGGAGGTTTTTTTGTGTCTCTATCTCCTTCAGTTCTGCTCTGATCTTAGTTATTTCTTGCCTTCTGCTAGCTTTTGAATGTGTTTGCTCTTGCTTCTCTAGTTCTTTTAATTGTGATGTTAGGGTGTCAATTTTAGATCTTTCCTGCTTTCTCTTGTAGGCATTTAGCGTATAAATTTCCCTCTATACACTGCTTTAAATGTGTCCCAGAGATTCTGGTATGTTGTATCTTTGTTCTCATTGGTTTTAAAGAACCTCTTTGTTTCTGCCTTCATTTCGTTATGTACCCAGTAGTCATTTAACAGCAGGTTGTTCAGTTTCCATGTAGTTGAGCAGTTTTGATTGAGCTTCTTAGTCCTGAGTTCTAGTTTGATTGCACTGTGATCTGAGAGACAGTTTGTTATAATGTCTATTCTTTTACATTTGCTGAGGAGTGCTTTACTTTCAACTATGTGGTCAATTTTGAAATAAGTGCAACATGGTGCTGAGAGGAATGTATATTCTTTTGATCTGGGGTGGAGAGTTCTGTAGATGTCTATTAGTTCCACTTGGTGCAGAGCTGAATTCAATTCCTGGATAACCATGTTAACTTTCTGTCTTGTTGATCTGTCTAATGTTTACAGAAGGATTTGAAGTCTCCCATTATTATTGTATAGGAGTCTAAGTGTCTTTGTAAGTCTCTAAGGACTTGCTTAAGAATCTGGGTGCTCCTGTATTGGGTCCATATATATTTGGGATAGTTAGCTCTTCCTGTTGAATTGATCCTTTTACCATTATGTAATGGCCTTCTTTGTCTCTTTTGATCTTTGATGGTTTAAAGTCTGTTTTATCAGGACTAGGATTGCAACCCCTGCTTTTTTTGTTTTCCATTTGCTTGGTAGATCTTCCTCCATCCCTTTATTTTAAGCCTCTGTGTGTCTCTGCATGTAAGAGGGGTCCTCTGAATACAGCAGACTGATGAGTCTTGACTCTTTATCCAATTTGCCAGTCTATGTCTTTCAATTGGATCATTTAATCCATTTACATTTAAGGTTGATATTGTTATGCGTGAACTTGATCCTGTATTGTGATATTAGCTGGTTATTTTGCTCATTAGTTGATGCAGTTTCTTCCTCGCACTGATGATCTTTACATTTTGGAATGTTTTTCCAATGACTGGTACTGGTTGTTCCTTTCCATGTTTAGTGCTTCCTTTGGGGTCTCTTGTAAGGCAGGCCCAGTAGTGACAAAATCTCTCAGCATTTGCTTGTCTGTAAAGGATTTTATTTCTCCTTCACTTATAAAACTTAGTTTGCCTGGATATGAAATTCTAGATTTAAAATTCTTTTCTTTAAGAATGTTGAATATCGGCCCCCACTCTCTTCTGGCTTGGATAGTTTCTGCCGAGATATCTCCAATATCTGTTGGTCTGATGGGCTTCCTTTTGTGGGTAACCCGACCTTTCTCTCTAGCTGCCCTTAACATTTTTTCCTTCATTTCAACTTTGGTGAATCTGACAGTTATGTGTCTTGGAGTTGCTCTTCTCGAGGAGTATCTTTGTGGCATTCTCTGTATTGCCTGAATATCGCCTGTCTTACTAGGTTGGTGTAGTTCTCCTGGATGATATCCTGAAGAGTGTTTTCCAAGTTGGTTCCATTTTCCACTTCACTTTCAGGAACACCTATCAGACATAGATTTGGTCTTTTCACATAATTCCATATTTCTTGTAGGCTTGGTCATTTCTTTTTCCTCTAGACTTTTCTTCTTGGTTTATTTCATTGATTTGATCTTCAATCATTGATACTCTTTGTTCCAGTTGATTCAGTTGGTTACTGAAGCTTTTGCATTTGTCACATATTTCCTGTTTCATGGTTTTCTTCTCTATCAGTTCATTTATGGTCTTCTCTGCATTGATTATTCTAGTTATCCATTCATCCATTCTTTTTTCCAGATTTTTAGTTTCTTTATACCGGGTACGTAGTTCCTCCTTTAGCTCTGAGAAGTTTGATGAACCGAAGATTTCTTCTCTCAACACGTCAAAGTCATTCTCCATACAGCTTTGATTAGTTGCTGGCAATGAGCTGTGTTCCCTTGGAGGGGAAGATGCACTCTGATTTTTTGAATTTCCTGCTTTTCTGCCCTGCTTTCCCCCCATCTTTGTGGTTTTATCTGCCTTTGGTCTTTGATGATGGTGACGTTCTGATGGGGTTTTGTTGTGGGTGTCCTTTCTGTTCATTAGTTTTCCTTCTGACAGTCTGGACCCTCAGCTGCAGGTCTGTTGTAGTTTGCTTGAGGTCCACTCCAGATCCTGTTTGCCTTGGTATCAGCAGAGGAGGCTGCAGAAGATAGAATATTGCTGAACAGCAAGTGTTGCTGTCTGATTCTTGCTCCAGAAACTTCATCTCAGAGGTGTGCCCAGCCATGTGAGGTGTGAAGTGTCAGTCTGCACCTAGTGGGGGATGTCTCCCAGTTAGGTTACTCAAAGGTGAGGGACCCACTTGAGCTTGCAGTCTGTCCATTCTCAGATCTCATCCTTTGTGCTGGGAGACCCACTGCTCTCTTCAAAGCTGTCAGACAGGGTCATTTACATCTGTAGAGATTTCTGCTGCTTTTTGTTTAGTGATGCCCTGTCTCCAGAGGTGGAATCTACAGAGGCAGGCAGGCCTCCGTGAGCTGTGGTGAGCTCCACCCAGTTCGAGCTTCCTGGCGGATTTGCTTACCTACTTAAGCCTCAGGAATGGTGGGCGCCCCTCCTCCAGCCTCGCTGCTGCCTTGCAGTTAGATCTCAGAGTGCTGTGCTACTAATGAGGGAGGCTCTGTGGGCGTGGGATCCTCTGGGCCAGGAGTAGGATATAATCTCCTGGTATGCTGTTTGCTAATACCCTTGGTAAAGTGCAGTATTAGGGTGGAAGTTACCCGATTTTTCAGGTGTTATGTGTCTCAGTTTCCCTTGGCTAGGAAAAGGGATTTCCTTCCCCCTTGCCCTTCCCAGATGAGGTGATGCCTCGCCTTACTTCAGCTCTCACTGGTCAGGCTGCACCAGCTGACAAGCACCGATTGTCCAGCACTCCCCAGTGAGATGAACCAGGTACCTCAGTTGAAAATGCAGAAATCACCTGACTTCTGTCACTCACGCTGGGAGCTGGAGGCTGGAGCTGTTCCTATTCGGCCAACTTGCTCAGGATTGGGAGTTCGGTTCTTAAGAGGCAAGTCTGCCAACACTCCCAACCGAATAAACCCTCTTCCTTTTGTCACCTGATGTCTGACGGTTTTGTCTGTGGCTTGTCCTACTACATTTCTTGGTTCCCTGACTAGGAAGCTAGGTGGTTGACAGACGGTCAAGGAAGCCCCTTAGGTGGCTTAAGCATGCCCTGCAGAGCATCCTGTGGGGGGACCCCAGTCAATTTGGGTGATGTGGATCCTAACAGTGCTCCCAGGTAGACGTTTGCCCCAGTAAAATGACTCATTGGAGTGGTGCACAGCAGGAGCCCACAGATGATCAACGGAACTGCTGAACACCGGTAAGGAACTGATGCTTGGAGTCCAGATATCTGGAACATGGTGGGACTAATCCTGGGAACTTGCCCACTCCATTTGAGTGGAAGCATGGCCTGATCACCCAAGGTGGCCATGGTGTGCCCTTATAGGCACTTTGGTCTCAGTTTTGATTCTGATTTGGCTTGGCTTGTTTGAAAAAAAAGGAAAGTGAAAGTGAGTGAATGCTTGTGTTTGAGATGGGCACCAGATGGACAGTGATCCCTGTCCAAAGGGAGTGTTGAGCTCCAAGCTGTAGTTGTGTAGGATACCTCATATAGCTAAATAGCAGGTTGTGCTGGTGCTTGGTACCAGCCCGCATAAGCTAAGAGGATCTGAGATTTCCACGAGGGAAGTGGCCAGTGATGATAGAGCTGAGTGACACTTTTATCTTTTCCCTTCTCATGGCATGAGCATTGTTTTTCTCTCTGGACAGGAATGGGTGAGATAAAGTGAGTCCACTCCATTAGGAACTATGTTAAAGAATTTCAAAACAGGTTTTAATGGACATTATGGGGTTACTGTGACCCCAGGAAAACTTAGGACCTTGTAGGAGATAGATTGGCTAGCATTAGAAGTGGCTTGATCAACAGAAGGAAGCCTAGACAGGTCTCTTGTTTAAAAAGTGTGGCAGAAGGTAACAGATATATCAGGACATACAGACCAGTTTCTATACACAGATACCTGAGTACAGCTAGTAATAGAACTCCCACAGTGATTGAGAGGACAGGCAGCAACAGTACTAGTAGCTAAGGGACAGAAAGCCAAGGAAGAATCCAGCTTCATCTGCTGAGAGAAGTCAGCTCCTAAAGTCCTGTTCGACATGATATCAGAGGATTCATGGAAAGAAATAGCACCAGTGACACACACCTTTTATGAAGAAGGAAGGCTTCCCAATCCTAAGCCCACTGTGCCCGAGCTTCCATAAGGCCTACATACACCTAGACCACCCATAGTAGAGAAGAAAGGATGCGAGACTTTAGGAGAAACCCCTCTGTTAGCAGCCTGTTTGAGGCCTGAAACTGGAATACAAATGATCCCAAGAAAGCAATGGTATACTGGGGTAGACAAGGACTGGCATATGATGGAAAGGTATGCCTTTATGTACCAGCCCTTCACATCTGCTGATCTCCTCAACTGGAAAAACAATGTCCCATCCTATATTGAAAAACCTCAAGCTATAATTGATTTGCTCCAAACTATAATCCAGACCCACAATTCTACTTGCGCTGATTGCCACCAGTTGCTCATGTACCTCTTTAACACAGATGAAAGGAGGAGAGTGCTCCAAGCAGCCACTAATCGCTAGAGGAACATGTTCTGGCTGATTACCAAAACCCCTAAGAGTATGTAAGGATCCAATTACTAGGAATAGACCCTCAGTGGGACCCAAATGAAAGACAGTGTACGCAAAGGCTAAACAGGTACAGGGAACCTCTCCTGGAAGGGTTAAAGAGGAAAGTTCAGAACACCACAAATGTTAACAAGGTCTCTGAAGTTATTCAGGGAAAAGAAGAAAGTCCAGCACAATTCTATGAGACACTGTGTGAGGCCTATCGTATGTGTACTCCCTTTGATCTTGATAACCCTGAGAATCAGTGCATGATTAACACAATGTTAGTTAACTAGTCAAAGCACAAAAGACATTAGAAGGAAGTTGCAGAAACAGGCTGGGTTTGCAGGTATGAATACTTCACAGCTGTTGGAAGTAGCTCGTCAGGGTGTTTATGAACAGAGACGCAGTAAGCCATAGAGAGAGCTGCAAAGAGAATAAGTGCCAGGCCAGGCAGAATGCCGACTTGTTAGCTGTGGCTGTGGTGAGGAAGGGGAGGTCCTGGAAAAAATACCCAATCCGATCACCCATGCATGCTGAATAACCAGTGTGCTTATTGTAAGGAAATAGGACATTGGAACGCCAAGTGCCCCCAGTTGGAAGGAAAACAAGGTGATTCTGAGCAGGGGGCCTCAGACAAGGATGAAGGAACCTTGTTCAATCTCGCAGAAGGGTTACTGGATTGAGGCAGACTGGGCTGAGGTGCCCCAAGCAGCCCATTGTCAAGATGATAGTCAGAGACATGGACATTGAGTTTCTAGTCGATACTGGTGCTGAACGTTCAGTAGTAACCAACCCTTATCCAAAAAGATTGATATAATCAAAACCACAGGGGTTTGGGCAAAGCAAGCTTTCTGTTTGCCCCAGTCCTGCACTGTTGTGGGGGGGGGGCAAGAGTTCACTCCTGTTCCACAGGGATGATAGCAGTTCCTGTACATGCCTGACTGCCCCTTGCCTTTACTTGGAAGGGACCTACTTAGCAGGCTGACAGACACTATCTCTTTTACAAAGCACTGCTCTTTACAGCAAAAGTTATCTGGAACAGGAGTCATCATGGCCCTTACAGTTCTCCAGGAGGAGGAATGGAGACTGAACTTGAGTCAGCCAGGCCAAGGGACAGGACCAGCTGTGGCTAAGTGGTGGCCAAGGGTGTGGGTGGAAGACAACCCTCCAGGATTGGCAATCAACCAGGCCTCTGTACTCATATAAGTTGAGCCTGGGGCCCAGTCGGTCATGCAAAAGCAATACCAGGCCCCCAGAGAAGCCCCTAAGGGCATCCATGTCCATCTCAAGTGCCTGAAGGCCTTTGGAATTATACTGCCTTGTCCATCTCCATGGAACACTCCCCTCCTACCTGTTCCCAAGCCAAACACCAAAGACTACAGGCCAGTACAAGATTTGCACTTGGTCAATCAACCTACAGTGACTTTGCATCCAACAGTACTTAGCCTTTATAGGTTGTTAGGGTTATGCCAGCTGAGGATGGCTTGTTCACCTGCTTGGACTTGAAAGATGCTTTCTTTGGCATCAGACTAGTTCCTGAGAGTCAAAAACTGTTTGCCTTTCAGTGGGAGGAGCTGGAGTCAGGTGTCATCACTCAGTACACTTGGGCCTGGCTCCCCCACGGATTCAAGTACTCCCCCACCATCTTTGGGGAGGCACTGGCTCAAGACCTCCAGAAGTTTCCTGCCAGAGACCTAGGCTGTGTGCTGCTCCAATATGTCAATAACCTCCTGCTGGAACACCCCATGGCAGACAGGTGTGCCAAGGGAATAGATACTTTGCTCCGGCACCTGGAGAACTGTGGGTATAAGCTATCCAAGAAGAAAGCTCAGCTCTGCAGACAACAAGAGGAGCACAGCCAGAAAGAAAGCAAGTCATCTGCAAACTGCTAGAGCCTAAGACCAGAAGGCAGGTGAGAGAATTATTAGAAGCAGTAGGGTTCTGCAGGTTGTGGATCCCAAACTTTGCAGTATTGGCTAAGCCCCTGTACAGAGTCACAAACTGGGGAGAACAGGAACATTTCAAATGGGGGTCCCAACAGCAATGAGCTTTTCGTGAGTTAAAAACAAAACAAACAAACAAACAAACAAAAAAACTCACGTTAGCCCCAGCACTTGGGCTACCTGACCAGACAACACCTTTTGCACTATATGTGTCAGAGAGAGAATAAATGGTGGTTGGAATTTTGACCCAGATTGTGGGGGCCTTGGCCAAGTGTGATGGCCTACCTCTCTAAACAACTAAAGAGGGTTTCTAAGGGTTGGCCCCATATTTGAGGGCCTTGGCAGCAACAGTCCTGCTGGCAAAAGAACTGGATAAGGTAACTCTTGGGCAAAATCTGAAGATAAAGGCCCCCCCCATGCTGTGGTGACTTTAATGAATACCAAAGGACATAATTGGCTAATGAATGCTAGACTAACTACATACTAATGCTTGTTTGGTGAGAATCACTGCACAACCATTGAAGTTTGCAACCCTCTGAACCCTGCCACTCTGCTTCTGATATCAGAGAGCCCAGTTGAACATGACTGTGTAGAGGTATTGGACTCAGTTTATTCTAGCAGGCCTGACCTCTGAGACCATCCTTGGACATCAGTAAACTGGGAGCTGTACATGGATGGGAGCAGCTTCATCAACCCACAAGGAGAGAGGTGTGTGGGATATGCAGTGGTAACCCTGGATGCTGTCATTGAAGCCAAGTCATTGCTCCAGGACAGTTCAGCCCAGATGACCAAACTCATTGCTTTAATTGAGGCCTTACAGCTAAGTTAAGGTAAGACTGTAAACATTTACACTGACTCTTGGTATGCCTTTTTAACCCTCTAGGTACATGGGGCATTATAAAAGGAAAAATGCCTCTTGAACTCTTGGGGAAAAGACGTCAAGTATCAGCAAGGGATCCTGCAATTATCAGAGGCGGTGTGGAAACCCCAAAAGGTGGCAGTCATGCACTGCAGAGGACACCAGCGAGCATCCACCTCGATTGCCTTGTGGAACTCCTGAGCTGACTCAGAGGCCTAAAAAGCAGCATCCACCCCCTACTGGACATCAGTCACAGCCCCCGCCCTCCCGCCTCCCCAGCTCCCTCAGGCACCTGACTTTGTACCTGCTTATTCTAAAGAAGAGGAGGACTTTCTCCAGGCAAAGGGAGGGCAGGTGATAAAAGAGGGATGGATCTGGTTACTGGACAGAATAATAGCTGTACCACAAAAGCTAGGAGCTGCAGTCGTATTGGCTGTGCATGAGACCACCCACCTAGGCCAAGAGTCACTTGAAAAGTTGTTAGGCTGGTACTTCTACATCTCACGTCTGTCAGCCCTTGCCAAAACAGTGATGCAGCAGTGTGTCACATGCTGGCAGCACAATGCTAGGCAAGGTCCAAGAGCCCCATCTGGCATACAGGCTTATGGAGCAGCCCCCTTTGAACACCTCCAATAGACTTCACTGAGATGCCCAAATATGGAGGTAACAAGTATTTGCTAGTTCTAGTGTGTACATACTCTGGGTGGGTGGAGGCCTATCCCACATGGACTAAGAAAGCTTGGAAGTAACCCGTGTACTTCCCGAAGATCTCCTCACTAGATTTAGACTGCACTTATGAATCGGCCAGACAATGGGGCATGTTTGTGGCTGACTTGGTATAGAAGACAGCAAAGTCATTGGTGATCACCTGGAAACTACATGCTGCCTACTGGCCACAAAGCTCTGGAAAGGTGGAGAAGATAAATCAGACTATCAAAAATAGTTTAGGGAAAGTGTGTCATGGAACAGGATTAAAGCGGGTACAAGCTCTCCCTATGGTATTGTTTACAATTAGATGTAGCCCTTCTAAAAGAACAAGATATTCCCCTTATGAAATATTATATCATAGGCCCCCTCCCATACTGTAGGGACTCCCAGACACTCCTTGAGAGTTAGGTGAAACTGAGTTACAGTGACAGCTACAGGCTTTAGGGAAAATTACACATACAATTTCAGTCTGGGCAAATGGGAGGTGCCCATCAACTTATTCTCAGTTCACCTGTTCTCCCCAGGCGATCAGGTGTGTATCAATGATTAGAATGTAGTCCCCTTGCGGCCACAGTGGAAAGGACCCCAGACCATCATCTTGACCATTCCCACAGCCACAAAGGTAGAGGGAATCCCAGCCTGGATCCACCACAGCCACATAAAACCTGCAGCACCTGAGACCTGGGAGGCAAGATCAAGCCCGGACAATCCCTGCAAAGTGACTGAAGAAGACGACAAGCCCTGCTCCAGTCACACCTAGAAGCTGACTGGTCCATTCATGATTGAAGCACGGGCCTCATTTTCCTTAAAATTTGGACTTGTACAGCAAGGACTTCAACTGACCTTCCTCAGACTGAGGACTGTTCCCAGTGTACACATCAAGTGACTGAGGTAGGACAAAAGGTTAAAACAGTCTTTCTGTCAGGAGATCGAGATCATCCTGGGTAATATGGTGAAGTCCCATCTCTACTAAAAATACAAAACAAAATTAGCCGGTGTGGTGGCGGGTGCCTGTACTCGCAGCTACTCAGGAGGCTGAGGCAGGAGAATGGCATGAACCCAAGACACAAAGCTTGCAGTGAGCCAAGATTGCATCTGGGTGACAGAGCGAGACTCCATCTCAAAAACAAACAAAAAAACAAAACAGAACAAAACAAAACAATTTTCTGTTCTATAGTTATTATGAATGTACTGGAACTCTAAAAATAACTTGTCTATATAATGCTACTCTCTAAAAGGTATGTAGCCCAGGAAGTGACAAGTCTGATGTGTGCTATAACCCATCTGAACCTCCTGTGACTACAGTTTTTGAAATAAGATTGAGGAACTGGCAACTGAGAAAATGCTGATACGAGTACAGTAATAACTAGAACAGAAGAAAAAGGAGTCCTCAAACAAATTATCTTAAAATTTGATGCCTGTGTGGCAATCAACAGTGACCCGTATGGAAATAGAATAAAATGTGGTTCTCTAGATTGGGAAAGGGGCTATAGAGTAGAAAATAAGTATGTTTGTCATGAATTAGGACTGTGTATTGATGAATGCAGTTACTGATTCTGTGTCATTTAGGCCACCTGGGAAAAAAGATGACAAGGACCCTGTTCACCTTCGAAAAGGAAAGAGTAACTCTTCCTGCCCTAGTGGTCACTGTAACCCATTAGAACTATTAATTACCAATCCCCTTAATGTCCACTGGATAACAGGAGAGTATGTAACTCTAGGAGTCAATGGAACTGGATCTCCGAGTAAATATTTTAGTCCAAGAGGAGGTCCACAGGTGCTCTCCAAACCCAATGTTTCAGACCTTTTATGATGAGGTGAATCTGCCCACCAGAGCTTCTGAAAAAGACAAAGAACTTATTTCCCCAGTTAGCAGAAAATGTTGCTCATTCCTGCAAAGTTACTTCTTGTTATATAAGTGGGGGAACCACTATGGGAGGCCAATGGCCTTGGGAAGCCTGAGAATTGGTGCCTACTGATGCAGTTCCTGACATAATTCTAGTCCAGAGGACCCAAACTAGTAACTTCTGGGTGTTGAAAACCTCAATTATTGGACAATACTGCATAGCAACAGAAGGAAAAAGACTTTGCCATCCCTGTAGGAAGTTTCAATTGTCTAGGACAGAAGATGTATAACAGCACAACAGGGATAGTCACCTGGTGGGGTCTAAAGCATACTGAAAAGAATCCCTTCAGTAAATTTCCTAAATTACAGACTGCTTAGGCCCATGCAGAATCTCACTGAGACTGATGGCTCCCAAAGCACTATACTGGATATGTAGGCACAGAGCCTATACACAATTACCTGATCAATGTTCAGGTAGTTGTGTCATTGGCACCATTAAGCCATCCATTTTTTTTTTTTTTTTTTTTTTTAACTGCCCATAAAAACAGTTGAGCTCCTAGGTTTCCCTGTCTATGCCGCCTGGGAAAAGAGAATCATAGCTTTAGGAAATTGGAAAGATAATGAGTGACCCCCCAAAACGATCATACAGTATTATAGGCCTGCCACATGGGCACAAGATGGCTTGTGGGGATATTAAAGCACCATCTACATGCTCAACCACATCATATGGTTACAGGCCATCTTAGAAATAATAACTAATGAAATTGGGAGAGCTTTGACTCTTTTATCCTGGCAGGAAACACAAATAAGAAATGCCATCTATCAGAATAGATTGGCCTTAGACTACATGCTGGCAGCTGAAGGAGTCTGGAAAATTCAATTTCACCAATTGCTGTCTGCAAATAGATGATCAAGGAGAAGTAGTCAAAAGTATAGAGACATGGACTAAGCCAGCACATGTGCCAGTGCAGGTTTGGCATAGGTTTGATGCTGGATTCCTGTTTGGAAAATGGTTTCTAGCTCTAGGAGGCTTTAAAGCTCTTGTGATAGGAATAATAATAGCGTTAGGAACCTGAGTGTTACTCCCTTATAAGTTACCCTTATTTCTGCAGTTATTAAGAGGCTTCATTACCACCTGAGTTCATCAAAAGACCTCAGCACAAATATATTACATGAATCACTATCAATCTATCTCACAGGAAGATTTAGATAGTGAGGATAAGAATGAGAACTCCCACTAGTGAGTGAGGTTCTAAAAGTGGGGAATGAGGAGAGATGCCATTTCTCCTACTGTCCCCTGTCTCCAAAGAAAAAGAAGAGGTAAAAACTGAAAAAAAACCAGACTGATTGGTGCCACTGGTCAGGCCTGTAGGTTAAAGATTCACCCCCACCCTAACCACTTGTGCTATCTATAGATCACAGACAATGATATGGAAAAATACTTGCCTTGCTTACCTGCACCACTAATGTATGTGGACACAGTCATGTACCTCATGCTTGCTCAGTCTATCATGACCCTGTCATGTGGACCCCTTAGAGTTGTAAGTCCTTAAAAGGGCCAGGAACTTTTTCTTCAGGGAGCTCCGTTCTTGAGACACAAGTCTGCCAATGCTCCCGGCCAAATAAAGCCTTTTCCTTCTTGAACATGGTGTCTGAGGAGCTTTGTTTGTAGCTGGTCCTCCTAGAACAGAACAACTCAAATTTTCTGCATCCTGCATCCTTAACCATGGTGATCCTCAGCCTTTTTATTTGACAAAACAATTGTTTTATTTTGATTGTTCTCAAAAAGTGGTCTACAATCAACCACCATTTAAAATTATATTCTTATTTCCAAAAAATACAGGTTTATCTTATAAATTGAAATCAAAACATAAACATTTTATATAGTTTTAACATTTATAATATTTTTAATTGTTTATAAAAATACTCCTGACAAGTACTTTTAAATACAGGTTACTGATAACTTTAGATATCATATGATTAGAATAGATAAAAACTTCCAAATTGCTAAAAAAAAAAAAAAAAAAAGTGCTGATATGTTCACACATGTTGCTAACACCAAGTAGAACAAAAATTAAGTAAATGGGACAAAACTGAGAAAATAGTAAAATAATTGTTATAATTTTTCTTTAAACTATTGCTGATTTATTTTGTGTTTTTTTTCAAAGTGAAGAAAATTTTATTTCTTTTTATGCTATTTATAACTGATAAAAAATGATTAAAATATTCTTTTATAAGAAAAATGAAAGCTTTTACCTTTCTCTCTACCTAATGTCTTAAAAATTCAAACACCATTTAATGAATATTCTTATTTTATGAGAAGATAGTTATCTATATGAATTCAATAAAAAGTCTGTACTTTCCTGGTGCAGAACACTATAGTCACTAGCAATTTTACCAAGGCATTGATTTAAAATGCATATTTTCAAATTTGACCAGACTGCTTCAAAAATTATTCAACTTTATGGAGATCATAAGAAGTCCTTCAAAAAGACTTCCCTTACTTCTAGTCTACACTGCTTATAGTTTTCCTGACCTTTTACACAACAAGCTCATTATAGACAACTTGACATAAACTTAAAAAGTTGGAGCTTGCACATAAGCAAACTTAAGGCCTCTTCAGTATAAACTACTAAAGAATCTCACTATAAGATTCAAATTATAACCCAAAAAGCTTGTCAAAATGTCACTTAAAGATGTTTCTGAGATTCTTAAAAACTAGTTTATAGATTAATTCATACATTAAGGTTTTTTATTGTTTTCATAAAAATAAACTTTATTAAAAATATTTTTATGGCCAGGCATGGTGGCTCACACCTGTAATCGAGCACTTTGGGAGGCCTAGGTGCATGAATCATGAGGTCAGGAGTTAGACACCAACCTGTCTCTATGAAAAATACTAAAAACTATCTGGGCATAGTGGTGCTCACCTGTAGTCCTGTATTCAGGAGGCTGAGGCAGGAGAATCGCTTGCACCTGGGAGGTGGAGTTTGCAGTGAGCCAAGATTGCACCACTACATTCCAGCCCTGGTGACAGAGTGAGACTCCATTTCAAATATATATACACACACATATATATATTTGATATAAATATATATTATATGCATATAAATATATATTTATATTTATCATATAGTGAGTCAACTGTCAGAGACATTTTGAAATGTCATCTTTTGAAGTGGAATAAATTTGTTTAATTTTACTGATATATTCTCAGGAATTGGAGATTAACTCAACAAGATATTAAATAAAATATGTAGTATTTATTCTTTTCTACTTATCACAATATTTTTCCTCTTCTTTCTATGTCTCTTATCACAAAACTTCCAACTTAAATTTCTCAAACTCTGCTTTTAATATCTGAAACATTCTAAATGTAAAAGTTTTATAGAGAGGACTAAAGGAAATCAAAATATTTTACTTCTAAATATATTTATTTAATATATTTTGAGACAACTGTGCAAAGGTCCTGCAAACAGAAGAAATCCTCAAAGCTGCTGTTTGTTTTTTTAAGAGTCATATATGCAGAGAAAATTTACATTAATGCAGCTAGACTTGGAAATACTAAGTGACAAATTTAAAAAGCTGAAAAAAAATTTACTATTCTATCTGAGGACTGCCCTCTATGAGGTGTAATCAATATAACAAGATAAGTTTGCTAGCTAGACCTTCTCTTCCCCTCTTTCTATAACTTGAACATCTTTAGTGGCAATTTGACATAATTTTTTGGATTATAGTTTGCTCACCAAAACTTGTTTTGTCATGCTTCAAGCACCCATTTTTTCCTCTATGCTCAATTAGTATAAAAGCAGTAAAGATCTGACTGTTCATTTGAATTTTTATGTTTTATATAATGCTCATACACATTAATAAATTTGTATACCCATTTATTTTTCAAAATGGCAGACAGGACATAGTCTTAGTATGCCTTTCTCACTTGAAAGTACAAAATATAGGATAGAAATTCACATTATGAATTTTTTTTTCAAGTACCACTTTAGAATCTTAATAGGAAAACTGAAAGAAACCACACACCCTTTGAAAGAAGTGGCAAGCTAATTCCTACTTGATGAAACAAGTAAAAGTTATTTCCAGAGTGTTAAAGTGGGAAAGTCTGCATCTGAACACACAATCCTAGGTAATATGAACATCCAGATTACAGGAGAAGGCCTTAACACTACCCAGAGCTGGAAGAGATTTAGGGAGTTACATGAAATGTAAAAGTAGAAGTAGCAGCAGAAAGAGCCTTGTATGCATTCCTAGTCTCCAGCATGATATGAGGGAAGTCATCCATGACTACAATACACAGGGGCTTTCATGAAAGTCAAACAATGAGATCAGGGAGTGTCACAGGGTGGAAGAAGTTGCCAAGTGAATTTTGTGATATCTCAAAAGGGGAGAAACTTCTTTGAACAGAACTGGGGACAAGTATGAGGTGTACTGTAGACAGGAGCACAGGAGCTGGACACTCAGCTTCACATGCAGACAGAGAGAGTCATGGAATATAAGTCAAGGTTGCTATCTCCGGAGAAGATTATAACTGGGGAAGATCTGAGTTCTTTGTGGAAGCTACCTGGATTTAAAGAAGGTGCTACTGGTGGGGCACTGTGGGATTGAGACCAGATTCACCAGGTTCTTAGGAGCTGGGTAAGGCTTATAATATCCTGCCAGTCTCCACTCCCTTTGTGAGCTTTTCTGCACAGGATAGGCAGTTTTACTCCCTTGTGGAATATTACACAATGACCTGATAACCACCTTTAATCTCCCACAGTGGCCACAGCTGGTCCTGCCCAATGAGAGTGTGAGCTCATACCTAACACTGCCCCTGCCTAGTGGCATTTCTCTACTTACCATGGTAGCTTAACACAAATAACATAAACTTTTAGGAGCTTTATGATCCCACCCATCACCTAAGAGCCCAGAATACTTCCAAAGAAAAACAAGGTAAGCACAAATCTTACTGCTACTCCCACAGCTGGTGCTCTCTTGTGTATGCCATCTCCCAGCTGGAGGCCAACCCACTTAGGCTATTACAACATCTCTCAGCAGAAGAGCACTGCTCCTAGGAGTGAGAAAATAGTTATAGGAATCTCAGCTAATACCACCGCATACAAAAACCTAGCCATCCACAGATCTGAAGTGTGTACATGTTACAAGTTCATTACAATTATAATCAGCATTCAAGAAAGCCAGCACATTAAGTTTATATACAACCAAGGAGTCAAATGGTATATGTCATTTCCCTGCCACCTCTAAGGGAGCAGGCACTGGTATCAACAGCTGGGAGACCTGAAGTCAGGTTGAATCACTAGATCCCTTCCAGATATTTCCTGGTACAAGCCTGAAGTCTGGCAGCCCATCTGGGCAGCTAGACTCAGAAGAGCGATAACAATAAATGCAGTGCAGCTCTCAGAAAGTTCCATTCACAGGTGAAGGAAGGATGGAGCACCATATCAAGGGAACACCCAGTGGGACAAGAGAGTATGGGTGGAAGGCCTTCAGCCCATTATCTTTCCCACTGGTGGGAAGTTTCTTATAGCAAAGACATAATTGTACTGCTAGGTGAAGAGGGAAAGTCTATGCCTCCACCCCAACAAGCAGGCAACCTCCATGATTGTAAAGAGGCTTGGAGAAGGGGTCTTTCCCCATGCCCCCTTGTACACCTTTGCAGACAGAGCTGGGGCTTGCCCTATGAGAATGCAGCATGAATGAATCTATGGGCAAACTTCCTGGAACAATCCAGGGTAATTGCATCCCCACAGGAGGAGTGCTTCCCTGATTCAGACCTGAACAACAGGCAGTCACAATTTCTCTCTACTTGGAACACAAACATTCCTATGGATGATAACAGGTAACTGTTTGATCTGAATAGCTAAAATACGGGACAAGAATAAGGCTGTGAGGTGGACATCTTTTCTCCTTGCCTGGCATGGGTGCTAAAGTAGCTCTCCCCTTCACTTTGGTAAATCCTCAGCACATCTAATTGAGAGCTCCCACAGCCACCTTCATGAAGGCTGGAACTTCTACCCAACACTGGGTATTATATCATCTCAGATCTACCCACATTAGCTACAGCCAGTGTCTACCCAGGGTTGACTCCCCTATTGCCTGAATCATCAACTCAGTAAATAAAATCCTGGGGGAATTTAAACAAATAAATGAAATGTACACATTTTAGGGGAGGAAATTAAATAAATCATTGAAATGTATGCCACTTGAGAAGCTACAAGAGATCCCTACCATTCCAAAACCATAGAAGACAATGAACTTGTCTGCATACCAAGAACATAACTACTACAACCAGCATCTCAGAAAGCCAGTGCAAAAGGACTCTCTATAACTAAAAACACCCATAAGCATCATCACCAATACAAGCACCAAGAACAAAATTAAGCTAAAATAAACTAAAAACATCAAACTCACATCATTAAGAATAAGAAAAAATAAGCAAGTAAAAAATAAATTCCATAACAACTTAAAAAAATTGTTAACCCATGTGAGAAGAAATAAGAAAAGTATTCTTATAATATGACAAAATATAAGGTTTTATAATTCCCTTCAGAGATTATACCATCTCCCCAGCAATAAATCTAAACCAAGATGAAACCTCTGAAATCCCAAAGAATTGAGAAGTTTGATTATTATGATATTCAAGAAGATATTAAAGAAAAGTAAAAAAAAAAAACAAAAAATTTTAAAAATGGTATGTGAATTTTAAAATATCCAAAGAAATAGCTATAATAAGAAAAAAATCAGAGCAATCATAACTTCTGTGGAAATTAAAGACACACAGGGAATACTAATACAGAGGCAAGTTTCAATAATAGATAAGAACAAGTAGAAGAAAAGAGTTTAGAATTCAAAGGCAAGACTTTAAATTAACCCAATGAGAAAAAGACAAAAGAAAAAGTCCAAAAAATGAACAAAGTCTCCAAGAAATATGGAATTATGTAAAATTGACAAACCTAAAATTGACAAACCTAATTGATGTTCTTGAGGGAGAAGTCTAAAAGTTTGGAAAACTTAATTGAGGAAGAAATTGAGAAAATTGTCTCTGGCCTTGCTAGACATCTAGACATCCAAATGCAAGATGCTCAAATAATTCCTAGGAATTTTATTGTGGAAAGATCATCATCACCAAAGAACAAAGTCATCAGAATATCTAAAGTCAAAATGAGCGAAATAATTGTGAGAGATATGTGAGACTGCAGGAGATCAGTCAAAGTGGTGGGAGAAACTATAGGGAAAGGAGCAGGCCTTCTGAAAGGTAGGAAGGCTCTGCATAGCTTCAGGGGAAAATAGCTGGAGGCAGCTGTTCTCTGTCCCTGAGGCAGAGGGCAGTCACAGGAATACATTGGGAACAATTAATCCCTGATCAGAAACTCATGACTACCTTAAAAATGGGAAATAAAAATTTTACCGGCCTATTGGATATAGGGGCAGACATTTCGATCATTAGTGATTAAAACTGGCCAGAAACTTGGCCCTGGGTCACTCAGAATTAAAAAACCTGTCATCAATCTCTTCTATCCTCCCACCAACCCACTTACAGCAGGTACATGCCTTGTTTATAGGAAATCCTCCAATCACCATCCAGAGATCTAAAGCTCTTAACCCAGACACCCTCTTCCCTGTAAACACCTCTGACTCTAAGCTCTCTCACACCTGCCTGGACCTCTCATATTCCCTCTCCTGCCACTTCCCACACATTTTGCCCCTTTACAGGCAATACCTACATGGTTCATTAACAGAAACTCTTTTCAGGAATCATGTCTAGCAACTGGCTATGCTATCATTGCCAAAAAATAACCTCATAGAATCTAATGCTCTGCCACTCCATACTACCTCTCAACAGGCAGAACTGCCTCTTAACAGAACTAGTTGTCCTAACCAGGGCCCTCATCCTGGCAAAGGAAAAGTAACATTTACACCAATTCCAAATATGCATATCACTTTCTACATTCATGCCTTAATCTGACAGGAAGGGGATTCCCTAACTACAAAAGGAACCCCATAGGAAATGGCAAACTCATACACAGGATTCTGGAAGTGGCTAAACAACCATTATAGGTCATTCTTATTCATTGCAAGGAACACCAAAAGGCTACAACTGCCATAACCTAGGGAAACTTTCTGGCAGATTCAGCAGCCTGGCAGGCAGCCCTTGAAACGCCATCGTTATTGTTCATTTTCCCCAACATACAGCCTATACGTTCCCAGGAGGAACAGACCTCACTTGCCTGGGCCAGCACAATTCAGGAAAAAATGGTTCCTCCAGAATGATAAACTTGCCTTGTCCAAGTTTTAAAAAGCTTCTGTATTTTTATATGTACACAACCATTTCCATACTGCCCCAACTAAAGCTCTTAAAAGCTTATATACATTCTCCCACCATGGCTTCCAACCTCAAAGATGTTACGAAGACATGCTCCCTTTGCACTCACGCTTCCCCTCAGGAAGCTATCAAATCACCTTCTTTCCCCACACACCAGGCCTGAGCATACCTGCTTGGCAGTACTGGCAAACCAGCTTCACCTACATTTCCCCTGTAAAACAAGTCTGGTACCTTTTGGCAATAGTTGACACATTCTCTGGTTAGATAAAAGTTGTCTGGCCAGGCGCAGTGGCTCAGGCCTGTAATACCAGCATGTTGGGAGGCCAAGGCAGGCAGATCACAAGGTCAGGAGTTTGAGATCAACATGACCAACAGGGTGAAGTCCCCTCTCTACTAAAAATACAAAAATTATCAGGGCATGGTGTGCACTCAGGAGGCTGAGACAGGAGAATTGCTTCAACTCAGGAGGCAGAGCTTGCAGTGAGCTGAGATTGCACCACTGTACTCCAGTCTGGGTGACAGAGCAAGACTCTGTCTCCAAAAAACAACTAAACTGAAAAAAACTGCTTCTCCTACCATCACCAAAAAGGCACATACTGTCACTTCTATTCTCCTCACGCATTATCCCCCGGTTTGGACTCCCCTCTTGATCCAGTCAAACAATGGGCCAGCATCTTTTTTGCAGGTTAACCAACAGCTGGTGAAGGTTATAAACATTAAATGGACATTCCATATTCCTTATTGTCCACCAATCTTTAGGTAAAATTAAACTGCCAATGCCCCTTTAAAACAACAACTAACCAAACTCTCCCCTACAAGTTAAGATGCCCTGGACTTCCCTTTTGCCATTGGTCCTCATGTGTTTACAAGCCATGCCCTGAAAGTTCCTCAGTCTAAGCCCATTTAAACACATGGACATATGCCTCTTCATCGTCTAGAATCTTCCTATACCTCTTCCTCCTTCTACACAGATTACTTGGTTAACACTACACCTCACTCAACATCTAATAAGACAGTACACAAATGCTTACTTGTCCCAGCCCTGAAAGTCCACATCCTTAGAACACTCTTCCATGTCCCTACAACAAGGGGACCAGGTTTGGATGACAGACTTCTTGTACTCCTCTCTCCAACTTAAGGTGACAGGTTCTCAGCAGGTTATCCTAATCACTCCCCAAACAGTAAAACTAACATCATTTCCACACTGGATACAACATTGCAAACTAAAAAAAACACCAGATCCACATCCAGAAATTTCCTCTCCCAAAACTTTTCCCTGTCCCTCATAGGACCAACCTCACTGTACATAACAAAAATTCCAAAAGTCACCAATCCAGAAGGCCCTGGTTCATAACACTCTCTGACAACATCAATTTCAAATCATTTATCTCACATATTGTTTCAGATCTTTCCTAGTATTCTCTCCCCACGTCCATGGATAGTCCACTCCAATTCCTCACATTAATCCAGGAGGTATGGCTGCAGGACACCTTCCAGGATCTCACTCCTCCTAAAATCTTTGTTTTTTTCTTTTTGTCCCCTTTGTCTATGAGATACTGTCCCTACCCCCAACTCTGGCAGTTGTGCCCCCTTTGTAAACTTCACACACTGCCTCTTAAATCAGTCATACTTTTCTCTGCCTTCCATCTGATAAAATTGTTGTCCACACAAATGCAGCAGTTCATAGCACTTTCTGTTAACCCAATGGCAAAAACACAGTCCAAAATGAAGCTGCATCTCATCTACTTGGTGAATTCCTTCCTAAAACCTGTTTATAATTTTGCTCAGCTAAACACTTTTCCCCCAGTGAGCAAATACACCCACAGGTGATTTCACCATGAGGTGAAGACCTCATGGCCTCTAAACTAAACGTGTTACAAGCCAGGTTTCATAAATCACTCTTTACCTATTTCTCCCCCTGCTGGAGCTGCTCTCCACACATCCAACTCAAAGGCACTCCCTGCAAAAAAAAAATACACAAACAATTCCCTTAACTGCAACATACATCCTTCTGCCTTATCAGGAACACAATGGCTATTAGTTAAGAAAAATCTACTTCTCTCTCTTTCTAAAAAACAAAACAGCCTTCACCTCCTGACCCCCAACAACATTCGCTATCAAACCCTCATAGGGGCTACCCTTGTTAACAGCTCTTCAACCTGGAAAAAATAAAAAGTCAGGACAAAAATTTTGTCAAGATTCAGCCCCCACCTTCTCATGGCTCGCTACCTTCAACTTTGCCTGTCAACCCCCAGCCTTTTTTGTATGTCACCAATTGTTATCTCTGCCTACCAGCCAATTGGTCAGGAACATGCACCTTGATATTTCAATTCCCAAACATTATCATTCTCCAAAATAACTAGACCATCCACGTTCCTTTAGCAGCTTCTATCTCATTTTCTTCCACATACATGAAGTGGGCTCTACATCTCATCCAGAGATTAAGCATCTCTGCCACACTTTGTACTGGAAGAGCAGGTATATCATCTTCAATAGCTCTCTATAAAAAAAACTCTACAGTCCTCTGTAACACCCTAGAGAACATGCATACTTCCATTACAAGCCTACAAAAGCAAATAGACTTCCTTGTGGGAGTCATGCTCCAAAACTGAAGGGCTGTAGGCCTCCTAACTGCTGAATGGGGGGAACATGTAAATATTTCCAAGAAAAATCATTTTATTAAGTCAATGAATCCAGCATTGTTCATGATGCAGCCCACAGAATCCATAACAGGGCTGCAACAATTCAACACCAAACTATTCACTCTTGGTAGCAGGGGTCATCTCTCCTAAAGTAGATACCTTGGGTAACCCCTTTCTTAGGGCCCCTAATTCTCTTCATTTGGCCCCTGTGTCCTCATCTTCATATCCCACTTTATCTCACAAAGACTGAACTCTCTTGCCCAAGCAACCACCTATAAACACATTGATACCATTCTTTTCCTCTGCCAGGTCCGGTATCAGTGCCTCCAGGAAAACAACTCTGAAATTGAACACCCACTGCTTCAAAACCCAACTATGAGTACACGGCCAGCTGCTATTCAGCCATAGGCATCCAGATAATCAACAATGATCCTCTTCATTCTGAAACTGAAAGGCAAGAATATTAGTCCAAACTGCAACATTTTGTAAGCTCTCTTCTCTTTTACAGACTTTGCAAGAATATTAGTCCAAGCTGCACCATTAGGCAAGTAAGCTTCCTGCTATTGTGCAGACCTTGGTCAAAATGAAACATCTGGTGGGGTTTCAGGCCATGAGAAACATCTTGCTTAACCACCTGACCACAAGGCAAAGGCCCAATCCCTGTCATATCTTGCTGGTCAAAGGTCCAAGGAACACCACAGTGACATCCCATTGGAACAAGGACCAGAACCACCTCATCATGGGAATATTTTATCAATATCCTGCCAGTAGCAAGCCATGCTACATAGACCCCTCCCATCCATAGCTGTAAGTAACCCCTGACTGTAAGCGGTAGTGAGCTCTGGCATTAGGCTTGTCTCCTACTTCTGTATGTTTTATGCTGGACATAAAGCCTACATTTGCTGTTGAGCCATTCTCTTTCTGTGTATGTGTCTCTCTTTAACCATTGCCTTCCCTTCAAAACCCAACACTGCTACTCAGAAGGCTGAAATGGGATGATTACTTGAACTCAGGATGGTGAGGCTGCAGTGGCTCATGATGACACCATGAATTTCAGCCTGGGTAAAAGAACAAGACTCTATCTCAAGTTAATAAAATAAATAAATAAAATGAAAATGAAAATAAAATTCTTATTTGCAACAAACTAGGCACATAAAGTCAATTACCCCATAATCTCACTAATATGTGTAATCTGAGAAAACTAAATTCATAAAACCAGAGTATAATAATGGTTACCAGGAAGGAGAAATAATGAGAGATGTCTGTCAAAGATTACAAAATTTTGGATACATAGACAAAACAAACTTAAGAGATGTGTTGTATAAACATGATTATACTTAGTAATATATTCCTGAAAATTGCTGAAAGTAGATAAGTATAGGAAGCAATGCATATGACAATTAGTTCTATGTAGCCATGTACAATGTACAGTAATTATTATCTCAAATGTATTTCCAGACCATAATTTTGTACATAATACATATATGTAATTTTTGTTAGTCAATTGAAACCCATAAAAATCATTTAAAAAATTTTTTTTAAAACTCAGTGGAATGATGTTATTTTTGCATCTAAAGTAATAACTAAAGTTGGTGAGTTTTTCAAATGCATATGGGACTACTCTCTCAAAATGATCATCCTTCACCTTTCATTTGGAGTTTTCTAAGCATTCCTGATTTCTGAGGCTCCCAGAAAGTGATTTTTGTTCACAGATAAGTTGTAAAATTATTATTGCTATGAGGAGATAGAGGCAGGAGACCTCGTATTCTGTCTTCTTGTTTATGTCACTCTTACATTCTTCTGGTTTTAAGGATAATTTTATCAAATATTCTATTCTTGCTTAGCATTAGTATTTTCTCTTAGTGTTTTAACTGTATCATTCCATACCCTTCTGAGCCACAAAGTTTTGCTGAGACATAAACTGGTAATATTATAAAAGTTCATTGTACATAAAGAGCCTCTGTTCTCTTGGTGCTTTCAACATTCTTTGTGGTTTTTCAAAATTTAATTATAATGTGTATCAGTTTGGGTCTCTGAATTTATTCTAGTAGATGCCATTTGAACTTCTTGAGACTGTATATCCATTTATTTTATCACATTTGTGACATTTTCAGCCATTCCTTTTTTCAAGTTGAAGCCCTCTTCTTTGACTCAGGCTGCAGTACACTGGCATAAATATTGGGGTTGCACCTTCAAACTCCTAGGCTCATGCAATCCTCACACCTCAGCTATTTGAGTAGCTGAGACTGTGTGCCCCTCCCTCCATATCTATTTTTATTTTTTTAAATGGGGTTCTGCTATATTGCAAATGCTAATCTCAAATTCCTAGCTTCAAGCAACTCTCCCATTTCAGCCTTCAACTCCTTGTGTACACAGGAGTGAATGTCTATGCTCAAGTCCTAATTTATCAAAAAGGATATCTGCTTTTTCTAGTTTCCTTTTGGAACTACTACAATGTATATATTGGTTCTATTTGATTATGTCTCATAAATACTTCAACCTCTCTTAATCTTTTTTCTCTTCTGACTCTGTATTTTCATATGGCCTGTTTAAAATTTTACTGATTGTCTGTTTGATGAAATCAGCTTTTGAACTGCTTTGGAATTTATTTTTCATTTTATTTTATTTTTTGATAAATAAAATACTTATTTTATTTTTTATTTTACTCTGTCATTCAGGCTGGGGTGCAGTGGCACACTCTCCGCTGACTACAACCTCCTCCTCCTGGGTTCAAGTGATTCTTATGCCTCAGCTTCCTGAGTAGCTGGAAATACAGGCATGCATCACCATGCCCAGCTAATTTTTGTATTTTTTAGTAGATACTGGTTTCACCATATTAGACAGGCTGGTCTTGAACTCTTGACCTCATGATCCACCCACCTCGGCCTCCAAAAGTGCTGGGATCACAGCTGTGATCCACTATGTCAGGCCTATAGACATTTTATCAATTCAGTTGTTGACATCTTTATCATAGTTAACTTTTTTTTTTTTTTTGGAGACAGAGTCTTGCTCTGTCGCCCAGGCTGGAGTGCAGTGGCTAGATCTCAGCTCACTGCAAGCTCCGCCTCCTGGGTTCCCGCCATTCTCCTGCCTCAGCCTCCCGAGTAGCTGGGACTACACATGCCCGCCACCGCGCCCGGCTAGTTTTTTGTATTTTTTAGTAGAGACAGGGTTTCACCACGTTAGATGGGATGGTCTCAATCTCCTGACCTCGTGATCCTCCCGTCTCGGTCCCCCAGAGTGCTGGGATTACAGGCTTGAGCCACCGCACCCGGCATCTCAGTTAATTTTTAAATGGTTCTATTTATGTATGAATATTCTTATATTCAAATATCTTTCATACTTCACTTTTTTCTGTTTTTTACCTTATTGTTTTCCCATTAACTGACTTTTTTGAAGCCCTTGCCAAGTAATCTGTAGATTCAATTTTTAAGGTTGATTATTAAAATTTACTTTACAAATAAATACATAACAAAGAAGCAGTTTCTTTGTTTGCATGTAATCTTTGTTGAGATTCAGGCATTAGGGGAAAAAAAAGCCACCTCCACTAGTCTTCACAAACTTTCCCTGTGCAGGTAAAAGCCATCATTAACCAGCCCATCTACAGATTTTGAAGATTTTTTCAAACTTTTCATAGGAATGCATCTTTTCTACATTTGTGTATTTCCAGTCAAAGAGAGATGCCCAGATTTTATTCTTGGGAACTTGTAGTCTTATTATTTCTCTGAATTTTGTTCATGGTACAGTAGTTTTCCAGTATCTGCCATATCATGGGTTCTGTTGTTCTTGACAATACACAACCTGTCCTTCAAACCTTGTCTCTGTCCCATTTGCTATCTTTGGGAAACAGAGATATAAACCATTTCTTGAGCAGCATCTCAGCAAGCCAGAACACTGCAAACACATTTGACTTTTATTATTAAAAATTAAGAGATAAATCTTTGCTAATATGAGGGGAGAAAGTCAACAGACATGTGCAGAGAATGCAGATATCTTCAATAAAATTTTACCCAAGGGGAAAAAATTTATAAAAATAAACAATAATCAAACTGTCAAAAACTTTGGTCAAAGAAAAAATTCTTAGATCTACAAGAAGTAATAAGTATATCAAAAGATGGCCAAATAGGAACAGCTCCAATCTCCAACTCCCAGCGCGAGTGACACAGAAGACAGGTGATTTCTGCATTTTCAACTGAGGTACTGGGTTCATCTCACTAGGGAGTGTGGGGCAATCGGTGCTGGTCAGCTGCTGCAGCCCCTCCAGTGAGAGCTGAATCAGGGCAAGGCATCACCTCACCTGGGAAGCCAAGGGGGAAGGGAATCCCTTTTCCTAACCAGGGGAACTGAGACACACAACACCTGGAAAATCGGGCAACTCCCACCTCAATACTGCGCTTTACCAAGGATCTTAGCAAAGGGGCACACCAGGAGACTATATCCCACACCTGGCTGGGAGGGTCCCACACCCAGGGAGCCTCCCTCATTGCTAACACAGCAGTCTGCGATCTCCAGCCAGGCAGCAGCCAGGCAGGGGGAGGGGGGCCCGCCATTGCTGAGGCGTAAGTAGATAAACAAAGCAGCTGGGAAGCTCGAACTGGGTGGAGCTCACAGCAGCTCAAGGAGTCCTGCCTGTCTCTGCAGACTCCACCATGGGGACAGGGCACAGCTAAACAACAACAACAACAACAAAAAGCAGCAGAAACCTCTGCAGACACAAATGACTCTGTCTGACAGCTTTGAAGAGAGCAGTGGATCTCCCAACACGGAGGTTGAGATCTGAGAATAGACAGACTGCCTGCTCAAGTGGGTCCCTGACCCCTGAGTAGCCTAACTGGGAGACATCCCCCACTAGGGGCAGACCGACACCTCACACCTCACACGGTGGAGTACACCCCTGAGAGGAAGCCTCCAAAGCAAGAATCAGACAGGTACACTCGCTGTTCAGAAATATTCTATCTTCTGCAGCCTCTGCTGCTGATACCCAGGCAAACAGGGTCTGGAGTGGACTTCAAGCAATCTCCAACAGACCTACAGCTGAAGGTCCTGACTGTTAGAAGGAAAACTAAAAAACAGGAAGGACACCCACACTAAAACCCCATCTGTACGTCACCATCATCAAAGACCAGAGGCAGACAAAACCACAAAGATGGGGAAAAAGCAGGGAAGAAAAGCTGGAAATTCAAAAAATCAGAGTGCATCTCCCCCTGCAAAGGAACGCAGCTCATCGCCAGCAATGGATCAAAGCTGGACAGAGAGTGACTTTGACGAGATGAGAGAAGAAGCCTCCAGTACATAAAACTTCTCAGAGCTAAAGGAGGAATTACGTACTCAGCGCAAAGAAACTAAAAATCTTGAAAAAAGAGTGGAAGAATTGATAATTAGAATAATTACTAGAGAAAAGGCCATAAATGAACTGACAGAGATGAAAACCATGACATGAGAAATAAGTGACAAATGCACAAGCTTCAGTAACCAACTCGATCAACTGGAATAAAGAGTATCAGCGATTGAGGATCAAATGAATTAAATGAAGCAAGAAGAGAAATCTAAAGAAAAAAAGAAGAAAAAGAAATGAACAAAGCCTGCAATCAATATGGGATTATGTAAAAAGACCAAATCTACATCTGACTGGGGTGCCTGAAAGTGAGGGGGAAAATGGAATCAAGTTGGAGAACACTCTGCAGGATATCATCTAGGAGAACTTCCCTAACATAGTCGGGCAGGCCAACATTCAAATTCAGGAAATACAGAGAATGCCACAAAGATACTCCTCGAGAAGAGCAACTCCAAGACACATAATTGCCAGATTCACCAAAGCTGAAGTGAAGGAAAAAATCTTAAGGGCAGCCAGAGACAAAGGTCGGGTTACCCAAAAAGGAAAGCCCATCAGACTAACAGTTGATCTCTCAGCAGAAACTCTACAAGCCAGAAGAGAGTGGGGGCCAATATTCAACATTCTTAAAGAAAAGTATTTTAAACCCAGAATTTCATATCCAGCCAAACTAAGTTTCATAAGTGAAGGAGAAATAAAATCCTTTACAGATAAGCAAATGCTTAGAGATTTTGTCACCACTAGGCCTGCCTTACAAGAGACCCTGAAGGAAGCACTAAATATGGAAAGGAACAACCAGTACCAGCCATTAAAAAAACATGCCAAAATGTAAAGACCATTGAGGCTAGGAAGAAACTGCATCAACTAACGAGCAAAATAACCAGTTAATATCATAATGGCAGGATCAAGTTCACACATAACAAGCTTAACCTTAAATGTAAATGGACTAAATGCTCCAATTAAAAGACACAGACTGGCAAACTGGATAAAAAGTCAAGACCCATCCGTCTGCTGTATTCAGGAGACCCATCTCACACGCAGAGACATACATAGGCTCAAAATAAAGGGATGGAGGAAGATTTACCAAGCAAATGGAGAACAAAAAAAAGCGGGGGTTGCAATACTAGTCTCTGATAAAACAGACTTTAAACCATCAAAGATCAAAAGAGACAAAGAAGGCCATTACATAATGGTAAAGGGATCAATTCAACAGGAAGAGCTAACTATCCTAAATATATATGCACCCAATACAGGAGCACGCAGATTCATAAAGCAAGTCCTTAGAGACTTACAAGGAGGCTTAGACTCCCATACAATAATAATGGGAGACTTCAACACTCCACTGTCAATATTACACAGATCAATGAGACAGAAAGTTAACAAGGATATCCAGGAATTGAACTCATCTCTGCAGCAAGCAGACCTAATAGACATATATAGAACTCTCCACCCCAAATCAAAAGAATATACATTCTTCACAGCACCACATCGTACTTACTCCAAAATTGACCACATAATTGGAAGTAAAGCACTCCTCAGCAAATGTACAAGAACAGAAATTATAACAAACTGTCTCTCAGACCACAGTGCAATTAAACTAGAACTCAGGACTAAAAAACTCAATCAACACCGCTCAACTACATGGAAACTGAACAACCTGCTCCTGAATGACTACTGGGTACATAACAAAATGAAGGCAGAAATAAAGATGTTCTTTGAAACCAATGAGAACAAAGATACAACATACCAGAATCTCTGGGACACATTTAAAGCAGTGTGTAGAGGGAAATTTATAGCACTAAATGCCCACAAGAGAAAGCAGGAAAGATCTAAAATTGACACTCTAACATTGCAATTAAAAGAACTAGAGAAGCAAGAGCAAACACATTCGAAAGCTAGCAGAAGGCAAGAAATAACTAAGATCAGAGCAGAACTGAAGGAGATAGAGACACAAACAACCCTCCAAAAAATCAATGAATCCAGGAGTTGGTTTTTTGAAAAGATCAACAAAATTGACAGACCACTAGCAAGACTAATAAAGAAGAAAAGAGAGAAGAATCAAATCGATGCAATTAAAAATGATAAAGGGGATATCACCACCGACCCCACAGAAATACAAACTACCATCAGAGAATACTATAAACACATCTACGCAAATAAACTGGAAAATCGAGAAGAAATGGATAATTTCCTGGACACTTACACTCTTCCAAGACTAAACCAGGAAGAAGTTGAATCCCTGAATAGACCAATAACAGGCCCTGAAATTAAGGCAATAATTAATAGCCTACCAACCAAAAAAAGTCCAGGACCAGATGGATTCACAGCTGAAATCTACCAAAGGTACAAGGAAGAGTTTGTACCATTCCCTCTGAAACTATTCCAATCGATAGAAAAAGAGGGAATCCTCCCTAACTCATTTTATGAGGCCAACATCATCCTGATACCAAAGCCTGGCAGAGACACAACAAAAAAAGAGAATTTTAGACCAATATCCCTGATGAACATTGATGCAAAAATCCTCAATAAAATACTGGCAAACCGGATTCAGCAACACATCAAAAAGCTTATCCACCATGATCCAGTGGGCTTCATCCCTGGGATGCAAGGCTGGTTCAACATTCGCAAATCAATAAACATAATCCAGCATATAAACAGAACCAAAGACAAGAACCACATGATTATCTCAATAGATGCAGAAAAGGCTTTTGACAAAATTCAACAGCCCTTCATGCTAAAAATGCTCAATAAATTCGGTATTGATGGAACGTACCTCAAAATCATAAGAGCTATTTATGACAAACCCACAGCCAATATCATACTGAATGGGCAAAAACTGGAAAAATTCCCTTTGAAAACTGGCACAAGATAGGGATGCCCTCTCTCACCACTCCTATTCAACATAGTGTTGGAAGTTCTGGCTAGGGCAATCAGGCAAGAGAAAGAAATCAAGGGTATTCAGTTAGGAAAAGAAGAAGTCAAACTGTCCCTGTTTGCAGATGACATGATTGTATATTTAGAAAACCCCATTGTCTCAGCCCAAAATCTCCTTAAGCTGATAAGCAACTTCAGCAAAGTCTCAGGATACAAAATTAATGTGCAAAAATCACAAGCATTCTTATACACCAGTAACAGACAAACAGAGAGCCAAATCAGGAATGAACTTCCATTCACAATTGCTTCAAAGAGAATAAAATACCTAGGAATCCAACTGACAAGGGATGTAAAGGACCTCTTCAAGGAGAACTACAAACCCCTGCTCAGTGAAATAAAAGAGGACACAAACAAATGGAAGAACATACCATGCTCATGGATAGGAAGAATCAATATCGTGAAAATGGCCATACTGCCCAAGGTAATTTATAGATTTAATGCCATCCCCATCAAGCTACCAATGAGTTTCTTCACAGAATTGGAAAAAACTGCTTTAAAGTTCATATGGAACCAAAAAAGAGCCCGCATCTCCAAGACAATCCTAAGTCAAAAGAACAAAGCTGGAGGCATCACGCTACCTGACTTCAAACTATACTACAAGTCTACAGTAACCAAAACAGCATGGTCCTGGTACCAAAACAGAGATATAGACCAATGGAACAGAACAGAGTCCTCAGAAATAATACCACACATCTATAGCCATCTGATCTTTGACAAACCTGAGAGAAACAAGAAATGGGGAAAGGATTCTCTATTTAATAAATGGTGCTGGGAAAATTGGCTAGCCATAAGTAGAAAGCTGAAACTGGATCCTTTCCTTACTCCTTACATGAATATTAATTCAAGATGGATTAGAGACTTAAATGTTAGACCTAATACCATAAAAATCCTAGAGGAAAACCTAGGTAGTACCATTCAGGACATAGGCATGGGCAAAGACTTCATGTCTAAAACACCAAAAGCAACAGCAGCAAAAGCCAAAATTGAAAAATGGGATCCAATTAAACTAAAGAGCTTCTGCACAGCAAAAGAAACTGCCATCAGAGTGAACAGGCAACCTACAGCATGGGAGAAAATTTTTGCACTCTACTCATCTGACAAAGGGCTAATATCCAGAACCTACAAAGAACTCAAACAAATTTACAAGAAAAAAACAAACAACCCCATCAAAAAGTGGGCAAAGGATATGAACAGACATTTCTCAAAAGAAGACATTCATACAGACAACAGACACATGAAAAAATGCTCATCATCACTGGCCATCAGAGAAATGCAAATCAAAACCACAATGAGATACCATCTCACACCAGTTAGAATGGCGATCATTAAAAAGTCAGGAAACAACAGGTTCCAGAGAGGAAGTGGAGAAATAGGAACACTTTTACACTGTTGGTGGGATTGTAAACTAGTTCAACCATTATGGAAAACAGTATGGCGATTCCTCAAGGATCTAGAACTAGATGTACCATATGACCCAGCCATCCCATTACTGGGGATATACCCAAAGGATTATAAATTATGCTGCTATAAAGACACATGCACACGTATGTTTATTGCAGCACTATTCACAATAGCAAAGACTTGGAATCAACCCAAATGTCCATCAGTGACAGATTGGATTAAGAAAATGTGGCACATATACACCATGGAATACTATGCAGCCATAAAAAGGATGAGTTTGTGTCCTTTGTAGGGACATGGATGCAGCTGGAAACCATCATTCTTAGCAAACTATCACAAGAACAGAAAACCAAACACCACATGTTCTCACTCATAGGTGGGAACTGAACAATGAGATCACTTGGACTCGGGAAGGGGAACATCACACACCGGGGCCTATCATGGGGAGGGGGGAGGGGGGAGGGATTGCATTGGGAGTTATACCTGATGTAAATGACGAGTTGATTTGTGCAGCACACCAACGTGGCATAAGTATACATGTGTAACAAACCTGCATGTTATGCACATGTACCCTACAACTTAAAGTATAATAATAATAAATAAATTAAAAATAATAAATAAATAAATAAAAATTTAAAAAAATTAAAAAAATAAAAAAAAAGAAAAATTAAATGTCAAGAGAACCCAGAGAGAAAGATTGCATTACCCACAAAGGGAAGCCCATTAGAATAACAGCAGATCTATTGGCAGAAACATTACAAGTCAGAAGAGTTTCTTCAACATTCTTAAAGAAAATAATTCTCAACCCAGAATTTCATATCCAGCCAAACTAACCTTCATAAATGAAGTAGAAATAAAATCCTTTACAGAAAAGCAAATGCTGAGAGATTTGTCACCACCAAGCCTACCTTACAAGAGCTCCTGAAGAAAGCACTAAACATGGAAAGAAACAAACAGTACCAGCCACTGCAAAAACATGCCACATTGTAAAGTCCATTGTTGCTATGAAAAAACTGCACCAATTAATGGGCAAAGCAACCAGCTTACATCATAATGACAGGATAAAATTCAGACATAACAATATTAACATTAAATGTAAATTACCTAAATGTCCCAATTAAAAGACACAGATCGGCAAATTGGACAGTCAAGACCCATCAGTGTGCTGTATTGAGGAGATCCACCTCACGTGCAGAGACACATAGGCTAATAAAGGAATGGAGGAAGATCTACCAAGCAAATGGAAAGCAGGAAAAAAAGAAGAGCAGAGGTTGCAATCCTAATCTCTGATAAAACAGACTTTAAACCAAGAATGATCAAAAGAGTCAAAGAAGGTCATTACATAAGGGCAAAGGGATCAATTCAACAAGAAGAGCTAACTATCCTAAATATATATGCATTCAATACAGGAATACCCAGATTCATAAAGCAAATCCTTAGAGTCCTATAAAGAGACTTAAGACTCCCACACAATAATAATGGAAGACTTTAACACCCCACGGTCAATATTAGAAAGATCAATGAGACAGGAGGTTAACAAGGATATCCAGGACTTGAACTCAGCTCTGCACCAAGCAGACCTAATAGATATCTACAGAACTCTCCACCCCAAATCAACAGAATATACATTCTTCTCAGCACCACACTGCACTTATTCTAAAATTGACCACATAAATGGAAGTAAAGCACTCCTCAGCAAATATAAAAGAAGAGAAATCACAACAAACTGTCCCTCAGACCACAGGGCAAGCAAATTAGAATTGAGGATTAAGAAACTCACACAAAACCACACAAATGCTTGGAAACTGAACAACCTGCTCCTGAATGAGTACTGGGTAAATAATGAAATGAAGGCAGAAATAAAAGATGCTCTTTGAATCCAATGAGAACAAAGACAGAATGTACCAGAATATCTGGGACACATTTAAAGCAGTTTGTAGAGGAATACTCATAGCAGTAAATGCCCACAAAAGAAAAAAGGAAAGATGTAAAATTGACACACTAATATCACCATTAAAAGAACTAGAGAACAAGAGCAAACAAATTCAAAAGCTAGCAGAAGAGAAGAAATAACTAAGATCAGAGCAAATCTGAAGGAGATAGAGACATAAAAACTCCTTAAAAAACCAATGAATCCAGGAGCTGGTTTTTGGAAAAGATCAACAAAATTGATAGACCACTAGCAAAACTAATAAAGAAGAAAAGAGGGAAGAATCAACTAGATGCAACAAAAATAATGATAAACTTGATATCACCACCAATCCCACAGAAATACAAACTACCAAGAGAGAATACTATAAACACCTCTACGCAAATAAACTAAATAATCGAGAGGAAATGGATAAAGTCCTGGACACCTACACCATCCCAAGACCAAACCAGGAAGAAGTTGAATCTCTGAGTAGACCAATAAGAGACTCTGAAATTGAGGCAAAAGAAGTCCAAGACCAGATGGATTCACAGCCAAATTCTATCAGAGGTACAAAGAGGAGCTGGTGCCATTCCTTCTGAAACTATTCCAATCAATAGAAAAAGATGGAATTCTTTCTAACTCATTTTATGAGTCCAGCATCATCCTGATACCAAAGCCTGGCTGACACACAACAACAGCAACAAATCTTTGACCGATATCCCTGATGAAATGAACATTGATGCGAAAATCCTCAATAAAATACTGGTAAACTGAATTCAGCCACACGTCAAAAAGCTTATCCACCATGATCATGTCAGCTTCATCCCTGGGATGCAAGGCTGGTTCAACATACGCAAATCAATAAATATAATCCATTACATAAACAAACCAATGACAAATAGCACATGATTATCACAATAGATGCAGAAAGGGCCTTTGACAAAATTTCACAGCCCTTCATGCTAAAAACCTCAATAAACTAGGTATTGATGGAATAAATCAAAATAATAAGAGCTAATTATGACAAATGCACAGTCAAAATCATACTGAATGGTAAAAAACTGGAAGCATTCCCTTTGAAAACCAGAACACAAGAAGTATGCCCTCTCTCACCACTCCTATTTAACACAGTGTTGGAAGTTCTAGCCAGGGCAATCAGGCAAGACAAAGAAATAAAGGGTATTCAGTATGGAAAAAAGGAAGTCAAATTGTCCCTGTTTGCAGATGACATGATTGTATATTTAGAAAACCCCATCATCTCAGCTCCAAATCTTAAGCTGATAAGCAATTTTAGTAAAGTCTCAGGATACAAAATCAAAGTGCAAAAAATCACAAGCATTCCTATACATCTACACTAAACAGAGAGCCAAATCATGAGTGAACTCCCATTCATTAAAAAGTCAGGAAACATTCATTAAAAAGTCAGGAAACAATGCTGGAGAGGATGTGGAGAAATAGGGACATTTTTACACTGTTGGTGGGACTGTAAACTAGTTCAAACATTGTGGAAGACAGTGACACAATTCCTCAAGGATCTAGAATTAGAAATAATATTTGACCCAGCAGTCCCATTACTAGGTATATACGCCAAGGATTATAAGAATGCTGCTGTAAAGACACATGCACATATGTGATTATTGTGGCACTGTTCACAATAGCAAAAACTTCGAACCAACTTGATTGTCCATTAACAATGGACTGGATTAAGAAATTGTGGCCCATATATGCTATGGAATACTAAGCAGTCATAAAAAAGGATGAGTTCATGTTCTTTGCAAGGACATAGATGCAGCTGAAAACCATCATTCTCAGCAAATGTGTTCTCACTCATAGGTGGGAACTGAACAGAACACTTAGACACATGGCAAGGAACATCACACACCAGGGCCTATCAGGGGGTAGGGTGATAAGAGAGGGATAGCATTAGGACAAATATCTAATGTAAATGACAAGTTGATGGGTGCAGCAAACCGACTTGGCACATGTATACCTATGTAACAAACCTGCACGTTGTCCACATGTATCCTAGAACTTAAAGTATAGTAATAATAAAAAAGAAACTCACATTACTAATAAAGACACTTACATAGTTATGCAGAGAACTGGAAAAAGATATCTTCAGAAATGAAAACTAAAACTAGCATAAATAGCTACAGTTATATTCGATAAACCCCACACTTCAAATTGGAAACAGTTGGCCCAGCACAGTGGCTTGTACTTGTAATTTCAGTGGTTTGGGAAGGCAAGCAGGAGGTCCACTTGATCCTTGGAGTTTGAATCCAGTTTAGGCAACAGGTTCATAGAGATCTGCTTCTCTACAACCAAACAAAAAATGATGTTAAATTTAAAATTAAGAGAAGTGAAAATCAAAAAAACACAATTAGATGTTATCTCAAATCTGTCAGAATGGAAAAAGTTAAAACAGAAACAATCAGACAAGACTGCAGAGAAAAGAGAATGTTTGTACGCTGTTGCTGAGAATGTAAGTTCAGCAACTGTGGAAGGCAGTTTGGAGATTTTTCAAGAACTTAAAACAGAACTACTGTTGAGCTAGCAATCCTATTTCCGAATATATACTCAAAGGAAAATAAACATTTGACCAAAAAGACCCATACATCTATTTTTATAACAGCAAAGAAATGAAATCAATCTTATCCTCCTTAATGGTGGATTGCATAAAGAAATATGATACACATACACAATGCAACACTATGCAGTCATAAAAAGGAATTAAATTATGTCTTTTGTAACATGAATGCAGCTAGGGGCCATTATCCTAAGGAAATTAACACAGAAACTGAAAATCAAATATGGCATGTTCTCACTTACTTACGACTCATGCAGACCTAGACTGCCCAGAAGAGCAAGCTCTCTTGGGTATATGTTTCATTACACAATCTGCCCCTGATGTTAAAAAAAAAAAAAAAAAAACCCTACAAAAAGCCATCATGGGACCCCAAATCTCTATGAGTTGAGTCAATTGTTAAATGTGGTCTTCAAAGTTTACAACAATAGAGATAAAGCAAAAGAGGTGAAAGTAGACCCCAGAATTAATATCTCCAAATGCAATTATTAACAAATCCCTTAATCCTTTTTCACCATCAGGGTTATCTATGCCTAGAAAGTGCCACAAGATCAGCCACCAGGATGCCTAGACAATAGACTCTGACTCACCATACACTGGACCAGAATCACTGGGCCTACTATAAGCAAAAGGGCCATTAACAATAATTTCCTAACTCTCCCTGAAAAAAGAAAGAGAAAAAATCTCCCTGTTACTTCTAGAGCTAACAGCCTTCATTCACTAGCCCCAAAGACATATCTTGCCCAAGTAAGTTTACTGGGATTCTTGGACGCTTGACCTGATGGAGAGCTTCTTGCAGTGGAGGACAAGTGGACAATTTTTATGAGTCTGTGCTGCTGGGTGAGCTCTCAGGTTGCTCATTGCTCAAAGTCTCCCATTGAACAATGCTCTTCACCCCTTCCCTTTCTTTTTTCTTTTTCTTTTCTTTTCTTTTTATTCTTTTTTTGAGATGGAGTCTTGTTCTGTCACCCAAGCTGGAGTGCAATGGCACAATTTCAGCTCACTGCAACCTCTGCCTCTTGGGTTCAAGATATTCTCTGGCCTCACCCTCCTGAGTAGCTGGGACTACAGGTGCTCACCACCACATCCAGCTAATTTTTATATTTTTAGTAGAGATGAGGTTTCACCATATTGGCCAGGCTGGATTAAACTCCTGACCTTGTGATCTGCCTGCCTCAGCCTCCCAAAGTGCTGGAATTACAGGCATGAGCCACAGCGCCTGGCACTGCTTCCCTTTCTTATCTGATACTATGCAATCCCCTTCCCTGTCTCTTTCTATTTTCCATGGCTACTGGGGCAAAAAAAAAAAAAAAAAAAAAGCCATGTATATGTGCTACAATTTTGTAAATAATTTGCATTCTGTTTTCTCCCGTAGGTTAAAACCATACTTAATGTGTTTGGTTAAGTGTGTACACAGGTATTTTGGTGTATGTTAAGTCTAACATGCTATCAAATTGGCTTATAAATTAAAGAGCACTCACAAATTAATCAAGGCTTGTCTAAACTTATTATAAAAAGAATGTTGTATCTTCTAAAATGAACACTCATATTTTTATGAAAGTAAATAATTAATGTTCTTAGATTTTAAAATGGTTGAAATGGTTTTAAATGGGGACTAGCTCTGTGTGGTATCTTGCTTTTTGGAGGTTGTCTAGAAAAAGTGTTGTAAGTCAAAAAGTTAAATACATGTGAATAGAACCAATGCTTAGTGAGTTTTTATATAGTTAAAAATCTTAAAATTATCAAATGATTTTCATCTATAGAATTCCAATGTCTGCTGAACAGGTTAGGACTTCTTGCTTCCTATATTTTATATAAAATATCCCAAAGAAATGTATTCTTTATTGAGAAAATGATTTCTGTCTAATTCCAAAGTTATGAAAATGGAAGTTCAAAATATGATATCAGTGGTAGAAAAAATAAATGTTGAGAATTTTATGAATAGAAAATATGCATTTTTTTTTTTTTTGCTAGGAAGAATATATGAAGAAGGAGTAATTTGTTATAAGGAGAGATACTTCTAGTAAATTCTCATTCTAGAGTAGAAAGATTGGTTATTAAGAAAGAGATAGTATAAAAGAAGTCAGAAAGTCCAAACATGTTGTACATGATCTGTGTAAGCTGTGGTAAGGTTCATAAAGTGGAATTTATAAAAGTAACTTTGTGTGTGATTGAGCAAACTATACCTAAAAGGAAATTGCTTATAACAGTCTCTCTTAAGAAAAAAAAGAAAGGTCTATGTGTTAAAACCAAACTTTCTTGAAATTAATTTGCTAAATTGCCAGTTTTATTTTTCAATCTTTCAATCTATTTCTTTAAAAAAATTATCAGATTTATATGACTATCTCCTTTAGCTTTTTGTCAGCTCCTGTGAGTTTTTCTCTGATTTTCATTGTTTTTGTTCCCTGGTGCTAAGGTGTTTTGTCTTAATTTTATGCCTACATTCACAAGGTTCTCCAGCATGCAAATGAAATATTGCCTTTCTCCACAAGGGAAAGAAGTGGCTCCCTGTTCAACCAAAAGACTTAGTTTTACTAAAAAGAAGAATTCTTGAGGATCAATTTCAATAAAATTGTAATTTTCATTGGGTATTGTTAAATACCATCACCACTGTTAAACATCAGAAAATAACTACTAGGATAGACCTATCAACGATTAAACCTGTTTCTTATGAGTCATAGCCACAGAAGGAGGATGCCACAATCTATCTCAGTGAACCTCAAGAAAACTTTCATTACCTGTTTTAAAGAATCAACACTTAATTAGAGTGGTAATGTGCTGCTGCATGTGGGAATAGAGACATTATTTTCATCATCTTCATGACTGTAATACTTCTTTTCCATCACTTTAACCAGCCACCTCTTCCTGGAAAACGCCTCTCCTGTTCTTCTTAGATGTAGAGACCATCTAAGGCTCAACCAGACACTAGGCTACCATTTTAGTGTTCTTTCCTTTCTAAATTATCTTGATTCAGGGTGAGTGGAAAGTGCCAAGACCCGCTCAGTCATGGAGAACTGAACTTAGTGGTGCTAGAGGAATTAAAGACACACAAACAGAAATATGGTGTGTGGAGTGGGAAATCAGGAGACCCATAGCCTTCAGAACTGAGAGCCCCCAAATGGAGATTTACCAACATATTTATTGACAGCAATCCAGTAATAAGCATTATTTCTATAGATTATAGTTTATCGAAAAGTATTCCTTATGGGAAACAAAGGGATGGGCCAAAACAAACGAATGGGGTTTTTGCACCAATGTTGTCTCATTAAAACAGAGTAGAAGTTTCTCTGTGATGCTCTGAAACAAATATAAATGCTCAGTTTCTGGGCCACAGTGTAGTAAATGGAATTTCACTTGTGAGGAGACCATATACGGTGCCTTCTCCCAGATTAGAAAATACAAATGAAAAACAACTACTTAGTCTGTGAAGATGAGAGTATTATCCTCTTTTAAAAAATGGAGATTGTTATGGCACTCCCAGTGAAACAGGAAAAATATCTCCATAGATTCAACTTGGCCTAGCAAAGGATTAGCATCACACCATGCTGGCCCCCTTTTTATACCCCAATTTGGCTCCTTTTTGTTTGTGGCCATGAATAGAAAGGAGTCATGCTTTGTGACTACTTCCAGCTGCCTGGGGAGCCACATGTTCTTTCAGCAGTAGCTTTCACTTATATTTGAAAACTTCAAAAAGACAAGAATGTAATTGGCCACTCGTGCCCCTCTGGGTGTCACTGTCTATTACCCCATAGGACCTTAGAATACCAAAAGTAAGCAAGCAATAGGGTTATTTCTGGCAGAAATCAAGGCAGCAATAATTTCTGAATAATATCACTTTGGGGATCTTGAGGCCACTTGTATCTGGGTGCCTAGATATTTTGCTTGCCTTCAGAAACTTACCTAGAATTTTTTGTTAAATAGGTTTTAAAATCATTTTATTTTCTCTGCCTTTTGTTACACAAATAATGCCAATATTTGCTCTAGGTTTTCTCAAATGTCATAAATTCTTTCCTCAATCTCTTTTAGCTTTAAGTCTTTCAAAAGTCTAAGTTTTGAGATTCTTCTGCTTGATATACTTTAATATTGAGAATTTCAGAAGTTATTTTTAATTCTATGAGTTCCTTAGTTTCAGTAATTATTTCTTCATTTTACATTAAAAACACTCTAGCAACTTTCTTATATATATTCTCAATTGGTTTTCTGATTTCTATGTCTTATTTTTCACAAGTATCTCAAAAGTTTCTACAAAATCAGCCATTTGAATTATTTATCTGGAATGTAATTATTATTATTTGTTATTGTTATAGGTTTGGTGTGTACAAGTGCAGTTTTCTTACATGGATATATTGCATAGTGGTGAAGTATGGGCTTTTAGTGTACTCACCATCTGAATAGTGAATATTGAACACAATAAGTACTCTTTCATCATTCACACCCTTCCCAAATTCTTACCTTTTGGAACCTTCAACATTTATTATTCCACTCTGTGTGTCCATGTGTATCCATTTATCAGCTTCTACTTAAAATAAAAATCATGTAGTGTGTGGTTTTTGTCTCTTACTAATTTCATTTAGAATAATGGCATTCATTCCATCTATGTTGCTGCAAAACACATAGTTTCATTGTTTTTTTAATTATGACTGAGTACTCTTCCATGATGTGTGTATGTTTGTAATGTATCAAAATCCAATTATTTGTTAATAGATTTTAGGTTGATTTTATGTCTTTACTATGCTGAATGGTGCAGTCGTCTTTGTGACATAATGATTTCTTTACCTTTGGGTAGATATTCAGGAGTGAGATTGCTGAATTGGAGGATTGTTCTATTTACAGTTCTTTCAGGAATTCTCTATTTTGTTTTCCACAGAGAATGCAGTAATTAAACTTCCCACCAATGCTGTATACGTATTTTCTTTCTTTCACATGCTTGCCAACATTTATTACTTTTTGACTAATAATAATGAACGTTTGAACTGGTGTAACATGGTATTTCATAATTTTAATTTGGATATCTCTGTTGACAGTGAATGATGTTGAGCATTTTATTTATTGGCCACTTGTGTATCTTCTTTTGAAAAAGAATGTCTGTTTCTTTTCCTTGACTACTTTTTTTTTTAAAAAAAATTATACTTTGGCCGGGCGCGGTGGCTCAGGCCTGTAATCTCAGCAGTTTGGGAGGCCGAGACGGGTGGATCACGAGGTCAGGAGATCGAGATCATCCTGGTGAAACCTAACATGGTGAAACTCCGTTTCTACTAAAAAATACAGAAAACTAGCCGGGCGCGGTGGCGGGCGCCTGTAATCCCAGCTACTCAGGAGGCTGAGGCAGGAGAATGGCATAAACCCGGGAGGCGGAGCTTGCAGTGAGCTGAGATCCGGCCACTGCACTCCAGCCTGGGTGACAGAGGGAGACTCCGTCTCAAAAAAAAAAAAAAAAAAAAAAAAAAAAAAATTATACTTTAAGTTCAGGGTAAATGTGTACAACGTGTAGGTTTGTTACATACGTATACATGTGCCATGATAGTTTGCTGCACACATTAACTCATCATTTACATTAAGTATTTCTTCTAACGCTATCCGTCCCCCAGTCCCTACCTCATGAGAGGCCTCAGGGAGTGATGTTCCCCAGCCTGTGTCCAAGTATTCTCATTGTTCAATTCCCACCTATGAGTGAGAACATGCAGTGTTTGGTTTTCTGTCCTTGTGAGAGTTTGCTGAGAGTGATGGTTTCCAGCTGCATCTATGTCCCTGCAAAGGACATGAACTCATCCTTTTTTATGGCTGCATAGTATTCCATGGTGTATATGTGCCACATTTTCTTAATCTATCATTGATCGACATTTGGGTTGGTTCCATGTCTCTGGTATTGTGAATAGTGCCACAATAAATATATGTGTGCATGTGTCTTTACAGCAGCATGATTTTTAATCCTTTGAGTATATACTCAGTAATGGGATCAATGGGTCAAATGGCATTTCTAGTTCTAGATCCTTGAGGAATCACCACACTGTCTTCTGCAATTGTTGAACTAGTTTACACTCCCACCAACCATGTAAAAACCTTCCTATTTCTACACATTCTCTCCAGCATTTTTTGCTTCCTGACTTTTAAATTACCATTCTAACTGGTATGAGATGCTATCTCATTGTGGTTTTGATTTGCATTTCTCTGATGACCAGTGATGATGAGCACTTTTTAATATATCTGTTGGCTGCATAAATGTCCTCTTTTGAGAAATGTCTGTTTATACCCTTTGTCCGCTTTTTGATGGGGTTTTTTCTTTTTTTCTCTTTTTTCTTGTAAATTTTTTTTAGTTATTTGTAGATTCTGGATATTATCCCTTTGTCAGATGGGTAGATGCAAAGATTTTCTCACATTCTGTAGGTTGCCTGTTCACTCTGATGGTAGTTTCTTTTGCTGTGCAGAAGCTCTCTCATTTAATTAGATCCCATTTGTCAATTTTGGCTTTTGTTGCCATTGCTTTTGGTGTTTTAGTCATGAAGCCTTTGCCCATGCCTATGTCCTGAATGGTATTACCTAGGTTTTCTTCTAGGGCTTTTATGGTTTTAGGTTCAACATTTAAGTATTTGATATATGTTGAATTTGTTTTTACATAGGGTGTAAGGAAAGGATCCAGTTTCAGCTTTCTACATATGGCTAACCAGTTTCCCCAGCACCATTCATTAAATAGGGAATCCTTTCCCCATTTCTTGTTTTTGTCAGGTTTGTCAAAGATCAGATGGTTGTAGATGTATGGTGTTATTTCTGAGGACTCTGTTTTATTACTTTGGTCTATATATCTGTTTTGGTACCAGTACCATACTGTTTTGATTACTGTAGCTTGCAGTAGAGTTTGAAGTCAAGGAGACTGATACCTCCAGCTTTGTTCTTTTTGCTTAGGATTGTCTTGGCAATGCAAGCTGTTTTTGGTTCCATATGAACTTTAAAGTAGTTTCTTTTTCCAATTTTGTGAAGAAAGTCATTGGTAGCTTCATGAGAATGGCATTGAATCCATAAATTACCTTGGTCAGTGTGGTCATTTTCACGATATTGATTCTTCCTCTCCATGAGCATGGTATGTTCTTCCATTTGTTTGTGTCCTCTTATTTCATTGAGTAGTAGTTTGTAGTTCTCCTTGAAGAGGCCATTCACATCCCTTGTAAATTGGATTCCTATGTATTTTATTCTCTTTGTAGCAATTGTGAATGGGAGTTCACTCATGATTTGTCTCTCTGTTTGTCTGGTATTGGTGTATAGGAATGCTTGTGATTTTTGCACATTGATTTTGTATCATGAGATTTTACTGAAGTTCCTTATCAGCTTAAAGAGATTTTGGGCTGAGACAAAGGGGTTTTCTAAATATACAATCATGTCATCTGCAAACAGGAACAATTTGACTTCCTCTTTTCCTAATTGAAAACCTTTTATTTCTTTCTCTTGTCTGATTGTCCTGGCCAAAATTTCTACCACTATGTTGAATAGGAGTGATGAGAGAGTGCATCCCTGTTTTGTGCCAATTTTCAAAGGGAATGCTTCCAGGTTTTGCCCATTCAGTATGATATTGGCTGTGGGTTTGTCATAAATAGCTCTCACTATTTTGAGATACGTCCCATTAATACGTCATTTATTGAGAGTTCTTAGCCTGAAGGGCTTTTGAATGTTTTTGAAGGCCTCTTCTGCATCTATTGAGATAATGATGTGCTTTTTGTCTTTGGTTCAATTTATGTGATGGATTATGTTTATTGATTTGCAGGTGTTGAACCAGCCTTCCATCCTAAGGATGAAGCCGACTTGATAGTGGTGGGCAAGCTTTTTCATGTGCTGCTGGATTCAGTTTGCCAGTATTTTACTGAGGATATTTGCATCAATGTTCATCACGGATGTTGGTCTAGAATTCTCTTTTGGGTCTCTACCAGGCTTTGGTTTCAGGATGACTCTGGCCTTACAAAATAAGTTAGGGAGGATTCCCTCTTTTTCTACTGATTTGAATAGTTTCAGAAGGAATGGTACGAGCTCCTTTTTTACCTTTGGTAGGATTCGGCTGTGAATCTGTCTGTTCCTGGACATTTTTTGGTAGGTAGGCTATTAATTATTGCCCCAATTTCAGAGCCTGTCATTGGTCTATTCAGAGACCCAATTTCTTCCTGGTTTACTCTTGGGTAGGTGTATGTGTCCAGGAATTTATCCATTTCTTCTAGATTTTCTGGTTTATGTGCATAGAGGTGTTTATAGTATTTTCTGATAGTAGCTTTTATTTGTGGGATTGGTGGTGATATCCCGTTTATCATTTTTTTTTATTGCATCTATTTGATTCTTCTCTCCTTTCTTCTTTATTAGTCTTGCTAGTGAGTTATTTCTTGTCTTCTGCTGGCTTTTGAATTTGTTTGCTCTTGTTTCTCTAGTGCTTCTAATTGTGATATGGGTGTGTAAATTTTAGAGTTTTCCTCCTGAGCATTTACTGCTATACATTTCTATCTACACACTGCTTTAAATGTTTCCCAGAGATTCTGGTACATTTTGTCTGTGTTCTCATTGATTTCAAAGAACATCTTGATTTTTGCCTTCATTTCATTATTTATCCAGTAGGCATTCAGGAGCAGATTGTTCAGTTTCCATGTAGTTGTGCAGTTTTGAGTGAGTTTCTTAATCCTAAGGTCTAATTTGATTACACTGTGGTCTGAGAGATGGTTTGTTGTGATTTCTGTTCTTCTACATTTGCTGAGGAGTGCTTTATTTCCAACTATGTAGTCAATTTTGGAGTAAGTGCAATATGGTGCTGAGAAGTATGTATATTCTGTTGATTTGGCATGGAGAGTTCTGTAGATGTCTATTAGGTCTGCTTGGTGCAGAGCTGAATTCAAGTCTTGTATATCCTGGTTAACCTTCTGTCTCATTAATCTGTCTAATATTGACAGTGGGGTGTTAAAATCCCCCATTATTATTGTATGGGAGTCTAAGTCTCTTTGTAGGTCTCTAAGAACTTGCTTTATGAATCTGGGTGATCCTGTATGGGGTGCATATATATTTAGGATAGTTACATCTTCTTGTTGAATTGATCCCTTTACCATTATGTAATGGCCTTCTTTGTCTCTTTTGATCTTTGTTGGTTTAAAGTCTGTTTTATCAGGACTAGGATTCCAACCCCTCCTTCCTCTTGTTTACCATTTGCTTGGTAGATCTTCCTCCATCCCTTGATTTTGAGCCTGTGTGTTTCTCTTCACGTGAGATGGATCTCCTGAACACAGCACACTGATGGTTCTTAAGTCTATCCAATTTTCAGTTTGTGTCTTTTAGTTGGGGCACTTAGGCCATTTACATTTAATGTTAATATTGTTATGTGTGAATTTGATCCTGTCATTATAATATTAGTTGGTTATTTTGTCCATTAATTGGTGCAGTTTTTTCCTAGCATCGATGGTCTTTATAATTTGGCATGTTTTTACAGTGTCTGGTACTGGCTGTTCCTTTCCATGTTTATTGCTTCCTTCAGGAGCTCTTGAAAGGCAGGCCTGGCGGTGACAAAATCCCTAAGCATTTGCTTGTCTGTAAAGAATTTCATTTCTCCTTCACTTATGGAACTTAGTTTGGCAGGATATGAAATTTTGGGTTGAAAATTCTTTTCTTTAAGAATGTTGACTATTGGCCTCCACTGTCTTCTGGCTTGTAGAGTTTCTGCCAAGAGATCCGCTGGTAGTCTGAAGGGCTTCCCTTTGTGGTAATCCTACCTTTTTCTCTGGCTTCCTGTAACATTTTTTTTTCCCTCATTTCAACCTTGGTGAATCTGAAAATTGTGTGTCTTGGGCTTGCTTTTCTCAAGGAGTATCTTTGTGATGTTCTCTGTTATTTCCTGAATTTGAATGTTGACCTGCCTTGCTAGGTTGGGGGACTTCTCCTGGATAATATCCTGAAAGGTGTTTTCCAACTTCGTTCTATTTTCCCCATAACTTTCAGGTACACCAGTGAAATATATATTTGGTCATTTCACATAGTCTCATATTTCCTGGAGGCTTGGATCATTTCTTTTTACTCTTTTTTCTCTAATCTTTGATCTTCACTGATATCCTTTCTTCCACTTGATCTAACTGGCTACTGAAGCTTGTGCATGCATCACATAGTTCTTGTGCCATGGTTTTCAGCTCCATCAGTTCATTTAAGGTCTTCTCTATACTGTTTATGCTAGTTAGCCATTCGTCTAATCTTTTTTTCAAGTTTTTAGCTTCTTTGCGATGGGTTCAAACATTCTCCTTCATCTCAGAGAAGTTTGTTATTACTGACCTTCCAGAGCCCCCTTCTTTCAGCTTGTCAAAGTCATTCTCCATGCAGCTTTGTTCCATTGTTGGCAAGAAGCTGTGATACTTTGAATGAGGAGAGGCACTCTCATTTTTAGAATTTTTAGCTTTCCCGCTCTGGTTTTTCCCCATCTTTGTCATTTTATCTGTCTTCGATCTCTGATGTTGGTGACCTACACACAGGATTTTGTTGTGGATGTCCTTTTTGTTGATGTTGATGCTATTCCTTTGTATATGTTAGTTTTCTTTCTAACAGTCAGGTCCCTCAGCTGGAGGTCTCTTGGAGTTTACTGGAGGTCCACTCCAGACCCTATTTGCCTCGGTATCAACAGCAAATATTGCAGAACTGCAAAAATTGCTGCCTGATCCTTTCTCTGGAAGCTTCATCCCAGAGGGGCACCACCTGTATGAAGTGTCAGTTGGCCACTACTAGGGGGTGTCTCCTAGGTAGGCAACATTCAATTGGGTCAGTAACCCAATTAAGGAGGCAGTCTGTCCATTCTCCGAGCTCAAACACTATGCTGGGAGAACCACTGATCTCTTCAGAGCTGTCAGACAGGGATATTTAAGTCTGCAGAAGTTTCTGCTGCTTTTTGTTCAGCTGTGCTCTGCCCCCAGAGGTGGATTCTATGGAAGCTGCAGGCCTTGCTATACTGTGGTGAGCTCCACCCAATTCAAGTTTCCCCAGCCACTTTGTTTACCTACTCAAGTCTCAGCAATGGTGGACACTCCTCCCCCTGCCTGACTGCTGTCTCGCAGGTTGATCTCAGACAGTTGTGCTAGCAGTGAGCAAAGCTTCATGAGCATGGGACCCACTGATCCAGGCATGGGATATAATCTCCTGGTTTGCCATTTGCCAAGACCATTGGAAAAGTGCAGTATTTGGGCAAGAGCGCCCCTTTTTTTCCAAGTACCATTTGTCATGGCTTCCCTTGGCTAGGAAAGGGAAATTCCTTGACCCCCTTCTGCTTCCTGGGTGAGGCGATGCCCCACCCTCCTTTGGCTCACCCTCCATGGGCTGCAACCACTGTGCAACCAGTCCAGTGAGATGAACTAGGTACTTCATTTGGAAATGCAGAAATTACCCATATTCTGTGTCAATCACACTGGGAGCTGCAGACTGGAGCTGTTTCTACTGGCCATCTTGGAATGGAATCTCCCTTCTTTGACTAGTTTTTAATGGGATTAAAAAAATTTGTTTTCTGAGTGTTTTAAATGGAAAGACCTCTTTTCCAGCTCTAAACATTTTCTTCTGCTTGGTCTATCCTATTGTTAAAGTCGTCAACTCTATTTGTAATTTCTTCAATAAATTTTTATTTCCAGAAGTTTTTGTTTTTTTATTAATAATATGTATTGTTTTTCTTATTTCTTTGTGTTGGTTTTTAACTTAATCTTATATCTCATTAAGCTTCCCTAAAATTCATATTTTGAATTATTTACCTGTCATTTCAGAACTTTTAATTTTGATTAGAGTACACATTGCTAAGAGTAGGTATGATCATTTGGTTGTGTCATAACACATTGACTTTTCCCACCATCAGGATTCATTTTCTGGTTTCTATTCCTCTAGGGAAGCTGTAATTTTTTTATATTTCTATTTAATTTTGTTCGGATAAGATATTATTTTCTCATTTTAGAGGATGATTGTCATGTATGTTGTGTGTGGTCATTTGGTTTCTATCCTATCTTAGAAAGCTGATTCTATTCCTTACCATTGTTTGTTTGCTTTTGGTTTTGGCTTTTTTGTCAGTATGTTTTACATTGAATTGTGGTATTTAACCTCCATGCCAGTAGGTGGTGCTTATAGGGAAAAGCCCTTGTGACAGAAGCAGATGGGATGTGCCTGATCTTTGTTTACTGGGAGGTGTTCTCTATTGTTCCTGGTGATACACTTGTTTGTGGAACATCTGGTGACTTGAATTTCCTGTTCAAGGCACGCAGGGGTGGGGAGAAAGTCAGCTGGATCTGGATTCTAATACTTGCCTTTAAATGTCCCAGTGAAAGTGTAGGTACCAGCTATAAGGGGAGGGGGGACAGGTGAACTCTTGATGAGTGGAGGACACCACCAGGAGTGGGGATTGCATCATCTCCATGTTCTCAGAAAGCAGAAATGTGATCGATTCTCTGTATCTCCCCTGTCCCAGGTCTCCTGACTCTGAGTTCCCTCAGAAACTGACATCTACTTCTGGGGCACAATGTAGCAGACCATGGAAAATACCTGCCCTGTGGTTCTCTGGAGAAATGGTTCCAATGTAAAATGTCTTTCCTTAGCACAGTACAGACAGAGACGTGGTTCTATTTTTCAAGGCAGATATGCTGTTGCTTCAGGCAGAGAGTGGGAAGGCCTCCCTTTTTCAGTATGTGCGAATGGGTGTCAGCTATGTGATATGAGCTGGTTGGGTTTGCCTGATCTCAGACACTAGTAGAGGCAATCAGGTGTCATTGGTCATGAACTAGGCTAGGCAATCTTCCAGTTTCTACACTAGATAGCTCTTTGAATGGTATGCAGGAATTCTAGAGGGACTTAATTGGGACTGACTTTTCCTAAGATACACAGGGTTTAGGTGCTGTCTATAATTGGAAGGGATAGGCTAATTCTCAGGACACTGACAGAAAGCTCAGGCATGGTCGGGGTGTCTGTGCTGTGGGCATGGCACCAGGAAATGCAGGCCCCACCCAAGCGAAGCAAACATCTCTGAACCATGTAACCTGCTCATACCTCCATCCAACAGCAGCAACAGCAGCAGCAGCAGCAGCAGCAGCAGCAGCAGCAGCAGCAGCAGCATTATCTGACCCTGGCACACACAAAGGCATCTAGTCTCTCTGCTCTCTGCTCAGACTGGTGGTGGGAGCAGTGGTACAGTTGGCAGTCCTAGTGCATATTGGAGGCCTTTGGGGCCCAGGCTGTCAGAATGGCTCAAGGATGCAGTTAAAATGCTTGGTGAGGTGGCAGGGGGAGTGGGTGGTACTAAACAACTGTTCTGAAAGTCTGCTACCAGTGAAAATAGTCCCCTCTTAGTGAGAGCTATGAGATGTGCAGCCTGTTTATCAAACCTGCCATCAAAGAAGGCAGGCCCCTCTCAGCAGGAGCAGTGGAGGGAGACAGCTATGAGACTCACAGTTTTCTCATGCCCTTATCTCACAACCATAGCAACAAAATTAATTGCTGAGGAATAGGAAGCTACCCAGGCTCCCAGCTTTCTCTTCGGCCTGGCAGCAATGGCAGGGTCAGCAATGAAAGCCCCTTGAAGGACAGAGGACTCCAGGGTCTGAACTCTCAGGATTGCAGTAGATTGCTGCTGGAAAACTTAAGTAGGGGAAAGGACTCTCTGTTGCAGGCCCATCAACAGATAAGGCAGGCCTCCTTAGTGGAAATAGTAGAGGCAGGCAGAACTGGTGTCTAGTTCATGAACTCCTCCATCCTGCAACATCAGGGTTGGTATCTGTCCTTGAGGCTTGCAAAGGAGCTCAGTCTCCCTACTCCCTCCATGGTTCAGTGGTGGCAGCCACAGTGACTTTGCTGGTGACAGTGGCCTCAGGGAAGAATGCAGGTCTCTTGGGGTCCATGCTGTAAGAATGGCACCTGACAGTAGCTGCTTATGGTTTGAAAGCCTGCCATGAATATAGAGTAGAGGGAAGACTTCAAGGGCTCTCCCTTAGCTAGAATAGTAAAACTCCAGTGAAACAGTGATGCTACAGGAGATGCTACACACCTTCCCTGTGTCAGAGTCTCTCCCAGCTCCTTGCCAATCCTAGCCCAGAAAACTGCCTGGCTTAACTTTTCTTTGCCTTCCATAATTGCTTATCTATTTAAATCCGGTGTTTTTTCTTAAACTATCTGTTTGAAGTGTGAATATTTGCTTGCTGTTTCGATCTTTTCCATGGAAGATGTGCCATTAGCTGCATCTAGTCAGACATCTTGAACTAGAACAAATAATTATTTGCTTTTAACTGGGATCTGTTGCTTCAGAGCTATTGTGTTTCTTTGGAGATGCCACACTTTCTTTTTGAAGGAATATTTCCTTTGTTCTTATGTTGAGATCTGTGCATCTGATGAAACAGTCACTTCTTCCAATATTTTAAATTAGCTTTTGTAGGGCAGGATGCTTTTCTGAAGGTGTATGAATGTTGTTGGTTTGGTAGGGTACTTTGGCTTTAATTTTGGGTTAATGCAGTAGTGTAATCTCTGTATAATTTTTTGACTGTATACAACAGTATCTGTGATTTCCTTGTGACTTAGCATATAGTTATTAGTGAAGGCAACGATGATGTTTGGTTGCAGACTGTGATGCCAGGTTGGGCAGTCTTGGTGCTTCAGTAGCAATAGTGAGCTAGTCATGCCTCTCCTTGGATCTTAGAGTGATGTATGCTGGCACTAATGTTAGTGGGTCTAGGTGGGCTGATTCTTCAGCCTCCAAGTGATTTCCTTGGAAGACACATTGGCTATGGTGGGACAGGCATGTAGGCAAGTTTCCATACCCCAGGGCAAATGTTATGTAGGTGATGGCAGTAGTGGTGGTAAAGGAATCCACTAAAACCCAAGAAGTCTGTGCTTATCTGGGCAGTCATGACAGCAGGTTGTGTGAACTAGTCTGCTAGTAGCAGATGCAGATAGGTACCAGCTGTAGTGATATTATCAGGTTGGGATGGCCTGATCTCATATCCCAAGAGAACTGTTCATATGCCAACGATGGTAGACCGAGCTGGGTAACTTTCAGGCCCATGGATAATGTGCTCAAGAACCGGAGAGAAAATACCAGGCTGGGGAACTTGCCCTCTGGCACTCTGCTGGTGTTTTCATTTATTAACTGTGACAGTCAATGATGGAGTGGTCCCCAGAATGTTGGCAGAATGTTCAGGTGGAGGCAGCAGTGGTCTTCTTGAATCAGCTCCAAAGCAGCCCATACCAACAGTAATGGGATTTGTTTACAAGGCACATGAAAGTGGCTGCCATCCCCTCTCTTTACCTGGCCTGCTGGTGGCAGAGGCATTAGACATGGCTCCAGGGCAGAATGCAGCCCTTTGGAATCTGTACACTCAGACTGCAGTTGAATTTTTTTTTTTTTTTTTTTTTTTTTTGAGACAGAATCTCGCTCTTTCGCCCAGGCTGGGGTGCAGTGGCCGGATCTCAGCTCACTGCAAGCTCTGCCTCCCGGGTTTAGGCCATTCTCCTGCCTCAGCCTCCCGAGTAGCTGGGACTACAGGCGCCCGCCACCTCGCCCGGCTAGTTTTTTGTATTTTTTAGTAGAGACGGGGTTTCACCGTGTTAGCCAGGATGGTCTCGATCTCCTGACCTCGTGATCCGCCCGTCTCGGCCTCCCAAAGTGCTGGGATTACAGGCTTGAGCCACTGCACCCGGCCTGCGGTTGAATTTTAAAACACCTTTTTCATCTCCCCCAAGTCCCAATGTCAGACAAGTAGCCTTAACTAGTAATATAATGAACAGTGAGTTTTATCTCAACTAGGAGAAAAGTCAGCAGATTTAAAGTAGAGAAAACATTAAGAGATAGGCAATTTAGAATATTACATGTTAAATCTATCATGGCAGGATGTTTGCTTTGCTTGTTTAAATAATGACTATTTGAGCTCTGAATATTTCTTGATGTAATTTGGCCATCCATTTAAAAATATGTGCTACAGCAAAAGAAACTACTATCAGAGTGAACAGGCAACTTACAGAATGGGAGAAAATTTTTGCCATCTACTCATCTGACAAAGGGCTAATATCCAGAACCTATAAATAACTCAATCAAATTTACAAGAAAAAACAAACAACGCCATCAAAAAGTGGGTAAAGGATATGAACAGACACTTCTCAAAAGGAGACATTCATACAGCCAACAGACACATGAAAAAACACTCATCATCACTTGCCATCAGAAAAATACAAATCAAAACCACAATGAGACACCATCTCATGCCAGTTAGAATGGCAATCATTAAAAAATCAGGAAACAACAGGTGCTGGAGAGGATGTGGAGAAATAGGAACACTATACTGTTGGTGGGATTGTAAACTAATTCAACCATTGTGGAAAACAGTGTGGTGATTCCTCAAGGATCTAGAACTAGAAATACCATTTGATCCAGCCATCCTATTACTGGGATATACCCAAAGGATTATAAGTCATGCTGCTATAAAGACGCATGTACACGTATGTTTATTGTGGCACTATTCACAATAGCAAAGACTTGGAATCAACCCAAATGTCCATCAGTGACAGACTGGATTAAGAAAATGTGGTACATATACACCGTGGAATACTATGCAGCCATAAAAAAGGATGAGTTAGTGTCCTTTGTAGGGACATGGATGCAGCTGGAAACCATCATTCTCAGCAAACTATCGCAAGAACAGAAAACCAAATACCACATGTTCTCACTCATAGGTGGAAATTGAACAATGAGATCACTTGGACACAGGAAGGGGAGCATGACTCATCAGATCCTATTGTGGGGAGGGGGCAGAGGTGAAGGATAGCATTAGCAGATATACCTAATGTAAATGACGAGTTAATGGGTGCAGCACACCAACATGGCACATGTATACATATACGACAAACCTGTCCGTTGTGCACATGTACCCTAGAACTTAAAGTATAATAAAAATAAAATAAAATAAAATAAAATAAAGAAAACACCTAAATACCTAAAGCCCTACCTAACAATCAGTAGGTGACATCTGTCCGGGAAAATTGTAACCCTATATTACTAAGCCTATGAAGAATGGCAGGGAAGGACCTGCAAGGTAGGGGATAAATTGCTTGTTAAAACTGTACTGGCTGTGCCTGCGTGCCAAACACACAATCTGGCAAAGCTGTCATTAAAAGTCTCACTTTGCTGTTCAAAAGAAAAAAAAAATTGCTAAAACATGGTATAATATGTAGTTACCTGGAGTCCCAGAAAACCTGTCATGACTTCAGGCTTAAGAGTCTTGTTTATAATTTTTAAGTCATTAGAAAGCCCTTCCATTAGAAAGCCCTTCCAATCTAGGGACATATTTGCAAGTAAGTAAGAGTACTGACTCGAGGTTGGTTGTCCAGTGCCCTTGTTTTGGTTTTAGATGGTTTATTTCCCACTGTAAGCTATCAGCAAAGCAGAAATGCTAATAACAAATATAGTGGGACATATGTGTTACATTGAACACTCATTGCTAATGGCTGTTATTCATCTTATGTATTTTTTTTCTCTCCATTTGAATAAGGTAAGTGTGGAGGCTCAGAGGAGGGGGGTTGAACAACTCTTATATTTGTGCCTCTGGACAAGTTAATTATTAATTATTTGTCACAAAGAGTTTCTTATAGGACAACTGCATATCACAAAGATTATATCTCTGACACTTTCACAAGACCTCTGGTCACCTAGAGATGGCAAATCAAAATCTGACTGGAATGAGAAAAATGCCTTATGTTTTTGGATTTGTCCTGGGTTAACCCTAGGAAATTTTTAATAATTCATATGGTGCTGAGTCTTATTATAAATTATATTACAAGAAAAAGCAGCAACACAACCTGGCCAACCAGGTTGCCTCACATAACTGTTCCTTTCTAGCATCTTTCAATTAGGAGAATTCCATTTATAGAGACATAGAAATCTTCTGGAAAAACTTTATCTTTTATAAAAGAGTATAAACCACCGGTAAATAAAACTCACACCCATCAATCAAGTGGGAGGTCTGAGATTTTCTCAGGAAGGTTTCATTCAGTTATCTGCAGATATGAAGGAGAAATGGGGGTTAAAGGGCTGATGTTGGTACCAAAGAACTCAGTTTCTGTAGTATTCCAGATGATCTTGGGATGTGTACTCTGAGGTCCCTTCATGATTGTTAGAATTGTTGGCTTAAAAAAAAGCGAGGGACGACTTACATAGAATTAAAGTGAGTTTTTTGTCAGAGTCTTACTGAGCATTGTAATTCAAGAGAGTATTTGCTCCAGGTGAGATTCAGCTCATATCCACCTGTGGTGGCTACAGGATAAGACTCCTTCTGCTTGAGAAAAATGGAGGGAAAAGCAAAGGACTTTGTCTAGCACCTTAGGTATCAGCCCAGCCACAATGGAGTTAAGGGGTCTATGATTTCAAGCCTTGGTTCTAGGATGGCATTTCTCAATCTTCTAGGGCCAGAAGAGAGCACACTGCCATGAAAGGTAAGCCACAGGTTTGGCAGCACTCTCTACTAGCTAACTTAAGACACTTAATTCAATGGGGGTCTGGAACACTGGCTCATGCCTATAATCCCAGCACTTTGGGAGACCAAGGTGGGTGGATCACTTGAGGTCAGGAGTATGAGACCAGGCTGGCCAACATATGTGAAATCTCAGCTCTACTAAAAAATACAAAATTTAGCCAGGCGTGTTGGCAAGCAAAGTAGTCTCAGCTACTTTGGAAGCTGGTAGGAAAATTGCTTGATCCCAGGAAGTGGAGATTGTAGTGAGTTGAGATTGTGCCACTACACTCAAGTATGGGTGTCAGAGTGAGACTCCATCTCTCAAAAGAAAAAAAAAAGGGAAAGAAAGTTTATTCAAAAAGATGATAACAAAGAACATCTTAAACCGAGAGGAATATATCAATATCCATGTACAAGAAAGTAATAGGTTACTAAACTGATTTAACCCAAAGAAGACACCTTAAGGCATGTAACAATCAAATTCCCAAAGTTCAAAGATAAAGGAAGACTTTTAAAAGTAGCAAGAGAAATGACACACACACACAAAACATGCAATGGAGCCCTAACACTTTCAGCAGTGGACTTTTCAGAGGAACCATTGTGGTCCAAAATTCTTAAAATGCTGAAGGAAACAAAACAAACAAACAAACAAAAAATACCTTTTATTGCAGACTAGTATATTCAATGAAAACATCCTTCAAACATGAAGGAGAAATAAAGGCTGTCAAAGACAAAAGCTGAGGGATTTCATGAACACCATACCCGTCCTACAAAAAAAAAAAAAATGTTTAAAGGGAGTATTTCGATCAGAAAGAAAATGACATTTATGAACAATAAGAAATCATCTGAGAGTACAGAACTCACTGGTAATAGTAAGCATACAGAAAAACTACAAAATATTACAATTTTGTAACTCTGTTGTGTGAACTACTCTTAATTATAAAGAGTAAACAATGAACCAATCAAAAATAATAACTGCAACAACTTTTCAAGACATAGTCCTTAATAAAAACATAAACAAGAAAAAGTTAAAAGTGAGGTGACAAAATTAAGGTATAGAGCTTTTATTACTTTTCTTTTGGCTTGTTTGTTTATGTAGACAGTCTTAAATTGCTATCAGCTTAAAATGTTGTGTTATAAGATAGCATTTGAAAACCTTATGGTTACTTCATACCAACAAACATACAACAGATACAGATTAAAAAAAGAAACAAACCAAAAACTAAATCATATCACCAGAGAAAATCACCTTTACTGAAAGCAAGACAGGAAGGAAACAAATAAGAAAAGAAGACCACAAAGCAACCACAGAACAAATAAGAAAAAGGAAAATGGGAACAGTAAGCACTTAGTCATCAATAATAAAATTAACTAAACTCTAAAATCAAAATGAACTAAACTCTACAATCGAAAGACCTACAGTGGCTGCATAAATAAAACAATAAGACCGAATGACCTGTTGCTTAAGAAACAGAATTCACATACAAAAACACAAACAGACTGAAAATGAGGGACAAAAATAGTTATTTCATGCCAATGGAATCCCCCACTACACAAAAGAAGAGCAGGAGTCACTATATCAGACAAAATAGATTTCAAGATAAAAACTGTTAACAGGAGACAAAGAGGTTCACTACATAATGACAAAGAAGTAAACTTAATACAAGGATATAATAATTTTAAATGTATATGTACTCAACCCTGGAGTACCTGATATATAAAGCAAGATTATTAGAGCTAGAAAAAGATAAACCCTAATATAATAATAACTGGAGACTTCAACACCTCACTTTCAACACTGGACAGGATTTCCAGATAGAAAATCAATAAAAAAAAAATTGGACTTCATCTGCACTAAAGACCAAATAGACCTAATAGGTATTTACAGAACATTTCATCCAATATTCTGTAACATGGACGACCATTTCATCCAACGGCTGCAAAACATATACATTTTTTTCTTAGGACATGGATTATTTTTCAAAGATAGATCATATGTTATTTCACAAGTTTTAAAACTTTCCAAAAATTGAAATAACATTAAGCATCTTTTATGACCACAGTGGAATATAACTAGAAATAAATAACAAAGGAGTTTTGGAAACTATACAAATACATGGAAATTGAATAATATACTACTGAATGACCAGTAGGTCTACAAAAAAAACTAAGAAGAAAATTTTAAAATTTCTTGAAACAAATGATAAAGGAAATATGGCATACCAAAACCTATGAAATGTAGTGAAAGCAGTACTAAGAGGTAGGCATATGGCTATAACAAGTGGCTACACCAAAAAAGAAGAAAAACTTCAAATAACAACCTACCAATTCCTCCCAAACAACTAGAAAAGTAAGAGCAAAGTGAATGCAAAATTAACACAAGAAAAGAAATTATAAAGATCAGAGCATAAATAAATGAAATTGAAATAAAAAATACTAAGAACAATGAAGCAAAAAAGACTTTTTAAATATATATATATATAAAATTGAGAACCCCTGAGCCAGAGTAAGAAAAAGAGAGTGAAGATCCAAGTAACTCAGAGTCAAAAAAGGAGACATTGAAATTGATTCTGCCAAAACTCAAAGGATCATTACTGGTTACCATGAGCAACTCTATTCCAAAAAAGTGGAAAATCTAGAAGAAATAGAAAAATTTCTAGATACATAAAACGTATCATGAAGAGTGAATCATGAAGAAATCCAAAATGTAAACAAACAAATAACAAATAATAACATCAAAGCTGTAATAAAAAGCCTCCTAGGAAGAAAAGCCCAGGACCTGTTGGCATCGTTGCTGAATTTTATCAAACATTTAAGAAAGAACCAATATTTATTTTACCCTATTCTGAAAAACAGAGGAGATAATACTTCCAAACCAATTCTTTGAAATCGTTATTACTCTAATACCAAACCCAGACAAAGACAAATTAAAAAAAGAAACTACAAGCCAATATGTTTGATAAATATTGATGAAAAAGTCCTCAATAAAATACTATCATAGCAAACTGAATTCAGTGATAACTTTAAAAGATTATTTGTTGTGACCAATTGGGAATTATGCCTCGAATTCCAAGATGGGTAAGAATAAACAAATCAATCAATGCAATATATCATAGTCAAAGAAAAAAAGACAAAGATCATATCATCATTTCACTAATGCTAAGGAAGCACTTAATGAAATTTAGCATCTTTTGCTGATGAAAATTCTAAAAAAACAAACAAAAAAAAACAACAACAAAAAAACAAAACAGAATAGACGAAATATACCTCAACATAACAAAAGCCACATATGACAGACCCATGGCTAATATCACACTGAGTGAGGTAAAGTTGATCTTTCTCTACAATTTGGAAAACAACCAGTACACCTATAATCACCTTTGTTATTTAACACAGAAAAAGAGGTCCTAACTAGAGCATTCAGGCAAGAGAAAGATACAGAGGGTATCCAAATTGGAAAGAAAGATGTCAAATTATCGTTGTTTGCAGATGATATGATCTTGTATTTGGATAAACCTAAAAATTTCACCAAAAAATTATCAGCACAGATAAACAAATTTAGTGAAGTTGTTAGATACAAATCAATATACAAAAATCATTAGCATTTGTTTATACTAACTGTGAACAATCTGAAAAGGAAATGAATATATAATTTCATTTATAAGAGCAATAAATAAATACCTAGGAATTAACTGAAGTAGTGAAAGATTTCTATAATGAAAACAAGTAAACACTGATGAAAGAAATTGAAGACAACATAAAAAAATTGAAAGATATTCCTTGTAAATGGATTGCAAGAATCAATATTATTGCAATGTCCACACTACCTAAAACAATCTGTAGATTCCATGCAAGCCCTATCAAAATACCAAGAAAATTCTTTATAGAAATAGATAAAGTGATTCCAAAATTATTTAGAAACACAAAAATCCCAGAATAGCCAAAACTTTCCTAAGCCAAGCTGGATAAATGACATAACCTGACTTTAAATTATACTACAGAGATATAGTAACCAAAACAACATGGTACTGTTGTAAAAAACAGACACATAAACCAATAAAACAGAATAGAGAACACAGAAAAAATCCCTACACCTATTTTGAAGTGATTATTTTGATAAAGATGCCAAGCATATATACTGGGGAAAAGACAGTTTTCAATAAATTCTTCCAGGAAAACTAGATATCCATATTCAGAAAAATGAAAATAGATTCCTAACTCTTGCCATATACCAAAACCAAATGATAATTGATTAATCAAATCTAAGACCTCAGACTATGAAAATATTGCAAGAAAGCATAGGAGACACTCTCTAGGACATTGGTTTGGGCAAAAACTTATGAAGTAATAACCCACAAGCAGTGTCAACCAAAACAAAAATGGTTAAATGGAATCACACCAAGTTAAAAAGCTTCTGCACAGCAAAAGACACTTTTAACAAAGTGAAGAGACAACCTAAAGAATATAGAAAATATTTGCAAACTACACTTCTGACAAGGGATTAATAACTAGAATATATAAAAAGCTCAAACAATTCTATAGGAAAAAACCTAATAATCCAATTTTTAAATGGGCAAAATATTGGAATTGACATTTCTCAAAAGAAGACATGCAAATGGCAAAGAGGCCTATAAAAAGGTGCCCAACATCAATAATCATCAGGTAAATGCAAATCAAAACTAGAATGAGATGCTATCTCACTCCAGTAAAAATAGTTTATATCCAAACAAGGGCAATAACAAATCCTGGAAAAGATATGGAGCAAAGTAAAACCTCATAAACTGTCTATATAAATGTAAATTAGTACAACCAGGAGCGCGACCAGTTTGGAGGTTTCTCAGAAAACTTAAAATAGAGTTACCATATGATCCAGCAGTCCCACTGCTGGGGATACACACCCCCTTAAAGGAAAAGAAGTACATCAAAGATAACCTGCACTCTCATGTTTGTTGCAGCACTATTCACAGTAGCTGAAATTTGGAAGCAATCTGTGTCCATCAACAGAAGAATGGATTTTAAAAAATGTAGTACATACAGACACAGAGTACTATTCAGTCATAAAAAAGAATGAGATCCAGTCATTTGTAACAACATGGGTTGTACTGATTGTAATTACGTTAAGTGAAATAAGTCAGGCACAGAGAGATGAAAATCACATCTTCTCAATTATTTGTAGGATTTAAATGTCAAAGCAATTAAACTCATGGGAATAGAAGGTAGAAGGCTGGTTCCCAGAGACTGGAAAAAGTAGAGGGAATTAGTGGGAAGATGGGTTTAGTTAATGGGTACACACACACACACACACACACACACACAAAAAAAAAATAGAATAAATAGATAGTATTTGCTAATACAAAGAGGTGAATATAGTTAATAATAATTTAATTGTACATTTTTAAATAACTAAAATAATATAATTAGATGGTACTACAAAGTTTAAATGTTTGAGGGTATTGATATTTCATTATTCCATTCTGATAATGTGATTATTTCATGTTACATGTCTGTATTGAAGTACATACTCCATAAATATATACATCTATCATTTACTCACAAAAATTAAAAATAGAAAATATTAAAAATAAAACACAACGAAGTATTTTGCATAATCAAAGACATTGTCCTGAAATTGATATGGAGTCTTAAGGAACTATTAATTACATTTTCTTATTTAAAAACCTATTACAAAACAATGGTAATACAAAGTATTACATGTGTAAATAGAGTATAAATTAACGAAAATATATTAAAAACCTACAAATAAGCCTTCTAAGTGAGATGATTTTTCACAAGAGAGAGAAGACAACTTAATGGGGAGAAATAGTATTTTTAATAAATGGTGTTGATGAAAATCGGTTTTGACAAGGAAAAACAACAAAAATGAAACACTTACTTTAGACCACATATAAAAATTACCTCAAAATGGATTAAAAACCTAAAGTTAAGACCTAACTATGTAGAGTTCTTAGACAAACATATAAGAAAAAATCTTGGCCGGGCGCGGTGGCTCAAGCCTGTAATCCCAGCACTTTGGGAGGCCGAGATGGGCGGATCACGAGGTCAGGAGATCGAGACCAACCTGGCTAACACGGTGAAACCCCGTCTCTACTAAGAAATACAAAAACTAGCCGGGCGAGATGGCAGCGCCTGTAGTCCCAGCTACTCGGGAGGCTGAGGCCGGAGAATGGCGTGAACCCGGGAGGCGGAGCTTGCAGTGAGCTGAGATCTGGCCACTGCACTCCAGCCTGGGCTACAGAGCGAGACTCCGTCTCAAAAAAAAAAAAAAAAAAAAAAAAGAAAAAATCTTCATGATGCTGAGCACATAACAAAATGAAGGCAGAAATAATGGCGTCCTTTGAAACCAATAAGAGCAAAGAGACAAAATACCAGCATCTCTAGGACACAGCTAAAGCAGTGCTTAGAGGGAAATTGAATGCACTAAATGACCACATCAGAAAAAGAGAGAAAGTTGGCACCCTAACATCACAATGGAAAGAACTAGTGCAGCAAGAGCAAAGAAATGCAAAAGATATCAGAAGACAAGAAATAACTAAGATGAGAGCAGAACTGAAGGAAAAGAAGATACCAAAAGGTCTTCAAAAAAATCAATGAATCAAGAGTTGCTTTTCTGAACAGATTCAAAAAATACATAGATTGTTAGCCAGACTAACAAGAAAAAAGAGAAGAATCAAATACTCGCAACAAACAATGATGAAAGGGATATCACCACTGATCCTGCAGAAATACAAACTACTATACAGATCGTGCAGAAATACAAACTACTGTATAAACACTTCTATGCAAATAACTACAGAATCTAGAAGAAATGGATAAATTCTTGGACATATAAACCCTCTCAAGACTAAACCAGGAAGAAGTTAAGTCCCTGAATAGACCAATAACAAGTTTTGAAATTGAAGCAGTAATTAATAGCCTAGTAACCAAAAACAGCCCAGGACCAGACAGATTCAGAGTGGAATTCTACTAGAGATAAAAAGAGGAGCAGGTAACATTCTTTCTGAAACTACTCCAGACAATAGAAAAGTCAGTCTCTGCCCTGACTCCTTTGATGGGGACAGCATTATCCTGATACCAAAACCTGACTGATGAAAAACAAAATAAGACAATTTCAGGCCAATATCCATGCCGAATATCAACACAAAAATCTGCAATAAAATATTGGCAAACTGAATCCAGCAGCACATCAAAAAGCTTATCCACCATGATTGAGTCAGCTTCATCCCTGGGATACAAGGCCAATTCAACACACACAAATCAATAAATGATAATTCATCATATAAGCAGAACCAATGACAAAAACCACACTATTATCTCAATACATGCAGAAAAGAATTTGTAAGTTCTCACACCAATGTATTCAATTTGGATGATTTTTATCTTTTCCATGTGGAGCCACAGAATGCAGAACTTTTAATAATAAAAGCTTTAAGGATTCAGGGAGGACAAGTTGGCCATCCTGGTTCTCCATTAGCTCATGCTTAATAAATATTAGACTACTTGAATACCAGTTGTTTTTCAAAATTAGGTGCATAGCACTGATTACTGATAGGTTATCACAGGTAATGTAACTGAGACCATGAAGTTTACTTAAATTGTGTATTTAAAAAATTTCAATATCAGCTGGCTTAACATGAAAATCTGACAAAGTGTTTTCTTGATATGTAATTGTTTTGTTCTACTTAGGTTAGTAGCTTTATAGAGGGAAATTTCATTATTTATGTGGTTTACAATATCTTAATATAATAACAATATTTAGAATTCTAAAGTATCAGGGATCATGCTCATCATGGAAGATGAGAGTCAGGAGTAAATTGCAGCTCTGGAGAGAGCATCTAAAATGTGAATTTTAGCTCCACATTGACTGTAAGAAAAAAAACAAAAACAAAAACAAAAAATAACAGCAATCTTGAGAGGACCACAGATTCTCTGAAGAGAGTGGACTACTCCTGCATGACCTAGGAGACACACCAAATATTGTAAGTGTCCAACTGTGAAAGCGGAAAAGGGAAACCATTATCTCCCAAACACACACCACCACTGGAGAAACTGATGGTCTGTTTGCAAGAGAAGTTTCTGACTTTACCTGGAGCTGAGTCAATTTAGACAGCCAAGTCAAATACAACGGTCAAGGAAGCAGCAGAAAGGCCCTAGGAATTAGCTAGGTTTTGTAGCAGGCTATTCCTGCCTGGCACTACAGGGATCCATCCAGAGGGTGGCCAAAGGAGCAGGAGGTGAAACTTAACAGGGAGAAAAAAATCTCTATATGAACTTTTTAAGTAATAATTTGAAAAGGGCAAGAAGCCTCCTGGCCAGAACTCAAGGGAGGGGGGAAATCTGCTGTGGAAACGCCACAGATGGAGAAAGAACCAAGACCCTTTTTTCGCATCTGGGAGATAGGTATCCTGGGGGAAGTTTTCAAGCCTGTCTCACCTTCCATCTGGAAACAAACTCGGGGATGTTGGAGTAGCACAGTGGAAGTGAGATTGGCCCTTCAGTTTGCATGGGAGCTGGGTGAGGGCTATGACTGCTAGATTTCCCCTACTTTCCTGAAAGCCTGCATGACTCAACAGAGGCACTGAGTCATGCAGGCATTGGTATCCACAGCTGAGAGACACATAGACAGTTCATATCACAGGACTCTGTGTCAACTCTGTGTAGACAACCCCCAGTACTAGCCTGAGAGTGGGTAGACTTGCTGGGTGGCTAGACCCAGAAGAGAGGCAACAATTACTGCAGTTTGGCTCCCAGGAAGCCACATCCATAGGAAAAGTGGATGAGTATTACATCGAGGGAAACTCTGTGGGACAAAATACTCTGAACGACAGTCTTAAACTCTGAATATTCCCTCTGACAGACCCTACCCAAACTAGAAGGAACACAAAAAACAACCCTGGTAGTATGAAAAAACAAGGCTTTTCAACACTCCCAGAAAAATCACACTAATTCACCAGCAATGGAACCAAGGAAGAAATCCTTGATTTACCTGAAAAATGATTTAGGAGGTTAGTTAACAAACTAGTCAGAGAGACACCAGAGAAACGCAAAGCCAAATGCAAGAAATAAAACAAACAAACAAAACAAACAAACAAACAAAACTATACAAGAAGTGAAGGAAGAAATAGATAGCTTAAAGAAAAGAAAAACAATAAAAAATTCAGGAAATTTTAGACAAACTTCTAGAAGTGCAAAATGCTCTGGAAAATCTCAGCAATAGAATTGAACTAGAAGTAAGAAATTCAGAGCTTAAAGAAAAGGTCTTTGAATTAACCCAATGTAACAAAGATGAAAAAAGAATAAAAAAATATGAACAAAGACCCCAAGAAATCTAGGTTCATGTTAAATGATCAAAACTAAGAATAATCAGTATTCCTGAGGAAGAGAATTCTAAAAGCTTGGAAAATATATTTGGGGGAATAATCAAGGAAAACTTTTCTTGTCTGCCTGGAGACTTAGACATCAAAATACCAGAAGCAAAAAGAACATCTGGGAAGTTCATTGCAAATAGGGGGCACCCAAGATGGCTGAATACGAACAGCTCAGCCTCCAGCTCCCAGCATGAGCAACACAGAAGATGGGTGATTTCTGCATTTTCAACTGAGGTACTGGGTTCATCTTGCTGGGGCTTGTTGGACAGTCCATGCTGGTCAATGGGTGCAGCCCAACCAGCCATAGCTAAAGGAGGGCAAGGCATCGGCCTCACCTGGGAAATACAAGGGGAAAGGGAATTCCTTTTCCTAGCCAAGGGAAACTGAGACACACAACACCTGGAAAATCAGGTGACTCCCACTCTAATACTGCACTTTATCAAGGGTCTTTGCAAATGGCACACCAGGAAATTATATCCCATGCCTGGCTAAGAGGGTCCCATGCCCACGGAGCCTCCCTCATTGCTAGCACAGCAGTCTGAGATCTAACTGCAAGGTGGCTGCGAGGCTGAGGGAGGGTCACCTACCATTGCTGAGGCTTAAGTAGGTAAACAAAGCCACCAGGAAGCTCGAACTGGGTGGAGCACCGGCAGCTCAAGGAGGCCTGCCTGCCTCTGTAGACTCCTCTGGGGACAGGGCATAGCTAAACAAAAAGCAGCAGAAACCTCTGCAGATGTAAATGTCCCTGTCTGACAGCTTTGAAGAGAGCAGTGGTTTTCCCAGCACGGAGGTTGAGATCTGAGAACGGACAGACTGCTTGCTCAAGTGGTCCCTGACCTCTGAGTAGCCTAAGTGGGAGACATATGCCACTAGGTGCAGACTGACACCTCATGCCTCACATGACTGGGTACACCTCTGAGATGAAGCTTCCAGAGCTAGAATCAGCAATATTTTTTTTCATATTATCAGTTTATTTTTTTAATATGCAGTGAGAATATAGAATCATCAACAAAGAACATATAATCATTCTTTGGTATGCTATATACAAAATGCACATCTTATATTTTGCGTAATAATACAGGTGCAAATACAGCTTTCAGTTTATGTGTAGTTTTCTCTCGTATTGGGCATATTTCTCAATTTTACTCTTCTGGGCTGCCCTGTTGCAAGTATGGAAGTCAAGAGGTACCAGGTTTGCATGTCATATCTCTACTAGGTCGGTTAAAGTAGATGCCCTGCTACCATTGTTCCTTCAGTCCTGGGATTCCCAAACCAACTCTTTTCCTCCTACTATCTTGCTCTCCTTTGATTGCCTCTTGTATTATTACCAGTGTTTATTTATAGTTGTTCTTAGTGAGGAGGAACAACAATAAAAAAGGGCCTATTGCCACCTTATCTTCAAGAACCATGTGTTATCTCACATTCATAATTTAACAGTGATTAAATGGTTATTGTGGACCTCTTATGAAAAATGAAGTATTTGTTGTTAAAGTTTGAAATATAAAAGGCTGAACACATATGAAGGTAATAGTTCAGGAAGCAAGGAGATTTTCTTAGAAGAAAAATAGTACAGGTTTTCCTCAATTTCTTTTCAAATTGTATTTCTCTCCCAGTAGCATGGCAATCAATGAATCAAAATCATCAAGCAGGAATTATCTAATATATTATCTTTCAAAAAGATCTCTTGCCATAGGCATTCTAACAATTACAATATTCAAGAAAAAGCCCAACATTTGCTGTGGAACTTAAAAGATTACCAAAAATCTATATCTTAATTGAACTAGTTTCCACTGGAGAATTGGGTGGGCATGGAAGAGACAGAGGAAGTGATATATTCTCCCACATTCAAACATTAGCTCTAGTTTACTGTTATATGCTCAGATAGTATCCTCAGCAATTAGAACTGTGACTAGTAAAAAGTAGATGCTTAGTAAATATCTGTTGAATGTTTGAATAAATGAACTAATAGAAGTCCTTTACTGCATTAGTAGAACAACAGTAGAAAAAAAGAAAGAGTAAGAAATCCATTATATAAATGTATGGCTAGTCATGCATACCTAAAGACAGAGTCAGATCTTGCAGAGAATTGAGGAAGGAAAGGAATGCAGAACTATGCCTATTGTAACTATCAAATATCTCTAGGATTTTATCAGGCCTCTGTAACCCATTTTCAGCAAAATATGCTTACTAATCCTTCTCAATTCTCTGAAATAAAGTAAATAAATTGAATATATTTCAACATTTTAGAACCAAGAACCACATGCGTTATCTCACATTTACAATTTACCAATGATTAAATGATTATTGTGGACATCTTGTGAAAAATCAAATATTTATTGTTAAAATGTAAAATCTAAGACTGAGAACATATGAGGCCAATACTTCAGGAAGTAAGGAGATGAAAATATTCAAACTTAAAATGTTGATCAGTCAGGATGTTTCTGTTTTGCCATGTGCAAGAGAAAAACAACAAGGATAGGCCAACTTACAGCAACTAAGACGTAACCGCTAACCCTTTCTTCCTTAATAATACAGTGGTTAAACACAGCCGGACGTGATGGCTCACGCCTGTAATCCCAGCACTTCTGGAGGCTAAGGTGGGTGGATCATGGGGTTGGGAGTTCAAGACAAGCCTGGCCAAGATGGTGAAACCGCCGTTTCTACTAAAAATACAAAAAATTCACTGAGCATGGTGGTGGGTGCCTGTAATCCCAGTTACTCAGGAGGCTAAGACAGAGAATTGCTTTAACCAAGGAGGCAGAGGTTGCAGTGAGTGAAGCTCGCACCACTGCACTCTAGCCTGGGCAACAGAGCAAGGCTCTGTCTCAAAAAAAAAAAAAAAAGGGGGTTGGTGGTTAAACACATGGACTTCAAAACAAACAGTTAAGTCTAACTCCCATTTCTACCATTTTCTAGCTCTTCATATTTAGTAAAATTAATCAGGTTCAGAAGGCCTCTATTTACTGATCTAAATAAGATAATGATAGTACCTAAATTACAGAGTTTCAGAAGGGATCTAATAAGTAAACTTTTCGTGCATGTAAAGCACAGTGGCTGGTATATAGTAAATGACACAGTTGCTATTCTTTTCACCATATTAAGAAATTAATATTTATTCATGAAATATTCACTTTTTTACTCTGTGCTGTTTTAATTTGAAATATGTTAATAGAAAGGTTGTCCATAATTGAGGTTATAGCCTTTTTTAAAAAAATTATACTTTAAGTTCTAGGGTACATGTGCACAATATGCAGGTTTGTTACATATGTATATATGTGCCATGTTGGTGTGCTGCACCCCTTAACTCGTCATTTACATTAGGCATATCTCCTAATGCTATCCCTTCCCCCTCCTCGCTCCCCACAATAGGCCCCAATGTGTGATGTTCTCCTTCCTGTGTCCAAGTGATCTCATTGTTCAGTTCCCACCTATGAGTGAGAACATGCCGTGTTTCGTTTTCTGTTCTTGCGATAGTTTGCTGAGAATGATGGTTTCCAGCTGCATCCATGTCCCTACAAAGGACATGAACTCATCCTTTTTTATGGCTGCATAGTATTCCATGGTGTATATGTGCCACATTTTCTTAATTCAGTCTGTCACTGATGGACATTTGGGTTGATTTCAAGTCTTTGCTATTGTGAATAGTGCCACAATAAACATACATGTGAATGTGTCTTTATAGCAGCATGATTTATAATCCTTTGGGTATATACCCAGTAATGGGATGGCCAGGTCAAATGGTGTTTCTAGTTCTAGATCCTAGATGGATCGCCACACTGTTTTCCACAATGGTTGAACTAGTTTACAGTCCCACCAACAGTGTAAAAGTGTTACTATTTCTTCACATCCACTCCAGCACCTATTGTTTCCTGACTTTTTAATGATTCCCATTCTAACTGGTGTGAGATGATGTCTTATTGTGATTTTGATTTGCATTTCTCTGATGGCCAGTGATGATGAGCATTTTTTCATGTGTCTGTTAACTGTATAATTATCTTCTTTTGAGAAGTGTCTGTTGGTATCCTTTGCCCACTTTTTGATGGGGTTGTTTTTTTCTTGTAAAGTTGTTTGAGTTCTTTGTAGGTTCTGGATATCACCAGTTAGGCAGATGAGTAGACTGCAAAGATTTTCTCCCATTCTGTAGGTTGCCTGTTCACTCTGATGGTAGTTTCTTTTGCTGTGCAGAAGCTCTTTAGTTTACTTAGATACCATTTGTCAATTTTGGCTTTTGTTGCCATTGCTTTTGGTGTTTTACACATGAAGTCCTTGCCCATGCCTATATCCTGAATGATATTACCTAGGTTTTCTTCTAGGGTTTTTATAGTTTTAGGTCTAACATTTACGTCTGTAATCCATCTTGAATTAATTTTCGTATAAGGAGTAAGGAAAGGATCCAGTTTCAGCTTTCTACTTATGCCTAGCCAATTTTCCCGGCACCATTTATTAAATAGGGAATCCTTTCCCCATTTCTTGTTTTTCTCAGGTTTGTCAAAGATCAGATGGCTGTAGATGTGTGGTATTATTTCTGAAGGCTCTGTTCTGTTCCATTGGTCTATATCTCTGTTTTGGTACCAGGACCATGCTGTTATGGTTGCTGCAGTCTTGTAGTACAGTTTGAAGTCAGGTAGCGTGATGCCTCCAGCTTTATTGTTTTGGGCTTAGGATTGTCTTGGCAATGTGGTGTCTTTTTTTGGTTCCATAGGAACTTTAAAATACTTTTTTTTCCAATTCTGTGAAGGAAGTCATTGGTAGCTTAATGGGGATGGCATTGAATCTATAAATTACCTTGGGCAGTACGGCCATTTTAACAATATTGATTCTTCCTATTCATGAACATGGTATGTTCTTCCATTTGTTTGTGTCCTTTTTGATTTCACTGAGCAGTGGTTTGTAGTTCTCCTTGAAAGGTCTTTCACATATCTTTTAAGTTGGATTCCTAGGTATTTTATTCTTTTTGAATCAATTGTGAAACGGAGTTCATTCATGATTTCGCTCTCTGTTTGTCTGTTATTGGTGTATAAGGCGGCTTGTGATTTTTGCACATTGATTTTGTATCCTGAGACTTTGCTGAAGTTGTTTATCAGCTTAAGGAGATTTTGGGCTGAGACAAAGGGGTTTTCTAAATATACAATCATGTTATCTGCAAACAAGGACAATTTGACTTCTTCTTTTCCTAATTGAACACCCTTTATTTCTTTCTCTTGCCTGATTGCCCTAGACAGAACTCCCAACACTATGTTGAATAGGAGTGGTGAGAGAGTGCATTGCTGTCTTGTGCCAGTTTTCAAAGGGAGTGTTTCCAGTTTTTGCCCATTCAGTATGATATTGGCTGTGGGTTTGTCATAAATAGCTCTTATTATTTTGAGATACGTTCCATCAATACCGAATTTATTGAGTGTTTTTAGCATGAAGAGCTGTTGAATTCTCCCAAAGGCCTTTTCCGCATCTTTTGAGATAATCATGTGGTTTTTGTCTTTGGTTCTGTTTATATGCTGGATTATGTTTATTGATTTGCGTATGTTGAATCAGCCTTGCATCCCAGGGATGAAGCCCACTTGATCATGGTGGATGAGCTTTTTGATGTGCAGCTGGATTCGGTTTGCCAGTATTTTGAGGATTTTTGCATAGATGTTCATCAGTGATATCGGTCTAAAATTCTCTTTTTCAGTTGTGTCTCTGCCAGGCTTTGGTATCAGGATAATGTTGGCCTCATAAAAAGAGTTAGGGAGGATTCCCTCTTTTTCTATTGATTGGAATCATTTCAGAAGGAATGGTACCAGCTCCTCCTTGTACCTCTGGTAGAATTCAGCTGTGAATCTGTCTGGTCCTGGACTCTTTTTGGTTGGTAGGCTATTAATTATTGTCTCAATTTCAGAGCCTGCTATTGGTCCACTCAGGGATTCAACTTCTTCCTGGTTTGCTCTTGGGAGAGTGTATGTGTCCAGGAATTTATCCATTTGTTCTAGGTTTTCTAGTTTATTCGTGTAGAGGTATTTATAGTATTCTCTGATGGTAGTTTGTATTTCTGTGGGGTCAGTTGTGATATCCCCTTTATCACTTTTTATTGCATCTATTTGATTCGTCTCTCTTTTCTTCTTTATTAGTCTTGCTAGCCGTCTATCAATTTTGTTGATCTTTTCAAAAAACCAACTCCTGGATTCAGTGATTTTTTGAAGAGTTTTTTATATCTCTATCTCCTTCAGTTCTGCTCTGATCTTAGTTATTTATTGCCTTCTGCTAGCTTTTGAATGTGTTTGTTCTTGCTTCTCTACTTGTTTTAATTGTGATGTTAGGGTGTCAATTTTAGATCTTTCCTGCTTTGTCTTGTGGCCATTTAGTGCTATAAATTTCCCTCTACACACTGCTTTAAATGTGTCCCAGAGATTCTGGTATGTTGTATCTTTGTTCTCATTGGTTTCAAAGAACATCTCTATTTCTGCCTTCATTTTGTTATGTACTCAGTAGTCATTTGGGAGTAGGTTGTTCAGTTTCCATGTAGTTGAGCAGTTTTGATTGAGTTTCAGAGTCCTGAGTTCTAGTTTGATTGCACTGTGGTCTGAGAGATAGTTTGTTATAATTTCTGTACTTTTACATTTGCTGAAGAGTCCTTTACTTCCAACTATGTGGTCAATTTTGGAATAATTGTGATGTGGTGCTGAGAAGAATGTATAATCTGTTGATTTGGGGTGGAGAGTTCTTTAGATATCTATTAGGTCTGCTTAGTGCAGAGTTGAGTTCAATTCCTGGATATCCTTGTTAACTTTCTGTCTCGTTGATCTGTTTAATGTTTACAGTGGGGTGTTAAAGTCTCCCATTATTATTGTATGGGCATCTAAGTCTCTTTGTAAGTCTCTAAGGACTTGCTTTAGGAATCTGCGTGCTCGCATATTTCGGATATAGCATATATATTTAAGATAGTTAGCTCTTCTTGTTGAATTGATCCCTTTACCATTATATAATGGTCTTCTTTGTCTGTTTTGATCTTTGTTGGTTTATAGTCTGTTTTATCAGAGACTAGGACTGCAACCCCTGCTTTTTTTTTTTTTTTTTTTTTTTTTTTTTTTCCATTTGCTTGGTAGATCTTCCTCCATCCCTTTATTTTGAGCCTATGCATGTCTCTGCATGTGAGATGGGTCTCCTGAATACAGCAAACTGATGGGTCTTGACTGTTTATCCAATTTGCCAGTCTGTCTTTTAATTGGACCATTTAGCCCACTTACATTTAAGGTTAATATAGTTATGTGTGAACTTGATCCTGTCATTATGATATTGGTTGGTTATTTTGCTCATTAGTTGATGCAGTTTCTTCCTAGCATCAGTGGTCTTTATATTTTGGCAGGTTTTTGCAATGGCTGGTACCTGTTGTTCCTTTCCATGTTTAGTGCTTCCTTCAGGATCTCTTGTAAGGCAGGCCTGGTGGTGACAAAATTTCTAAGCATTTCCTTGTCTGTAAAGGATTTTATTTCTCCTTCACTTATGAAACTTAGTTTGGCGGGATATGAAATTCTGGGTTGAAAATTATTTTCTTTTAGAATGTGGAATATTGACCCCAACTCTCTTCTGGCTTGGAGAGTTTCTTCCAAGAGATCTGCTGTTAGTCTGATGGGCTTCCCTTTGTGGGTAAGCCAACCTTTCCCTCTGGCTGCCCTTAACATTTTTTCCTTCGTTTCAACTTTGGTGAATCTGACATGTATGTGTCTTGGAGTTGCTCTTCTTGAGGAGTGTCTTTGTGACATTCTCTGTATTTCCCGAATTTGGATGTTGGCCTGCCTTGCTAGGTTGGGGAAATTCTGCTGGATAGTACCCTCCAGAGTGTTTTTCAACTTGGCTCCATTCTCCCGGCACACTAATCAGACATAGATTTGGTCTTTCTACATAATCCCATACTTCTTGGAGGCTTTGTTCATTTCTTTTTACCTTTTTTCTCTAAACTTCTCTTCTTGCTTCATTTCATTCATTTGATCTTAAATCACGGATACTCTTTTTCCAGTTGATCTAGTCAGTTAGTGAAGCTTGCGCATTGGTCACATAGTTCTTGAGATACACATGTACCCTAGAACTTAGAGTATATTTTTTAAAAAAGCATACTATAGTAAATATGTCAAAAAAAAGAAGAAAAAGAAAAAGAAATTCACTGCAAAAAGATAATTGCTGAGGCACATTGTCATCAGGTTATTCAAAGTTAAAATGTGGAAAAGAATCTTAAGAGATTTGAGACACCATGGAATACTATGCAGCCATGAAAAAGGATGAGTTCATGTCCTATGCAGGGACATGGATGCAGCTGGAAACCATCATTCTCAGCAAACTATCACAAGGACAGAAAACCAAACATGGCATGTTCTCACCTATAGGTAGAAATTGATCAACGAGAATACTTGGACACAGGACGGGGAGCATCACACACCAGGGCCTGTTGAGGGCTTAGGGACTTGGGGAGGGATAGCATTAGGAGAAATACCTAATGTAAATGATGAGTTGACGGGTGTAGCAAACCAACATGGCACATGTGTACCTATATAGCAAACCTGCACATTGTGCACATGTACCCTAGAAGTATAATATAATATATTATATTAATATATTATAATAATAATATAACTAATAAAGTATAATAATAACTAATAAATTAAGGGAAAAAAAGCTGGAGTGCTCCATTAATTCCTGTGGGCTTGACAAAGGTAGCTTAGGAATTCAAGATAAATGGAATGAATGCATAGTAATTCCTTGCTAGAAATGCATAGGAAATGAAGTATTCACAGAACCAAATAAAAGCCTTCCACTAGGAACTAAATGTGTCATAGTTATATACATACATATATATGCATAGCCGAGCAAAGCCAGAGGAGAATAAACAGGAAAGAATAAAAACTAGAAGCAAAACTGAACAGGAAACAAATGCTAAAGTTTCCTACTCAATTTATCGTGAAGACTACAATGCTACATAGGGCCTCCAAAAACCCACATATTGAATATTTTATTACTGATTCACAATTTAATATTCTTACATTAACCAATATCATTATACATCCTATGCAATTGAGAAATCCACTTTAGGCCATGACCAATATGTACTCTAGCACTATCCTTGCAAAACTGTAAACACAGTGTGAAGCAATGCAAATATGTATGTAAAATTTGGCTCCCCACTAAATCCAGCTTCATGCTAAACTATATTAAAGAAGAATTGCCAAACTGCCAATGCATTCTTTACAATACTTCTTATTTTATTTTAATCAAGACTAAGAGCTTTAACTATGAAAATGTTAATTGCCAAATGTCTCTAATTCTCCATCAAATTTTAAAGAATATTTTATTATTTAAACTTTTTCCACATCTTTCTCCCCTACCTAATGAATCCTTATTTATTTGTTTCATAAACAACCTCTTCATATCTATAATTTAAACTAATTTTTAGATTACTTCTGAATTAAGCAACATTATTTTCTTTTCACTAATAACATAACGCTTTCTGGCACATCGAGTATACAGGATTATATGTTAACTAGAATTTTTATCCATAGTAACCTAAAGCTTTGGTGAAACCCTAAAAAGCAAGAAATCTTGAACTATCAGATACGAGCATTTGTAGATAAGAACAATTACACATTTTTACAAACAGATTATCTCCATATTATAACTTTTTTTAATGGAAATAATGCATATTAAATGAGCATAAAAATAAATTTGAGATTTTAATTTACAGAAAAAGTTTACCTAAAACAATTATGTGAGTCACTTGTACTTAATTTTTTCTTTTAACAGGGGAGACAAGAGACATTAATCAACATATGTGAAATGAATATTCATCTGGTCCAGGAAAGTGGGACAACTTGAAGCAGGAAAGGGGCTTGGGGCTTTCATGGCACAGGTATCAAAGACAAACATAAAATTCAGATAAAATGTATGATGACAATTCTGAAGGCATTTATATTTTTATTCCATGAATAATTTTAAAGCCAGCTTGTTTAGTAAAGTTATATTTAATCCTGTGAACCTGAATATTGCTTAGACTTATTTACTTAATTTATAAGAGCTCTTTTACTTATAAAACAATTTGGTAGACACAACACATAAAAATAAGTGTCCATACAAATAAACACATCTAGAAATATATATACATACATAAATGGAGATCCAATAGTTTGGAACCTTAGCCAAGAGATAGCAGTACAAGTTTACCAGTTCTACTTTGCCCCAATAGAAAATCTAATGAAGACTGTGAACCAAAATTTCAGATAAAGCACTCCATAGCAGTTTGAAACTATTCTCAATCATTCCTAGCCTTTTGGGAAATACCAGAAAGTGATCTCAGACAATTGCCCTCAATTTCCAAGCAGTCACAAGGAAACAGCCACTGAAAGACTGAAAAAAGAAAGGGGGGAAAAATGAAAAAGACACTGGCCCCTTTAGTGAAACAGGTAGTTGCAGTTACGCACTTCCATATGGAAAGCCCTTCATTTTCACTGGCCACAGCCAGGAACTTGTAATTCCTTTCATGTTTAGACACTGCCCAACAAGAGTCCTGAGTTGGAAAGGAAATGAAAAAGAGAGAGATTCCCCTGTGTGGAGCAGAAAGGAAAGAGAAAAATGAATCCCAAACTTTGGGTCTACCTTTTCCTGAATTTACTTATGGCTGGCTCACCAAAATATGTTGTTGGTGGAGGGTGTCCAGGTTCTTGGAGTCTTGAACAAAGGATTGGATAAAATGCACAAAGCAAGGAAGGAATGAAGGGATTTATTGAAAATGAAAGTGCATTCCACAGTATGGGAGCAGACCTGAGCATAGGAGCTCAAAGTCCATGTTACAGAATTTTTGGGAGTTAAAGAGTTTAAATACCCCCTAAAGAATTCTATTGGCTACTTGGTGTATGTTCTATGGAAATGGAGAAGATGAAATATAGATAAAAAGTCATTTACTCAGCATGCAGCCTATGCAGAGAAAATTTCCTGTCATAGCTGATGTGCGAATTAGTCTTATGTTTTCTGTCTCCAGACCCTATTTTTTCTGCCTCAAAAGGAGAACATATATTTGAGGCCAGGCAGATCTTAAGTGTCAGGGTGCTGTGACTCCATTTTCCTCTGCTCATTGCCTTCCTCCTCTAGGCTGTTGAGAAGCTTTCATAGCTTCCTTTCCTCCGCACTCCAGATTCCAGCACTCTGAGGGACACCAAAAGACAGTCCCATCTCTCACAATGATTTCTAGTCATTAAAAAGAGAGTCAGGTCAGGGGTGGTGGCTCACATTTGTAATCTCCACACTTTGAAAGGCCAAGGTGGGAAGATTGCTTGGGTATGGAAGAGTCTTACCCAGTCAGTCACCACTGCCCACTCCATGGCCAGAATCAATCAGGGACCAAAAGTGAGGAGGTGATGCAGCTAGTTCCTTATTTATTTATTTATTTATTTATTTATTTATTTATTTATTTATTTATTTGGAGAAGCGTCTCACCCTCTTGCCCATGCTGGAGTGCAGTGGCATGCTCTTGGCTCACTGCAAGCATGATGTAGCTAGTTCTTCACTTAGGTTGTATTGTTTTCCTTATTTCGAATATTGTCTTGTAATCAGAAATCATTTAGGGTGATATTTCCTTTGCTTATTCTTCAGTAGAAACATGAGCCTTTCAATTCTTCCTTGTTTCCGAGGTACTTCAAGTTCAGAGCACTTTGCAGGCACATGGATGAAGCTGGAAACCATCATTCTCAACACACTGACACAAGAACAGAAAACCAAACATTGCATATTCTCACTCATAAATGGGAGTTGAACAATGAGAGCACATGGACAGCACACACTGGGACCTGTCAGGGAGTGGGGGTCTAGGGGAGGGATAGCATTAGGACATATACCTCACGTAAATGACAAGTTGGTGGGTGCTGCAAACCACCGTGGCATATATATAATACCTGTGTAACAAACCTGCACATTCTGCACATGTACCCCAGAACTTAAAGTATTAAAAAAAAAGTTTGTGTATGCACCAGACACCAACCCTAAGTGTACTAAGTTTCATGTGATTTGTATATATGGCATGTTTCACAAGTAAAGAACTTCCTCCTATATTTTTAAATGCGTGTAAAGTTTTTTTTGTGGTAAATGGAAATCATGGAATCAAAAACAAAAGAAAACAAAAGAACATGAATCAGAATGAAATAATGTTGTTAACTGTGTTATTAAATCCCCTGGACAGATGGACTTGGAATCGAGGCCTAAACGGTATGGGCATCTCATTTGGGCTCCACTTCTGAGACATTGTAGGGTGTTGAGTCCTCTCCCTGGGCTCCACCCACCAGATGCCAGGACCACACCTCCTCTCTTACTTGTGACAACCAAAAGTGTCTCCAGACATTGCATAATATCTGCCAACGAAGCACAGTCACCCCCATGTTGAGAATCACTGCATCAGGAATAACACATTTGTCAAGAATAAATGGTCTCTTTGTCCTGAATGCCGCAACGGGGTTCGATACTCAGAACAGCGGTCACACTTAATTCGTAACAACAGTTCGCCGTGTTACCCACTGCTTGCCCACCATGGAATCATTCACTCCGGAGTCCTTGTTGCTTCCGCCCGGCCCCCTGGTTGCTGGGAGCCAGCTGATTATGCTTGGCTTCCCTGAACCTCTCCTGCCCAGAAAGTAGAGACCGTTCCCAGAACCCTCACCCGCATAAATTGATGGCTGTCCCTTGGGTTGCTTCCCCAGGATGGCACCACGTTAGACAGGTGACCCACAGAGTCCCTATCCCTGAGAGATGCCATGATTCCTGACGTGGTACAGACGTGGCAGCAGAAGTTCGGAAAGTTGTCTCAGCAGTAAGCCTGTGCAGCAGCAGCGGAGACAGCAGCAATGGCAAAGGTGGCAACCATAACCCCAGCTGCTGTTCCCCAGCAAAATCCACCACAGAATGGAGAGGCCACATTGAATGGGGAAGAGAAAGGAGCACATGCAATCATTGAGTCCGCAGGCTCTTGAAGTTCAGTGGGCCTCTCTGGGTTCATTTTCTTCTAAATCTTGGCCAATTCCAAAGCCTTCTTAAAACCTGCTATCAATGTCTTAGAAGTTGCTCTCTAGTGTTTGCTTAGGATCTACCTGGAAGCGCTTCCCGTTCCATTTTTTCAATCACAGCCCTTCAGCCTGACTCTTTATTCTCATCTTCAACTTTAGGAAATTGTGTGCATTGCCAATCTGAGAACTCTCCTATAACACATGGTTGTTGCTCATTATAAACAAGTGTTTAATTCGTGGACATGTTTGGTCTGAGCCTCTCGCCTTCCACGTTGAGTGTTTTTGGCAAAATTCTGGTATCATCGTTGAGCTCGCGGTTCCTACCGAGGGCACCGGGCCCCAAACACTGGGCATCAGTTTATTTAAGTCTTTGCAAAATCCAAGAACATCATTCCCTGTTAGGTGAGTGCTAGAAAGTATATGGCAAGTCAGTCAGTGAGTCTGAATTTCTATCCAGAGAACCTGCTCCACTTGGACATACTACTCCTCTATAAACCTGTAGAGATGTCACTTCAGCATGTATGTAATATAGAGCATGCATATGTTCCGTGCATGGTGCACTCGTGTGTGTGTGCGTGCGCACGTGTACAGGCACATGTGTGCACCAGCATACAAATTGTTATTTTTTTAATGACAGAATTTCACTCTTGTTGCCCAGGTTGGAGTGCAATGGCATGACCTCAGCTCACTGCAACCTCCGCCTTCTGGGTTCAAGCGATTCTCCTGCCTCAACCTCCCAAGTAGCTGGGATTACAGGCTTGTGCCACCACACTCAGCTAATCTTGTAGTTTTTATTAGAGATTGGGTTTCTCCATGTTGGTCAGGCTGGCCTCGAACTCCAGACCTAGGTGATCTGCCCACCTCAGCCTCCAAAATTGCTGGGATTGCAGGCCTGAGCCACAGTGCCCAGAAAGGCCTGAGATCAAGGTGAGGACAGAGATGGTTTATTTCTTAGGCCTCTCTCCTTGGCTTGTAAATGTCTTCTCCCCATTTCCACATGTGGTCGTACCTCTGTAGGTGTCTGCATCCTAATCCCCTCTTTTCATGAGAAGAGCAGTTGCACTGGATTAGGGTCAACTGTAGTGACCTCATTTTACCGTACTTAACCTTTCTGAAGGCCCTATCTCCAAATATAGCCGTATTCTGAGGCCCTATCAATTGGGGCTTCAAGACACAAATTTTATGGGGACACAGTTTAACCCATAACAGTGGCCACAGGTAATGTGAAAACATGTCGAGTGTCAGTCTCGCTTTACTTATGCAGAAACAGCTGGTGGCTAGATCTCATCCATGAGCTATAATTTGCTAGCCTCAATTGCAAAGAGTAAATAATTGTTTTGTGGGGGAGCATTTAGAGACAGGGTATTGCTCTGTCTCCTAGCCTGCATGCAGTGTAATAATTATGCCTCACTCTAACCTATACCTCCTGGGCTCAACCAATCCTCCTGTGTCAGTGTCCTGAGTAGCTGGGACACAGGCATGTGCCACTGTATCTGGCTAATTTTTCAATATTTTGTAAAAATGCTGTCTTGCCAAGTTGCCTATGCTGGTGTTGAACTCCTGGCCTCAAACAATTTACCATCCTTTGCCTCCCAAAGCACTGAGATTATAGGTGTAAACTACCACACCTGGTCAAAATAACTTTTTGTTTTTCAGGGAAGTTTAAAGGTTGTGAAATTATAAAGAAACCTAATACATTTTCTAAACTGCACAAAAGCCACAATTTAATTAGACTCATTTATTAGTACACTTAGTACACTTAGTATTACTTAGTACATAAAAACAAGATGTTTCTGGAAACAAAAGTGCCCTTTAAATGCTTTCCTCTTGTATTGGTAAGCCACATGTCTCTTTATGTTTCCTACAACAGACAATCACTGAAAGCCAATGGAAATAGATGGGGATGTTAAGATTCCACCCAACAAAGCCACAGTTCTTCAGGGTCACGAGTCCGAGGTGTTCATTTGTGCTAGGAACCATCAGTGATTTGCTAGCTTCTGGGTAAGGAAGTCAGGATTGAGGCACTCCAGGGTCAGGGAGATTGAAGCTGCTTGCCCTTCTCTGGAGTTTTGCCTTAAGGAACACGTACACCCTTTCTTATCCCAGTTTGGGCAGACCCAGAAACGGGTGGCTCTATAAGCCACTTCTCTATAGGTCTCATATTGTGGAGAAGCCATAGTTCAAGTTGTTTTCTCTGTGGGGTGAAGAGTAACACCAGACAGTTAAAATTACCAAATGCAAAGATGGCAAGGATGGAAACAGACATCCAACAGTATGAAAAAGAGAGAACAGCACATGCTGATGATGTCACCTGGCCAGACAGCAAACTGCGGTGAGCTTCTCATCCCAATTGAACCAAATGCCAGAGGCTCCTGTGTTTTTATTCTGTAGATCTGAAGACTCAATGGCAAAGATATGGAATCTGAATGAGAATGGCAACAGGGCCTCCACCCAGCTTGTGTTAAGGCACTGTATACGAGAAGGGGGCCACGATGTCCTGAGTAACAAAGATGTCACCTCACTGGACTGGAACGTAAGCATCTTCCACCCTCTGGGCACTTTGAAATCGGTAAAATCTGCCAGCCAGGCATGGGCTGCAGTGATGGAACATGTGCAAACATAGGAGGCAGGTGGTTCCATGTACTCAGGCCCAACTTGGGGGGCTAGCCATAGAGGTGGTCTTGGCTTCTAAGAGCTCTTAATAAGGCCATGTCAGGCAGACAGTGAGCTGGTTATTTGGTAGCCATATCTGCATTGTGAACATGTCTTAGTAAAATGAGCCTGTGGTCTCATGGTGGGGAAATAGGCTGGGAGCTATGAGGCTTGGGAGACATGAAGTGCAGCCTGGGAAAGGTGCCTCTTCACCTTGGGATTTCAGCAACAGGTGTTATATGCATTGACACGTGGGATGCACACAGTTACTGCTTTTTATTTTCTGCAAAGTCTCATGATAACTTTTATCATGGTGTTTTTAGTTCTGTCACTCAACAGAGAACACAAAGTGGTGAATGGTTCCATTGTGTTTTCATTGCTCCTTCATCTCCTTGGTCTTCATGCCACATGTTTAAGAGCAGCGTGTGCTAACACTGCATGGCACTGACTATTGCCTGAAGAACTTTCTGGACTTGGGATCCTGAGAGATGCTGAGCTTCTTCAGTGCTCCCACTCCTAAGCTGTTTTTTGTGGGTTTGTGTCTCTTTCTGGCCCTCAGAGTGATGGGACACTATTGGCTTCGGGTTCATGTGATGGTTTTGCAAGAATATGGACAGAAAATGGTAAGTCCTGCACCCCTCGTGCAGGGGTCAGGTAAGAAGAGCTGCCATACATAACCCTTGAATGAACAGAGCATGACAACAAAATCAACATGTTTGTTTTTATTAATAGGTTAACCTGACCAGCTCCTTAGGCCAACATAAAGGCCCTATCTTTGCCCTGAAATGAAGCAAAAAGGGGAACTATCTTTTGAGTACTGGTATAGACAAAGTGCGTATTAGCTTAAAATATGCTCCTTTGACCAATAGGTGCTTATTTATTTGTTTGTCTTTTACTTTTTTGGGGGTGCGGAGGGGGAAAGGGTCACTCTGTTGCCCAGGTTGGAGTGCAGTGGCACCATCTCAGCTCACTGGAAACCTCTGCCTCAGCAGGGTTCAAGTGATCCTCCTGCCTCTGCCACCTGAGTAGCTGGGATTACAGGCATCTGCCACCATGCTCAGCTAATTTTTTTGTTTTTATAAAGATAGCATTTTGCCATATTGGACAGGCTGGTCTTCAACTCCTAAGCTCAAGTGATTCTCCTCTGTCAGTCTCCTAAAGTGCTGGTATTTCAGGCAAGAGTCACAGCATGCAACCAGTGATTCCTTCCCTCCCTCCCTTCCTTCCTTCCTTCCTTTCTTTTCTGCTTTTCTTTTTTTGAAATGGAGTCTTGCACTGTCACCCAGGCTGCACTGTAGTGGCGCAATCTCGGCTCACTGCAATCTCTGCCTTCTGGGTTCAAACGATTCCCCTGCCTCAGCCTCCTGTGTAGCTGGGATTACAGGCATATGCCAACATTCCTGGCTAATTTTTGTATTTTTAGTAGAGACAAAGTTTCCTTACGTTGGTTGGGCGGGCTGGTCTCGAACTCCTGACCTCAGGTGATCCACCTGCTTCAATCTCCCAAAGGGCTGGGATTACAGGCATCAGTCACTGCACCCAGCCGATTTTTTTAGATCTCAAAATCATGTCTTTTTGGAACTCTTAGGTTTTGTACTTCCCCTTAAGAAATGGAAAGGATTGGTTTAAGCTTTATGTTTATGGTTTTGATTTTTTTGTTAATTTGCAGCACATAATCTCTTAATATATTCTGCTGTTCTGTAGACCCTTGTGCAGTTTCCTTTTATGGAAGGTACATGGTTCAGTGATAGAAGAAAATCTCCACATTGCATTTGTCAGTTGCTGGAAGGAGTCATGTGATGTGGGTAGTGTACTGCCTGAACTTTCACCCACTGAGAAACTTGAGTAGCACAGGCTGTGTGTGTTTCTCAGGCTTCAGGTATCCTCAATTGATTAACTGCTGCTTCCCAATGTAGATGGTAGATTTCTCTGTACAGGAGTCAAGCAACCTGGGCACAAGGGTACACTCCCCAGATGGCCCACAAAGTCAGTTCAGAATTGACTTGCTGTGCCCCTGGGCAGGTCTACAGGGAGCTACAGTGGCATTAACTCCAGGTGCATCTAAAAGCCATCAGTAGGGTGGAAACCCAGGGCAAAGAGGAAGGCGATGCAGACTTCATCCCAGCCCTGAATCTGAGTCATCCAGAAGTCTTGGCCTGTCTGGATTTTACTTTCCTCATGTGTCCAGTGGCAGGGATCATTGGAATCATGACCTCAAACAGCCTTCCTGGAAGAGTTATGCATTCCCAAGACTCAGCAGGAATTCCAAGCCATGGCTTTGGAAAAGAACCGTTATCTAGAATTGGAAAAACAAAACAAAACAAAACAAAACAAAAAAACTTACATGTTTTTACATCAACTTTTGTTTCAACAACTGGAAACCATTACTGAATAATGGATGATGCTCAGGCTTTTATGAGACTTTGCATGTTGTGTTAATTTCAGGATACCTTGAAAATCTTAAGCCACAGCTTTCTGTTGAAAGTTATTATAAAATGATAGACTTGACCTTTATACACTATCTTACTCTTAGAGAAGTCATAATTGCATTTGGCAAACTGTGGGCCACACAGGCCAAGTCTGGCTCCTCATCTGTTTTTTTTCAATAAAGTTTTATTGGCATGCAGTCACACTCTATTGTTGAGACTTGTCCATGGTTGTTTTCATGCTACAATAGCAGAGATGAGCAGCTGTAAGGGAGAAGACATGGTCTTCAAAACCTGAAATTCCTACTACCTGGCCCTTTGACAGAAAAAGCTTGCTGACCCCTATAGTCGGATATAACGAGGTCAACAAATCATTCATTCATAAGATATCTCACTCTCTTTTATGTCAAGAAACGCTTCATTCAGACTTGGTAGCCTAGTGTATATTTTAAAAGCTGAGTTGTGGTTGATGTACTAAACGTTCTCACATACACACTATCAGATTTTTGTCAACATGTTTTAATTGCAGGTAATGTACATACGAAGCAGTTTGCTGTACATTCAGTAGGCTCTCAGTAATCGCTGCTTGAGTTATTAAAATAACTTACGAAATTGACTTTTCTTTATCAAGCGCTTCACTGTTGCAAGTGTTAACTCATCCATTCCTGCCCAGATAGGAGACAGGCACAAGTATGATGAGTGAGTATATTCTCTGCAGTGTTAGATTTGCTTTGGCATTGCTAAATTAAGTAGAGTTATATACCGACATCTAAACAAATGTTAATAGGCCAAAGGCTGACCCAAAACCTATGATTATCAAGTTTCAAAGACACTTCTCGCATTCCTCTAAAAATGCCCACAGTCAACAAAAAATAGAATTCATTCTTCTTTTGTTTTTTGTTTGTTTGTTTTTGTTTTTTGTTTTTTTTTTTGAGAGGGGAGTCTTGCTCTGTGCCCCAGGCTGGAGTGCAGCAGCGTGATCTGGGCTCACTGCAAGCTCCGCCCCCGGGTTCATGCCATTCTCCTGCCTCAGCCTCCCAAGTAGCTGGGACTACAGGTGCTCACCAACACACCCGGCTAGTTTATTTTTTTTTGTATTTTTTAGTAGAGACGGGGTTTCACGGTGTTAGCGAGGATGGTCTCGATCTCCTGACCTTGTGATCCGTCCGCCTCAGCCTCCCAAAGTGCTGAGATTACAGGCTTGAGCCACTGCGCCCGGCCAGAATTCATTCTTCTTAATGCAAAATCTTGACTGACAGAGAGGTGTAAAGTTTCCAGTTACGTTGAAAATTCCAGCTGATGAACGCAAAATTCCAATGCCATTCATTGAACTGTTTCTCTTTTTTTTTTTTTTTAATTTTTATATTATTATTATACTTTAAGTTCTAGGGTACATGTGCATAACGTGCAGGTTTGTTACATATGTATACTTGTGCCATGTTGGTGTGCTGCACCCATCAACTCATCATTTACATCAGGTATAACTCCCAATGCAATCCCTCCCCCCTCCCCCCTCCCCATGATAGGCCCCGGTGTGTGATGTTCCCCTTCCTGAGTCCAAGTGATCTCATTGTTCAGTTCCCACCTATGAGTGAGAACATGCGGTGTTTGGTTTTCTGTTCTTGTGATAGTTTGCTAAGAATGATGGTTTCCAGCTGCATCCATGTCCCTACAAAGGACACAAACTCATCCTTTTTGATGGCTGCATAGTATTCCATGGTGTATATGTGCCACATTTTCTTAATCCAATCTGTCACTGATGGACATTTGGGTTGATTCCAAGTCTTTGCTATTGTGAATAGTGCTGCAATAAACATACGTGTGCATGTGTCTTTATAGCAGCATAATTTATAATCCTTTGGGTATATACCCAGTAATGGGATGGCTGGGTCATATGGTACATCTAGTTCTAGATCCTTGAGGAATCGCCATACTGTTTTCCATAATGGTTGAACTAGTTTACAATCCCACCAACAGTGTAAAAGTGTTCCTATTTCTCCACATCCTCTCCAGCACCTATTGTTTCCTGATTTTTTAATGATCGCCATTCTAACTGGTGTGAGATGGTATCTCATTGTGGTTTTGATTTGCATTTCTCTGATGGCCAGTGATGATGAGCATTTTTTCATGTGTCTGTTGGCTGTATGAATGTCTTCTTTTGAGAAATGTCTGTTCATATCCTTTGCCCACTTTTTGATGGGGTTGTTTGTTTTTTTCTTGTAAATTTGTTTGAGTTCTTTGTAGGTTCTGGATATTAGCCCTTTGTCAGATGAGTAGATTGCAAAAATTTTCTCCCATTCTGTAGGTTGCCTGTTCACTCTGATAGTTTCTTTTGCTGTGCAGAAGGTCTTTAGTTTACTGAGATCCCATTTGTCAATTTTGGCTTTTGCTGCTGTTGCTTTTGGTGTTTTAGACATGAAGTCTTTGCCCATGCCTATGTCCTGAATGGTACTACCTAGGTTTTCCTCTAGGATTTTTATGGTATTAGGTCTAACATTTAAGTCTCTAATCCATCTTGAATTAATATTCATGTAAGGAGTAAGGAAAGGATCCAGTTTCAGCTTTCTACTTATGGCTAGCCAATTTTCCCAGCACCATTTATTAAATAGGGAATCCTTTCCCCATTTCTTGTTTTTCTCAGGTTTGTCAAAGATCAGATGGCTGTAGATGTGTGGTATTATTTCTGAAGGCTCTGTTCTGTTCCATTGGTCTATATCTCTGTTTTGGTACCAGGACCATGCTGTTTTGGTTACTGTAGCCTTGTAGTATAGTTTGAAGTCAGGTAGCGTGATGCCTCCAGCTTTGTTCTTTTGACTTAGGATTGTCTTGGAGATGCGGGCTCTTTTTTGGTTCCATATGAACTTTAAAGAAGTTCTTTCAAATTCTGTGAAGAAACTCATTGGTAGCTTGATGGGGATGGCATTGAATCTATAAATTACCTTGGGCAGTATGGCCATTTTCACGATATTGATTCTTCCTATCCATGAGCATGGTATGTTCTTCCATTTGTTTGTGTCCTCTTTTATTTCACTGAGCAGTGGTTTGTAGTTCTCCTTGAAGAGGTCCTTTACATCCCTTGTAAGTTGGATTCCTAGGTATTTTATTCTCTTTGAAGCAATTGTGAATGGAAGTTCATTCCTGATTTGGCTCTCTGTTTGTCTGTTACTGGTGTATAAGAATGCTTTTGATTTTTGCACATTGATTTTGTATCCTGAGACTTTGCTGAAGTTGCTTATCAGCTTAAGGAGATTTTTGGCTGAGACAAAGGGGTTTTCTAAATATACAATCATGTCATCTGCAAACAGGGACAGTTTGACTTCTTCTTTTCCTAACTGAATACCCTTGATTTCTTTCTCTTGCCTGATTGCCCTAGCCAGAACTTCCAACACTATGTTGAATAGGAGTGGTGAGAGAGGGTATCCCTGTCTTGTGCCAGTTTTCAAAGGGAATTTTTCCAGTTTTTGCCCATTCAGTATGATATTGGCTGTGGGTTTGTCATAAATAGCTCTTATGATTTTGAGGTACGTTCCATCAATACCGAATTTATTGAGCGATTTTAGCATGAAGGGCTGTTGAATTTTGTCAAAAGCCTTTTCTGCATCTATTGAGATAATCATGTGGTTCTTGTCTTTGGTTCTGTTTATATGCTGGATTATGTTTATTGATTTGCGAATGTTGAACCAGCCTTGCATCCCAGGGATGAAGCCCACTTGATCATGGTGGATAAGCTTTTTGTTGTGTTGCTGAATCCGGTGTGCCAGTATTTTATTGAGGATTTTTGCATCGATGTTCATCAGGGATATTGGTCTAAAATTCTCTTTTTTTGTTGTGTCTCTGCCAGGCTTTGGTATCAGGATGATGTTGGCCTCATAAAATGAGTTAGGGAGGATTCCCTCTTTTTCTATTGATTGGAATAGTTTCAGAGGAATGGTACCAACTCCTCCTTGTACCTCTGGTAGAATTCAGGTGTGAATCCATCTGGTCCTGGACTTTTTTTGGTTGGTAGGCTATTAATTATTGCCTCAATTTCAGAGCCTGCTATTGGTCTATTCAGGGATTCAACTTCTTCCTGTTTTAGTCTTGGAAGAGTGTAAGTGTCCAGGAAATTATCCATTTCTTCTAGATTTTCCAGTTTATTTGCGTAGAGGTGTTTATAGTATTCTCTGATGGTAGTTTGTATTTCTGTGGGGTCGGTGGTGATATCCCCTTTATCATTTTTAATTGCATCGATTTGATTCTTCTCTCTTTTCTTCTTTATTAGTCTTGCTAGTGGTCTGTCAATTTTGTTGATCTTTTCAAAAAACCAACTCCTGGATTCATTGATTTTTTGGAGGGTTTTTTGTGTCTCTATCCCCTTCAGTTCTGCTCTGATCTTAGTTATTTCTTGCCTTCTGCTAGCTTTCAAATGTGTTTGCTCTTGATTCTCTAGTTCTTTTAATTGCGATGTTAGAGTGTCAATTTTAGATCTTTCCTGCTTTCTCTTGTGGGCATTTAGTGCTATAAATTTCCCTCTACACACTGCCTTAAATGTGTCCCAGAGATTCTGGTGTGTTGTATCTTTGTTCTCATTGGTTTCAAAGAACATCTTTATTTCTGCCTTCATTTCGTTATGTACCCAGTAGTCATTCAGGAGCAGGTTGTTCAGTTTCCATGTAGTTGAGCGGTTTTGATTGAGTTTCTTAGTCCTGAGTTCTAGTTTCATTGCACTGTGGTCTGAGAGATAGTTTGTTATAATTTCTGTTCTTGTACATTTGCTGAGGAGTGCTTTACTTCCAATTACGTGGTCGATTTTGGAGTAAGTACGATGTGGTGCTGAGAAGAATGTATATTCTGTTGATTTGGGGTGGAGAGTTCTATAGATGTCTATTAGGTCTGCTTGCTGCAGAGATGAGTTCAATTCCTGGATATCCTTGTTAACTTTCTGTCCCGTTGATCTGTCTAATGTTGACAGTGGAGTGTTGAAGTCTCCCATTATTATTGTATGGGAGTCTAAGTCTCTTTGTAAGTCTCTAAGGACTTGCTTTATGAATCTGGGTGCTCCTGTACTGGGTGCATATATATTTAGGATAGTTAGCTCTTCCTGTTGAATTGATCCCTTTACCATTATGTAATGGCCTTTTTCTCTTTTGATCTTTGATGGTTTAAAGTCTGTTTTATCAGAGACTAGTATTGCAACCCCCGCTTTTTTTTGTTCTCCATTTGCTTGGTAAATCTTCCTCCATCCCTTTATTTTGAGCTTATGTATATCTCTGCATGTGAGATGGGTCTCCTGAATACAGCAGACGGATGGGTCTTCAGCCATTTCAGCTTACCTAAGAACCACTACTGGCAGACTACTACAGTCATTTGGAGATAAGAAGACATTCTGGCTTTTTGAGTTGCCATAGTTCACATATTAGTTCTTTCTCATCTGTGTGGACTGATACTTCCTCAATATTTGAAGTTGCTGTTCTTTAGATGCTTTTTTTCTTTTCTTTTTTCATGCAAACCACCATGACATGTGTATACCTATGTAACAAACCTGCACATTCTGCACATGTACCTGAGAACTTAAAGTATTATAGTAAAAAATAAAAAAGATGGTTCAGTTTAATTAAAATGGACATCCAGACTTGGAGTATATTCAAAAGACCTTTATGTTTTTCTCTTCCTAAACTTCGTTTTCCTCAAAAAGGTGTTTTACTCAGTCAATATTACTTTCCTCTATTCTGTCTTACTACTCTTGGTGTATGTGTAAAAGACCCTAGAATTACTTCTGGTAGCCCAGGGCTCCCTGGGAAAACAGAAAAGCTGCCACAAATTCCATTTTAGGAAAAATATCTGTTCACCTTATGGAGCCCCTGGAATAAAGGTGAATAAGTACCTCTTAAAATCTATCTTTGTCTTCCAATTATGCTTGTTTTTTAGGCCCTGAAAATTGTTTTCTTAGCTCTGTCCTTAAAGGGACTCATCTGGAGGCCAATAATCCAGTTAAGAAATTAGCAAATGTAAATATTACAAATACTGAATCTTCTTCTGGTTATCTGTATGGCTATGTATTATTATGTGTGCAATGTCTATTAAAAAGAGCTCTGATTAATTAATTAATTAATTGGCCTAAGAAAAATAAGCACTTAAATCAAATATTTTAAGGAAACTATTAAGCAAAGTAATACTGTGTATATTGCCATTTTACTTTATTATTCTGTTGAAGCAAAATTGTAGGATTGTATTATATGTGTGTGCCTTTGCTAAATGTCCCAGTTAGCTGTGCTGAGATATAACAGTAGTATTTATGGCTTAAGTTTTGGTTCTTAGGCATTTTCTCCAGCTCTGATATTGTTTTCCAAAAACACACTGAACTGTATTGCACAGTTCAAAATTTACTTAAGGGATCAATCTAGGCGTTGTTCTTGGTCTTTTAATAGCAAACACAGGAAATATTCTGTTTCACTACATTAATTTTGATCACATAATATATGTGTCAATCTATTAATTTTCAAGGGTTTTTCTTCCACATTTAAAACCACAACAAATATTCAGCTTTAATGTTTATAAATATCTTTATTAATGTCTTTATTAATAATTTTATTATAAAATTTCATAAACCATGTTTTTCAAAATAAGGATATCACAAATTCAGCTTCCCAGAAATGCTAATAGTTAAGCATATCAATGTACTAAATAAACAATTGACTTGGATCCATTGGGAATATTTAGTGTTATTGCCCCTTGCAGTGAAAAAAAATAAAAAAAAAAGAAAATCTTCCATTTTTAAAACTGGATTTGAAAATGTTATGTAACTTGGAACTTTAGTACTGTATATACTAGCATTAGTTTATACACTTCTTTTGCCACTGGGGAGTTCAAATTGAAATGTCCCTCAGTATACAACTGTTGAATACATCTTTCATTCACAACTTCTGCTCAGTTAATTAAGTAGTTTGCCATGCAGGTTGTTTTCACTTATACTATGAAACAAAAGCGAACTAGTTCAGTTTGATTTTTTTGTGCGTAGAATATTGCACATTTTCTATAAGTCAGTCATTAAGATTAGTATTTATATAGGTTCAGTCACATCCAACCATGGCTTCAAGTTATTATACTGTATAACTCCCAAAAATACATAGAATATTACTACTTTGCCTTTAACAAAACCCAAGACTGTGTTTTAATTTACGAATTCAGCATTTAAGCAAAGAGATTTTAATTCCCAAAGTTGGGAAAAAATGAAAAAACAGTGAGGAAAGAAAGACCCAGTCCTTAGTATCTTCTATTTTTCCCTTGGGGTTATAAGTTTAGAGTCTCTTCTTTCCAGAACTCTTTATTATAGTACAAGTATAGACTTAAATTTTTTGTGTCATTGTATAACTCCCATGCTGAAAGTTTAGCCTAAAAAAGTAAAAGAAAATTGTCTTCGTTGTACAAACATATTCATCACTTTAACAAGATCATAAGGGAACAAAATTTAGCATTCAAGCTGAGTGAAAAAAAAACTTCAGTGAGTGTGTTCCTAAGATAAACCAGAATTGGCAGTTAATTTAGGCGTCTAGAAAATCTCAGCTCCCATCAGTAAAAATATCCTAAGTGGCTACTGAATAAATAATGTTTATGTGGGAGCCAGGAACTAGGAAAATCTTGCCGTTAGTATACTCTGTGACTACAGAAATAAAGCCAGCAGTTTTCTTTTTTTTTAATTTTTTTTTATTATTATACTTTAAGTTCTAGGGTACATGTGCATAATGTGCAGGTTTGTTACATATGTATACTTGTGCCATGTTGCTGTGTTGCACCCATCAACTCGTCAGCACCCATCAACTCGTCATTTACATCAGGTATAACTCCCAATGCAATCCCTCCCTCCTCCCCCTTGCTCCCTCCCTCCTCCCCATGATAGGCCCCGGTGTGTGTGATGTTTCCCTTCCCCAGTCCAAGTGATCTCATTGCTGGTGATGAGCTGCGCTCCTTTGCTGGGGAGATGCGCTCTTATTTTTTGAATGTCCAGCTTTTCTGCCCTGCTTTTTCCCCATCTTTGTGGTTTTATCTGCCTCTGGTCTTTGATGATGATGGTGATGTACTGATGGGATTTTGGTGTAGGTGTCCTTCCTGTTTGATAGTTTTCCTTCTAACAATCAGGACCCTCAGCTGTAGGTCTGTTGGAGATTGCTTGAGGTCCACCCCAGACCCTGTTTGCCTGGGTGTCAGCAGCAGAGGCTGCAGAAGATAGAATATTTCTGAACAGCGAGTGTACCTGTCTGATTCTTGCTTTGGAGGCTTCCTCTCAGGGGTGTACTCCACCCTGTGAGGTATGGGGTGTCAGACTGCCCCTAGTGGGGGATGTCTCCCAGTTAGGCTACACAGGGGTCAGGGACCCACTTGAGCAGGCAGTCTGTCCCTTCTCAGATCTGAACCTCCGTGTTGGGAGATCCACTGCCCTATTCAAAGCTGTCAGACAGAGTCATTTGCGTCTGCAGAGGTTTCTGCTGCTTTTGGCTTTTGTTGTTTACTGTGTCCTGTCCCCAGAGGTGGAGTCTACAGAGACAGGCAGGTTTCCTTGAGCTGCTGTGAGCTCCACCCAGTTCCAGCTTCCCAGCGGCTTTGTTTACCTACTTAAGCCTCAGCAATGGCGGGCGTCCCTCCCCCAGCCTCGCTGCTGCCTTGCTGTGAGATCGCAGACTGCTGTGCTAGCAATGAGGGAGGCTCCGTGGGTGTGGGACCCTCCCGGCCAGGTGTGGGATATAATCTCCTGGTGTGCCTGTTTGCTTAAAGCGCAGTATTGGGGTGGGAGTTGCCCGATTTTCCAGGTGTTGTGTGTCTCAGTTCTCCTGGCTAGGAAAAGGGATTCCCTTCCCCCTTTTCTTCCCAGGTGAGGCAATGCCTTGCCCTGTTTCAGCTCTCGCTGGTTGGGCTGCAGCAGCTGACCAGCACCGATCGTCCGGCACTCCCCAGTGAGATGAACCCAGTACCTCAGTTGAAAATGCAGAAATCACCGGTCTTCTGTGTAGCTCGCGCTGGGAGTTGGAGACTGGAGCTGTTCCTATTCAGCCATCTTTCTCCGTCCCCCATTGAACTGTTTCTCTAAATAATCTTCCCAACATCAGTATAAGTTCATAAGAACTGATGGTTTACATTGCTTTTCTCCTTACTGACAGGCCTATACATTGATACATGGTCCCAGTGCATGCCAGTGACTCTGTCCCCATTTCTACTGACCCCAGTTCATGGAGTCACAATCAGAGGCATTTTGAGAAATGACTTTTTTTACAGCCTTGCACTCGGAAAAATTCCAAAAAATCTTAAGAGATGCTTTGTTCTAGGTTTTTCAACAGTTTTCTGCATTTGGGGATGAGGAAGAATCTCCACGAATTTTGGCAGTTTTTGCAAGTATTGGTTAGGCATGCTCTGATGTTAAAACTGACACCAGCATCTGTGGCTGATGGGCTCATCAAATGTGGCTATCCAGATTTCCAAGTGTAAAATATGCTGTACTTCAAAGACTGAGGATGGGAGGAAAAGAAAGTAGATAGTGCAGTAAGATTTTGATACTACTTACATGTTGAGATGGTATTCTCTGGGGCATATGGGAGTAAAATAAAAGATTGTTAATGAATTTTACGTTTTTTTAAATTTTTAATGTGGATCCTAGAGAATTAATACTGGCCCATGAGGCTTGCTTTCTATCTTTGTTGGACAGTGCTGATTTATAAGGAGAGAGGCTCATTATCTTTTCTTGTAAGATACATGTTACTAGAGAAAACTTTGCAGGGGTAATTATTAACTTTCCCTTTGTTTGCAGAGCACAGACAACAATAATTTGGGTTGCTCACACAGGAGAAACCAAACAGCAGTTTCCTTTTCATTCAAGTGAGTTTTTATGTTTGTATTTTATAATTTGAAAATAATTCAAAATTAGGCTGGGTGTGGTGGCTCACACATATAATCCAAGCACTTTGGGATGCTGAGACATGAGGTTCACTTGAGTCCAGGAGTTCAAGACCTAACTGGGCAACATAGCAAGACACTGTCTCAACAAAAATTACAAGATAAAAGAAAAGAAAAGAAAGGAAAAAGGGAAAGAGAGGGAGTCATGGTGACATGCACCTGTAGTCCCCACTGCCCAGGAGACTGAGGCAGGAGGATTGCTTGAGCCCAGGTGATTGAGGTTGCAATAAGCTATGATTGCACCACTGCACTCCAGCCTGGGTGACAGAGGATCTTCTCTCTAATAAATACAAACAGTAATAACAATAATTTAGACTTATATGAAATGCCCCTTAAAGCAAATGTGAATACACAGAACATGGAGCCCAGGGAGCCTATCCGGTAAGAAGGAGACCCATTTTGGGGCAAGCACTGCTCATAAGGTTTGCAAGATACAGATGACCTTGGCACCTATCTACTCACAACTCTGAAACACAGCAGTGAACCAGCCACAGAATCAATGCAGGCTCTTTTCTCTTGTAATTCCAGGAAGGATGCTGTTTTGGGAGCTCCCCAAAACCACACCCAGGATTGGCAGTTTGCTGCAAGGACTCCCAGGACTCAGCATATTCACAGCTAAGGTTCCTAATAGCACAATAATTTAGTGCAACATGAGCAAAGGGAAACAGTGCACATGGCCAAATCCAGAGCTCAAAGGCTCCACTCCCAGTGGACTCTCACAGGCCATGCTGAATTCTTCCAGAAATAAGTTGTAACTACACCTGTGAAGTGTTTTGTAGCAGGCAAGCTCCATAGAGCCTCAGTGCCTAGGGTTTTTATTGGGAGTTGCTTACATGGGCACCCACTGCCCAGCGCAAGCCAAAACTGCAGACCCTTGAAGCTTTCAAAAGCAGGTGTGTGACATAAAGTTACTCTTTGCACCACTGTTGGCAGAGTGAGCTACTCACATCTGTTAGTGAAGGGCAGGAACTCTTCAGACACCTAAATTCTCAGTCGCTAGCCAAGGGCCGTCCTTGCAAGCAGGCCTCTGTAGGGAGAGCAACATTAGGCCTATGATGTTAGCACCTTCTTGCCCCGATGTGAGGCCACTGCTCTGGACATAACCACATCCCTTTGCATGTTGGGGCCAGCCCAGGTCACATGCAGCAACCAGAGTCTAGAATCTGTAGAGATTCTGATTTACCAGTTTCCTACCTGAGTCTGCCTTTTCTTTCCCAACTTTCTCATCTGTGTATCTCAGTCCTGTTGTTAGATGTGTCCTGTTACATTAAAGAAAAGACTGGTGGCCACCCCTAGAACTAATAGACTATTGAAAGACTTTAGACTGGTTTAAAGTGGACAAAAGGGAGTAGGTGCCACTCCCCTTAATGACAAATGCCTGATACATCTTGAGGGAATCCCTCAACATGTCAGGGAAAAGTTGATTATTTTATCACCTGTCCCTGGAGCATTGTCCAGTAGGAGATCTAAGTGTCTTTCCTAGTTTGGGGTGCTTAAATGGTGTTCTGAATGGGAGTGCTAACCTCAAAGGCTGTCCAAGATGGTATAGCACATCTCAGTGCCTGGGGAGGGCTCCAAGCAGGGCATATGGGTCCTGCAGGAAACAAGACCATGAGCCAAAAGTCCTGTCAAGGCATAATGCGTAGGCGTCCACATCTGTCATTCCACATAGTACTGCAGCAGGGACTTTTCCTCATATAGGCAGAGCAGAGAGTGAGGGACACCCAGGGAGGACACTGTTTCTGCCCTGTTGCAGAGGGAGAGAATCTACTCTGTGGCCACTCCCGCACAGCTTGGGACCTTCATCAAACACACCTCTCTTAGGGCTGCCAGTGAAATTAGCTTTTGGTGTTGCTTTAATTGAACACCATTGATGAGGCAGAAAGTGCTGAGACAAATGGCTCCATATGCAGGCAGTACATGGACTACCTCACTCAGGAAGTGTTTCTCAGTCTAAAAGGGAAACTCGGTCTTTCCTCTGAACCCTGGCAACCCCACCTACAGCTTTTGATCTGTGTGTCATCTCCATGCCAGACACTTGCTACTCTGTGCTCTAGACTGCAAATCAAAGCAGCTGGATGGTGAGAATGCCATTCCTGATGGAGTTCCATCACATAAGGCTTAAAGGCCAAAACCTACATCTGTAGGTAGGAAGGATTCCATAACAGACTCACAGCCCTTGAATATCTGACATGTGAACCTGGTGAGTAAGGGAAGATGTCTAATGAAGAAAGCTCTGACTTCTGCTTTTCAGAGAACTATATGACCAAGCTAAACACCAATAAGGTTCCTGTAATTCTTTTCCTTTTCTTTTTTTTTCTGTGTGTGTGTGTGTGTGTGTGTGTGTGTGTGTGTGTGTGTGTGTGTGTGTGTGTGTGTGAGTCTTGCCCTGTTTCACAGGCTGGAGAGCAGTCACGTGATCTTGGCTCAGTGCAACTTCCACCTCCCAGCTTCAAGCAGTTCTCCTACATGAGACTCCCAAGTAGCTGTGATTACAGGCACCTGCCACCATGGCCAGCGAATTTTTGTATTCTTAGTAAAGACAGTGTTTCACCATGTTGGCTAGGCTCCTCTCGAACTGATGTCAGGTGATCCTCCCGCCTCGGCCTCCCAAAGTGCTGTGAATACAGATGTGACATACTGCACCTGGCCAGGTTCCTCTAATTCTTGTATCAGGAATTTCTGAAGTCCTTCAGCTGAAAATAATCTTCCTCAAAGTGACACCATGGTCTTGTGGATTTTCTACCCAGCTGGCCCAGGAAGATCACAAACCACATTGTCCTGGATTTCCTGGCAAGCTTCTTCTCAACTGCAATCTGGCTGGCCACGACGTAGACCAATTTCCATCGGTAGTCAGACATATCTAGGCATTGGTTGCTCGCTGTTTGGTGTCGGGCTGTGTGTTACAGATGGTTCAAGATGAAGAGAAACTCGGCCTTCCTGGTGAAACTCAACTGCGAAGAGCTGTGAGGAGAGCCTTCTGTGTCTGTATCAGGCTGTGTCTGTGTCTATGTCAATCTGATATAATGTGATGATGGGAGACATAGGAATGCCTCATGTGGGCGCCCTCAGTCACCCTTGGTGGGAAGCATTAGCTCAGATACTCATGGTGGAGTGAAATTGAGTGGCGGCAAGAAACTAACTATTGATGCACGATAGCCCCAAGAGATCTCAAGGGCATTTTACAAAGCCAGTCTCAAAGGGTTTCATGCTCCATGTTATCATTCATGTAACATTCTCCCAATGATAAAATGCCAGCAGCAGTGCGCCAATTTAGGAAGGGTGTGACAAATGGTGACCTGCTGATGCAGTAGCCTGAGGGAGATCTTAGTGAAGACGGAACACTCTGGGTCTGAGTTGCAGCCATACACATCTACCAATATGATAAAATGACACAGAGCACTCTACAGGCAAATTGCATCAATGTCAACTTTCTAGGCTTGATATAATGCTACAGGTATGCAGAATGTAACCTTATGGGAACCCAGAGTAAAGGAGACAGGACATCTCTGTGTTACTTTTGCAGCCTCCTGTAAATCTCTCTGTAGTTCAAAAGGAAAATGTCAGGATGGGCCCAGAAAGAGATGATCTCAGCTGTGGAAAAGACTACTGCTGACACCTGCATCCTGCCATCCATATTTTCCAACTGGGAGTGGAGGTGGATGAGGAAGTGAATAGGGTCTCTGCAGTTACAGTAAACACACAGAGGGTCACACTTCTTCCTTAATGACCAAGGAAGGGCAGAGGCAATTGATGGTTAGCACATTCAGAGAAAGCTGGATTCTTCTCAGCTCAGCACTGACTTCCTTTAAGAAATGCACATGGCTGGGCACAGTGGCTCACACCTGTAATCTCAGAATTTTAGGAGGTCAGTGTGGGAACATTGTTTGAGGACAGCAGTTTGAGACCAGCCTGCTCAACACAGCAAGACCCTGCCTCTGTCAAAAAACATCATTTTTAAATGAGCTGACTGTGGTGGCACACATTAATAGTCCCAGATACTCAGGAGGCTGAGAAGGGAGGATCAATTGAGCCCAAGATTTTAAGGCTCTAGTGAGTCATGATTGTGCTACTGCACTCCAGTCTGGATGACAAAGTGAGATTCAATCTGCAAGCGGGGGTGGGGGGGAACAAGGGCACATAAGATGAGCTTCTGTATTGGTCAGTTGGTGAGGACATTGTGGCCAGAGGCTTGCAGAAGCTAACCCTCTATTTTCCCTAGGAGCAATGCTTCAGTATTGGCTAATTTAGTGTTTGCAGCTATCTTGGGGAAAATAGCTTGGCAAATAACAGAATGGACCATACTATTTAGGAAAACCAATGAGAGATCTTGTCTAGGCAAACTTATAGAGTTGCCATAACCCCACCTCCTCTCCTGGACATCATAGAGCCCACTCAGTAGCTAAAACCAATTTCTACGGGCTTGTGTGGAAAGCAAAGGGTCACAAGAGATGGTCAGATGCTGCTACCTAGCCCTCAAAACCCTCTGCTCCCTGTTCTTTAAGGCATTACCCCCCTAAATTAGCATAAACCATGGGAAGAGAGGACCATTCTCTCCATTTCACATGTAACTGAGCACAGTAGTTTTCATTCCCTTTGACAGTCAGGATTCTGTGCACATGGCTGGATTACAGAGGTCCTCTATGTATGAGAAGCCTCATGACAATCCTTAATAAGAGGGTGGGTTTGCTGATGGATTTCCTCAGAGCCTTCAGGGTAAGGGAGGAGACTGTCTGAGAAGGCACCTCTTCCCTTGTGTCCTCCCATCTTGGCATCCCATGGCCTTTTCTCCTGCTCCTCAGTTCTCTGTCATGAGGTGGGAGTGAGTCTAGGGAGTGCTCTGCTAGCATGGCCCCTGCAGTGGAGAGAGGCCAGGGACACAGGCACGCATGCCTGCTGGCCCCCAGGAATGCTAGTGATCCCTGCTGCCAGTGGGTATCTGAGAGGAAGGGAAATAGACACTCATACCCACAGCTCCTCCACCCCTCTCTGCTAGAGGACAGGAGTGAGCAATTGAAGTCATACTTCGCCAGACACAAAAAAGGATGAGGGTGCAGGGTTGCACCTACCATGGTAACTTCCACACCTTTAGCTCACTCCCTGTCCCAGGCACATTGCTGATCTCCGGAGATGCCTCGTCATGCTCATGGTCCCCCTTGTCTGGGACAACTTGCAACATCTGCAACTGCAGTTGATACTCCAGGAAGCCATTGACCTGCAGCTGCATGACAGTAAAGGGGCCAAAGGAGGAATGAGGCCCAGTTGCTAGGACTTCAGTGCCCTTGCTGTCATCCATACTTCCAGTGCCTCTCAGGGCATGGTCCAGCTCTGTGGAGTCAGACCTTCTGAGGACAGAACCAGAGCCTGGCTTTTAACTAGGGTCTTGGCCATTTTGGTGCATTGGAAAGTTGCTAGGTTTCCAGCTGTCATCCTAGCAAAGAAACCAGAAGGTAAAGAATTAGACTTATAAGTTTGAGGTTCCAAGATGGCTGAATAGGAACAGTTCCAGCCTCCAGCTCCCAGCAGGAGTGACGTAGAAGATGGGTGATTTCTGAATTTCCAACTGAAGTACCAGGTTCATCTCACTGGAGCTTGTCAGTGGGAGCAGCCCAACGAACATGAGGAGAAGCAGAGCAGGGCATCACCTCACCCAGGAAGTGCTCTCCCAAGAGCAAACCAGGAAGAAGTTGAATCCCTGAGTGGACCAATAGCAGGCTCTGAAATTGAGACAATAATTAATAGCCTACCAACCAAAAAAAGTCCAGGACCAGATGGATTCACAGCTGAATTCTACCAGAGGTACAAGGAGGAGCTGGTACCATTCCTTCGGAAACTATTCCAATCAATAGAAAAAGAGGGAATCCTCTGTAACTCATGTTATGAGGCCAACATCATCCTGATACCAAACGTGGCAGAGACACAACAAAAAAAGAGAATTTTAGACCAATATCCATGACGAACACCAGTGCAAAAATCCTCAATAAAATACTGGCTAACAGAATCCAGCAGCACATCAAAAAGCTTATCCACCATGATCAAGTTGGCTACATCCCTGTGATGCAAGGTTGGTTCAACATATGCAAATCAATAAACATAATCCATCGTATAAACAGAACCAAAGACAAAAACCACATGATTATCTCAATAGATGCAGAAAAGGCCTTTGACAAAATTCAACAGCCCTTCATTCTAAAACCTCTCAATAAACTAGGAATTGATGGGATGTTTCTCAAAATAATAAGAGCTATTTATGACAAACCCACAGCCAATATCATACTGAATGGGCAAAAACTGGAAAAATTCCCTTTGAAAACTGGCACAAGACAGGGATGCCCTCTCTCACCACTCCTATTCAACATAGTGTTGGAAGTTCTGGCTAGGGCAATCAGGCAAGAGAAAGAAATCAAGGGTATTCAGTTAGGAAAAGAAGAAGTCAAACTGTCCCTGTTTGCAGATGACATGATTGTATATTTAGAAAATCCCATCATCTCAGTCCCAGATCTCCTTAAGTTGATAAGCAACTTGAGCAAAGTCTCAGGATAGAAAATCAATACAAAAATCACAAGCATTCCTATACACCAATTGCAGACCAAGACAGAGCCAAATCATGAGTGAATTCCCATTAACAATTGCTTCAAAGAGAATAAAATACCTAGGCACCCAACTTACAAGGGATGTGAAGGACCTCTTCAAGGAGAACTACAAACCACTGCTCAGTGAAATAAAAGAGGACACAAACAAATGGAAGAACATTCCATGCTCATGGGTAGGAAGAATCAATATCGTGAAAATGGCCTTATTGCCCAAGGTAATTTATAGATGCAATGCCATCCCTATGAAGTTACCAATGACTTTCCTCACAGAATTGGAAAAAAAACTACTTTAAAGTTCCTATGGAACCAAAAAAGAGCCCGCAGTGCCAAGACAATTCTAACCCAAAAGAACCAAGCTGGAGGCATCATGCTACCTTACTTGAAACCACACTACACGGCTACAGTAACCAAAAGAGCATGGTAATGGTACCAAGACAGAGATATAGACCAATGGAATAGAATAGAGCCCTCAGAAATAATACCACAGATCTACAACCATCTGATCTTTGACAAACCTAATAAAAACAAGAAATGGGGAAAGAATTTCCTATTTAATAAATGATTCTAGGAAAACTGGCTAGCCATACAATAGAAAGCTGAAGTTGGATTCCTTCTTTACACTTTATATAAAAATTAATTCAAGATGGACTAAATACTTCAATGTTAGACATAAAGCCATAAAATCCCTAGAAGAAAACTTATGCAATAGCATTCATATCACAGGCATGGTCAAGGACCTCATGACTAAAACACCAAAAGCAACGGCAACAAAAGCCAAAATAGACAAATGGGATCTAATTAAAGTAAAGAGCTTCTGCACAGCAAAAGAAACTACCATCAGAGCGAACAGGCAACTTACAGAATGGGAGAACATTTTTACAATCTACCCATCTGACAAAGGGCTAATATCCAGAATCTAGAAATAACTTAAACACATTTACAAGAAAACATCAAAAAAACCCATCAAAAACAGGTGAAGCATATGAACAGACACTTCTCAAAAGAAGACATTTATGCAGCCAACAGACACGTGAATAAATGCTCATCATCACTGGCCATCTGAGAAATGCAAATCAAAACCACAATGAGATACCATCTCACACCAGTTAGAATGGTGATCATCAAAAAGTAAGGAAACAACAGGTGCTGGAGAGGATGTGCAGAAACAGGAACACTTTTACACTATTGGTGGGACTGTAAACTAGTTAAACCATTGTGGAAGACAGTGTGGTGATTCCTCAAGTATCTAGAACTAGAAATACCATTGACCCAGCCATCCCATTACTGGGTATATACACAAAGGATTATAAATCATGCTGCTATAAAGACACATGCACACGTATGTTTATTGGGGCACTATTCACAATATCAGAGACTTGGAACCAACCCAAAGGTCTATCAATGATAGACTAAGAAAATGTGGCACATATACACCATGGAATAATATGCAGCCATAACAAAGGATGATTTCATGTCCTTTTTAGGAACATGGATGAAGCTGGAAACCATCATTCTGAGCAAACTATTGCAAGGACAGAAAACCAAACACCGCATGTTCTCACTCATGGGTGGGAATTGAACAATGAGAACACTCGGACACTGGGTGGGGAACATCACACACTGGGGCCTGTCATGGAGTGGGGGTAGCGGGGAGAGATAATACGAAGAGATATACCTAATGTAAATGACGAGTTAATGGGTGCAGCACACCAACATGGCACATGTAGACACATGTAATAAACCTGCAAGTTGTGTACATGTACCCTAGAACTTAAAGTATATTAAAAAATAAAAGAATTAGACCCTTAGATGTAACTAGCGTACAAGGGGAGTTCAGCTTTTTGTTGTTGTGTCTTCGTGAGCTTGAACACCTGGACCTGAAAAAAGACTCAAAGTCAGGGAAGGTGTTGGTCATAGGCCCTAAAGCATATGACCATTTCATCCCCAAAGTGGTTTTTGTTGACTGTGTCTCCCAGTCAGTGGGATGCATTAACGTGCTGCAAGAAGGTTTTTTTGTTTTTTTCAAAAATATATGAAGTATCCTGAAAATAGGGAACGATGTCTTTCCTCTCCTCTTTTCTCCCCTCTGTCTGAAACAGAATCAAATTAGCTCATTGTAGTGATACTGCTGGAATCAGCCAAGTGCAGAGCAGGCATGGTGGCCCTCTCACAAGCCCTTCTTACCTGTGCCATGGTACCTGGAGATTCTGCAGTCCAAGGAGCACAGGAAGTGTCATAAAGCCTTTCTTCCAGGATATCTTGTTATTCCTGCCAACATGGCAGGAGAGGGTCTTTAAGGTCTTAGAGAAAATGACAGTGTGATCACATTTGGGGACAGTTTTATCATGTTACTGAATAAAGCTTCTTGGTTGGGTGCAGTGGCTCACATCTGTAATCCTAACACTTTGACAGGCCAAAGCCAGAGGATAGCTTGAGTTCAAGAGTAGCTTAGACCATGTAGGGAGACCCCATTTATACAGAAAATTCTCAGATTAGCCAGGTGAGGTGGCAGACACCTGTCATCCCAGACAGTCAGAGGCTGAGGTTTGAGGATCTCCTGCCCCTTGTGATGCTGAAGTGAGAGGACTCTTGAGCCCAGGAAGTTAAGGCTGCTATGAGCCATTGAGCCACTGCACTCCATCTGGGTGACAGAAGGCCATGTCTCTAAAATAAATAAATTAATAAAACAAAGAGGCTTCTTGACTGTGCCCTTCATTGTTGTAAGTCCATGGAGTTGTGTGCACAGTGAATAACTGCAGATGTCCTCCCTCCCTGCACAGCACCCACCCTTGATGTGGACTGAGAAAACAACATGACATTTGCCTCCTGTATCATGTATATCCATATGTCTGCAGGCTTGGTTGTGACTTCCCAGTCAAGGGAATGTCCTTCCAGGGACATGCAGTAAGTGGGAATTCTTGTCATCGGACTCGAGTTCATAAGAATGTGATGGGGGAGCCGATTCATGTTTGCCTAGAATTAAAAGACACTGTAGCAGCAGACCAGTTCTTCTGCAGCCTTTGGCAGCTTGAGCTTTGTGGCCAACCCCGGTGGTTGGATTGACTCAGTTTGGGGTCAGCAGTGAGAACAGCTGACCTGGAAATGACACAGATGGTGGATTTGGCATCCAGGCCTTTAAGGTAACTATGAGAAAAATGTAGAGAACATAAAGAAAATGATGCTCACAATAAATGCATAGATGGGGAAAATGTGCAATGAATGGAGAAAAACTGTATCACTTAAAAGCAAATGGAGGCTGGAAACTGTGGCTCACACCTGTAATCCCAGGACTATGGGAGGCTGAGGCAAGATAACTGTCTGAGTTCAAGTCCAGCCTGGGAAATACAGCAAGGCCCTGTTTCTACAAAACAAATTTTAAAAATTACCTGGGTGCAGTGATGTGCACCTGTAGTCCCAGCCCAGGAGGCTTAGGCTGCAGTGAATTGTGATCACACCACTGTACTCCAGCCTAGGCAATAGAGTGAGATCTCTTTTAGTTAATTTTTTAAAAAGGAAATTTGAGAACTAAGAGGTATAATGTCAACATTGAAAATGTTAGTAGGTGGGTGTATTGGGCGGTTCTTGGATTGCTATAAAGAAATACCTGAGACTGGATAATTTATAAGAGGTTTAATTCGTTCAACATTCTGAAACTGTACAGAAAGCATCTGCTTCTGGGTATGCCTCAGAAAGCTTAAAACCATGACAGAAGGTGAACGGCAAGTAGGAGTCTCACATGGCTAGAGCAGGGGCAAGAGACACAGGGGTGGCGGAGTACCACACACATTTAAACCACCGTATCTCACAAGAACTCAAGATCATAAAGACAGCACCAAGCCATGAGGGATCTGCTTCCATAATTCAAACACCTCCCACCAGGGCCCACCTCCAGCATTGGGGATTACAATTCATCCTGAGATTTCGGTGGAGTAAAATATCCAACCACATTAGTGGGTTTATCAGCAGATTGAAGACAGTAGAAGTAGGGTTGGAGATCTTAGAAATATGCCAGTTTGAAGAACACATAAAAGATTGAAAAATGAATAGAGGCTTACTGACCTATGGGACAATATCAGGCAGCCTAAACATATGTGCACAATAGGGAAAGACGAAACAATGAAACAGGAAACTCATTTGAGGTAATAATCACCAATGTTTTTCTAAATTTGGTGGAAAACATCATCATTTAATTTGAGAAGCTCAGGAAATCCTAAGCAGAATAAATATAAACAGAAACACACCTACCCACCTAGGCATGTGGTTATCAAACATCAAAACCAATGACAAAAGAAATCCTAAAAGTAAGCAGAGACTGAAAATGTTCCCACTATATACCAAAGAACAACAATATGAACAATAACCAACTTAACAAATTCTTCAGTGTGGGCTCTGAGGCTCTTTCTAGTCTTTCATCAAATATCTCTCAAATTCTCCAATTTCTCTGATCTCTACCTTACTTCTGCAATTGCTGGTATACTGTTAAACATATTTATTAGCCTCGACCTCCTGGGCTAGTGTCCAAAAATGCCATGTGTCTCTATCCTAAAGACACATGCGACTAAGCACCTCAATCCATGCTAAACCTTCCTGGAACACTCCTTGACTTATACTGTCACAGCAGCCCTCAGTCTGACACAGATGCGTGTCCACCCTCCAGGCCCATTTATGTGTCCTCTGCACACCGTGAGGAAGATTCATGGCACCTCTTGAGCTCCCATTGCCCTTGCAAATGCCACACCCCCGACAGTGGCTGCTGGCCTGTCTGCCTCTTCCAGAAAATGCAGAGCACATCAACTGTGAGCCTAGGAGGGCTCATGGTGTCTTGCCTTTTTCTCACCAGCAACTAGAATATCTTTCCATGGTTGGTGTGGTCCCCTGTTAAAGCAGGAGAGGATGATCACAGTCCCTGTAAATTTGCTATCATGCCAGTAACTTAACCGATGTAAATTTTTGTAAATTATTTTGTCCTCATCCTCTAGTGCTCACCTCTCCCCACCCCTGTCCCAAGGGTTCCCACCCCAAAGGAAGGCACTTTTAGAGCACAGGAACATATTGTCCTGTTAATATCTCCTGGCTCCAAAGGGACTCTCTTTTTCTGGTGTAAACTTATTTGTCCCCATAACCCTGGACAGATCTGCTTTTTTTTTGTTTGTTTTTTTTTTTTTTTTTTTTTTTTTTTTTGAGATGCAGTCTCCCTCTGTCACCCAGGCTGGAGTGCAGTGGCAAGATCTCAGCTCACTGCAAGCTCTGCATCCCAGATTCACGCCATTCTCCTGCCTCAACCTCCCGAGTAGCTGGGACTACAGGTGCCCACCACCACACCTGGTTAATTTTTTTGTATTTTTAGTAGAGATGGGGTTTCACTGTGTTAGCCAGGATGGTCTTGATCTCCTGACCTCATGATCCGCCCGCCTCAGCCTCCCAAAGTGCTGGGATTACAGGTGTGAGCCACTGCAGCCAGCCTGCCCTCAAGTTTTTAATACAGCTGCACACACTATCTGTGGTACCCACATTCACACTCACACATACTTAAGTATACTCATACTCTCTCAGTCCTCTCTTCAGTGGTCCCTCCACCATCCTTGGTCTCTCCCAGCAGTCTGCTCCTGGCACAAACATCCATGCTCACAGACACCCAAGCATGTTCTCATCTCCCTCTTCAGCAGGCCCCTTCTGCCCTCCCTGGGCTCTTCTAGCAGGCTGCTCCTGGGTCATATATCCCTGTTCACAGACACCTAAGCCTGCTCACACTCTCAACCTCCTCTCCAACCGGTCCACTCCACCCTTTCCAGATTCTCCCAGCAGCCTTCTGGAACACATATCCATGCTCATAGACACATAAGCATGCTCATAGCCCCGTCTCCAACAGGCCTTGTCTGCCCTCCTGGCCACCCCCGCAGCCTACTCCTGGAACACATATCCATTCTCATAGACACCTTTGCAGGCTCACACTCTGTCAGCCCCTCTCTAGCCAGCCCCCTCCACCGTCCCTGGGATTTCACAGCAGCCTGTTCCTTGGCCATCACACTTCTTCCCCTCCATTTCCTGGGCCACCCATACCACACAGAGCACACAGGTGGCTTGTCACTGTCCCATTCACACCCTTCAAAACTCCGTGTCCTTAGAAAGCAGCATGACCATACAGTTTATCATCCAAACTGGAGCCCTCAGGAGTTTGAAAATATTTAGAAAATTAATTTTCAGTGTGAAATCAGTTAATTGGTAGGCCAGGACAATAGGCATCAGATAGTGGGACTGTCTGGGGCATATGGGACTCTACTGTCACCCCGCAGAAAGGATCCTGCCCCATTTCTCCTGGGCAGGCTGTTTCCCAGCTGAGCCTTTGCTGCAAGTGGTTCTTTTACATGTGTCTGTCTCAGTGTGTCCTTTTCTGCCTTGGTCCCTGGGTACTTTGAACCTTATCCTCCAGGGTTTCTCCTCAGGGTCCCCAGGTGTCCAGATCTGCAGGTTCCAGTGCTCACCCTGTGCTTTTAGATACCTGGCTGTTTGCAGTGGATCAGGAGCCCCTGGCCAGGATTTTGCCTGTGTTGTTTGTGTTCCTGCTGCTCAGCACTTGGCTCTCATTTCCCTTGCATGTGTGTATCTGTCTGTGTGTGCATTTTGGTCACCCATCTTCCATCTAAGTCAGTCATTACCCAGCTTGAACTCCATAACAGCTGAGGCTTCACTTCTTGAGTTTATCCCTCCCTCCACTTTCACTCATATGCAGAGAGAAATGCCTTTTAATGGGTGTACATGTGGGAAGGAACTGTTGGATTAAAAGTGCATAGAACTGGCTGGGCTTGGTGGCTCATGCCTGGAATCCCGGCACTTTGGAAGGCCGAGGCAGGTGGATCATCTGAGGTCAGGAATTCAAGACAAGCCTGACCAACATGGAGAAACCCTGTCTCTACTAAAGATACAAAATTAGCTGGGCATGGTGGCTTATGCCTGTAATCCCAGCTACTCGGGAGGCTGAGGCAGGAGAATCGCTTGAACCCAGGAAGTGGAGGTTGCGGTGAGTCAAGATCGTGCCATTGCACTCCAGAATGGGCACCAAGAGCAAAACTCAATCTCAAAAACACCAAAACAAAAACAAAAAAGTGTATAGGACATCTGACATGGTGAAACATTCCTGTAATCCCAGCACTTTCGAGAGGCCAAGGCCAGAGGTTTGCTTGAGCCTGGGAGTTCAAGACAAGCTTGGGAAACCCTCTCTATTAAAAAAAAAAAAAAAAAAATTAACTGGGCATGGTGGTGTCTGCATTTCATCCCAGACACCTTGGAGGTAGAGGTGGCAAGATGGCTTCAGCCCAGCAGCCTCGCAGTTCAAGACTAGTGTCAGCAACTTATCTCTATCAAAAATCCCCCTCCTGGGTTGCAGCAATTCTCCTGTCTCAGCCTCCTGAGTAGATGAGACTACAGGTGACAGCCATCATGCCCAGCTAATTTGTGTATTTTTAGAGATGGAGTTTCACCATATTCATCAGGCTGGTGTGGAAATCCTGACCTCAGGTGATCCACCTGCCTCGGCCTCCCGAAGTGCTGAAATTACTGGAGTGAGTCACAGCGCCCAGCCAAGTTCTCTGTTTTTTTTTTTTTTTTTTTTTTTTTTAACTGCCCCCATCTTGGTGCTGTTTCAAAAGGATATTGGAGGACATTCTTCATGTTCATAGAAAGCTTTCTGTGCACTGGTGGAAGCTGGCTGTTCATGGTTATTGGCGGAAACCTGCAAGTCATTTCTGAAGTACTGTAAAAGTGTAAAAAGCGTGGGGGAACAGATGTATGTGCTTCAAAAAGACCGATTGTGCCAAACAGTTTTTTTCCAGTCTGGGTTCTTTGTCTCTGGAGTGTCTCATCCAAGGAATGTTAAGGAAAGCAAGAAGAGGTTATCATTCCCCTCTGGAGACAAACAGGGAGAGGGAACAGCAGGGAGAGAGGCAAATGATATTTATAGGATCAACCTTCAGAACATGAGGTGAATGCTCTTCAGAATGGGACTTTTCTTAGGAACAGTTATCGTCATGTAGAAGATACTTATTTAAAGAAGCTGCAGGAAGTGAACAGATGGAAGTATGCACTCTTCTGTAATGATACCTACTCATGATGATGATGATATCTCAGTCTAAAATGGGTGGAATGAGTAGACTATTAAAAGTTTTTTAAAACTAGACAACACAGTGGGAGCAGATCTCTACAAAAAACTTCGCTGAGCATTGTGTCAAGAGCCTGGGGTCTCAGCAGCTTGGGAGGTTGAAGTGGGAGGATCATTAAGCCCAGGAAGTTGAAACCTGCAGTTACCCAGGCAAGGGTGCCACTTCCCTCTATACTGAGTGACAGAGTGAGACCCTGCCAAACAAAGCAAAACAGTTTTTTATGTTGAGACTAATAAGCGCTGGTCAGTGAACCAAAATCAAATAGAACCTATCTGACGGGAACGGTCTGCTCTTTCTACCAAACCTTCGCTCCAAGTTACACCTCTGCTGTCACCTCCTTCTCACAGGACAACGCACACTCCTGGCTGTACATCCCAGTTCCCTCACAACTCTTCAAGAACTTCCCTCCCATCATCACAAGCACTTTCTGTCCACTCCATCATTCCTGTAGCACCCCTAAGGTACTCAATCACCTGCCATCTTCAAAATACTAACCAACAAAACAAGCCACATTCTCTGGAGCAATCAGCCTTATGGGGAAGTCACTCAAAACCAAGGCTTGCCGTCATCTTGTTTGTTCATATGTTTGCACTATTGTCTCATCAGTCGCTAGGCTGCCCTACCACATACCCTGATGGTAATTTTTCTGTCCCCAGTACCTAGGCCTGGCCGAGTGCCTGTCAAGTTACCATGAGAAGGCATTCACTCACCATCTCATTCAGCTCCACTTGCCAGGTCAAAGCCACCTGCATGAGTATCAGCTGCTGATGCTTCGTGTCCTAATCTGGGAGTCATCTTGGCTGTATAACTGGAAGGAGCCAAATGAGGACTATAAGGTGGGTGCCCAATGATTTCCCTGAAAACTCTTGCAAAATTGCCCTTGTTTGATAAGATGAATGAGCAGGAATGTTGTCATGGTGAAAAAGGACCCTCTGGTAAAACTTTTTCTGGGCATTTTTTGTGCCAAAGTTTTGACTTTCTCAAAACCACTCTCCTAAAAAGCAGATGCTTTCATTCTTTGGCCCTCCACCTAGAAAATGCCTTGACTGTTAAAAAACAAAGAAACAAAAACTGTTGTCATGACCTACTGACCAGTTTGCTCTTGCTTTCACTGGACCCCTTGGTAGGACAGTTGATTGTGCTTTGCCTTCTGGATTGTTACAGTAGGTAGTCAGAGAGACATGAGTATGGCAGGAAAATCTACCTCCCCAGGCATGTGAGGTGACCATCAAGTGATTGTCAGGTGGTTGGTAAACTGACCCTCTTCTAGGAACACTCGACTAGTAAGGGAGGAGACTGCCTCAAATGAGCATATGTACAACTCCAAGAAACACACTGCGGATGTGGCCCCTCCCAAATGCTAGCAGGCCACTGTGCAAGCATACAGCATGCTCCAAGAGAAGAATCATGGAAGAAGGGATGCAAGACCACAGAAACCATGTTAACATATAAGACCCCAAGTCAAGGGCTAAACAGTGCACTTGATTCTCTCAAGTTGCCCGCTTGGCACTCTTCCAGGTAAGTGTACTTTACTTTCTTTTGTTCCTGGTTCTAAAGATTTTTAATAAACTTTCCCTCTTGCTCTGAAACATGCTTCAGTCTGTCACTCTGCTTTATGCCTTTCAGTGGAAATCTTTCCTCTGAGGAGGCATGAAGTGAGGTTCCTTCAGAGATATGTGGATTTACCACTGCTAACATGAGGAGGTTGGGGGTTCACTCCAGGACACACTTCCTAGAGGAGGAAGTAGGCGCTCAACTGCAGTTTATCAGCCCCAGTCCAGAAGTCTTTTCCAAGGATGTTGTCAAGAGCTCCATTCCTCTTATCCTTTTCTAACCATTGCCCTTTACTGATTTCCTGTGCTCCCCTCCCTGTTTTCTTTCTTGAGAAAAGACATCAGCCAAGTGCATTAAGGGACTGAAGCCTCCTCAGTCTGCACTCAGTCCCTTCCCTCTTCTCTTTCCTCTCCTGTTCCTCACACACCTCCACAGAGCTCCAAGTGCAGTCCTAGAGCCAACCCAGCAGGATCCCAGGGGAGAATTGAAAAGTCACCGAGTCCTAGTGCTGAGCTAACGAATGATGGCACAGAACTTGAGCCAGAAGAGCCTTACATTTTCATTTATTTAACCTGCTCACTTTCTGTGGCTGTATTCCACTGATATCTCTGAAGGATGACAAATAAAGTCAACTGTCCTGAATAATTCCAGGAGACAACATGTGTCACTGTCTGAACCCAAGGCGTGGGGCCACTCCCAGTGGCCGTGTCCCCAGAGAGCTTTCCTACTATTTATCTGTAGTCAGTGTCTTTGGAACAGGATGGGGTTGGCCATGAGGACCAGCAGCAGGGGCAGGTACATGGTGACATAGTGGGCGATGGCATGGTTAGGCCCGGCTCACAACTGAGAGAGGAAAGCCAAGTCATTCTTCTCAAAAACAAAGCTTTGGCCGCTTATCTGGAAGCCAAGATAAGAGGATGAGAACAACAAAGGAAATGCATAAATCTGCTTCTGACTGCCCAGAGGAAATTGAGTCATTTCTCATGTCTGGAACAAGCAGTTAATTGTAGGTAAGGAAGATCAACCATGTTTTTGTCTCAGAAATGGGAGGTCCTCTAAGGTGTTCCATTGGAGGGAGCTTTTAAAGGTCTCCAATGGGAAAATGTCCGAAAAGAAATGACTCTCTAGGATGTTGGATTCCCTGCACTGAGTCTCAATGAAAAAACACAATTTAAGTAAAGACAAAGGCACTTCATTAAGTAGTTAGGTTTGAGTGCTTACTACATGGCTTTGGGCAGTAACATGAATAAGATACAGTTCTTGGGCTTGAGTAACTCAAAATGTACATATTTCAGAGAAAATGTGTTCTCATGGTTATGGATAACAACAATTTCAGAGGTTCTTGTCAGGGAAAAGGAAAATGATTTCTACTGATGGGTCATAGGAATCACTGTTCACCACAGAATGTGCTGAGGGCCTCACAAACATATGTTACCAATGTAACAACTATAAGATGGGAAATGCTTAATGTAGGAAAGAAGCAAAATGTCATAGAGGAAGAGAGAACTGAAGGCCAAGGGGCAGGAGGAGTGCTCCAGCCCAACCAAAGAGGAGGCAGAAAAGCAACTGAACAAACAGTCTCATGGCATCAGAAGAAGGGATGCCAAAAATAGATGAAAGTACTCTTAATATTCACAGAGTGGTCAAACCAGAAGAGGGAAGGAGGGAGAAAGTGGAAATAATAATAATAATAATAAAGCAGGTATGAAAAATTCTATACCCGTCTCCTCTTGCCATAGGAAGGATTACCACAACACCTCTCAACACTGCCACCTTCTTTTAAGAGGTGGTTTTATTCTCAGCTATAGAGGCTAAAATTCAGCCTGAAAAGCCTTGAGAGTAGAAAGAGAAACAAGGAAGAGAAGTGACTCCAATGCAAACACAGAAAGGAAATCACACATAGGAGAGTGAGGCTGTGTGTGTGAAGGGCCCTGCGTCATGCAATGTGAGGATGAAGACATCATTACAGATAAAATACTTAAAAGGAGTAACTCCCTAAGACCCTAGGAGCATCTCAGGGTTCCCTGTGAGCCCTGCAGTAATGGCACCCTCAGGCTCAGATGCAACTTTGCCAGGAATCTCCAGGGTACCATAGGCAAGAGAGTGTGACAGATACTCACTTTCCAACTAGGTACATTCTGTTATAACAGCTGTTGATACTGCATCTGTCCTCTTAAAGTTCCCTAGGAAAACAGACCATATAGATGGATCTATCACTGAGCTCCCTGCTTGTATTTACAGTTGACATGACAACACCCATTTGGAGACATCTAATTGAGATGCTGCAAGAAGCCAGAAAAGAGAGACACAGAAATGATATACACCATGGGTCAGCAAACTTTTTCTGTAAAGGAACACATAGTAAATATTTTTAGCATCCTGGGCCACACTGTGGTCTCTGTTGCAACTACCACTCAACTCTAATGTAGTGCAAAAGCAGCCACAGGCAGTACATAAAGAAATGGGTGTGGCTGTAATCCAATAAAACTTTATCTACAAAAACAGATGTGGCCTAGGTTTGTCCTGAGGGCTGCAATGTGCTGATCCCTGTTATAAAATCACAGATAAAGACACTGTTTATTGCCGTTTTCCAGTTTTCTACTGGAAGTTAGACTATATATCCTTGGAAGGACCTTGGTTTTACAACTGAGGGTTGCACAGACAGGAATGTAAACTTGAGGGAATGCCTAAGACAATTACAGTGGTTACATCTACCTGTGTCTCTGTTGTTTGGGACAGTTTCAGCAGCCACATCTCCCTCTCTGTGCGTGACGGAAGAGAGGTGAGAAAGCATAGAAAGCCGAGCTGTTGAATGGGCTTTTCCCAAGGCTCCCCTTGGCTTCTTCCACATTATCCTACACTCAATCCATGAATGCTAAGCTCACCTGATCATTTAGAGGAAGCTTGAAGAACAAAAATTTAAAAGTACACATATATGGGTGCTGGGAATACACAAAAATTCTGCATGCAGACTTACATGGAGGGAGATATACTGAAAGCTTCATATGCATGCTTGTGTGCACAGGCCCTATGCACACAAATAAGAAAAGCAGAAGCAGGGGAGAATGATTCTAGAGGTCAGGCTATTGGAGTCAGCTCTCCATGTCTGGGCTGTGAGCGTGGCCTCACGTGGCCCTGAGACCTGACCTCCAAGGAGCCCACTCTGTGGGTCAGGGTCTCTGCATTCCCTGCAAGAGGCCCCCTGCAATGAGGGGTCAGGGATGGAGCCGCCTAGGGTACTGGAGTCCCTGGACATGAAAGGGTAGAGCATGGTGTTTCCCTTCACCCTAGAGCACGGTGGTCAGGCTCCATGCCATGATATGGTGCAGCAGGATGGTGCTAGGGGGCAAGCACAACAGTGACCACAGCACAGCAGGGCAGAGAGCCCTGCCTGGAAGAGCAAGGCCAGCTCCTGCACCCTGGATGGGTCAGGAAAATGTACACAAAGGAAATCCCCTCAGCAAAGAGTTTCTTCATGCTGCTAAGGTTGGTTGGTTGTTTTTCATTGAAATGGAAATAACATCACAGAAAAGTAACTATTTTAAGGTGAACAATTCAGTGCAATTAGTACATTCACAACATTGTGCAGCCATCACCACTGAAAACACCATAATGGTTGTTTTTGTTTCTGTGTTTTTGTAGAAATGGGATGTCACCAAGTTGCCCAGGCTGGTCTCAAACTCCCGGCCTCAAGTGATCCTCCTGCCTTCGCCTCCCAAAGTGCTAGGATTACAGGCATAAGTCAGCGTGCCTGGCCAACCAAATGTTTTCATCATCTCCCAAAGAGATACGGTATCAACTAAGCCATTATTCCCTTTTCTCTCACCTGCTTTTATGTATCTGTGGATTTGCCTGTTTTGGACATTTCCTGTAAATGGTAGCATACACTGTGTGGCCTTTTGCATCTGGCATCCTTCAATCACTATAACAGGTAAACCCATGTTGTAGCATGGATCAGTACATTATTCCTTTTTGTGACTAAATATCATTCCATTGTATCATCAGACCCCACTCATCCTTCAGTGGACATTTAATTTGTTTACCCTTTTGCCTACTGTAAGTAGTGCTGCTGTGAATATGTCTCATGTACAAGGATTAGTTTAAGGCCAGGCATAGTGGGTCATGCCTGTAATACCAGCACTTTGGGAGGCCAGAGTGGAAGGATCACTTCAGTCCAGGAGTTCGAGACAAGCCTGATTAACACAGCCAGACCCCATCTCTGCAAAAAAGTAAAAAATTAGCCCAGCATGGTGGTGTGTGCCTACAGTCCCTGCTACTCAGGAGACTGAGACAAGAGATTGCTTGAACCTGGGAGGTTGAGGCTGCAGCGAACTATGACTGCACCACTGCACTGCAGCTTAGGGGACAGAGTGAAGCCAGTTCTCCAAAAAAAAAAAGTATTTGAGTTTCTCTTTTCACTTCTTTGGGTGTATATGTAGGAGTGGAATTGCTGGGTCAGATATTTCAACGTTCACGATTTTGAGAAACCGCTCAACTGCTTTCCACAGCATCTGTACCATTTTACACTCCTACCAGCAATGTGCAAGGGTTCTAACTTCTCCATATCTTTGGTAAGCCTATTTTACAATTTTGATTGTAGCTATCCTAGTGAGAGTGACTGCAGTTTCTGAGACTTGATCTAAACAGGACCCATCTTGATAATATCACAGAATAGGAAGTTCTCATGAAAGTATACACTCTGACGGCATTTTTCTTTTCTCGTTGGCTATGGTTTCAATGTTCATGTCCCCGTAAATTCATGTTGAAATTCTAATCCTCAAGGGGATGGTATTAAGAGGTGGGGGCTTGGGAGGTGATGAGGTCATGAGGGTGGATCCTAATGAATGGGATGAATGCCCTTATACAAGGGACCTCAGGGAGCTCTCTTACCCCTTCCACCATGTGAGGAAACTGAAAGAACATACCGTCTAGGAACCAGGAAGTGTGTTGTCACTAGATACTGAATCTTCCATGCCTTGATCTTGAACTCCCGGCCTGCAGGACTGTGAGCAATGCATTTCTGTTGTGTATGAGCCACTGCCAGTCTGTGATGTTTGCTACAGCAGTCTGGAAAGACTAAGACACCACCTCACAAGTATGGTACCTGCCAGGTGCTCCTTCCAGTTCTGCAAACCCACCCAGCCTCCCCACTTATTCCTCCTTTAGCCTTATCCCAGGAAGATGTTCTGAGGCTCAAGAAGTCTGAACCCTAAATCCAAACATCTGGCACATTACTACCTGCCTTGCCTTGCTCAGATCCTTTTCTCAGAGCTGTGGGTTGCTCTCCTCAGTGGGGTGAACAAGGAAATCCATTTCAGCCTGCCTGTGCCATTATGCTAAGGGCTGGGCAGACGTCAGGACCGGCTGCTTTCTGCTACTACGCTGCTCTTCAGGGCAGGCTGGCAATCCAAGCCTGCCTCCACTTTCCCACAATGCTGGGCCTGCCCTGCAGGTCTGGCTGTCTTCAATTTGAGGACAATCAGGAGTCCCCAGCAGTCGGATTTACCAGCATCCTATGCTCAGGGAGGGTGGAGAAATGTGCTGGACCATCAGCACCATCACTCTGGGAATTGCCTTCGGGTATACATTTTCTACAGAGAAAGAGGGGCCAGTGATAGCAGACACTTTCTACAACCTGAACTTACAGGATGGCCATCAGCATGTGCAAAGGTAACGTCTACTTGAAAGGAATGAAGTACTGATGTGTGCTGCTGTGTGGGTAAACTTCAGAAATAGAATGCTGAGTGAAAAGCCAAACACAAAAGGTGTACATATGGTATGATTCCACTGACATCGGGGTGGCTGCTAATAGGTACAGGATTTCTTTTTGGGATGGAGGGAATGTTTTGGAACTATTAGTAGTGATGCTAACTGATGTATAACTCTGCAGATGGCACTAAAAGCCACTGAACTGCACACTTTTAAAGGTGACTGTTACACTATTTAAGTTATATCTCAATTAAAGAATAATAAAGTTGTACCAGCACAGTATGTCTCACTCAGTGTACACTGAATGTTTACTGAGCAAAGATCGTGCCATTCTCGGCACTGGGGACATGAAGATCCCAGCCCACATGGGGGTGACCACCTTGACAGGGCAACATATAAGCAGTGTAATGTCCCTGCCTGTGCCCCTCTATGGGCCAGTCCCACAGGCCCTGGTTGGAGGAAGAAGATTTTACATGAAATCGAGCTTGGAGCTGTGATTAATCTAAGACAAGTGTCTGCAACCCCCAGGCCATGAACCACTATGGGTTATGGCCTATTAGAAACTGGCTACACAGCAGGAGGTAAGCAGTAGGCTAGCAAGTGAAGCTTCATCTTTGTTTACAGCCACTCCCATCACTCCACCTGAGCTCCACCTCCTGTCAGATTTGCAGTGGCATTAGATTCTCATAGCAGTGTGAACCCTATTTGTGAACTGCACACGTGAGGGATCTGGGTTGCAGGCTCCTAATGAAAATCTAATGCCTGATGATCTGTCATTCTTTCCTATTGCTCCCAAATAGGACTGTCTAGTTGCAGGAATACAAGCTTGGGGCTCCCACTGATTCTACATGATGGTGAGTGGTAAAATTATTTCATTATATATTACAATGTAATAATAGCAGAAATAAAGTACACAATAATGGTAATGCACATGAATCATTCCAAAACCATTCCTAGCACCAATCCATGGGGGAAAAAAATTGTCTTCCATGAAACTGGTCTCTGCTGCCAAAAAGGTTGGAGGTTGCTGATCTAAGAGATAAGACACTATGGGGGTGTTTTTTCTTTTTATAATAGACAGGATTACTCTCTGTCATTCATACTGGAGTATAGTGGCATTATGAGTCCTTACCGTAACTTCAAACTCCTGAGCTCAAGTGACACGTCTCCCTCAGTCTCCCAAATAGCTGGGGCAATAAGCACATATCACCATGCTCCACTAATTTTTTTTAAATTTTATTTTTAGTAGAGATGGGGTCTTGCTATGTTGCCCAGGCTGGTTTCATACTCCTGGTCTCAAACCATCCTCTTGCCTCAGCCTCCCAAAGTGCTGGGATTACAGGTGTGAGTCACCACACACCACAGCTGGATGAAACTATGTATATAAGTTAAAGCGGACAAACACTTGTGATAACCCAAATAAGTTTCCCTAAAGATGTCCTTGTCCTAATCTCTGGAACCTGTGAATATGTTCCCTTATATGGCAAAAGAGACTTTGCAGGTGACATTAAGGATGTTTGAAATGAGGAGGTTATACTGGATTACCTGGGTTGGCTCAATGTAACTGCCAGAATCCCGGAAAGCAGACTGTCAGCTGCAGAGAACCAGAGAGAAGAAGGACTTAAACCACAGTTGCTGGCTTTGAAGATGGAAGAAGAGGTCATGAGTCAAGGAATGTGGGATACAGCCAGGTGTGGCCCATACCTGTAGCCCCAGCTACTTGGGAGGCTAAGGCAAGAGGATTGCTTGAGCCTGGGAAGTTGAAGTTGCAGTGAGCCAAGATTGCACCATCACACTCTAGCATGAGTGACAGAGCAAGAACTTCTGTATTTATTTATTTTTATGTTTTGAGACAGGGTCTCACTCTGTCACCCAGGCTGCAGTACACAACATAGCTGCATGCCCCATCAAAGTTTATGTGTGGACACTAACTTTTAAGTTTCATGTATATTCACACGCCAGGATTTTTTTTTTCTTTTGATTTCTAAAAACATTTTGAGGCAAGGTGAGGTGGTTCAGGCTTGTAATCCCAAAACTTTAGAATGCTGAGGTGTGAGATCTCTACAGCCAAAGAGTTGGAAATCAGCCTAGGCAACACAGTGATATCCCATTTCTACCTAAAAATTTTAAAATTAGCCATGTGTGGTGGCATGCACCTGTAGTCTCAGCCCAGGAGGTTGAGGCTGAAGTGAACTATGATCCTAGCCTGGACAACAGAATGAGACTCTGTCTCAAAACAAACAAACGAAAACCTAATATGTAAAACCATTCTTAGCTCATGGGCCTTAGAATATGGGCAGGATTTCATTCACGGGCTGCAGTTTGCACACCTATGGTGGAAAAACGAAGCCTCAAAAGCCTGGATAAGGAGGGGATTTAAGGTCATAAAACACGCAGGAGATAACATATGGTGCAAAACAGGAAAGAATTTGCGGGGACTCAGTCCTGTAATCCCAGCATTTTGGGAGCCCCAGGTGGGCAGAGCACCTGAGATCAGGAGTTTGAGATCAGCCTGGCCAAAATGGTGAAACCCCCTCTCTATGAAAATACAAAATTGAGCCGGGTGTCCTGTTGCATGCCTGTAGTCCCAGCCACTCTGGAAGCTGAGGCAGGAGAATCGCTTGAACCTGGGATGAGGAAGTTGCAGTGGGGCGCAATGGTGCCACTGCACTCCAATCTGGAAGACAGAGCCAGTCTCCACCTAAAAAAATAAAAAGGCGTGCACACATACACACACTGTTAGCTGTGAGTTTCTCCTTGGTGCAATTTTTGCTCAGCTGCACTCTCTGAAATTTTCCTGTTAAGAAACACAATGAATGGATTTTTAAAAACCAAACCTCAGGCGGACGGGAATTTTTACCAATCATTTTGCATGGAAAAATTACCTACTCTTTTCATCTGGTCCCGAGGGAAGTGCCTCTGCTTCCCTTTTCTCTGTGCTTCAAGTGCTCAGGAGCCCGATCCAGCAGAAGGGCGGTGCACCATCACTCAGTCACAGATCTAGTTACAATTCGTTTGCCATATGTCCTCATCTGGGCACTGAGTAGGTCTCAACCCACAGATGGAGCACACCCTTACCCAGTCAGCCAAGCAGCTGCAGCAGACAGGATGTGCTGAGGCAGCAGGGAGGGCCAGGGGAATCAGGCTGACGGCAGGGCAGCAGCTCCAGGTGGCTCAGTACTAGGCAGAGCTGCTGCTCTCCAGGGACAGGGGAAGGCCAGCGGCTGGAAGATCAGCAGGAACTGCCTGGCTGCCTCCCAGACAGGACAGTAGAAGGTCTCCAGGCTCTAGGAGGCCATGGACATGCTTAGGGATGCAGCTCTGTAACCGCCCAACAGGTTCACCTTGCCAGCTGCCTAGACAGAACTGATTTATCAAGACAGGAGAATTGCAACGGAGAAAGAGTAATCCATGCAGAGTCAGCTGTGCAGGAAATCTTATTATTGTTCAAATCGCTCTCCCCTAGCATTTGTGGATCAGAATTTAATAAGGATAATTGGCTGGTAAGGGCTCTCCTCATGTCCACATATGTATTTGACTAACAGTCTTCTGAAAATGATTCAATCAGAAAAGCCTGTTTTAGTCAGAGAGCAGTATTCAGCAGTGTTATATCTGGAGGAGTGAATGCTTTTTCGGGGGAGAACAATAAAAAAGGAAAATCATGGGCAAAAGAGTAGAAAAGTGAGTTGTCTGCCACAGAGAGTGGAAGGAATCAGCCCAATTAAGGTTAAGGGCTCTCGGAGGGCTGTCCAGGACCGGAACTGAAATTGATAGGGCTCCGATGAGGCTATCAACACCAGAGCTCTTGTCTCACATTGAATTAGATAAAGCAACAGGACACAGGTAGAGTTATAAGGAGCAGAGAGTTTAACAGGCAAGAAACAAGGAAGAAGGAAGAAGCTCCCCTGTACAGAGACAGAGGGAGGGGAACTCCAAACCCAAGAGATGGAACCCAGGTGGGGAGGAAACAAGCCAGGTATATGCAGAGGCTGGAGGAGGAGGTGTCTGATTTGCAGAGGGCACAGTGGATTGGTTTGACCAGGCATGTCATTCACTTAGCTCATGGAAAAGCCATGGGCTACTCTAGTCTTTTACTGTGCAAATAAACGATGCCATGATGTTCTATGCACATGGGGATATGTGGGGGTGGCCATGTTGCCAGGAACATGCAGGGCAAGGGCAAGAGGGCACAGGAATCTCCATGTTTGGGTGGACTCAGTTTCTAATGGCCTGCATTTGCATATCAAATGTTGCCAGCCAAGCTCTAAGAGCCCAAGCTCTAAAAGCCCGGGCTTTCCTTCTAGATAAGAAACTTTACTGGAGCAGGTTTAAAAAAAATGAAAACTGCTCTCTATTTGCCTAAAATAATTTCATAATAACTCCCACCACAAAATCAGCAAGGGGACCTGAGAAATGACAAAAGAAGTCTAGGAGTCTCAGAATAGGATAGGTGACTCCTAGTACAGAGCAAACAGTGTGGAGTCTGCTGTCTTGCTAGCTGGCACATACACTGGCACAGACATGAGTCAAGGAATTGAATGCAAAAACAAACAAAACAACAACAAAAACACTTCAGGCGCTGTTAATGCGCTTACAAATTGGTAAAAATGGTCGATCTTACTGTATTGTGTTCTCTCCACAGTTACAGAAAAAAGAAAAGTCGGAGGCCGGACTTGGTGTCTCACGCCTGTAATCCCAGCACCTTTGAAAGCAGACTGTGGTGGTTCACGAAGTCAGGAGTCTGACATCACTTGGCCAGCACAGTGAAACCCCGTCTATACTAAATATACAAAAAAAAAAAAAAAAAAAAAAAAATAGCTGGGCCTGGTGGTAGGCACCTGTAATCCCAGCGACTCAGGAGGCTGAGGCAGGAGAATGGCTTTAACCCAGGAGGTGGAGGTTGCACTGAGTTGAGATCGCGCCATTGCATGCCAGCGGGGCGACAGTGCCAAACTCCGTTTCAAAAAAAAAAAGGGGGGGGGGGGGGAAATCCGGAAAGCGGTGGCAGGTGCCTGTGGTCTCAACACTGTGGGAGGCTGAGGTGGGAGGAACACTCAAGCCCTGGGAAGTCGAGGCTGCCGAGAGCTGAGATGGCGCCCCTGCCCTCCAGCCGAGGCGACAGAGCCAGACCCTGCCTCATTCAAAAACACAATAAAAGAAAGAAAGAAAGGGAAAGGAAAAAGAAAAGAAACACCCGGAAAAGAACACAAGGAAATTTTTGGAGGTGATGCAGATGTTTATTACCTCAATTGTGATGGTGGTACTGTGGGTTTACGCCTATGTCCAAACTCGTCAAATGGTACACATTAAGTCCAGCTTCATTTGGCTGATTGTGTTTTACATGGCCTCAATAAAGCTGTAACACCACACACACGCGCGCGGTACAACTTACATAGCCGAGTTCACCTTTCTAAAAGAGAATTTTGTGGAGTTTAGGGACACGCACAGAGTTGTGCAACCATCACCACAAGTTAATCCAAAACAAATTATTGATCTTACAATTCACGTCCCGTAAAACCTATTCTTTCAAAGTTTACGATACAGACGATTTAAATACGTTCTCAAACTTGTGAAATTGGCCCCAATTCTGAAAGAATTATTTGTTTCTCAAATCATGATTTTACAATACAACGTGTCACAGTCACAAGGAATCACATAGGTTATTTCTTCTTATTGTTTTTTTTTTTAAGGCTCCTAAATCGTGCTCCTTCAGAGCTTCTGTTAAATATTTTTAAAGTTGTCGAAAGGTAATTTTTAGAGTGTAAACTGCGTCCTCACAGCTCAGCCGACCTGAGGGGAGGAAGCACAACAAAATGTCCGGTGGCACAACTGACACTTGTGAATTGGTATCAGAAACTGAAAATGCTAAGAAATTCAGTTCTAATTGTGACTTCTACAACTGTAGAATAGGAAAAGGTTACTTACTAGAGTCGGAAACCGGAACCGAAATTCTCACTCATTTGACTTCCCGCGGATTACGACCACAGAGTACGGTTGCACCGGAAAAGAAGAGGTTCTTTTCCGTCGCAGGATTTTGCCATGGTAAGACGTGTGCGCCCTACCTCAGGGCCTACCGGCCTCCATCTTTTGAAGAAGGACCTTTCCACGTTCGCGATCTTTCACTTTTCGGGTGTCCCTACTTGGCGGATGGGAATGCTGCTTGTGCTGCTTTCAGGAAACCCGATTTGGAGAGCGGAGGTCTGAGAAGAGTGCGGCTGGGGGTTCCGAGCTGGCTCTTGTGCTCGGACTGAGGGCCGGGGGTGCTGCTGGCACGTGAGTCTTAGAGACAAGCTGCCTCGGCTAACCTTGCAAGCCCACCCTTGATTACACAGGCCAGCACTAGCTTTTTACCCATGTTAGCTTATATCCATACGTTAAAGCAATCTCAGATTCGCTTGGAGAGCATTGTGGACGCTCTCTTGAAAGACGCCAGGGAGACTCGTGAGATTTTCAAAGGTCTGAGAGTTTTGCGGGGTTTGTTCTGGGATCTGGCAGGAAGTAATATTTGCTCAAAACTGGGCGTGAAATAGGCTGGACTATCCTTTCTCCTCGGATCAGGTATTACTCGTTAGCAGTTCTTACAGCTGAAGATGAGGACATTTTACTGTCAAATGAGACGAATTTCTCTGAAAAAGTTTGGTGTCCTTTTCAGGCCCGGGGCCCCAAGAAGCACTTGAAGCGTGTTGCAGCGCCGAAGCATTGGATGCTCGACAAACTAACGGGTGTATTTGTGAGTATAACTATATTTGATTTTTAGTCAGGAATGCATGCTGGTTACCTGTGACTTGCTATTTCGTGGGAATACTGTTTGCTTATTTATTATGTGGGATTTTCGTTGGTGAAGACTTGGCGCTCAAGGAACTTATCCTTACTCCCTTCTGAAAAGGACCCTGAGAAAAAAGTTATGACATCTTGTTTGGAAACTGCGGGTCGAACAGCTCTCCGCCCTCAACTTTGAGCACTGTTGTGATCCATAATGTCGCTGAGAACCTGGGCGTGCCATCTTTTAGTAACTATTGAAAGCCTGATACATACCAGGTGGTGTTATGTGGGCCCACCCTTGTACAAAATGGTTGGACAACAAAATCTATCCCTCTCTCTTGCTGAATCTTATATCCTGCTGAGAGGAGAGGGAAGTTACAGTATGTTCACAGGTGCTGAGGGCTGGGAGAAAAATAATAGGGCCGTGGGAAGGATGAATGGGGCTTTGAGCGACTGCAGTTTTAAAGAGTGTAAAATGATGAAGCCTCTTTCAGGAGATCAGAAAGACTTAAAGTAATGAACTATGGGAGATGTTTGGGATTCTTCTTTTATTTATTTTTATTTTTTGAGACAGTCTTGCTTGTCTCCAGGCTGGAGTGCAGTGGCGTGATCTCAGCTCATTGCAGCCTCTCCCTCTGGGTTCAAGCGATTCTCCTGCCTCAGCCTCCCCAGTAGCTGGGATTACAGGCATGAGCTACCACACCAAGCTAAATTCTGTATTTTAGTAGAGACCAGGTTTCACCATGTTGGCCAGGATGGTCTCAATTTCCTGACGTTGTGATCCACCGGCTGTGGCCACTCCCGAAGTGCTGAGATTACAGCACTTTGCTGTTATCCACAAAATGTCCTTGTTAGCCACAGCGCTCATCATAGGGGTTAATATTTTCAAAAGAGCTGTTAGGCTGGTGTGTTGTGATTTATTCAAATTGTGTCATACCACAAAACCATTTCTTAGAGCTGGCGCTCTCAAATAGATACAGGATTAAAAATGCCAACAACAACAACAACAAAACACCAGGATATCAAGTCCTGGTGGTCTCCTTTGCTCTTTGAACTTCCCAATTTAGTGGGCACTCCCAGAGCCCAGAGCTGAGGGGGTTAATGAACCTGCCGAATTCCACATAACAAAGGAGTTCAGTTACAGTGCACTGAGTCCCCATTAGTATCCGAATACATTTAACTTGAAGTTACCCTTTGTTTCAGAGGGTGGAGTAGCTGTTTTTTACGTTGAGCCCAAGATACAGGTTTAACAGTAAAGGCTACAGGAGCCCATGAAACAAGGGCAGGAAATTGTGTGAGAAATGCAGGAGTCTCTTGAACTCAACCTTGAAGACCTGGCAGGATGAGGACACATTCCCAGAGGCAAAGAAGGCAAACCTCTGAGAAGAGGCAGACTAGGCAGTTTCCACATTGTTGGTGTGGTGACAATGGAAGAGAGTGGTTGAAGCCATAAGAAAGTTTTGGGTCTTCTGAGATAGAAAGGGAGCCCGTGTGAAGAAGAAGACGGAAGCGAGATGATTAAGATACCAAAAGTTTTTTGGGCAGGAATAAACATGGGGCATCCAAGAGAAAATATGCAGCCCTCAGGGTCCACATCCACATAGTAGGCACTTGGTAACTAACTTGATAGATTACATAGCCTCTTCTTGGGACAGGTGGAACTCTGAACACTGAGTAGCAGAAACTTGTGTTCCTCATGCTGGTATTTTCAGAGAGAAAATTGGCTGTGTGTTGCCTGGGGACCTGGATTTGCAGCCTTTCCCTGTCTGTTTCTGCTTCCAGGTCTTACCTCTGCTACTGCCCCCTAGTATCTGACCCTCCCTTGGTGGGCCACTGTTCCCTCTGTTGTTGAGAGGATAAGCAAGGCACTTTTTTTTTTTTTGGAGACAGTTTCAGTCTTGTTTCCCAGGTTGGAATGCAATGGCACAATCTTGGCTCACTGCAACATCCACCTCCTGGGTTCAAGCGATTCTCCTGCCTCAGCCTCCCAAGTAGCTGGGTTTACAGGCATGTACCACTATGCCCAGCAAAGTTTTGTATTTTTAGTGAAGACAGGGTTTCTCCACATAGGTTAGACTGGCTGTAACTCCCGACCTCAGGTGATCCACTCACCTCGGCCTTCCAAAGTGCTAGGATTACAGTGTTGAGCTGCTGTGCTTGGTCAAGGCACTCTTATAAAGAAGACTTGCTGGGAACTTAGTCCTCGGTATTGTGGGCTCCCCTCTTTTTCCCTTAGTGTTGATGAAAGTGTGTGGTTAATGATTGTGAGTCCATTTAAAAAGGGATAAAGCTAAAGAGGGAGCTGTAGAAGCAGCTTTAAGAACAGTCTCCATTAGGAAGGATTCCTGTGTGCTCTGAGCCTAAGAGATAATTGAGGAGTGGAGTTCAAAACAGTACAACCCCAGAACTTGAGACCTTTCTATGTACTGGTAGCAAATAGTCAAAAGTTGTTATAACACTAAAACTGCAAAAGTATAGGTCTAACAGCATCGGCAGGGCTTGTGTGGGACTTTGAGGCCTGGAATGGTGAGAAAGTAGTAGAATATGTCTTTGTAGGTTGTGGGTAAAGTGTAAGCTCTACCCGAGATACATGGGATGTAGTGTTGTATTCAAGGAAAGTTTAAGGAGGCAGTACCAGTGGTGGTGGTGCTTGGGGCAGGGCAAAATGGGGAGATGGTTGTGAGCCTGGATTTGTGAAAGGAAGGGGCACAAAATGGGACTTCCATAGTTGGGGGTGTGATCTTCCTAACAAGGCATACCTCTCTAAATCGATGAAATAATTGCCTTCTTTTATTCCTCTTTCTCAACAAGTTCAACTAATGCTGAACTAAGGCAAATCATCTACTCAATCTGATTACATAAGGGGTGGATCTTGAGAGATCAGCTTGCCTGCCATTGTCTTCTACAGGCACCTCGTCCGTCGACAGGTCCCCACAAGCTGAGGGAATGTCTTCCCCTGATCGTCTTCCTCAGGAATAGACTTAAGTATGCGTTGACTGGAGATGAGGTAAAGAAGATATGTATGCAACGCTTCGTCAAAATTGATGGCAAGGTTCGAGTGGATGTCACATACCCTGCTGGATTCATGGGTAAGGAAAGAGCTCTTTGTTTTGACGAAGGAACAGGTTGAGAGAAATGCAAGGTGTGGGACTTACATGTTGCCAACGGTAAACAAAACCTGACTCTGAACTTTGATTTGTACACGATTTACTGCTGGTCATTTCAGAAGGAGAATGAAGGATAGGGACAGAGTGGCAAGGCTCAAGTGAAAAGCTGGAAAGGGGTTGGTAATGTAAATGGGATGAGACCAGCAGTGGCTGCTAGCTGGCAGTTATCAAATTTAGGTTCCTGACTGAAGAGCTGTCCTCAGGTGTTGACTGAAAAAAACCAGTAAATTCTTTTGGCAGCCTTGAGTTTTCTCAGGCAGGCACTTTGACAGAGATTGGGCTCATCTTGAGCTTCTAGAAGCCATGTTAGTGTTCAGATCTTCATAGGCCACGGTTGAAGCCCAGCCAAGAAGAGGGCTCAGAGGAGTCTGGCTAATGACTGGTCAAGGAGAGAATCTTTGTCGGTGAACAGGGTTTTGGCCCTGTCTTTCCACTTTCTCTGTTGATGACTTAACCATGCCAGATCTCCACCGATGCATTTGCAGCTTGCTAGGAGAGGAGAGTGGAGAAGGGAGAAAAGGGTCACACTCATTTAGAGTAAAAGTGTGCTGAGAGGGATGGTAGGGAAAAGGCACTGGGGAATTCTGACCTAGTGGTTTGTTCACTCTTTCTTTCCATGGCGACAGGCTCAATACCCTTTTTTTTTTTTTTTTTTTTTTGAGATGGAGTCTTGCTCTGTCACCGGGCTGGAGCACAATGGCTCACCACAGTCTCCACCTCCTGGGTTCAAGCGATTCTACTGTCTTAGCCTCCTGGGTAGCTAGGACTACAGGCACACGGCACCATGGCCAGCTAATTCTTGCAGTTTTAATAGAGACAGGGTTTCACCATGCTGGCCACGATGGTCTCTATCCCTTGACCTTGTGATCTGCTCACGTCAGCCTCGCAAAGTACTGGGATTACAGACTTGAGCCACTGCACCCAGCCGGTCAATACTTTGTAACACTTTTTTAGCCTAGTATTTTCCGGAAAGCTGGGAGATGTTTGGTTTATCAGGTGGTGTGGAAGCTACAGAGGTGAGAGGCATTCCAGACCAGACTTTGCAGGATCCAGCTGCTGAATTAGAAAAGACAGACCTTCTTTTCCTACTTTCCTTCCTTCTTTGCTTTTTTTGTTTTTTTACTGCATTTTGTATTTTGCTTTTTTGCTCAAAACCCCAGGTCCCAAGCAAGGCAAGACTCCTGATAAGGGAAGTCATAGAGTCATGGCAAGGCTTGCCAAGCCATTGACTGGGCAACCTGCAGAGCCTTGAGCCTTGCCTGCTTAAATGTGAGGACTGCTCATTCATTTGGTTTCCTAGTGTGTCTGGGTATGCTTATGTGTGTTTTCTCTGCATCCTGAGTGCATTAACCCAGAACACAGTCGCAAGCAGCCATTACACAACATAGAAAGCAGTAGAGTAGCCATATATATAGACACTTCCTTTTATTGGATGTAATTTGTTGGGACAGGACTGGGGCTGGTTGGTTTCGTTCAAGCACCCACATCAAGCACTGGGGGATTCCCCAGGCTGCTAAAATGTTCTCACGTTCAGCCTGGCATGGAGTGCTCTTGCTGTGTAGGCCAAAGAAACTTTACATTAATAACGTTCCTTATGCTTGTTTGTGATCAGATGTCATCAGCATCGAGAAGACAGGTGAACATTTCCGCCTGGTCTATGACACCAAGGGCCGTTTTGCTGTTCATCGTATCACAGCGGAAGAGGCAAAGGTATGTGAGCTTTTAAGTGAGCTTTATAATTTCCATACAGATAGGTCTGTTGCTAAGGTTGTCAGACAGCATTTAGAACATATTCTGGGAATAATTGCTGTCTCTGCTTGTCTGTCTGGTTGTTTAATTCGGGCACGTAGGTTTGCCAGCCGTGTTACAAGACAATGGATTTTCCACACGAGGCTGTTTTAGAAGCAGGGTACAGAGTAAGCAGTTCTCTGAGGAAGGTCTGGTATTGGAACCAAGAAGGCCTGGGTGAGAATCTGAACGCTGTCATTGATTAATGATGTAACCATGGGCAACAGTATGTAGAACCTTTTTTAAGCCTTCATTTTCTCTGAAATGATGATAATATGCTGTTTTGCCAGGTTTCTGTGACTATGTTAGTAGTAGTGGTGCCTCACACTTACTAGACATAGGAGATTGTTGACTTCCTGATGTCTGCCTCAATCCTAAAACTACCCCCTCTCCAAATGTAATGGCCAAAGTCAGTATCACTGGGGAAACTTTCCTTTCTGTGTGGACAGCACCTGCCTTTTTTCTGTGTAGGGAACACTTCTTTGGAAACCAGGATCACCCCTCAGTCATCCGTTCCTCTTTTCCCTGGATTTAAGGTCATGGGGTGACTTCTTCCTTATTTCTCACATAACACAAATCACCTGCACAGTGACCAAATGCCATCTAACTGTGAGACACATTCTACAGATGAATCTCAGTGTTTTATTGGACATTGTTTCCACTTCGTTTAACCAGCTTGCCTTTTTCTCAGTTGTTTCTTTGGGGGTAACACATTGGAGTCCCTATAAGAATTCACGAATATTTTCATGTCTGGGTAGTTTTTTAATTGGTCAGTTGTTTGGTTATTTTTAACTTCTTTGGTAGTGTCCCTTGATGCAGTGTCCCTTCTGTTTTGTGGATTGTTCCCACAAGGAGGTGCTTTGTTTTAGGTGATAGGAACTAGGTCTAGCATCCTGAAGTGTGTTCAGTTGCCCAGGCTGTTGGGTTCTGTTGTGCCCAAAAGCTAGAAAGCACGGGGAAATCTCAAATCTGATCACTGGTTTCTGCTTTTGTAAGGAATTTGGATCTCAAGAGACAATACAGATTGGTAGCCCCGGTGATTTTTTTTGTTTTGTTCTGTTTTGTTTTGTTTTGTTTTTGGTGATGGAATCTGCCTGTGTCACCCTGACTGGAGTGCAGTGGTGCCTTCTCTGCTCGCTGCAACCTCCGCCTCCTGGGTTCAAGCTAATCTTCTGCCTCAGCATCCCAAGTAGCTAGGACTACAGGCATGTGCCACCCCTCCTAGCAAATTTTTGTATTTTTAGTAGACGTGGGGTTTCACCATATTGGCCAAGCTGGTCTTGAACTCCTGACTTTGTAATCTGCCTGCCTCAGCTTTCCAAAGTGCTAGGATTACAGGCATGAACCACCACACCCAACCGTTGGTGTGAATTTTTAAATGGGGAGAGATAGAGTAGGAGAAGGAGATATTGGAGTGTTGTTAATACCTAGTACTGGCTCTACTACATTGGCCAGCCACCATGTAAAAAGGTTGTGCCCAGGTGAGTATCACATAGTGGCCACAAGTGCCAAATGGCTATTCTGGGTTAGGGTAAGGACCTTATCTTTGTGCAAGAGATCAGAGATTTGGGGAAGTTTTGGTTGAGCTTATTTCTTTGCTGGTTGTTTCTTAGGACAGCTGGAAAGGGAGCATTCCCTATCACACCCCACCCAGCAGCCACAGGTTAAAGGGCACAGTGACTTTTAGAGTGGAGAATGATGGGTTTCTTGGATTTCAGTGAGTCAGGGACACACAATGGAGCCTTTTTATACAGGCTATTAGTCCTCCAGGTAGCACAGGTTAGTGGAGAAACAGAATATCCAAACAGCCCTCCACTCTCGAAAATAAAACTAGAAAAGGGGTATTTTGTGGGTCTTGAGAAAGCAGCCTGATGGATTTCAGACATAATTTTTCCCTTTAACAACTTGGTATTAGTTGAAGATCACAGAAATGGAAGTCATTGGATTTACGAATGGGCAATAAGGTGGATCTTGGTTTTTTTTGTTTTCTATGATTGCTACTACAGTGGATGGGAGAAAAGGAAAGATTTTGGGTGAGCCTGTGATGATCCTGCACATGAATAATGGGAACTAAGGCAGTGCCTGTTCCCATTGCGAGTCGGGGTAAAAGACACAAGTATCACCTGGGACATGGCAAAGAAGACAAAGGGTTTAGAGTATGCATCCCCTATTGTGGTAGAGGGGAAGAACATGTGTGACAGGGTGACTGAGTATTTCCTGGTAGGGTAAGGAGATGGTAGCTGCAGATCTTGATGAAATACATGGATGCTTGAGAGAGTTGTGGAAGGACAGTGTGTTAATGCTTTGGGTTCTGCTTGCGTTGGAACTTGCAAGTTGATGATGAGACAGAAAGAAGTAGGTGCTGACTGAAATAGAGGACTGAAACACTGCTCAAGTATGAGTTAGAATAGAAGCTGTTGAATAGGTGGCACAGAATCCTCTTTGACATTGGGCAGCTTGTATTCAATGATGAATGTGCATGGGGAGAGGGAGATTTCATATTGCAGAGAGTTTATGAACAGGATCTAGGTGGTGTAAGTTCTGTTTCTTGGAAAGTAGAAAACACTGGTTAAAGAAATCAAAAAGAGAATGTCAGAGAGTAACCAACCAGAGATGTGTTTGTGGATTGTCATTCTTGAACATTGAGAAGACTGAACCTCATAAAGGTGGCAGTTATTCCCAAAGTACAAGATAGAGGGCGGTAACTAGAAAAAGGTAACTTTGTTAAGAGGGAGTTTCTTTTAAGATAAGGGGCAATGCTTGCCCTTTTTTTTTTAGACCATTGGAATCTGGTGCAAAAGGAGGTGGTTGAGATCAAGATGATGAGTGTGGAGACTAGTGGTTTTTTGTTGGGCAAGGAAAAAAAACTGGTGGAGAGAATAGGCAGTCGAATTTTAAGGTTCAGAAAAGATGGAACCTGGGCAGTTAACATTTGTTTGTTTCTAAAGGAGGCCAGGTGGGAAAGATTTCCGACTGGTTTGTGTGGGTGTTCTACAAAAGGCAGTGGAAACTTGGAAGCAAAGAGTTCTTTAATCTGCGGTTCGAGAAGGACAGAGTAGAATGCTTTCAGTGAAGCCTCATATTTGACATTTCATTTTGGAGAATGACACGGGCCCTCACCTTGCAGTCAAGGTTGTATGGAAAGGGTGTTGATGGGGCAGGCATGTTGTAATAGGTGGTGATGTGATTACAAATCATCGCTCATCAAGATTGCTGAAGAGACAGGCGGCAGAGTTGAGGTTTTCTTTTGGTAGAGTGCTGTACATTAGCCACACACGAAGTCGTTTTCTCCACATTTCTTTTAAAAACAGTAACTAAATTTTAAAAATTGAGTAGCTTTTTATATTCAAGTGGTTTTTGGGTTACTTGGATGAATTATACATGGTGAATTTTGAGATATTAGTGCACCTGTCACCCTAGTAGTGTACATTATACCTAATATATACTTATTTTTATTCTTGGTCCCCTCCCAAGTCTCCAAAGCCCATTGTATCATTCTGTATGCCTTTGCATACTCATAGCATAGCTCCCAATTACAATCGAGAACATAAGAGTTTTGATTTTTTATACTGCTGTATTACTTCACGTGGAATAATGGCTTCCAGCTCCATTCAAGTTGCTTCAAAAGACATTTTGTTCATTATGAGGTGGGGTGAGAAGATGATGGGGGAGTCACATCTTCAAAATCTGAAGACCGTCTTTTCAGTTGTGGGGCAAAGGAAAAGTGATTGATTTTCTGCAGATGTTGAGGCTACCCCTATGCTAAGAGGTTTACTCATCTGGAAGTTCCCCTCATGAAACGTCCAGCGTTACCCTTAGTGAAGCTCTAGTTTCCTGGCGGGATGGGCCTCTACTAAGCAAGAGGACCCAAGATCTAAATCCTGAACTGTTTTGGCCACATGAAGGTTTGGTGCACAGGTAGTAAAGTTGTTTGTAGTGAATATGAAGAAAGCCTGCCATGGTGTTGGCTTTTGCTGGATCACTTTTCTTAATAAAAGTGATCAGAAGTTTTTAGCCTGTCTTGGGCCTGGTTTTGAAAGTACTGCAAACCTGGTCACTCAGCTCTGCATAAAGGTTAGACAGAATTGTTACCTGTTAATATGCTAACATGCTTACAGGCATTTTACTCAGTTGTGGATAGTTAATGAGTGTCATTTGTGTGGCAGTCAAGTTACCTGTGGATACTTCAAGAACTGACATGCATCATGAAGCTTGGATTAATGGTTCCAGAGTGAACCTCAAAGGATGGAGGAAGGCCACTTGGAACTGGTGGCACCTTTAAAGGGAGAGGCCGTGCCTTTTTCAGAGGGTGTTTCATGCCTGCATTTAAAGACAAAGGACCTTTGGGCCCAAGGTTTCAAGTTTGATGCCATGGTGGTGCTATTGCTGTCATGCAGAAAGTTTTGGTTAGTGAGAGAATCTGTGAAAGATACAGAAGAAGAAAGTGTTTCTACTTTTGTTTTTGCTGTCTCTCTCCTGACTGTCACCTATACCTGCTAACTATTATGACTATCTTAGCACTGTTGTCATCTCAGCTGAGACAGTACACTGCACAGGATGTATGTGACAAGTGGAAGGCAGCAGGTAGACTTTGAGGTGTGAATAGGCCTTCTGTGAGTTCACAGCTATAGAACTTGCTTGGACCTGTCTTACCTGGGATATTTGGAACTAATGAGCCAGGGTGGAAGGGCAACAGAATTAGTTTTCACTGGAAACATTTTAGAATCCCCAAGTAGGTTCAGGATGTCACATACAAAAAAATGTGCAGGACAGTTGGGTGACAAGGATGCATTCAGCAGGCCATGATGCAAAGACTTGCCTCATGAAGTTGGGAGGGCACTTTTTATTCTGAATAGGGAGCAGTGATTATAATACATGTATCAGTAATAGGGATCTTGGTAACTGCGTAGAACCATTTGAGAGCTAGAGCATGGCATTTCAGAGTTCTTTTCTCATGTTATCAAGGACAGGTTTCTTAAATCTAGCATGGAGTACAGCTGGAGAGATTGAGACTGTCCACTAGGAGCCCTAGGTTTTGTATACTGCCTTAGTAAGTGGTCACTGGACTGGCACTGTGAAAGATAGGGATTGCAAAAGCAGAATAAAGGACGAAGGCATACTGTTGATTGGAGAGTAACTTTTAAAGGCAGATTGCAAGTTGTCCTTCTCCTAAATGGGGATGGAAGAGTGAAGTCAACAGAGACAGATTGTTTTCAAGTCTGACCTCACTGGTTGCAGAATATAGGCTGTGGAGTGATGTTCTGTTTTTTATGATTTTGTCCCAAGGCCTTTGGAGGTAAAAGGGGAAAATGTGTTTTCTCTGCTTGCTTTCTCCTCAGTTTTTTTAAATATAGTTCTCAGTTATTTACTCCTCAGTAAATAACTCCTCAGTTATTTACTCCTCAGTAAATAACTCCTCAGTTATTTACCCTAGGCTTGAACAAGCCTGGTTTCTTGACCAGCTGCTCTGGTGCTTATGAACTGTAGCTTGGTAGATTTCCATTTAGGAGTAGAAGGCAAAGAGAAGAGTGGGCTTTGATTATCATATTGTACCCCATCCACATGTATTCATGCGAAGCTGGCAGGTTAGTAACCCTTGTATGCCATTTATTGTCTGAGGCGATTCTGCTTGGCTGCTCAATGAACCTCAAAAAGACCTCCTTCAGCACCCTGGTCACTCTGTCTGTGTCCATATTCTCCTTCTGCCTCATCACGCTTAAGTATCTTTTGCCTACTGTGGCACCATAGCTTGATGATGTTGTATTCTGGTATGTAATTCTATCTGCTGAATTTGGTTGTATGTTGGATTTGGATCTTTTTTCCTTTATGGGGGCATTTATGTGTGGTTGGAAGGAGTGTGCCAAGTTTTATTCAGTGTCTTGATGACAACACCTCCTGACCCTACCTCTGCATGCTTAACCTTCAATACACATGTTTATGAATGCAAAGTACTTAAAACATCCCTGGTTGGTGAATCCATTCCCATGGTCACCTTGGTTTGCAGTATGTTTGCTTTGCTCCCCTGCCACCATTCACTCCCTCCACGTCCCATCCAAACTTGTCACACAGGCCCTAAACTTTCAAAGGACTCTTGCCCTGCTTTGCCTTACTATGACTGGCAGTAGAACAAAAGTTTTACATACTGGGGCCTTTTTGTATGTATGCAGGCAAGTTTCTGATGTCTTGTCCTTTAGGGTCAAACAGAAATCTGTACCCAAAGGTATTCCTGAAGTTAATTTGGGGGTGGTACTGGCAGGGCAACAGGAAAGAAGGATTTGGTTTTCATTTTGAAAGAAAAGAGCTCCATCTGCTTAATTGTCCTTTGGACTACTTCTGACATTCTTTAAGAGTTTTAGTTGGTATGTTTTCACACAGTGTCTGGGGGTTTCTTCAATTTCTGCATTTGTGTGGGACCTCTCTTTTATCTAAGGTTTTCAGTTGGTTGGTCCAGTAGGCAGCTCTGATTGGGGAGCCAGGCAGCTTTCGTTTCTGTGCTTAACTCCTTGACCAAGAAAGCTGAAAATGATCTTGGGTTTGTATTTGTAGTGGGGGTAAATGTGAGCTGGTGTTGGTAAACAAACTGAACACTCACTAAAGAGAGTGCCTGGAGGGTTGTGTCAACTGTGAACTTTTGAGATGGAGAGAGGAGAGTGCTCTCATTAGACTGACTGCCTAGGAGCCAGGCCTTAACACATATAAGTGGGCTTGGATATGACTGGCTGGTGAATTCCCTTACCTTAACTGGTAGAATTAATATGACCTAAGTTCCACATGTGGAGTGTCATCACTTTCTTGGACTGTTGCATTATATTAAATGGCCTCACATCTCCATAGTGCTTTAATAGTGTTGGATCTGTAGTAGCAGCAGAAGTAATATTAGCTGGCATTAACTGCTTTGCTAGGTCCTTTATGTTCTTTCATCTCATAAATGTATTACATGTAGGAGTATGCAATAATTATTCCCATCTTGTCCTCTGAAGCTTAAGGATACAGTATTTGAACTTGGGGCCTTTTTATAGGAGTGAGAGCCCAAGCTCTTGCTACTTTATTTCTTTATTTGCCATGTCTCTTTCCACACCTCCTAGGCAGGTCAAAAGCAATGATAGAGACAAACTGGCAAATCTAGTTAGTCCTGAGAGCTCAAAGATGAGGGAGAGAGTGAAATATCTGTAGAGGAAATGCAGGAGCTGATAAAAAAAAAAAAAAAAAAAAAAAAGGTAGTGGCTCCTGGAGTCATTTATTGTGCACTTTTTGGAGGGTTTCTCTCATCTTTTCATGGGGGGTTTTTGTCACCTGGCACTCTACTTGTCCTTGTTATTTACATATTTACCCAAAACTTGCCCTGAGAAGCTTTTTCTCCCAGCAAAGCTAAAAGAAAATCACTTTTTTACTTTGGAACAGTGACACTCTGGGGGGGGGGCCTGTGTTAACTAGGATGGACATTAACAGCCACAAATGGGTTATGTTCATTTGAGATTACAAAGTATACCATTTGAAGCTTCTGAAGATTGCTTCTGGAACATAATGGGGCTTGGCTAACTGTTGGGCTGACACACATAGTTGGTATGAGATATTTTGAACAGCTTCTACTGGTAGATGTCATTTGAGCAGTACCAGAGCAATAAGTTTTAACAAGGAACTAAGGCCCATAGATAATGGGATGTACCACTGAAAAATCAGATGAGGAAGAGGAGCATTGTGTATGGAAGGCACCTGGTTGGCTGAGAAAGCTGTTTTTATCTAACCTGGTCATAAAAGCATCATGTTTTTAGCAGTAGGAGAGTTAACTTTGTTGCTAGGGCACTAGCCACCTCTCCAGAGTAGCAAGATGAGAGTTCTCTCGGGAAAAACATCCTTGAGGAGAAAATGATAGACCAGTCAGTTGATTCTGTGTTACTGCTCAGGTGTACAGGCAACAGGCTTGTAGCCTCTGATAAAGGACCAGAAGTTAGTTCAGCTACCAGAGCCCCCAGAGGATTCTGAAACAGATTCCCCCTTGGTGAGGTTTCCCGGATGTCTAAATTACTAAATCATTATGGCAGACCATCAGCTCTGTGAGTGGCTAATACAATTTTCCCAAGAGCACTCCTTCTCTAACTAAAGAAATGCTGAAAATTGGTGGGATAATAATGGTTGGGTGACTGCTTTGGGCTGACTTTTTGTGTTTACCTCTTAAATTGGTTTTTCCTTGTTATGTGTATAGTACAAGTTGTGCAAAGTAAGGAAGATTACTGTGGGGACAAAGGGAATTCCACACCTGGTGACTCATGATGCTCGAACCATTCGCTACCCAGATCCTGTCATCAAAGTGAATGATACTGTCCGGATTGATTTAGGGAGTGGCAAGATAACCAGCTTTATCAAATTTGACACAGGTAAGTTGTTTTTTGTTGCTGTTGTTTGTTTGTTTTCCTTGTCTTCTCGGCCACTTTCCTTGCCTTTTCTTTTCCTATCTTTTCTTTCTATTTTATTCTGTTTTATCTGTACCAGTATCTTGATTGGAGAGAAACAGAACACATTTAGCTCTCCCTAAGAGAGAGTATGTTGCCTCATGGTCTCTTGGGTTTGCAGTGGATTCTTGATGCTGAGTAGTGGTGTGATGTCCCTTTGGGCTACATCCAACAGCCCAGCCTCTTTCAAGAATGTAAACCATAGCTATGTAAACTGTGTGTCCATTTGGTTTGTCATGAGAGGGGAACTTTGTTTTAAATGTGATAAATTTTATGTGTGTTCCTTGAGGTGAAGGGCTGAAGTTGTCCGGATGACCTTCAACTAGTGATAAGGAAAAGATGTGTCTGCAGATTTGTTTCACCTTCCTACACCCCAGGCTCTGACTCCTGACAGGTTTACACCCAAGTGCTTGCTAGTATCTGATGTGCTAATGAAGTAAAATATTTTGCCCAGCGTGTTTAACAGAAATTTCTAGAAATGCAGAAACACTGAAAGAACAGGATAGGGACAACAAACAGTAGCAACTCCTGCCTACCTGTAATGATTTTATACTTTGTTCTGTTGCTTATGTGCACTTCCATAGTCCCTACTTGGACCCTGATTTAAGACCCAGCCAAAGTCCTCAGTTGGCTTGCTGTTGAAAGAGCCCAAGCTGGCTCTTTTGAATTCAGTACTCCACACGCTGGGGCTGATTGTTGTTTGACCACTATGACCTTGTGCCTGTGCTGCCTGCACTCCTGGTATTTACTGTTCAGCTGGAAATTTTAGGTAAGGATGTTGGGCTGTGAAAGTTGAGAGGCCTTCTCATTAGGGGAAAACATTGAGAGAGGGGATATGAAACTGGATGTTTCATGCTTATGACGCCTAAACATGTTGATTTCAGTGTGTCCACAAAAGACATAACTAGATATCATGCATCTCCCAGTAGTGGCAGTGCACCGTACCGTTGAGGAAGTATTCTTGTCAAAGAATCAAGACAAACTTGGATAAAGGGAGAAAAGAAAGCGTGTATATATTGGAAGATGCCTAAGATACCTAGCAATCATTTGCAGAGTTACTTCCCTTTTTGAGAGGCTTACCAAAATATTTCAGGTTCAAACAATTTGGTAGTGGCCATTTATTTCTAAGTGATTCAGCGCGGGACTACATGGGTAAAGATGAATCAGCGCTGGCCATGATTTTTCAAATGTTTTGAAACTGGAGAGTGGATAGGTAGGAGCGTATTATGCTTGTGTCAACTTTTGCATACCTTTGAAAATAATTTTTAAAATGGACATGGACTTTCTATCTCCAATTAAGTGAAATATTTGCCGTTTGTTTTTTAAATGAAATTCCCTGTTAAAATTCAACAGATTTTTTCTCCCCTACCTAACTTTATTTGAAATATATAGATCTTTGTTTTACACAAAACTTTTGGCATTTATTAGTTTGCTTATTTATTACTTATTAAGTTTACTCCTAGGAGTTTACATAAAATAATTTCACAGAGCCAATATTCCTGGTAAGAAGAAACCAACTGAATAAGGGCAAAGGTTTCTTTGTAGTTCTTGGTTTGTTTGGTTTAAAATGCCTAAATAATTTTTAATTGTGGTTAAAAAAAAAAGATAGTCATGAATTTACCATCGTAATTATTTTTAACTGTACAGTCCATTAGTGTTAACTACATTTACATTGTTGTGTGGCAGATTTTCAGAATGCCTTCATCTTGTAAAACTGGAACTCTGCCTATTAAACAACTCTGCCACTTCCTCCTCCCCACAGCCCGTAACAACCACCATCCCACTCTTTGCTTCTGTGAATTGACTTCGAGTTTGTTTTAATAAGTGGAAATCATAGTGATTGTCTTTTTTCGATTAGTTTACTTTGCACTGCATAGTGTCCTCAAGGTTCATCATCCGTGTTGTGGCATGTGACAGTATTTCCTTCCTCTTTCTGAGGCAGAATAATACTCAATTGTGTGTATACCACATTATCTTTATCCATTCCTCTGGATGGGCATTTTGGTTACCACCACCTCTTGACTATTGTTGAGTAATGTTGCTGCAGACACAGCTGTGCAGGTAACTCTCCCAGATCCTGTTGGATGTTTTTATGTATACACTCAGAAATGGGATTGCTGGATCATATGTGGAAATTTTATAATTTTTGAGTAATTTTTGTGCTTTTCATAGCAGCCCCACTGTTTTACATTCTCATCAACTGTGCACAAGAGTTTCAGTTTCTCCATATTCCTGCCCAAACTTTACTGTTGTTTGCTTTTTGTATATTTTCTTTTTATTTCTCTCTTGACAACCCTGATAGGCATTGAAATCATATCTCATTAGTTGTTGTTGTTTTAAATTTGGATTTCTGTGATGAGTTGAGATGTTGAATATCTTTTTGTGTGCTTGTATGTCTTCAGAGAAAGGTGTCAGTCAAGTCCTTTGCCCAGTATTTAGTCAGGTTGTTTCTTGGTACTATTGCTTTGTGGGAGTTCTTTAGATGTTATCAGATTTAATATTTGCGGATATTTTCTTCCATTCCTTAGGTTGTCTTTTCACCCTTACTGGTTGTTTCCTTTGATTGGCAGGCATTTTTCAGTTTGTCTATTTTTGCTTTTGGTGTCATACCCAAGAAATCATGTCTCTAATTTCAAGAAGCTTGTGGTCCTCTGTTTTTGGCTGTGGATCTTTACAGTTTGAGGCCTTATGTTTAATCCATTTAATGCTGAATTTTTGTATGGTGTAAGGTAAAGTCTTCCCCATGTTATTCTTTTATATGGAGACCTAGTTTTACCACCACCATTTGTTGAAGCAACTATCCTTTCTCCATTGAGAGTTCTGGGCACCCTTGTTAAAGATCATTTGGCCATATACCCTTAGGTTTATTTCTGGACTCTGTTTTCCTCCTTCTGTTGTTTTTTATGCTAATACCACACTGTTGGATTACTGTCATTTTGTATTGTGTGTCAAATCAGAAAGTGTGAGTTATCCAACTTCGTGTCTTCCTTCCTTCCTCCCTCCCTCCCTTCTTTCCCTGCCTCCCTCCTTCTCTTTCTTCCCTTCCCCCTTTCTGCCTTTCCTCCCTTCCTTTATTCCTTTCTTTCTTCTTTTTTGACACACAGTATTGCTGTGTCTCCCAGGCTGGAGTGCAGTGGCACAATCGAGGCTCACCGCAACCTCTGCCTCCTGGGTTCAAGCTGTTCTCCTGACTCAGCTTCCCAAGTAGCTCAGAATACAGGCGCCAGCCACTATGCCTGGCTAATTTTTGTATTTTCAGTAGAGATGAGGTTTCAACATGTTGGCCAGGCTGGTCTCAAACTCCTGACCTCAGGTGATCTGCCCATCTTGGCCCCCAGAGTGCTGGGATTACAGTCATGGACCACCATGCCTGGCCTATCTTTATTTTTCAAAATTGTTTTGGCTATCTCTGGTGGTCAGAGGGTTGAGGGTGTGTGTCCCTTGAGATTCCATGTGAATTTTACAGCTGATTTTTTTTTTTTTGGTCAAAAAGAAGAAAAAATTGCTATTGGTATTTTGATGGGGATTGCAATGAAACTATCTGTAGGTTGCTTTGAGTTATATGGACATTTGCAGTTTTCATTGTATAGCTATCCCTTAGTACCCATTGGGACCTGGTTCTTCTTTCCACTTGGGGTGTCTTTTATTTATAAACTTTTTCTTGCCTAATAGCCCTGGGCAGGACTTCTGGTACTGTGTTGAACAGAGGTAGTGATAGAGTGGGCATCCTTGCCATGTTCCTAATCCTAAAGGAAAGGCTTTCATTCCTTCACCCATGTGTATACTGTTAGTTGTGGACTTTTTATATTATATATGACCTTTATTATGTTTTGGCCACATCCTCCTGTTCCTAATTTGTTGAGTGTTTTTATTAATGAAGGATGTTGAATCATGCCGAATGCAGTTTCTGCATCAGTGGAGATGACTGCCTGGTTTTTGTCGTTCATTCTGTTAAGGTAACATTGATTTTGTATCTTTCATTATTCTTTGCATTCCAGGAGTAAATCATCGTTGATTGTGGTGTATAATCCTTTTAATGTGCTGTCAAATTTGATTTGCCAGCATTTTGGTCAGGATTTTTGCATTGTACTTACTAGAGATAGTGGCATGTAGTTTTCATTCCTAGTGATGTCCTTGTCTGTGTTTCATATCTGGGTAATTCTGGCCTCACAGAATGAGCTTCAAAGTGTTCCCTCCTCTCCAGCCTTTTCCAGAGGATTGGTAGTAATTATTCTTTTAATGTTCTTACGTCCTGGGCTTTTATTTCTTGCGAACTTTGTTGTTACTGATTCAAATTTCAGGTCTAGTTAGATCTGTTAATTTTTTTTTTATTATAATTATTATTTCTTCACAAGTCAGTCTTGGTTCATTTTATGTTTTTAGGAATTTTTCAATTTTTTCTCGGTTCTTCATTTTGTTGTTGTATACTTGTTCATAGTATTCTTATGGTGCTTTTATTTCTATGGCGTTGGTTATATCTCCTCTTTCATTTCTGATTTTAATTTTTTTGAATCTTCTTTTTCTTAATCTGGCTTAAGTTTTGTCAGAATTTTTGTTTCGTTTTGTTTTGTTTTTAGAGATAGGGTCTCACTCTGTTATCCAGGCTGGAGTGCCGTTGTTCGATCACTAGTTATGGTAGCCTCAACTTCCCTAGGCTTGGATGATTCTCCCTGCCTCTGTCCCGAGTAGCCGGGACTATAGGCACACACCCACCACACCTGGCTAATTTTTGTATTATTATCATAGAAATGGGGTTTTGCCATGTTGTTTACGCTGGTCTAGTGATCAACCTGCTTCTGCCTTCCAAAGTACTGGCATTACAGGTAGGAGTTACCACACCCAGCCTAGGTTTTGTCCCTTTTGTTAATTTCTTTTTTCAAAAAATCAACCCTTAGCTTTTTTTCTGTTTTTTTTTTCTGTTTTTTTTTTTTTTTTTTCTCTTATTTCTGCTCCAATCTTTATTTAATTTCCTTCCTTCTGCTTACCTTGGATTTATTCTGCTCTTCTTCTAGTTTCTTGTGATTTAGTTAGGTTTTAATTTGAGGTCTTTTGTAACATAAATATTTTTGAGCTGTCTTGTCTTGTGTGACAGTTTTTGACTTAGTCTATTTTGTCTGAACCAAATTTGGTCAGCTCTGCTTTCTTTTGGTTACCATTTGCCTGGAACATCAGCTTTAGTCTTACACTTTCAGCCTATGTGTGTCATTAAATCTAAAACTAGTCTTTTTTAGTAGCATATTGTTGTACTTTGATTGGTTGGTTGGATTTATTCATTTAGCTAGTCCTTAGATTAGGGTGGGGAGTTAATCTGTTTACAGTCAATAACTACTGTTAAGGAAAGCATCAGTATAGCTCTGTTGCTATTTTCGGTATGTTCTGTAGATATTTTGTCCCTTTTTTTTCTCCCTTATTACCTGCCTTTTGTGTTTTGCTGCTTTCTTTTTTCGTATTGACAAAAAATAAAAGAATACTTTGAATCCTTTCTAATTTTATTGTATGTGTCCTTCATTGGTTATTTTCTTTGTGGTTACCAAGGGAATTATATAAATTATCTTAAATTGAAAACAGTCTGTTTTCAGCTGTTAAGCTGTATGTCCATATCCCCTCAGACCAACTTTGTTATTGATGCCACACATTGATGTTTTTCTATTGTGTACCCATTTACATTGGTTTATGGTTGTTTTTATGCTTTCGTGTTTTAAATATTATACCAGACTTAAAAGTGATTTATATACCATTATGATCCAGGATTCTCTGTTTTTCTGTATGTTTACCTTTACTAGAGATCTTTATATTTTCATACTGTTTTGTGTCTAATGTCCTTTTGTTGCCACTTCAAGGATTCCCTTTAGCATTTCTTCTAGGGCAAGCCTAGTGGCTTTTGTTTATCTGGGAAGGTCTTATTTTCTTTAATTTTGAAGGACACTTTTGCTGGATTGGTATTCTTGTGAGGACTGAACTCTGATTTTTGTCTTGCCTAAATTCCTGTCTAAGGGGACTGGGGAATCATGCCCTACAAATGGGCATGACTTATCATCAGATGGGTTTTATTTAACCCTATATATCATGACTTAATTTCCATCGTGACACTGGCATAACATTTTGAGACAATGGAGAAAGTTAAAAAATTTTACCTCAAATCATGTTTCTTTGCCATATTTTGAAATGGCCTTACAAAGCTGTTCTTGTGAGGGGAAAATCTGCAGTAAAGAGTCTCCTTTAGCTAGATCTTTTTTCTTCTAAATCCTTCCAGACCTAAAGAGATGAACTAAAATCTGTATCGGAAACATTTTTCATGTCTGTCTCCAAGGGCAGCCATTATAAGACTCCTTCAGCTTTGATCTCCACCATCTTTTATCTTAACTAAAATATTCCCTTTCTGTCAATCCCAGGTCTTTAGGCAAACTCATCTTAGGCAAACCAGTTGTCAACCAGAGAATGCTGAAGTTCACCACTAGCCTGGACCACCCCCTAGGACCACCCCACTTTGAGTTGTCCTGCCTTTTGGACCAAACCAGTGTATTTCTTAAATGTGTTTGATGTCTCATGCCCTTCTAAAATGTATAAAACCAAGCTGTGTCCCGACCACCTTGGGCACGTATACTCAGGACCTCCTAAAAGCTGTCTCATGGACCATGATCACACATATTTGGCTCAGAATAAATCTCTTCAAATATTTTACAGAGTTAAATTCTTTTCATTGACACTTGGGTGACAATTTGTTCCTTTGCACACTTTGAGTATGTCATCCCACTGTCTTCTGGATGGCAGAGTTATCAGAGATTATCAGAAAACTGCTTATCTAGTAGGAGTTATCTTGCACATGATGAGTCACTTTTTACCTGCTGCTTCCCAGATTCTTTCTCCGTGACTCTGGGCAGTTTGATTATATTGTCTCTTGATGTGTGTCTCTTTGGGCTTATCCTAGTTGGAGTTCAGCTTCTTGAATTTGTATGTCCATCTTCTTTGTTCTTTCTTACAACTGGGGAGTTTGGGCCTTTTTCTTTATTTTTTTGAGACGGAGTCTTGCTCTGTCACCCAGGCTGGAGTTCAGTGGCGCGATCTCAGCTCACTTCAAATTCCGCCTCCCGGGTTCATGCCATTCTTCTGCTTCAGCCTCCTGAGTAGCTGGGACTACAGGCGCCCACCACCATGCCTGGCGAATTTTTTGTCTTTTTAGTAGAGACAGTGTTTCACCATGTTAGCCAGGATGGTCTCGATCTCCTGACCTTGTGATCCGCCCACTTAGCCTCCCAAAGTGCTGGGATTACAGGCGTGTGCCACCACGCCTGGGCCATTATGTTTTTTCTGGTAGTCCTTCTGCCCTTCCCCCTCTTTCTACCAAATCACCTTCTCATATTCTGTTTCTGTCTCTGGTTCTTCTATGACTCCTGTAATTTGTGTATTGTTCCTCTTGATGGTGTCTCATACTCCCTTCTTTAGGCCCACCTTTCTTTGTTATTTTTTTTTTCCTTTTTGCTCCTCTAGCTTGTTAACTTCAATAGCCTGTCTTCAGGTTTGCAAACTTGTTTGGAACCTGTGAATTTTTCAATTCATTTTAATGGTTTTCAGCTCTAGTTTGATTATTTGTTGTGGGTTTCCTTCACTTTTTTGGTAACTCTCATGTTTATGTGTTGTTTTTCTGATTTTGTTTGCCTGTCTGTGCTCGCTTAGTTTGATGTGCATCTTTAAGATGGTTAGTTTGAATTCCTTGTGGGTAACTCATAGATCATCATTTGTCTAGGCTCATTTTTCTAGAGAAACACAGCCACCTCCTCCAGTCTCTACCAGGTGTCTTCATACAGGAACGATGACTTTCATCAGTCAACCAGGCCAGAGGTTCTGGAGATCTCTCAGCTCGGGATTTGTGTGTGCACTTTCCTAGCTGTACTTCTCTGAAGCCCCTAACTTCTTTCATTCCCTGATGATTGTCTGTGGTAGTACAGCCTGTCTGGTGCTGTAACAACTGTCCTGACCTCCCAAAACTCACAGGTCTGTGTTTTTTTTGTTGTTGTTGTTGTTTTTGAGACAGTCTTCCTTTGTCACCCAAGCTGGAGTGTAGTGGCATGATCTCAACTGCAACCTCCACCTTTTGGGTTCAAGCATTCTCCTGCCTCAGACTCCTTAGTAGCTGGGATTCCAGGCATGTACCAACATGCCTAGCTAGTTTTTTCTATTTTTAGTAGAGACAGGGTTTCACCATATTGACCAGGCTGGTCTCTAACTCCTGGCCTTAAGTGATCTGTCCACCACAGCCTCCCAAAGTGCTAGGATTATAGGCCCAAGCCACCACACCCTACCTGCATGCCTTGTCTTCTTTCTCTGAGTCTCTCGAGCCTGGGTGTCCAAACTACCTTCCTTGTCAGTGCTAACTTACATAAGACAGAAAGCAGTTTTTCAGGTGGCTTTTGATCCCTTGAAAGGCCAGAACGTCCATCCATCGTTGACATTTCTCTTTCCTTCCTGTGGGAGAAGCCAGGATTTTGGATTTTTTTCTCACAAATGTGTTATGCGGTGCTGGGGAAGTGGAGTGTCTTGTGCAGGTAAAAAGCCACAAATGTTTCTATTGGGTTATTGCTGCTTTTCTTGGCTTTGTGCTGGCCTGGGGTCCTGCAGCTTCTTAACTGATTTGTGGAGTATTCACCAGTGCAGTTTAGTTGCATATGTTGTTGTGAAGTCTGTATGTCCAGTAGGGAGGGAGAGCCTGGGGCCTCCTCTTGTGCCATTTTACTGATGTCTGCTGTGTTATTATTTTTTAATGTTTTAGTTTTTATTTATGTTTCCTTGGTGGTTTTGAAATAAAGCCACATCTGTTTCTGTTATTTTTAAGTGGTTGTGCTTGTGATTACAGTGTGCATATTGAAATCATCAAAGCTCAGGATTAACTACCTTCTTTATTCTCCTCTGTGATAGTGGCAGGATGTGGGTGGGAATATCCTGTTTCTGTTTTTACTGTTCTTGAGATTTTTGACGGATTTCATGCATCTGGGTTGGCATCATTCTAGAAAATTGTGTTTTCACATACTGTTTTGTCCCTAACCTCTCACCTTGGTTTTCTGAACTTGCATTTAACTTGTATTAGAACTTCTCACAGTAGACCCAGTCATCCAGTCTTCTCTGTTTTTCATCCTTTGTCTTTCCATGGTACATCATGAGCATTTCCTCCCAGCACCTTCTGTTTTTCTGATTCTCTCTGCAACCAATTGTGGGCATGTTTCTTTAAACCTGTTCCTTTCCATTCTTAATTTTGGTCACTAAATTTTTCATTATTTGATTTTCAGATCCAGTAGGTCACTCTGCAAAGGTGGGCTTCTTGTTGCTGATTTACATTAGTTTATTCTGTTTTGTTTTGCTTGTGTCCTTGTAGACTCTTTCAAGGCATTTCCAAGTTCTGCATTTGGTTTGATGCTATGGTGATGATGGTGGTTTTTTATCATGGTGTCTTAGTTTCTTCCATGCTATACACTATATGTAAAGTATTGTTAGTAAGAACAATATGAGGTCAATTTTTTTTTTTTTTTTTTTTAAAGACAGAGTCTCGCTGTGTTTGGAGTGCAGTGGTGCAGCCTTGGCACACTGCAGCCTCTGCCTCTGGGGTTCAAGTGATTCTCCTGCCTCAGCCTTCCAAGAGGCTGGGAACAGTTGCCCACCACCACATGCAGCCAATTTTTGTATTTTTAGTAGAGATTGGGTTTCACCATGTTGGCCAAACTGGTATTGAACTCCTGTCCTCATGTGAACTGCCACCTCAAGCCACCAGAGTGCTGGGATTACAAACATGACCACCTGGCTAAATTCTGTATTTTGTTAGGAAGACAGGGTTGTTTTTGGGCTCATGTGTTTGTGAGGGTTCTGCCTTGAGGGTCTCCGGTTAGAGCTTTCACTTGGAGACTGAACCCAGCGCTTTGATTTCTATTCCACTGTCGTTGTGAGGCCATCAGAAAGAAGGCAGAGTCTCACAACAAAAGTCAACAGTAGTTTCCACTTAATCTGTTTTCCTGAGGGTTGTCTAATAGATATAAAGAATAGATCTGACACATTCAAGAGTGACAGTGATTCTTGTGAAAGGTCTTAGCTTTCATCTTACATATACTAAAGTGCCCTGGTGAGTAATTTCCTAAATGTCAGGGGCTTTTTATTGGAACTTAACACACCTTGAAAGAGTCAGTGTTTTCATCAGTTTATACCCTTTCTTCACTTCTAGAAGCAGTGGCAAGCAAGTGAAGGGAAGGAACTATTATTAACAATTTGAATCTTATGATGAGTAACTTAGTTCTGTTTTTTCCCTGTGCATCCTAAGTCCATAGTGTTCCCACATAAGGACTCTGGAAAATAAACTGAAAAACCTTTGTGGACCTTATTATTGACATAAGCAGTCCGAGGCATTTCTGCTGCTCTTTCCCAAGTACTGAGTTTCTTTTACAGGAGTCTCTGCAATTGGGTCTTTTGAACAAAACACCCAAGCTTTCATTGGCATTTCATCTCACCTCTTTTTCAGGTGCCATCTTCTGCTTATCAGATAGAACAAACCTTGCATTTTGTTACTGACCAGGTGTTTTTGTCCAGATCTTCCTAAACTCTGCACTAAAGCATAGTGTACAAAAATTTTTTGTAGCTGAAGATGTTGGGTGCTGCTCGTTTAACTGTCTTCTCAGTGGCTGCCACAAGAACCCTAAAGAACTGGCCGAGTATACGGACCTAAGAAACAAAATCTTGGGCTGTTAATGTGATTTTTTTTATCTTTCTGGTAGGAGTGTGTGGGTGCTTTCTTGTGACTTACCTGCACATTATTGGGTATCCATACCATCTGGAATAAATGCAATACCAGCAGTTACAAAAAATTACTTTCAAATCACTTCTCTGACTCTCAGTACACTTGCTAATGCTGAGGCAAAACCTTTGGTCCTTTTAATTCCTGTGACTTCTCACTGTACCCAAACACATATTTCCCACTGGCCCTGGATTTCTGTTAAAAATCTGCATTTTGGATCAGCAAACATCTTTGTGGTAGGGAGGGTCAAACTACAGAAATTTCTTTGTTCATTGTCAAATTGAGCAATTTTCACCCGAAACATAATTTTAATTTTCTTTTATCCCAGAACCTCATCTTTAAGACCCTCAGGCTGAGTTGGTTTCTTCTTTTCCCGTCAGGTTTTGAGAGCTTAGTAAGTGTTTTTCCCCTTGATTCATAGATTATAATTTCAAACTTACCCTGGAGTTTTTTAGGCTAGGTTACTAGTTTGTGTTTTGTTTTGTTGACATTAAGACAGGGCTGCATTCTCTGATTTTGGTGTGTCTTCTGTTTTTTTTCCTTTCTTTTTTTTTTTTTTTAATGTGTCTTCACATAAAAAAGTGGACTCATGGCTGAGTCTTTATTAGCAATGGTTTGAGGGAAACTTTTTCTTAAAACATGCTTATTCTGTGATAAATAAAACTTCCTTGACATGGTGGCCTGTGCCCTGTATAGGATGCTTATATTAGGTGGTTATGTCCCACAAAAATAAGTCCAGATATCTGAAATGAACGTTATTGTTCCAGGGACCCCGTGACAGCCATCAGAACATTGGAACTTTCCCCCTCTATGGATTGGATTAACTAGCAGTCAGTTAAAGGCCTTTCACTATTGTCTAGTGTCTTTCTGATTAGCCTGAATTTCTCCAGTTCTCCCTCCCTCTCAGTCATCCTTCCTTTCTTCCCACCCACCTAGTACTCTTCCGTGCCATCTTTTCTCCCGCCCCCCCCAAAATGATTATTTATTTAACCTTTGAAGAATTATTGTTGGACAAACAATGCAGGGAAAGCTTGTTGTTGGAAAAATCCTTAGGGGCTTGCCTTAAAATGCTGACTGCAATCTGCTTCACAAAAAGCATGTTCATAGTGATAAGAGTTCTTGAAATTATGATTTTGGAATGATCCTCCATTTTTTTGTCCCGGTGAGCCCATCTGTGTTAATTGGTTTTAAAGGCAGCAGGCCTCTATCTGGTTTTAAAATGACTGCTCTTCTTTTTGTTTTCCTTTCCCTCTAGGCAATGTGTGTATGGTGATTGGTGGAGCTAACCTCGGTCGTGTTGGTGTGATCACAAACAGGGAAAGACATCCTGGTTCTTTCGATGTGGTGCATGTGAAGGATGCCAGTGGCAACAGCTTTGCCACAAGGATTTCCAACATTTTTGTCATTGGCAATGTAAGACTTCCACTATCTTTACTACTTTCTAAGAAGACTCACCCTAAAAAGCATAAAGACCTGCAATCACTACTGGTGCTTGTTTGTTCTTTTCTTTTTCTTTTGTTAAGGTGCCCAGAGTGCAGCAAGCTCTGTATTTAGAGCCTCTGACCCAGAAAGAGTGTTAGTTAGATCTAGAGCCTTGCGCCTGCCTCTTGAGGAGGTCTGTGTGACTTGCCAGCACTGTCACACAGCAAATTAAGTTAAACTCAGCCTTGTAACTTCTGCAGGGCTATACCACTGGTATGTGCTGGGTTAAGGTCACTGTCTGCCAACTGCCCTGAGACTACATCATATACCTCACCATTCAACATGGAGTTGATAATGAAGATTGATGTAAGGGACTATGAGTGAGTTGCTAATTTGAGAATAAGGACATTTACAAGCCACATACCACCTGTTAGTTTCCTTTACTCATTAAAGATGACCTTGCTCTGAGATATTTTAAGACCTTTTCAGTGAAGGAGCACCTCTGGAGTCACACAGTACCCTCACATGAAAGTCCATTACTGTATGATTTAAGCAAAGGACAAGGGATTTAATCGAAAGCTTTTCATCAAGCAATTCAGCCTTGGGAGCGGCACCTTAACACTTGTACGCTGGCAGCCATTTGATACTTGAGAGACGATATGGTACGGAGGGAGGCCTACTGTTGCCTCTTTGGCTGTGCCACTTGGCAGCTCTATAGTTGGTCCATTTCTCTTCTCAGTACTGAATTATGACACCTCATTCTGTACTTTTGAAAGCAGGGAATCAGGGGAGTGAGTAGATGCATGTGAAAGCTCTGTAAAGCTGATGACAGGGAGCTGACAGTTCTGCACTTCAAAACTGAGAAGCTGAGGTTAATGGCCTTTTTTTTTTTTTTTTCTCAGCACTGTGAGTGCCTCATAGAAAAAGGTGTTCATGAAAAGCTGCTTGACTGATTGCTTCACACAAAATAGAAGCAGGAAGACTTGTATTCAGCAGCTCAGCAGTGGGAAGTGGGAGGAACAGTGAGAGGCAGACAACTCTCAGGAAACACGTAGAGGGAAGTTTTTATTTTGTTGGGAATTTTGCTTGGTAGTGTTCTGTTAGGTGCCCCTTAATGTAAAGGAAGGTACAAGGCATACGTGTTTTGGTGAAGTGTTGGGTTTTGTTTTTTTTTTTCTTTTTTTTTTTGTCTTTCCCTCCCGCTTTCTTTCGTCTCCTCCCTTTTCATCCCTTTATGTACTTATTTTATCTCCTTCTCAATTGCAGGGTAATAAACCTTGGATTTCCCTGCCCAGGGGAAAGGGCATCCGACTTACTATTGCTGAAGAGAGAGACAAGAGACTGGCTGCCAAACAGAGCAGTGGCTAAGTTACAGTAGTGGCATATTTTTTCTCTTTGCACAAATAAAGAGTGAATTCCTGTTTCCTAATATATGTGTGTGTGTGTGTGTGTGTGTGTTTTCCCCTTTGTGGATAATAGTAGGGTTTGAATTTTGGGCCTAGTTTTGGCACCATCTTAAGATCTCTAGGTACCACTTGTTCTTCCTCTGACCCTCCAGGAAATAAACCTTTTCGTTCTTTCCCTCATACGTGTTACTCACATCTTCTCTGGTCAGAATGATGGCAATAACATCACTAAATAAAGTGCAAAAAGCATGATACTTCTGGCTGCCTGAGGGAATGAACATTTGTTGAAATCATAGAAGAAAAATGTGTTTTTGTTAGTTAGGGAGTTTTAAAATAATTTTTCGTGTCTTACCATGGTTATGCTTTTTCTTTCCCCTCCGCTTCCCTCCTCCCCTCTTTTTTCACCTTATGGAATTTACCTCACAATTTTTTTGTTCCAAAGTCTGGCCTCTCTCTGCAACAGGACTGTGTTCTTTTGTGCAAGCTTTGGAGACGGTGTTAGTTTCCTTCCTCATTCACATTATTGGTAGAAATTCAGGTCTCTATGGCTGTAGGGCACGTTCCCTGTTTGCTTGCTGACTGGCAGCTGAGGCCTGTTCTCAGCTTCTATAGGTCACGTGCATTTTTTGCCTAGTGGTCCTATCCTTCAGATACACTGAATAGTCTTTCTTTGACCCAGTCAGGAACAATTCTCCACTTTTAAGGGCCCACCAGGATAATCTCTATTTCATGGACTGTCACTTAAATGACATCACATTTAGTACACTTTGTCTTGGCAGGTAGCATTTACAAGTACTAGGCAGTGGGATGTGGGCATCTTTGATGTTTGTAAAGACTTAAAAACAAAAGAAAAAGGGTGGGGGGCGGGCAGTTGACACCAACAGTTTAAGATTTGGTACTGTTGAAAAGCAAATGCTGAATTCTGATACATAACAGGAAGTAAAAATAAAGGTTATTTTCTATTGCAGTGGCTCGCATCCGTAATCCCAACACTTTGGGAGTCGATCACTTGAGCCCACAAGTTTCAGGCCATCCTGGGCAACATATTGAGACCGTGTCTCTTCAAAAAGTAAAAAGCAAAAAAAATTAGCCAGGTATAGTGGTGCATGCTTGTACTGCCAGTTACTTGGAAGGTGGTGGTGGAAAGACCAGGTGTTCAAGGCTACAGTGAGCCCTGATTCTGCTGCTGCACCCTAGCCTGGGCTACAGGGCAAGACACTGTCTCTTGTTGGATTCTATAAATGAATCAGTTATAGAGGGAATAAGAGTCAATAGTCTTCTTCCTTGGAGTCTTAAAGGAGGTACTTGCCAAGTGGGTATCTTTATGCATCCACAAGTTCAAAAACCTATGGTTGTAACTGCTGTTTTGCTGTAAATCCTCATTTGGTGCTTGCTTTTGAGCTCTTCCTGTGTATCACATCTGTTGTTTCTGAAAGAACTGAAGTGAAATGACCACATAAATGAAAGAGAAAACCAGGGGGTTTCTTTCAGGACACAGAAAGGAAAAACTTTAAAAACTGAGGAATTTGGTGTAATTTTAAGATCCCGGTTGCAACTGCCAAAATGGGTGTGTGTGTGTTTGGGTCCATGTGTGCATGCACCTGTGATAATCAAATTTTGTTTTGTTTTTTGAGACAGTCTTAACTCTGTTGCCGAGGCTGGAGTGCAGTGGTGTGATCTCAGCTCACTGCAACCTCTGCCTCCTGGGTTGAAGCGATTCTTGTGCCTTTCAGCCTCCTGAGTAGCTGGGACTACAGGCACACACAACACCATGCCCAGCTAATTTTTGTAGTTTGGATGTACAAAAATTGGACAGACTGGTCTCAAACTCCTGACCCCAATTGATCTGCCCTCCTTGACCTCTCATCCCAAAGTGCTGAGATTACAGTCATGAGCCATTCACCCCGGCTGATAGTCAAAGTTTTGACTCAGTGCAACAAAGATACTACACTGAAAAGAGGTGGGTAATTCTCTGACTACCATGTTTATTGTTGTTTTGTGACACTGTTATTTCAGTGTCCCTCCATCTCATGACTCACAATTGCAATACTGAACACGTTCAAAAATGTCTTCTCTTTCCAGTCCTTCCTCCCTGAAGTAGGGACATTCCTTACCTCATCATGCTTGACAACCTTGGGTTATTGTTACCTTATCCCTCACCCTCATCTCATCATCTCCCTCAAATGCTTTCTGTAAGTAGGTGAATTTTAAATCATATGTAAGTAAAACTAAGCCACTAAACATCAGCTGGCATATATCTCTTCTATCTATTGCCTGCTCTGTTGGAGGATTTTATCCCATAAATGTTCATCTCTGACTTAATATCCTCCTCTGTGCACTGCATATTATTTGAGTTTGTTCTTCCTATATTTCACTAGCTGGTGAGCTCAAAGAGCTACACTGTCAACCCGTAACTTTGTTTTGAGTCTCTTTCAGCTTGCCTTGGTCCTCAAAAGGCAACAAGTCTGAGCTTTCACAAAATACTGCTCCTCTGTTGTTTAATGTCTTAAACTTTATGACTGCACGTGGGTCCTAATCTTTGCCCTACAGAGGTCCGTAACCTGACAGCCTCTTTCTGTCTGGCAGAGGTCAAGCCCTCAGGCCTTTGTGCTCAAGCTTTGAAGGTCTGGTTTCCTCCAACTCTCCTACCAAGAGGGGTGGCAGAGCAGGACTAAGAACTCATCTTCTCTGTACAACTCATAGACAAACTGGTACAAAAACACACATATCCACAGCAGGGAAAGAGCAACTCAGGCCCATGACCTTCATGCAACAAGTCCAACTACTTAAATCCCAGCCCAAAGAGAGATGAAGAAAAGGAAAAAAGGGATGAAAAGCAGAACAAAGGAATGAGCACCATCAATGTCAACAGCTCTTGACCATACACAAAAATCTGTATTCCCAAATTAAACATTACTTTCTCATTTCTTCATTCTTGAGGCATATTTTTTGAGCACCTACTATTTGACATGCACTGAACAGAACAGACAGAAAATACTGAAGCTTGAGCTCATGTGTGGGAAATTGATTATTTAGAGTCAACAAAAGTAAGGTTCTGTCCATGACAGGTCTATAAAGAAAGAAAATGGAACTGGGGTAGAGGTCTTTTTAGATCAGGCCCTACACAAAGGCCTTTGATCAGTGACATTCAGTAGAATAGAGTCAACCAAGAGTACATACAAGTTAATGGCATGTTAACACTTTTCCTCCAAACCGTGCTTTCCGTTTGTATTAGTTTGCTAGTACTCAAAATGGGTAACTTAAAAGACAAAAATTAGTTGTCTCCTAATCCTGGAGGCCAGAATTCCCAAACTAGGTGTCAACAGAGCCATACTGCTTCAATGGTTAGGAGGGATCTGTTCTAGGCCTCTCCAAGCTCTTATAGTTCCTTGGCTTGTGGCTACATAACTAGCCTTCACATGATATTCTCCCTGTGTGCTGGGGATATTCTTAAGTGAAACTTGCTTATTTATATTTAGGGAAGCTTTTATGATTGCGAAAATTAGAAATGACTTCAAGTGCAGTTTGGTGCTACTGTCTTGATCCATTAGTGGTAGGAAGCCAGGAGTCTCAACCACCAGTGCCATTGAACCTCCAGTGCAAACATTAGTATGGTGAAAAGGGCAAGTTATATTTTGTGTGAAAATAATTGTGACTTTATGTGTTCCTGGAAAGGATCCCAGAGTCTTGATTTTAGGGATGGCTGTGTTGAAACAGGCATTGCAAATTGCAAACACCTAGAAATTGACCATCTTTAATAGCTCCTTTCCTAGTAAGAAAGTCAACCAAATACCATATGCCTACCATGTGAAGAATTACTGTGCGTTTGTGCATATAGTTACATATATGGATATGTTCTGAATACAAGCAGGCAGATATAACAGTATACAAGAAAATCCAGAGAGGTAGTTTAAAGGATGTGATATGGAACAAGCCACACAAGCAATAAAAAGGAAAGCGCTTCTAAAACATTGAGCAACACTGAAGTGGTATCAGTGAAGTGGTTTAGAGCAAAGGAAGCTAAACTTAAAAGATGAGCAACATGAAGAGTATCACTGACATGGTTTAGAGCAAAGGAAGCTAAACTCAAAAGAGGTTCTAATTTATATGTTGTTCAAGAACATAAAAAATCTGGTGCACAGAGAACAGAAGAGCACTTACCTTGAGGTAGGGATGAGTAACTGAGAATGGACTTTTGGGGTACTGAAAAATTATTCTTCATCTTGACTTTTGGGGAGTAAACTCAATTAGTGAATATGTAAAAAGAGTATCAATTTGTATACCTTAAGTGGTGTTTGTTTTCATAAACACATTATGCCACCCTTAAAAACAAGGTATTAGTCTGATGAAGTAATGCATGGGGTGGCCACTTTTAAGGGCTAGGATGTATGGAAGGTGGCTTATGACTGTTAACAGGCATGTGGGAACTTTCTAAGCCATCTATTTCCTGTGGCATTGGAGTTCTGATTACACAAGTATATTTGTCACAACTGAGATGTGATTTTAAAAGGAAAGGAAACTGGGTAACTTGAACAGATTTGCTGAAACACTTGAGATGCCAACTAATGCTAACCTACTTGGAGTAATGCCAAAAGCATGAAATAAATTAGTCTCATGTAACATTTCTCATTATTCTTGCTCCATAAGATGCTGGGATCTCTGCAAATACTCTTCAGACATTGTAATCAGAACAGCATTTTGGCCACTGCAGGCAACACTGCCAAAATTCTGGTGCTCTCACCCTCATGGGAAATGAGATAAAATGCTTTATATGGTGCATTTCCCACTTTACTAACATTGCAGTCTCAATTATAATGTGTCTGAAAGCCAGGATTTATGTCACATGACTTTGTGCTTATAGCACTGTAAGATTTGTATTTGGTCTCTGATGGATATTTTGAAAAGAGAGTAGGGCTTACGATACTGAAATTTCTCAAACCATTCCAATGATGAATAACACACGACATTTTTTCTCTATATTTTTACTTTTTAAAAAAATATTTTTAAAATTGACAACCTTATATGTGTTATGTATGTACAGCATGTTGTTTTGAAGTACACATACCTTGTAGACTGGTTAAATGTGACTAACAAATGTGTATTGTTACCATTTTTGTGGTGAGAACCCTTAACATTCAATCTCTTAGCATTTTTCAGGAATACACTATATTGTCATTAACTGTAGTCATAATGCTGAATAATAGATCTCTTGAACTTAGTCCTACTGTCTAACTATAAATATACATTCTTTGACTAACATCTCCTCAACCCCACCTCCCCTAGTACCCCAGGCTCTGGTTAACTACTGTTGTAATCCACATTTATGAGATTGATGTTTCTGAATTAGGCGTGAGTGGGATCATGCAAAATCTGTCCTTCTGTGTGCTTGGCTTATTTCATTTATAATGCCCTCCAGATTTATCTGTATTTCATCACAGATGGCACAATTTCTCCATTTGTAAGGCTGAAGATGATTCCATTGTGTATGTATACTGCATTTTCTCTATCTGTTCTTCCCATGATGAACACTTGGGTTGCTTCCATATCTTGGATATTGTGAATGGTGCTGAAAGAATCATAGGAGTGCAGATATCACTTTGATAATACTGATTTTCTTTTCTCTGGATATGTGCCTAACAGTGAGATTGCTGGATCCTATGGTAGTTCTATTTGTAATTTTTGAAATAACCTCCATACTGTTTTCCATAATGGCTGTGCTAATTTACTTTCTTATCGACAGTGTGCATTGATTTTGTTTTCTCCACATCGTTGTGAACAGTTGTTAACTTTTTTCTCCTTCATCACAGCAATTGTAACAGGAGTGAAGTGACACCTCTTTGTGGTTTTGATTTGTATTTCTCTGATGACTAATGATATTGAGTATTTTCAAATAGCTGTTGACCACTCCTGCATCTTCTTTTGAGAAATGTCTATTCTGGTTCTTTGCCCATTTGTTATTGAGTTAGTTGAAAACTTTCTATTGAGAAGTTTTGAGTTCCTCATATGTTAGATATTAACTTCTTATCATTCCTATGGTATGCAGATACTTTCTCTCACCCAGTAGGTTTCTCTTCACTGTTTGTACTGGTTTTTGTTTCATTTTGTTTTTGCTGTGCAGAAGCTTTTTTTGTTTGATGTAATCCCATTTCTCTGTTTTTGTTTTGGTTGCCTGTTACATCATATTAAGCAAATCATTGCCCAGACCAGTATCCTGGAACATTTCCTCTGTGTTTCCTTATACTTAGTTGTGGAAATGTTGGGACTTACATTGAGGTTCTTAATGTATTTTGGTTGGTTTTGTGTATTGTGAGAGAGCCTATTTTCATTCTTCTGCATGTCAATATCGAGTTTTCCTAATGCTAATCATTGAAGAGACGGTCTTTTACGCATTGTGTGCTCTTGGCACCTTTGTCAAAAATTAGTATGGATTTATTTTGGGACTCTATTCTGTTTCATACATCAATGCTGTTTTTCTTTCTTTCTTTTTGAGTGTAATGCTGTTTTGGTTACTGTAGCTTTGTAGTATATGTTGAAGTCAGGTAAGTTGATAACCTCAGTTTTGTTTTTTGGCTCAAGATTGACTTGGCTATTCCGGGTTGTTGTGGTTCCAGATGAATTTCAGGATTTTTCTTCTATTCTGTTTTCAAGACACTTTTTTTTTTTTTTTTTTTGACATAGATAGGGATTGCACTGAAATAAATAGCTCTGAGTAGAATTGAAAATTGACCATATTGATTCTTCTAATCCATGAACAGGCAGCAACTTTTCCTTCAGTTTATTTTATCAGTACCTTGTAGTTTTCAGTATACAGATGATTCCATTTCCTCGGTGAAACATACTTTTTTTTTTTTTTTTTTGAGACAAGAGTCTTGCTGCAACATCTAGACTGGAGTGCAGTGGTATGATCTCAGCTCACTGCAACTTCTGCCTCCCGGGTTCAAGTGATTCTCCTGCCTCAGCATCCTGAGTAGCTGAGACTAAAAGCATGCGCCATCATACCCAGCTAATTTCTGTATTTTTAGTAGAAACGGGTTTCACCGTGATGGCCAAGCTGGTCTCAAACTCCTGACCTCAGATGATCCACCCGCCTTGGCTGCCCAAAGTGCTGGAATTACAGATGTGAGCCACCATGCCCAGTCAGTTAAACATACTCTTTTTTTTATATTTTTTTGAGATGGAGTCTTCCCCTGTTGCCCAGGCTGGAGTACACTGTTGTGATCTCTGCTCACTGCAGGCTCTGCTTCCTGGGTTCACGCCATTCTCATGCTTCAGTCTCCCAAGTAGCTGGGACTACAGGTGCCTGCCACCACGCCTGGGTAACTTTTTGGATTTTTAGTAGAGACTGGGTTTCACTGTGTTAGCTAGGATGGTCTCGATCTCCTGACCTTGTGATCCACCCACCTCAGCCTCCCAAAGTGCTGGTATTTCAGGTGTGAGCCACCACAACCAGCCTAAACGTACTCTTAAGTATTTAACTTTCTTGTAGGTATTGTAAGTGGGCTTATTTTTTGTGATTGCTTTTTTCAGATAAATCTCTTTGTGTGTAGAAATGCTATTTTTTAATGTTGGCTTTATTTATGTATTGTTTCTCTCTCTCGTCTTTTTTTTTTTTTTTTTTTTTTTTTTTTTTTGGTGATGCAGTCTTGCTCTGTTGCCCAGGCTGGAGTGCAGTGGCATGAGATTGACTCATTGCAACCTCTGCTGCCTCTAAGGAGGTTCAAGAGATTCTTCCACCTCAGTCCCAAGTAGCTAGGACTACAGGAGCTTACCATCCTAATATTTTGTATTTTTAGTAAAGATGGGGTTTTACTGTATTGGCCAGGCTGGTCTTGCACTTCCTACTTCCAGTGATCCACCTGCCTCAGTCTCCCAAAGTGCTGGCATTACAGGTTGTCTCTCTTTTGAGACAGCATCTTCCTCTAGCATCCAGGCTGGCAGTGCATTGGTGTAATCAGGGCTCACGTTAGCCTCAACCTCCCAGGCTCAGTCCTCACTCTTCAGTCTCCTAAGTAGCTGGGACTACAGGCATGCAGCTACCACCATGCCTAATTTTTTTGCTGCTGTTTTGTTTTTTGTTTGTTCATTTGTTTTTTTGAGATTCAGTCTCATCCTGTCACCAGTCTCACACTACACCCTGAAGTGTAATGGTGCGACCCCGGCTCACTGCAACCAGCGCCTCCTGGGTTCAAGCAGTTCTCCTGCCTCAGCCTCCTGAGTAGCAGGGATTACAGACACTCACCATCATGCCCAGCTAGTTTTTTGTATCTTTAGTAGAGACAAGGTTTTACCATGCTGGCCAGGCTCATCTCAAACTCCTGACATCATGATGTGTCTGCCTTGGCCTCCCAAAGTGCTGGGATTACAAGCGTGAGCCACCGCATCTGGCTAATTTTGTATTTTTTGTAGAGATGGAGTTTCGCCATGTTGCCCATGCTGGTCTTAAACACCAAGGTGGGAAGATCTTGAATGATCTCGAACAATCCTTCCACCTTGGCCTCTCAAAGTGCTAGGATTACAGGTGTAAGCCACTACACCCGACCTCTGAATTCTTTTATTAGTTCTGGTTTTGATGAATCCTTTAGGTTTTTCTGTGTGTAAAATGATGCTGTCTACAAACCAAGATAATTTCACTTCTTCATTTCCAACTTGAAAGTACTTTATTTTTTCTCTTACTTCATTGTGAAGCGGGATTTAAGGAACCGGAGAGACGGGATGGAGTGTAGGAAAGTGTTTATTTTAAGGTGTACACCAGCGTGGCGGACATTTGTTCTAAAGGCTGAGGCCAGAACAAAGAAAATGATTCCCTTTTAAGCATTTGCAGGCAGGTACTATGTGAAGCAGGCTTACAGAAACGAGAACAAAAGTCTGCTGTGACACTTTTGTAACATGTCTTAACTTGGTTTGCAGCTTATGCTTATCTGTCTTGTGACCTTGCAGCTGTGCAGGGAAGAAAGAAACGAGTTTACAGAGCCTACAAAATATGTGGTAGATAGATATAGTTAGTGTTTCTTCGAACAGACAGTTAGTATTCTTTTCTAACTTTAACTTTGGGGGGCTAAATTCTTCTCAGCCTTGGTTAATACAGAAATTCATTCTATGAACTGTTGTTATTTTTCTTACTATTATGATAATTTTTACTATTATTACTTATGCTACTATTCTGTTATTTTCTTAATTTCCCACTTCATCCCCACTTTGGTGCTCTGTATTAATGTTGTTTAATAGAGAGCACCAAAATTGTTTATTTCTTCTTGGGCTCGTACATATTCTTCTTGGGGCAAAGCCTAATACTCAGTCAATGCCATTTTTCATGCAGTAGTGTGTCTGACAATGATTGCTTCTATAGTTGAATGAACATTTCTGATGAAAAGAGGTAAGAGACAAGGAAGAATTAGGCAGAAATGGTAACAACATTAGTGTATATAATAGAAACATGATTACACTACACATGGGCAGGGGGGGCTTTCTCCTGGGCCAAGGGATTGGCAACAGTTATAGTAACAGCATTATAACAAGATAATTAATACTGATAAAATCAAAACTAGACTTATGAAGTGTATCCACATCTACTTATCTATTGCTGATTCCTCAAGCTTCAGCTGTGGGTAGACTAGTCAGCTTTCAGTTGTGTGACTAGAGCAGGGCTTGAAGACTCCTCAAGCTTCAGCTATGCATAGACCAGATTCTGGTGTGGTCAGAGCAGGGCAGTTCTTCTCAGCAGTGGCTTGGTTTTGCCACCTAATCAGTCATGTTGGATGATCTGCGTCCTGCCAACTGGTCCACTGGTCCTGGGCAGCCAGCTTCAGTTGACTGTGATGAATCCAGGGTATGACAGCTGCAACTTTTAACAGCAGTGAGAGTAGACAAGATTACAGGGTGGGTCCCATCCCATGTGGGCCCTAACGTGGTTGGGTTCCATTTCTTAATCCAAACAAAATCCCCAGGTGTAAAAGGGTGGACTGGGTCTGTCAGGCTAATAGGCATCTTTTCTTGAACCCAGCTGTGGACCTTCTGCATAGCTTGCCCTAAGGCCTGCATTTGCCTTAAAGTTAGTTCTTAAAGTTAGTTCTCCTCGTTCCCAGAGATCACCTATAATCTGATATATAATTGGGGGTGGTCAGCTGAACACAATCTCATAGGGTGAATACCCAGTTAATTTGGTAGGGGTACATCTGACTCAGAGAAGGACCATGAGCAAGACCTGATCCAACATAAGATGAGTTTCTTGGCAGAATTTCTTCAGCAACTGCTTCAATGTCTGGTTTCTCCATTCTACCTTCCCTGAGCTCTGTGGGAAGTAGGCTGTGTGTAATTTCCACTTTATTTTTAGCAGCTGAGTTAGTAGCTATACAACTTCAGCCATGAATGCTGGGCCATTGTCTGATCTTAGGGCCAGACGCAATCCAAACCTAGCAATAATGTCCTTTAGCAATACTTTGGTTACTTCTCGGGCTTTCTCTGTCCTTGTGGGGAATGCTTAACCCCATCATGAAAAATTGCAAACAAACACTATCATGCACCGTTAGCCCCCTGCTCGGGGCAGTTTGGTAAAGTCCACAAGCAAGTTCTCACAAGGTGTCGCTCCTGTACCTTGAATTCCTGGGGGCTGAGTTGGCCCTTGCCTTGGATTGTTCAGAGCAAAAGTCACGCATTGCCATAAACAGCTTGAGTGATAGCAGTAAGGTGCAGCACATAAAAATGCCGTCCTACAAGAGTCTCTAAAGCAGTTTTACCCATGTGCGTTCCTTGATGAAACTGTTTCACAAATCAGGGGGCTATTGCATCTGGAATGGCTAGCCTTCCATCTGAGAACTTCCACCGGCCTCCTTCTATGTAACCTCCGCTCTCTTGTTCAAACCAAGCTCTCTCATTTGAAGAGTAACTTGGGGCTTCAGTAAAGGAAGACTGTAGAAGAAGTGGCAGGGTTGGGGTCTACTTTTTAGTACCTAGGTTGGACATAGCTGCTTGCCTGGCTTCTCTGCCTTGCTATTTCCTTGTGCCTCTATGCCACCTCCATCTGGTGTCCTTTACAATGAATGACTGCAATCCTGTCTGGAGCCCACACAGCATCTAAGAGCTTTAAAATTTCCTCTTTATTTTTCTTTCCCTCCTGCAGTTAAAAGTCCTCTTTCCTTGTAAATAACCCCGTGGGCATGCAGTGTGGAAAAAGCATACTTTGAGTCAGTGTAAATGTTGATTGTTTTTCCTTTGGCCACCAGCAGTGCTCTACTTAGAGCTCTTAATTCTGCTTTCTGTGCCGAGGTCACAGCAGGGAGAAAGCCTGTGCCTGAGCAACTGAACTTAGAGTCACCACTACATACCCAGCTTGGTAGACCCCCCCTCTGATATAAAACTGCTCCCATCTGTGAAATATTCAACATCTTGGTCCTCAAAGGGCTGGTCTTTTGTGTATATATTTATTTATTTTTTTAATTGTTTTTTTCTTGGACTTTATTTATTTATTTATTTATTTATTTATTATACTTTAAGTTCTAGGGTACATGTGCACAGCTTGCAGGTTTGTTACATATGTCTACATGTGCCATGTTGGTGTGCTGCACCCATTAACTCGTCATTTACATTAGGTATATCTCCTAGTGTTATCCCTCCCCGCTACCCCCACTCCATGACAGGCCCCAGTGTGTGATGTTCCACACCCAGTGTCCAAGTGGTCTCATTGTTCAATTCCCACTTATGAGTGAGAACATGCGGTGTTTGGTTTTCTGTCCTTGCAATAGTTTGCTCAGAATGATGGTTTCCAGCTTCATCCATGTCCCTAAAAAGGACATGAAATCATCCTTTGTTATGGCTGCATATTATTCCATGGTGTATATGTGCCACATTTTCTTAGTCTATCATTGATGGACCTTTGAGTTGGTTTCAAGTCTCTGATATTGTGAATAGTGCCCCAATAAACATACGTGTGCATGTGTCTTTATAGCAGCATGATTTATAATCCTTTGTGTATATACCCAGTAATGGGATGGCTGGGTCAATGGTATTTCTAGTTCTAGATACTTGAGGAATCACCACACTGTCTTCCACAATGGTTTAACTAGTTTACAGTCCCACCAATAGTGTAAAAGTGTTCCTATTTCTGCACATCTTCTCCAGCACCTGTTGTTTCCTTACTTTTTGATGATCACCATTCTAACTGGTGTGAGATGGTATCTCATTGTGGTTTTGATTTGCATTTCTCTGATGGCCAGTGATGATGAGCATTTATTCACATGTCTGTTGGCTGCATAAATGTCTTCTTTTGAGAAGTGTCTGTTCATATGCTTCACCTGTTTTTGATGGGGTTTTTTTTGATGTTTTCTTGTAAATGTGTTTATTTCTAGATTCTGGATATTAGCCCTTTGTCAGATGGGTAGATTGTAAAAATGTTCTCCCATTCTGTAAGTTGCCTGTTCACTCTGATGGTAGTTTCTTTTGCTGTGCAGAAGCTCTTTACTTTGATTAGATCCCATTTGTCTATTTTGGCTTTTGTTGCCGTTGCTTTTGGTGTTTTAGTCACGAGGTCCTTGACCATGCCTGTGGTATGAATGCTATTGCATAAGTTTTCTTCTAGGGATTTCATGGCTTTATGTCTAACATTGAAGTATTTAGTCCATCTTGAATTAATTTTTATATAAGGTGTAAAGAAGGAATCCAACTTCAGCTTTCTATGTATGGCTAGCCAGTTTTCCCAGAATCATTTATTAAATAGGAAATTCTTTCCCCATTTCTTGTTTTTATTAGGTTTGTCAAAGATCAGATGGTTGTAGATCTGTGGTATTATTTCTGAGGGCTCTATTCTATTCCATTGGTCTATATCTCTGTCTTGGTAACATAACCATGCTGTTTTGGTTACTGTAGCCTTGTAGTGTGGTTTCAAGTAAGGTAGCATGATTCCTCCAGCTTGGTTCTTTTGGGTTAGAATTATCTTGGCACTGCGGGCTCTTTTTTGGTTCCATAGGAACTTTAAAGTAGTTTTTTTTTTCCAATTCTGTGAGGAAAGTCATTGGTAACTTCATGGGGATGGCATTGCATCTATAAATTACCCTGGGCAGTAAGGCCATTTTCACAATGTTGATTCTTCCTACCCATGAGCATGGAATGTTCTTCCATTTGTTTGTGTCCTCTTTTATTTCACTGAGCAATGGTTTGTAGTTCTCCTTGAAGAGGTCCTTCACATCCCTCATATGTTGGGTGCCTAGGTATTTTATTCTCTTTGAAATAGTTGTGAATGGGAATTCACTCATGATTGGGCTCTGTCTTGGTCTGTTGCATGGCACAGCATATGTGATGTTACCCTTCTACCTAGTATTTTGCCCACAAATAGGATTACGATATATTTCTTACTTCAGTTCACAGGCATAATCGTCAAGCTTATATAGAAATTTAGCCAATAGGAGATATTATACCTTTCATCACTAGGCTTAGAGCAAAAGGTAAGTTCCTGGATTTCATATTTGTACCAGGCTCAAAGAACTTTTTTTTTTTTAATACTTTAAATTCTAGGGTACATGTGCACAAGGTGCAGGTTTGTTACATATGTATACATGTGCCATTGGTGTGTTGCACCCATTAACTTATCATTTACATTAGGTATATCTTCTAATGCTATCCGTTCCCTGTCCCACACCCCACAATAGGCCCCGGTGTGTGATGTTCCCTACCCTGTGTCAAAGTGATCTCATTATTCAATTTCCACCTATGAGTGAGAACATGCGGTGTTTAGTTTTCTATTCTTGCGATAGTTTGCTGAGAATGATGGTTTCCAGCTGCATCCATGTCCCTACAAAGGACACGAACTCATACTTTTTTATGGCTGCATAGTATTACATTGTGTATGTGTGCCACATTTTCTTAATTCAGTCTATCATTGATGGGCATTTGGGTTGGTTCCAAGCCTGCTATTGTGAATAGTGCGCAATAAACATATGTGTGCATATGTCCTTATAGCAGCATGATTTATATTTTTTAAATTATACTTTAAGTTCTAGGGTACATGTGCACAACGAAAAAATTTGTTACATATGTATACATGTGCCAGGTTGCTGTGCTGCAACCATTAACTCGTCATTTACATTAAGTATATCTCCTGATGTTATTCCTCCCCCCTCTCCCATCACCCCTCCCCACAATAGGCCCCAGTGTATGATGTTCCCCTTCCTCTGTCCAAGTGATCTCATTATTCAGTTCCCACCTATGAGTAAGAACATGCGGTGTTTGGTTTTCTGATCTTGCGATAGTTTGCTGAAAATGATGGTTTCCAACTACATCCATGTCCCTACAAAGGACATGAACTCATCCTTTTTAATGACTACATAGTATTCCATGGTGTGTATGTGCCACATTTTCTTTTTTTTTTTTTCATACTTTAAGTTCTAGGGTACATGTGCACAATGTGCAGGTTTGTTACATATGTATACATGTGCCATGTTGGTGTGTTGCACCCGTTAACTCGTCATTTACATTAGGTATATCTCCTAATGCTACTCCCCACAACAGGACCCGGTGTGTGATGATCCCCTTCCTGTGGCCAAGTGATGTCATTGTTCACTTCCCACCTGTGAGTGAGAACAAAGGACACAAACTTATCCTTTTTTATGGCTGCATAGTATTCCATGGCGTATGTGTGCCACATTTTCTTAATCCAGTCTGTCATTGAGGGACATTTGGGTTGACTCTAAGTCTTTGCTATTGTGAACAGTACCGCAGTAAACATATGTGTGCATGTGTCTTTATAGCAGCATAATTTATAATCCTTTGCGTATATCCCCAGTAGTGGGATGGCTGGGTCAAATGGTATTTCTAGTTCTAGATCCTTGAGGAATCACCACACTGTTTTCCACAATTGTTGAACTAGTTTACAGTCCCACCAACAATGTAAAAGTGTTTCTATTTCACCACGTGCTCTCCAGCACCTGTTGTTTCCTGATTTTTTAATGATTGCCACTCTGACTGGTTTGAGATGGTATCTCATTGTGGTTTTGAATTGCATTTATCTGATGGCGAGTGATGATGAGCATTTTTTCATGTGTCTGTTGGCTGTATGAATGTCTTTTGAGAAGTGTCTATTCATATCCTTTGCCCACTTTTTGATGGGGTTGTTGGTTTTTTTCTTGTAAATTTGATTGAGTTCTTTATAGGTTCTGGATATTAGCCCTTTGTCAGATGAGTAGATTGTAAAAATTTTCTCCCATTCTGTAGGTTGCCTGTTCACTGTGATGGTAGTTTCTTTTGCTGTGCAGAAGCTCTTTAATTAGATCCCATTTGTCAATTTTGGCTTTTGTTGCCATGGCTTTTGGTGTTTTAGATATGAAGTCCTTGCTCATGCCTATGTCCTGAATAGTATTACCTAGGTTTTCTTCTAGGGTTTTTATGGTTTTAGGTCTAACATTTAAGTCTGTAATCCATCTTGAATTAATTTTCGTATAAGGAGTAAGGAAAGGATCCAGTTTCAGCTTTCTACTTATTGCTAGCCAATTTTCCCAGCACCATTTATTAAATAAGGAATCCTTTCCCCATTTCTTGTGTTTGTCAGGTTTGTCAAAGATCAGATGGCTGTAGATGTGTGGTATTATTTCGGAGGGCTCTGTTCTGTTCCATTGGTCTATATATATCTGTTTTGGTACCACTACCATGCTGTTTTGGTTACTGTAGTCTTGTAGTATAGTTTGAAGTTAGGTAGCATGATGCCTCTAACTTTGTTCGTTTGGCATAGGATTGTCGTCACAATGCGGATCTTTTTTGGTTCCACATGAAATTTTAAGCAGTTTTTTTCCAATTCTGTGAAGAAAGTCATTGGTAGCTTAATGGAGATGGCATTGAATCTATAAATTACCTTGGGCAGTATGGCCATTTTCACAATATTGATTCTTCCTATCCATGAGCATGGTATGTTTTTCCATTTGTGTGTCCTCTTTTATTTCACTGAGCAGTAGTTTGTAGTTCTGTTTGAAAAGGTCCTTTACATCCCTTGTAAGTTGGATTCCTAAGTATTTTATTCTCTTTGAAGCTATTGTGAATGAGAGTTCATTCATGATGTGGCTCTCTGTTTGTCTGTTACTGGTGTATAAGAAGGCTTGTGATTTTTGCACATTGATTTTGTATCCTGAGACTTTGCTGAAGTTGCTTATCAGCTTAAGGAGATTTAGGGCTGAGATGATGGGGTTCTCTAAATATACAATTACGTCATCTGCAAACAGGGAAAATTTGGCTGCTTCTTTCCCTTACTGAACACCCTTTATTTCTTTCTCTTACCTGATTTCCCTAGTCAGAACTTCTAATGCTATTTTGAATAAGAGTGGTGAGAGAGGGCATCTGTGTCTTGTGCCAGTTTTCAAAGGGACTGCTTCCAGTTTTTGCCCATTCAGAATGATACTGGCTGTAGGTTTGTCATAAATAGCTTTTATCATTTTGAGATATGTTCCATCAATACCGAATTTATTGGGAGTTTTTAGCATGAAGGGCTGTTGAATATTGTCAAAGGCCTTTTCTGCATCTGTTGATATAATCATGTGGTTTCTGTCTCTGGTTCCGTTTATATGCTGGATTACGTTTATTGATTTGCGTATGTTGAACCAGGCTTACATCTCAGGGATGAAGCCCACTTATCATGGTGGAAAAGATTTTGATGTGCTGTGGGATTCAGTTTGCCAGTATCTTATTGAGGATTTTTGCATTGATGTTCATCAGAGATTTTGGTCTAAAATTCTCTTTTTTTGTTGTCTGCCAGGCTTTGGTATCAAGATGATATGTTGGCCTCATAAAATGAGTTAGTGAGGATTCCCTCTTTTTCTGTTGATTGGAATAGTTTCCGAAGGAATGGTACCAGCTCCTCCTTGTACCTCTGTTAGAATTTAGCTGTGAATCCATCTGGTCCTGGACTTTTTTTGGTTGGTAGGCTATTAATTATTGCCTCAATTTCAGAGCCTACTATTGGTTTATTCAGGGATTCAATTTATTCCTGGTTTATTCTTGGGAGAGTGTAAGTGTCCAGGAAATTATCCATTTCTTCTACGTTTTCTAGTTTACTTGGGTAGAGGTGTTTATAGTATTCTCTGATGGTAGTTTCTATTTCTGTGAGGTTGGTGGTGATACCCCTTTAATTCATTGAATTTTTGGAGGCTTTTTTCTGTCTCTGTCTCCTTCAGTTCTGCTCTGATCTTAGTTATTTCTTGCCTTCTGCTAGCTTTTGAATGTGTTTGCTCTTGCTTCTCTAGTTCATTTAATTTTGATGTTATGGTGTCAATTTTAGATCTTTCCTGGTTTCTCTTGTGGGCATTTAGTGCTATAAATTTCCCTCTACACAGTACTTTAAATGTGTCCCAGAGATTCTGGTATGTTGTATCTTTGTTCTCATTGGTTTCAAAGAACATCTTTATTTCTGCCTTCATTTCATTATGTACCCAGTAGTCATTCAGGAACAGATTGTTTTGTTTCCATGTAGTTGAGCGGTTTTGATTGAGTTTCTTAGTCCTGAGTTCTAGTTTGATTGCACTGTGATCTGAGAGACAGTTTGTTATAATTTTTATTCTTTTACATTTGCTGAGGAGTGCTTTACTTCCAACTCTGTGGTCAATTTTGGAATAAGTGTGATGTGGTACTGAGAAGAATGTATATTCTGTTGATTTAGTGTGGAGAGTTCTGTAGATGTCTGTTAGGTCCGCTTGATGCAGAGCTGGGTCCAATTCCTGGATATGCTTGTTAACTTTCTGTCTCGTTGATCTGTCTAATGTTGACAGTGGAGTGTTGAAGTCTCCCATTATTATTGAATGGGCGTCTAAGTCTCTTTGTAAGTCTCTAAAGACTTGCTTTATGAATCTCGGTGCTCATATATTTAGGATATAGCATATATATTTAGGATAGTTAGCTCTTCTTGTTGAATTGATCCCTTTACCATTATGTAATGGCCTTTTTGTCTCTTTTGATCTTTATTGGTTTCAAATCTGTTTTATCAGAGACTAGGATTGCACCCCCTGTTGTTTTGTTTGTTTGTTTGTGTTTCCGTTTGCCTGGTAGATCTTCCTCCATCCATTTGTTTTGAGCCTATGTGTGTCTCTGCATGTGAGATGGTCTCCTGAATACAGCAAACTGATCTGTCTTGACTCTTTATCCAATTTGCCAGTCTGTGACTTTTAATTGCACCGTTTAGTCCATTTACTTTTAAAGTTAATGTTGTTATATGTGAACTTGATCCTGTCGTTATAATACTGGCTGGTTATTTTGCTCATTAGTTGATGCAGTTTCTTCCTAGCATCGATGGTCTTTACATTTTGGCATGTTTTTGCAATGGCTGGTACCTGTTGTTACTTTCCATGTTTAATGCTTCCTTCAGGATCTCTTGTAGGGCAGGCCTGGTGGTGACAAAATTTCTAAGCATTTGCTTATCTGTAAAGGATTTTATTTCTCCTAAACTTATGCAACTTAGTTTGTCTGCATATGAAATTCTGGGTTGAAAATTCTTTTCTTTAAGAATGTTGAATATTGACCCCCACTCTCTTCTGTCTTGGAGAGTTTTTGCCGAGAGATCTGCTGTTAGTCTGATGGGCTTCCCTTTGTGGGTAACCTGACCTTTCTCTCTGGCTGCCCTTAAGAATTTTTCCTTCATTTCAACTTTGGTGAATCTGACCATTATGTGCATTATGTGTCTTTTTTTTTTTTTTTTTTTTTTGGGATGGAGTCTTGCTCTGTCACCCAGGATGGAGTGCAGTGGCCGGATCTCAGCTCACTGCAAGCTCCGTCTCCCGGGTTTACACCATTCTCCTGCCTCAGCCTCTCGAGTAGCTGGGACTACAGGCGCCCGCCACCTCGCCCGGCTATTTTTTTGTATTTTTTAGTAGAGACGGGGTTTCACCGTGTTAACCAGGATCGTCTCTCGATCCCCTGACCTCGTGATCCGCCCGTCTCGGCCTCCCAAAGTGCTGGGATTACAGGCTTGAGCCACCGCGCCCGGCCCATTATGTGTCTTTTAGTTGCTCTTCTTGAGGAATGTCTTTGTGGCATTCTCTGTATTTCCTGAATTTGAATGTTGGCCTGCCTTACTAGGTTGGGGAAATTCTCCTGGATGATGTCCTGCAGAGTGTTTTCCATCTTGGTTCCATTTTCCCAGTCACTTTCAGGCACCAATCAGACATAGATTTGGTCTTTTCACGTAAGTCCTTATTTCTTAGAGGCTTTGTTCATTTCTTTTTACTCTTTCTCTACACTTCTCTTCTCGCTTCATTTCATTCATTTGATCCTCAATCACTAAATACTCTTTCTTCCAGTTGATCAAGTCAGTTACTGAAGCTTGTGCATTTGTCACGTAGTTCTCGTGTCATGGCTTTCATCTCTATCAGTTCGTTTATGGCCTTCTCTGCATTGATTATTCTAGTTACCCGTCTTCCATTATTTCTTCAAGGTTTTTAGTTTCTTTGCACTAGGTATGTAATTCCTCCGTTAGCTCTGAGAAGTTTGATCCACTGAAGACTTCTTCTCTCAACTTGTCAAAGTCATTCTCCTTCCAGTTTTGTTCCATTGCTGGCAATGAGCTGGATTCCTTTGACGGGGGAGATATGCTCTGATTTTTTGAATTTCCAGCTTTTCTGCACTGCTTTTTCCCCATCTTTGTGGTTTTATCTGCCTTTGGTCTTTGATGATGGTGATGTACTGATGGGATTTTGGTGTGGGTATTTTTTCTGTTTGTTAGTTTTCCTTCTAACAGTGAAGACCCTCAGCTGCAGGTTGTTGGAGCTGGCTTGAGGTCCACTCCAGATCCAGTTTGCCTGGGTATCAGCAACGGAGGCTGCAGAAGATAGAATATTGTTGAACAGTGAGTGTTGCTGTCTGATTCTTGCCCTGGAAGCTTCCTCTCAGAGGTGTCCCCATCCGTGTGAGGTGTGAGATGTTGGTCTGCACCTATTGGTGGATATCTGCCGGTTAGGCTACTCAGGGTTCAGGGACCCACTGGAGCAGGCAGTCTGTCTGTTTTCAGATCTCATCCTCTGTGCTCAGAAAACCACTGCTCTCTTCAAAGCTGTCAGAGAGGGACATTTACATCTGCAGAGGTTTCTGCTGCTTTTTGTTTAGCTATGCCCTGTCCCTAGAGGTGGAGTCTACAGAGGCAGGCAGGCCTTCTTGAGCTGCGTAGAGTTCCACCCAATTCGAGCTTTCCGGTGGCTTTGTTTACCTAATTAAACCTCAGCAATGGTGGGCGCCCCTCTGGCAGCCTCCCTGCTGCCTTGCAGTTAGATCTCAGACTGCTGTGCTAGCAATGAGGGAGGCTCCGTGGTTGTGGGACCCTCCGGGCCAGGTGTGGGATATAATTTCTTGGTGTGCCGTTCACTAAGATCCTTGGTAAAGTTCAGTATTAGGGTGGGAGTTACCCGATTTTCCAGGTGTTGTGTATCTCAGTTTCCCTTGACTAGGAAAAGGAATTCCCTTCCCCCTTGCACTTCCCAGGTGAGGCGATGCCTCGCCCTGCTTCAACTCTCGCTGGTTGGGCTGCACCAGCTGACCAGCCACGACTGACATGCCCCAGTGAGACGAACCCGCTACCTCAGTTGAAAATGCGGAAATCACCTATCTTCTGTGTTGCTCATGCTGGGAGCTGGAGGCTGGAGCCATTCCTGTTCAGACATCTTGGGCGCCTGCCCCCAGTAGCATGATTTATAATCCTGTAGGTATATATTCAGTAATGGGATGTCTTGGTCAAATGGTATTTCTAGTTCTAGATCCTTTAGTAATCACTACACTGTCTTCCACAATGGGTGAACTTGTTTACACTCCTACCAAGAGTGTACAAGTGTTCCTATTTCTCTACATCCTCTCCAGCATGTATTGTTTCCTGACTTTTTAAAGATTGCCATTCTAACTGGTGCCATTCTAAATGGTATCTCATTGTGGTTTTAACTTCCATTTCTCTGATGGTGAGTGATGATGACCATTTTTTCATGTGTCTCTTGGCTGCATAAATATCTTCTTTTGAGAAGTGTCTATGCGTATCCTTTTGTTTGCTTTTTTCTTGTAAATTTGAGTTCTTTGTAGGTTCTGTATATTAGCCCTTTGTCAGATGAGTAGATTGTAAAAATTTTCTCCCATTCTGTAGGTTGCCTGTTCACTCTGATGGTAGTTTCTTTTGCTGTGCTCTTTAATTAGATCCTATTTGTCAATTTTGTCTTTTGTTGCTGTTGCTTTTGTTGTTTTAGTCATGAAGTCCTTGCCCATGCCAGTGTCCTGAATGGTAATGCCTAGGTTTTCTTCTAGGATATTTATGATTTTAGGTCTAACATTTAAGTGATTAATTCATCTTGAATTAATTTTCGTATAAGGAGTAAGGAAAGGATCCAGTTTCAGCTTTCCACATATGGCTAGCCAGTTTTCCCAAAAACATTTATTACGTAGGGAATCCTTTCCCCATTTCCTGTCTTTGTCAGGTTTGTCAAAGATCAGATGGTTATAGATGTGTGGTATTATTTCTGAGGGGTCTGTTCTGTTCCATTGGTCTATATCTCTGTTTTGGTACTAGTACCATGTTTCTTTGGTTACTGTAGCCTTGTAGTAAAGTTTGAAGTCAATGTGATGCCTCCAGCCTGGTTCTTTTTGCTTCGGATTGTCTTGGAGATGCGGGCTCTTTTTGGTTCCATACAAACTTTAAAGCAGTTTTTTCCAATTCTGTGAAGAAAATCATTGGTAGCTTGATGGGGATGACATTGAATCTATAAATTATATTGGGCAGTATGGCGAATTTAACAATATTGATTCTTCCTATCCATGAACATGGAATGTTCTTCCATTTGTTTGTGCCCTCTTTTATTTCATTGAGCGGTGGTTTATTGGTCTCCCTGAAGAGGTCCTTCACATTCCTTATAAGTTGGATTCCTAGGTATTTTCTCTTTGTAGCAACTGTGAATGCGAGTTCACTCATGATTTGTCTGTCTGTTATTGGTATATAGGAATGCTTGTTATTTTTCCACATTGATTTTGTATCCTGAGACTTTGCTGAAGTTGCTTATCAGCTTAAGGAGATTCGGGGCTGAGATGATGGGGTTTTCTAAATATATAATCACATCATCTGCAAACAGGGACAATTTGATGTCCTCTTTTCCTAATTGAATATCCTTTATTTCTTTCTCCTGCCTGATTGATGGGCTTGTCTTTTAAATCCTTCTGGCTCGAGAATATTTCATCCATCACATCCATACAGTAGTGGTGGGGAAATTGGTCATGCAGCTTGGGCATTTCCATGCACAAAAGAGTAGCCAGATTTAGGATATTTACAGTTTCTAAATTTATATTTGGATTTTCACATAAGAGCCCTTGGTATCTTAATATTCTTGAATTAGATAGCCAGTGATATCCTCTTTGACCTTTTAGGGCAATTGTGGCATGTGGCACCCATATTATTAGCCTTTGTCCTAGAGTTAACTTGGCAGCATCCTCAGCTAGCATTACCGTGGCGGCCAATGTCTTGAAACAGGGAGACCATCCAAAGTCCACAAAATCTAGTCATTTTGACAAGAAAGCCACTGGTCAATACCACAACTCTACCATTTGAACTACAACTCCCGTGGCCATTCTCTTTCTCTCATAAAGAGAAAGAGAAAGAATGGTTTAGTGAGGTCAAGCAATCCTGAAGCTGGAGCCTGGATTAAAGCTTTCTTAATGTTGTTGAAAGCTTCTTCCTGTTCAACTGCCCATAGGAGAGTTTCTTTTTCTCCCCTCTCAGTGGCTTCATACAACGGTTTTGCCATAAGTGAAAAGTTTGGTATCCAAATGCGGCACATCCCAGCTGCCCCTAAGAATTCTCTGATCTGCTGCCATGTTACAGATGTTGGAAGAGTACAAACAGCCTGTCTTCACTCACTGCCCAGTTTGCATTGCCCTTGAGTTACTAGAAACCTAGATTCTCTCTCTCCTTGTTCACAAATCTGGGCCTTCTTCTGGGACACCTTATAACCTGCTTTACACAGTAGAAGCAAGAAGTCCTCAATGCCCTGGTAGCAATCTTCCTTAGTAAGGGCTGCAAACAAAAGGTCATCTATGTACTGCAACAGGACACATTTGTCATTTGGCGGGACAAAATCCTTGAGATTCTACACTAATGCCTCCTCAAGGAGAGGAGAGGAGTTTTTGAACCCTTGTGGGAGTCACATACAGGTATACTATGTTTCTCCCCATTGGAATGCAAAAATAGGTTGGCTTACTGGAGCTAGCTTGAGGCAAAAGAAAGCATCCTTTAAGTCTAAACAAGTAAACCAAACAGCATGAGCAGTCGTCTGACTCATCATTGTATATGGGTTGGGCACCACGGCATCCAAGGTAACAGTGACTTTATTTATGGCCTATAGGTCTTGCACCAGATGGTTTCTGCAACTGGTAGGAGAGGTGTGTTCCAGGGTGACTCACATTTTCTTATAATTCCATGTTCTAACAGCTGGCTCATATGTTTATTCATACCTTGTACTACCTCTATGGACACCTGGTACTGTGGAACCTGCACTGGTAACACACTTAGATTCAGCTCTACTACCACTGATGCTTGTGGTATAGCTAGTCCTGGTGGATTGTCTTCTGCCCACACTTCAGTTACCTTCAGAACAATCCTATCCATTAGTCTGCCTATAAACTTGGACAGTTTATATGCTTCTTTCATGTATAGCCTCCATTCCTCAGTTTTTGGCAAGGTAAGGGTTAATGCCATGGCATTAGGTCGACTCAGATCTAGAGTCATGTTTCCTTCTGACCTGAAATTTGAGCTTGTAGTTTCTGAAATATGTCCCTCCCTAAGAGGGGCACCGGACAGTTTGGCAGATATAGAAATTCATGCCAGACCTCCTGACCTCCAATAACACACCTCTTGGACTGAAAGAAAGACCTTTTTTCTGACACTCCTTGCCCCAACTATAGTAGCACAATTTTTACATAGTGGCCCCACTGGCCATGTCACCACCGAGTGCTCAGCACTAGTATCTCCCATAAAGTCCACCTGTTGGCCCCCTACTTCCATAGAGACCAAGGGTTCCCAGGGGCCCAGAGAGATGGAGCTCAGTCTGTCTCAGTCCTCATATTCTTCAATTCTTGCCAGGCTGACCAAGTCAGCTTCTCACTTCAAAATGCAATGGCTTGCAGCTGCTGGCCTTTGCCGTGTCTCAGGTCCTTGGCTGTTGCCTCCTTCCTTTTCTGCTTCTGTACATTCATCCTTCCAATTCCCTTTCTGTTTGGATCTCACACAAGCCTAGCCAGACCTCTTGCCCTGGCCTAGCTTGTCGTCTTCCACAACGATGTCCACAACCGTGTCCATGTCCACATCCTCTCACAAATCCAGTCTCTCTACCAGGGCATCAGCCAACAAACAAATCAACCTTTTTCTTAGCTTTGGCATTGCCTGTTTCTTGGTTTCCTCCTCTCAATTAACAAACACCTTGATAGCCACTTGAATGAATTGAGTGATATTCATACCCTCAAACCTTTCCAACTTCTGAAGCTTTCATCTGATATCACCTTGTGCCTGGCCCACAAATGCCCCATTAATCATGCAGTGGTTCCCTACAGCCTCCAGGTCAAATGGGAGTGTGAAGCCGGTATGCTTCACAGAGCCTTTCATAGAATTTACTGGGGCTGTCATCAGCCTTCTGGTGAACATCTGAGACCATTCCCATATTCATTGCCTTTTTCCCTCTGGCCTTTATTCCTTTAAGGAGTGCCTCTCAATACCCTTGCAGGTTTTGTAACCCTTCTGACTGGTTTGGGTCCCAACCTGGATCTGTCTCCAGGAACCTCTCCTGTGCATACTGCTTGGCATTATTTGTGCCTTCTGGTGCATTGCTTTCTAACCACTGGAGGGCTGCTTGTGCCACTCTACGGCATTCCTCCATATTGAACAATGTTACAAGAAGTTGTTGACAATCAGGCCAGATAGGGTTATGAGTCAGAAAGATGGACCTTATCAGGTCTGTAAGGGCCTGGGCCTTCTCTGTATAGGAGGGTGTAAGCTGTTTCCAGCTTAGGAGGTCAGTGGTGGAGAAAGGCTGGTAAACAAAAAGGCGCCGCCCTCCTGGGATTTGACCTTGTTCATCATGATAAATTTAGCCTTGTGTCTCCCAGAGAGGCATCTGCAAAGCTTGGGTGCGGCCTAATCAGAGAGGACCTGCCACATTATCCTAAGGTTCTTCCTTAGTCTTTACAGACAGGGGCTCTAACTCTTCCTTGTGGGGTGAAACCTGAGACTCACTCTCCTCTGAGCTTTATTCCTCTAGGGCCACTTGTGTGGCATCCTGCCTTAGCCTTGCCAGAGATGGATATGTTGGTACATAGGAAGGTGGAATTTTCCTCTCCCCAGGCGGAATTTGCAAAACAGGCTTTTTCTGCTCTCCTTATGGCTTTTTCTTTTTCTCTGCAGTGTCTTTGGACTCTTACTGTGTCTGATTTGTCACAGACTCCCAAGCTGTTACAGTAGTTTTCAAAACAGACTTGCAGCCGCTTGGGGCGATTTTGAATGATGCTGGGCCAGGAGTCAACGTATGGCAACTGATTGGGGCGCCCAGATTGTTCTGCGGTTCCAGTTACTACCCTAAACACATGGCCAATTATCTGCCTATCTATTGTTCCTTCAGCCCGCCACCCGAAATTAAAAGAAGGCCAATCTAGTTCACAGAGAGTTCTCAATCTCTGAGGAGACCATTTAACTACATAATCTCTATTAAAACACCTTTCTTGGCAGGGCCCGGTGGCTCAAGCCTGTAATCCCAGCACTTTGGGAGGCCGAGACAGGCGGATCACGAGGTCAGGAGATCGAGACCATCCTGGCTAACAGGGGGAAACCCCGTTTCTACTAAAAAATACAAAAAACTAGCCTGGCGAGGTGGCGGGCGCGTGTAGTCCCAGCTACTCGGGAGGCTGAGGCAGGAGAATGGGGTGAACCCGAGAGGCGGAGCTTGCTGAGATCCGGCCACTGCACTCCAGCCTGGGCGACAGAGGGAGACTCCCTCTCAAAAACAAACAAAACAAAAAACAAAACTTTTCTTGAAAATTTTCAACATACACTCCAATGGGGTAGGCTTCGACGCATTTCCTTCCATCTCCAGCCTTGCGAGGCACGCTCGCTCTCACTTTCACTCCTAGACTGACTCCGGGTGTTACGGGAAGTTTGGGCGTTGCTAAGCCAGGAGAGTACCTTAATCCTGTCACAGTCAGTTGCAGCCGTGGAGCAACTCCTATTGGCTGTATGCAATGCCCTAGATCTGGCTTGTCCCACACTCGCTTCGGAGCACACTGTCTATCTGTGTCTCCCCAGGTCACACCCCGTGTTGGCCTCTGCTAAGACCATCTCTTTCACATACTTTGACACACCTCTCCAGTTCCCAGTTTCCCAGTTACTGGCCTTTAGTTAAAGCGGTGAGCCCCTGCCACTTTCAGTTTCCTTGCATCTCCTCTGTTCTTTCTTTAGTTAAAGCGGCGACCCCTCTCGCCACTTTGATTTTCTTTTTCTGACCGACCTACAAGCCTCTCTTGCATTTAATGTCGGTTGGGGCATAAGTTTCATCTGAAACAAGGGGCCTCTCCTGTTGTCCCCAGTCCCTCTGGGTCAGACTAGTTGTCTCACCCTGGGAGGTGATCAGACTCGCTGGGGAGGGGTCTTGCCTTAAGGCCCAGCCTTGGACTGCAGGTCAGATGCCTGCGCACTGCTCCTGACACTGTCCGGCAATCTCCTTTGCCGGTTCTGTTGCTGTCGGGAGGGCACCAGGCCACAGGAGGGCCAATTCCTTTATGGGCTGAAGTCCTCCCGTGGCACCAAGGGTGCCAGATCTCCCTTGTTCCGAGGCCTCAGTCCCACAGACAAAGGAGACAGAAATCTCCTATCTCCAGTTCCCATGTTTTGGCAGCAGATGAAGCGTGATTTAAGGAACCAGGGAGACTGGACAGGGTGCAGAAAAGTGTTTATTTTAAGGTATTCACTGGCCCAGCGGACGTGTGTCCTAGAGGCTGAGCCCAGACAAAGAAAACCGAGTTAATTTTGGTCTTCTATATACAGTGTCTTAAAGTGGAAGTGTATATTTTTGAAATATATTCTATTTTCTCATGTTTTAATTTAATGCCATAAATTTACCTGTCAGCACTGCTTTTACCATCGTCTTATCTGAAATGTTGTATTTTCACGTTTATCCAGCTCAACGTATTGTTTTATTTTCCTTGCACTTTTTCTTTAATCCTCTCATTATTAAAGGATTCTTGTTTGACCAAAGTATTATCTTCCCAGTTTATGGAGATTTTCCTCTTGCTATCTTTGTCTTACTAATTTCTACTTTAGTTCTATTGTGGTTGGAAAATGCACTGGATTATTGTAAGTCTTTTATATTTGTTAAATTTTCTTTTATGGCTCAGGAACTGTGAAAACAACGTGTATTTTGCATTGGGTGGAATGTTCCATAAATGTTGATTAGATTCTTTTGGCTGGTGGCATTGCTGAGTCCTGTTCTTTGCTGGTTTTCTTTCTGTTGTTCTGTGAATTGGGAAAGGATGTTGTCCTTTCCAACTATAACTGTAGATTTGTCTTTTTCTTTTATATTTTTAGGTTTTATTTGACATCTTTTCAGTTCTGTTTCTTGCTGTATGTGCAGTTCAGTTTGCGGTTTCTTCTAGGTTAGTAGTTTCATTTATCATTATATAATATTTTTTACATCACTGATAATTTTATCTTTGCTAGTCTACTTTATCTGGTAATATATCTGTCCACTCCTGCTTTCTTCTGTTTAATGTCTGCATGATACATTTTTCTTTTTACTTTTGAACTTTTCATTCTGTCTCTACTTTTATGTGAAAGTGAGTTTCTTGTAGATAGTATGCATGTGGGGCATGTTTTTAAATTCACACTGCTAATCTCCATATTTTAGATGTATTTAAACTATTTTAAATAGTTTACTTTTTTTTTCTTTCTTTTTTTTTTTTGGAAGATGGAGTCTCTGTTGCCCAGGCTGGAGTGCAGTGGTGCTATCTTGGCTCACTGCAAACTCCACCTCCTGGGTTAAAGCAATTCTCTTCCCTCAGCCTCCTGGGTAGCTGGGGCTACAGATGCAGGCCACTATGCCTGGCTCCTTTTTTTTTTTTTTTTTTTTTTTTTGTATTTTTAGTAGAGGTTAAGTTTCACCATGTTAGCCAGGATGGTCTCAATCTCCTGACCTCATAATCCTCTTGCCTCACGCTCCCAAAGTGCTGGGATTACAGGCATGAGCCATCATGCCCAGCCTACATTTAATGTTAATTTTTGATATGTTCATGAGCTCTTCATTTTCTGTTTGCTGGTTTTTTTTTCTCTTGAGTTTTATTTTTTGTCCTTTATGTGTTTTATTTGAAGAGATCTGAGACATTCATTTTGATGTATTTATCACCTTTTGAGTATACCTAAAGAAGTATAAATACATGCCTTTTTAAATTGTTTTTTGAGGTATGCAGTTCTATAAACATAATTTGTCGTAGTCTACTGACATCAGTAGACTATGTTCAGTGAAGAATATAAATCTGTATAGCTCTCATTATTCCCTGTATTATTTTCCTTTTTATGCCTTACATATTTTCTCTACATACATTTAGGATCACCTCAGACCAAGTTATATGATTTCTGTTATAGTTTTTAGTCCTAAAATTTCCCTTTGTTTACTGAACCCTTTAATTTTTATGCTTTATACTTTTTCATTACTTTTGAGCATGTTCATAATTCTTCATTTAATTATTTTTATGATGACAGTTTAAAAATCTCAGATAATCCTGATAGTATTGACATTTCTGTGTTGACATTTCTCATGTTGTTTCATTGAGGTGGAGAACTTCCTATTTCTTGATTTTTATGAGTAATTTTTATTTGAAACTTGAATATTTGAGGGACTATTAGGAGACTCTAGACCTTATTATGACCCTTATTTGTAGCTGGCTTTGTCTGATACCACCCTAAGAGAGGAAAGTGGTGTGCATGTCAAGTAGAGGCAGAATTCCAAATTCCCTTCTTCACTTCCTTTGACACACAAGGCAGGGTTTCTTGTTATTGATAAATGTATGTGCAGGTTTCAGCTTCACCCATGGCCTTACTTGCATCTCTCTGGCTAGGAGGGGAAGAGTGTCTTGTTACCACATGGCAGAGTTGAAAACCCTAGCTCTCTACTCCACCTTCTCTGATTCTACTCTGTAGGAGCTTGGTCAGGGTGGTGGGAGAAATTATAAGAGAAAATTATAGGAAAAACACAAACCTTCTTAGAAGGCCAGAAGGTTTTGCAAAAGCTTTAGGAAAGGGATATGAAAGCAGCCTGATCCTCTTACCTTTAGCTAATAGTAAAAAGCAAATAACAAGGGAATATAGAGAAGTTTATCTAAATAGCTTACTTACTCATGTTGTCCTAACACCAATCTTTGAGCATTTCTGTGCAGGACTGCTTTGTCTGGGGAGGGTGACTATGTTAATTATCCACAAGTGTGTTGACTCAAAGCTTTTGTCATTAAATCAGTGCTAAACAAATGCCTGTGGCACCAGCTTGTCAGGGCTGCTGCTGCTGACTCTTTACAGCATACTTCTTAATGTCTGTAGGCAGCCCAATCCCCTAGCCTGCTCTTCAACTGGATACCTGTGTCTGAGTGCATTTATTCATCTGTCGTTTGACCAGGGTCTGTGGGTCAGACCTGGCAGATGGTGTCCCATGAGAGGAATGCTGCAGTGCATCATAACAAAACCCTCAAAAACAAAGGTGAAGAAGACTGCGCAATCAGTAAGTCATTGGTGCCCACTCAGGATTTCCAAGTTCGAAGGAATTGTTCAGGCTAGGGTTTCATTCTGGGACAACAGTTATCAGCTCAACAGAAACAACATATAAAAGTATTGAAACAGCTGCTTAAAGCTAGTGGAGCCTCATTTTCACAGGCTCAATTAAGAGACCTAATGCCAACTGTTGTATCCTGTAACCAATTTCTCCTTCGAAATATATTGGGTACATACTAACTTCTTGGTCAGTAAGACCTCAAAAGTTTAAATTAAATACTGACAACTTATGTACCTTAAATGATTATCAAAAACTGCTAGGCAATATTAACTGGCTTTGCCCCATCTTGGGCATAAAAGGTGATAAATTACAGAAGCTGTTTTCTATCTTAAAAGGCAATGCTGCCCTAGACTCTTCCAGGTATTTAACTTCTGCAGCACAATGGGAAACTGAAGAAGCAGAGCTAGCTATTTCTCAAAGACAACTAGCTCATATTGACCCATGGTATTCAGTTCAATTTTGTATTTTTCCCACTAAACACTCCTCTACAGGGTTAATAGAACAGATAGCCCCAGGGCTATGCTTTCTAGAGTGGGTTTTTTGCTCACATACTGGGACTAAAACAGTTTCTCCCTATATCCAATTAGCCAGTAAAGTCATCTGTTCAGGCCACAGATGCAATCAGTTGCTAGGTTATGATCCTAATATCAATAAGATTCCTTTAAGTAAATAGCAATTTGAAGCAATAAACCTGCAAATAGTGATAGACCTACAAATAGTTCTCTCTGATTACTCAGGCCATATAGAGCATGCACTTCCTGCTGACAAGCTCCTTCAGTTCTTATCTCATACTTCTGTAGTTTTGCCTACAAAAGTATTTCAGTCTCCCATACCTAATGCTTTAACACTCTTTACTGACGGCTCTGGTGAACATGGAAAAGAGGCTGTCTAGTGGAGACCCCATAATTCCCCAACTCATTCTGGATTTACTAACACTCAGAGAGCTGAGATTGGAGCCTTAGTATTGATTGTGGAGGCTTTTTCCACTCAGCCCATCAATATTGTTAGTGACTCTTCTTACTCTGTTTGTTTATTGCAGAACCTTGAGACAGCCCTCATTAAGTCCACCCTGGAGCCCACCCTGGGTGCATATTTGTTCTGACTTCAACAATTGCTAGGTCAACATACACATCCTATTTTCATTACACACATTTGGGCCCACAGCTTACTGCCTGGCTCGTTGGCTTATGGCAGTGATCAAGCACACCTACAAGTTATGACATCACTGCCTGACCAAGCCAGCCAATCACGTTAGCTTTTTTCATCTAAGCAATTTTAACTTACCCAGAGACTAGCTAAACAAATTATCCTGCAATGCCCAGATTGCCAGCTCACAGGCACATCCCCTCCTTCAACAGGTGTAAACCCTAGTGGACTAGAACCTAATCAGTTATGGCAAACAGTTGTTACACATGTTCCTGAATTTGGGAAACTTTCATATGTACATGTATCTCTTGATACCAACTCTCATTTAATTAGCACTCATGCTCTTCCTGGAAAGTCCACCCATTATTTCATTAAACATCTTTTAACTTTTGCATTTATGGGGCATCCCACAAAAATTAAAACTGATAACGGTCTGGTTTATGCCAGCTCACAATTTCAATAATTTTATCATACATAGAACATCCAACATTCCACAGGCATCCTGTATAACCCTCAAGGACAGACCTTAGTAGAATATACCCACTCCACACTTAAAGATATGCTCAAAAAACAAAAAAGGGGAATATGAGTAAGGACTATGCAACACTATTGACACAAGCCTTATTTACCCTTATATTTTTAAATTTAGATGATAAATTTCAATCAGCTGTAGAAAAGCATTTTGCTAAAACCTCTCAACCTGTAGTTTTGTGCAAAGATGGAAAGATTAATGTATGATGTGTTCTAAATGAATTGTTAATGTGGAGGAGAGGATATGCTTGTGTTCACACCCTCACAAGTCCCTCTTTGGATTCCAGCATGACGCATCAAACCATACATGAAGTTACTAGGACCCAACCCAGAAATACAGAAAATGATCCTACAGGACCTGCAGCCCCGGACAGTGCAGCTTCTGTGGATTACACAAGCCCTGGGCATTACCTGGGGGATGGTGAAGAGGACCAGTCATAACCTTAAACTGGGCAGGGCAATCAGTGTCACTTTCCCAAACATTCCTCACTGTGCTAAAGAACAAAGCCAAGAAAGTAATGGATTCCACTTTAGCTCTGAGGTCTGTCATGGGGAATAAGCTTGTAGCCTTCAGTTAGGCAATTATAGCATCTTAAACTGGAGCCCCCCATAGCTGTTTGCAGGGTGATCATACTGACGTCCTTGTCTATCGTGGTGTCAGTGACAGTTTTGTAGCCACGTCCCGTTCCCCTATAATTTGGGCCAAAAGAGGGATGGCATGTCTCCATCCTCAAGTAAAGTCCATGCCACCCCAAGACACTTTATGTTATCTGGGACGTCTTTGCACCCCTTTTAACGCCGGGCATGGGACATACCATAATTCCAGTCACAATTATTCTACTGACCTTTTTTCATAATCGCACTGATCAGTGGCTGATTTGCACACTACCCATTCATATGTTTTTCTTATGGTAAACAATATTTCTGTTACACCCCAAAACTCCATGTTTGTGACCGTAACGCAGGGACAGGTTTGATTTGCCTTTTGTATCTCTAATTATAATATATTTAATTTAAATATTACTAGTGTCATGGTATTCAGGAGACCATCTGGGGCTTTCCTACCAGTCAATTTAACACACGATTGGCAAGGGCAGGGAATCTTAGAACATGTCCTGTCCCAGGTCAGACACAAAAGATTCAAAGTTACACTTATAGCCTTTAGAGTCTCAACCATAGTCATCCCAGCAACTACTAGTGTTGCTGTAGCATTTAGTACGGAATCAGTTCAAATGGCTTCTTTTGTAGATAATTTCGCCAGAAATGTGTGTAAGAAACTTCTCTTATAACAAGGTATAGATCTAAAGGTTCTTGCATGTCCACAAGCCCTTGAGGCTGCTTTGGAATATGTGGGGGAGTGACAGGATGCACTGGTATTCTGACAGCAATTAAAATGCAACTGGGAGCATAAACATATCTGTGTGACTTCACAACCATGGAATCAGTTAATACATAGCTGGGATAAAGTGAAACAACACCTCTGGGGAATCTTTCATGACAATTTAACAGCAGTTGTAAAGCAACATAAAACTAAAATTCCAGAATCCCTCAATGCCATAGATCTACACGCACAACAAACAGCCATATGGAAGGCTGTGTGAGATCATCTCTCCTGGATAGACCCCCCACTGCTGTAGGTCACTCCTTGATTAGAAAAGAATGTTGCTAATTATACTCTTAAGTTATTTCCTAAGTCTAGGATGTAAAGCTAGAATACAAGCAGTGACTGCCACTCTGATAGACCTGTTGCTGCACACATCTGTACTCTTCAATCAACAAAATATGATGCAAAAAACAAATGGGGGAGATGTGGCAATTTGTTCAGGGTGGTGGGAGAAATTATAAGAGGAAATTATATTAAAAACAAAACTTTCTTGGAAGGATAGGTTCCGAAAAAACTTTAGGAAAGGTTTATGACTGAAGGCAGCCTGATCCTCTTACTTTGAGCTAGTAGTAAAAAGCAAATAACATCAGGAGGCCAAGGCAGGTGGATCATGAAGTCAAGAGATTGAGACTATTTGGGCCAATGTGGTGAAACCCCATCTCTACTGAAAATACAAAAATTACCTGGGTGTGGTGGCACACAACTGTAATCCCAGCTACTTGGGAAGCTGAGGCAGGAGAATCTCTTGAACTCAGGAAACGGAGGTTGCAGTGAGCCAAGATGATGCCACTACACTCCAGCCTGGCAACAGAGCGAGACTGTCAAAAAAAAAAAAAAAAAAAAAAAGCACTTAACAAGGGAATGTAGAGGAGTTTATCTGAATAGCTTGTTTACTCATGTTGTCCTGAAACTGACTTTGATCATTTGCATACAAGACTGCTTACTTCATGGAGGGCAAACAAGTTAATTACCCACATGTTGAGGGAAGTCAGGGACCCCAAACGGAGGGATCAGCTGAAGCTGCGGCAGAAGAACATAAATTGTGAAGATTTCATGGGCATTTGTTAGTCCCCAAATTAATACTTTTGTTTTTTTGAGACGGAGTCTAGCTCTGTCGCCCAGGCTGGAGTGCAGTGGCCAGATCTCAGCTCACTACAAGCTCCGCCTCCTGGGTTCACGCCATTCTCCTGCCTCAGCCTCCCGAGTAGCTGGGACTATAGGAGCCTGCCACCTCACCTGGCTAGTTTTTTGTATTTTTTAGTAGAGACAGGGTTTCCCCTTGTTAGTCAGAATGGTCTTGGTCTCCTGACCTCGTGAACCGCCTGTTTCGGCCTCCCAAAGTGCTGGGATTACAGGTGTGAGCCACCGCGCCTGGCCAGTATAATTTCTTATGCCTGTATTTCCTGCAATCTCTGAACATAAATTGTGAAGATTTCATGGACATTTATCACTACCCGAGTCAATACCTTTGTGATTTCCTATGCCTATCTTTACTTTAATCTCTTAATCCCATCATCTTCTTCGTAAGCTGAGGAGGATGAATGTCACCTCAGGACCCTGTGATGATTGTGTCAACTGCACATATTGTTTGTAGAGAACGTGTGTTTGAACAGTATGAAATCTGGGCATCTTGAAAAAAGAACAGGATAATATCAATGTTCAGGGAACACCAGAGATAAGACTTCTGGCCACTGGTGAGCTGGACAGAACAGAGCCATATTTCTTCTCTTTCAAAAGCAAATGGAAGAAATATTGCAGAATTCTTTTTCTCAGCAAGGAACATCCCTGAGAAAGAGAATGTGCCCTGAGAGTAGGTTTATAGATGGCCCCTCAAGGCATGCCATCTTTTATGGTCGAAGCTGAGGGGATGAAATAAGCTCCAGTCTCCTGTAGCACTCCCAGGCTTATTAGTACAAGGAATATTCCTGCCTAATAAATTTTGGTCAGACAGGTTGTCTGCTGTCAAACCCTGTTTCCCGGTAAGATGTTATCAATAACAATGAGCAGCTGAAACTTCATTAGCAATTTTAGTTTCACCCCATCCTGTGGTCCTGTGATCTTGGCCTGCCTCAACTTGCTTTGTGACATTTTACTACCTTGTGAGGTATGTGATCTCTGTAACCCACACCCTACTAGTGCACTCCCTCCCCTTTTGAAAATCGCTAATAAAAACTTGCTGTTTTTACGGCTTGGGGAGCATCATGGATGCTGCCGACATGTGATGTCTCCCCTGGACACCCAGTTTTAAATTTCTGTCTCTTGTGCTCTTTCCCTTTATTTCTCAAACCAGCCGAGACACTTAGGAAATAGAAAAGAACTCACGTAACCATCGGGAGCAGTTTCTTCCTATACCACAAGTGTGTGACTCAAAACCTTTTTTATTAAATTTGTGTTGAATAAATGACTGTAGCACCAGCATGTCAGGACCATGGTTGCTGACTCTTTATAGCACCCTCCTTAGTGTCTATAGGCAGCCCAGTCCCCTAGCTTGCTCTTTCACTGGGTACCTGTGTCGGAGTGCATTTCTTCATCTGTCGTTTGGCCAGCGTCTGCCAGTCAGACCCAGCATTACTCCAGCAGAGGGTTAAGGTGTTTCATTATTGCCTGGTGCAATGGATGTTTGCACCTGGACTTTGTTGGCTTGGGTAGGTTTTTTATGTTGCTTTTTTTTTGTTGTTCTTTGGCTAAAGTAGGGTGGCTATTGTATAAAAGATTTTTGTCTTAGTAAAGTGTCCTTTTCCTGTCTCTGTGGCAAGAGAAGGTGGACTTTGGGAGGACATTTTTGTCTATGCCTATTTACAGTTTTTAGTACTAGCTCCTTCAGCACTAAGTCTGTAATAACACAAGGCAAAAAGAAAACCAACATGTGAAAATGTGCATTAGAGGCTGGGTGCTGTGGCTCACTGCTGTAATCCCAGCTCTTTGGGAGGCTGAGGCAGGTGGATCACCTGAGGCCAGGAGTTCCAGACCAGCCTGGCAATATGGCAACTTGGTAAAACCCCATCTCCACAAAAGTTTACCTAGTGTGGTGGTACACGTCAATAATCACACCTACTTGAGATGCTGAGATATGAGAATTGCTGGAACCCAGAAGTAGAGGTTGTAATGAGCCAAGATTGTGCCACTGTTCTTGGGCCTGGGCAATAGAGTGATACTCTGTCTCAAAAAAATAAGTAAGAGAAAAGAATAAAAATGTGCATTAGAATACATGAAAAGTTCATGCTTGCAGGAGGCAATTGGAGGCACAAACCTGCTGGACTGCTTTGATAGATCCAAAATAGCCCTTGCTGATGCCAGCTGTAAAATGCGACCATGTGCTGACAGTGATGCAGTCCATGAGTATAATATCACATGAACTTTATTACTCAAGATAACACAAATGATGATTGTCATGGTTCCTCAGATGGCTCAGTAGGTATAAATTGTAATGAAGAAGATTTTTGCCAACTAAAATCCAAATTTAAAATAATTGGAGAAATGTTGTTGAGAAAATACCAAAGTATACGGTGTGTGTTAACCTTTCTCTAGATTTTCTAGGTGTGTATATGTGTGTGTGCATGTGAATATGTTCCCTCCTTTGTGCCATCCTGATTTGAGCCCTATTTGATTTATGCCAGACTATGTGAGATGTCACTTACTACCATTTCCTAATGCCAGTTCCTTTTCCTTCTTCTGCCTGCTGCTTTGGTTTTGAATGTCCCCTCCAAATCCCACATTGAAATTCTGTGGGTTCACCCTCATGACTGGATTGATGGCATTATCTGGAAAACAGGTTAATTATTGTCCAAGTAAGCTTTGGATCAAAGGATGAATTTGGCCCCAATTTTCGGTTCCTCACGTGATCTTCACCATATGATAGCCTTCTGCCATGTTATAACATAGAAAGAAGTCCTTACCACATGCCGCCCCATGGACTTCCCAGCCTCCAGAAACAGGCAAAATAAGTCTCTTTACAAATTACCCAGTCAGTGGTATTTTGTTGTTGGAGCAGCAGGTAGACTAAAACACTCTATCATTTATTCCTTTCTAGATAACTAAATAAACTAACTTACAAAGGGGCATGTCAAATTTCCTGTCAAATTGTCAAAAAGCCCATAAATGTTTTTGAAATATAATACAGTAGCCTGCCATTGAAATAAAACTCCTTTTTACTCTTAACCATATTTTTAGAAATAAGGAAAAAAACACCATAAAGGTGAACGTGTAATTTTATTGTTCAGTAACAGAAAAGAAGGAATTTTAACATTTTTTTCAATGTAAATTTCAATCTCTGTTGTCCTGCATATGCTGGCACTCCTCTGATGGAAGGTCATTTGTAATTAGGGTAATGTTTGTCGAGTGAAGATAGGTGATGAGCTGGCCTGAAATGAGAGGCAGCTGATATATCTGCTATCACAGGCATTTGGAACCACTGATTGCCTGCTGGTAGTCAGGATAAGAAGCCTCATTGGCTAGTACCTCAAAATATCTGGTTGGAAAAGCAAATGGTTCCACCATTAGCCCCGAATAACTGTTCTATATGGGGGATATGATGTGGTATTGGGAAGTTGTGGTTGTAACAAAATTCATAATGTGGCCATTTGCTTGTGTTGTAGCTGCTATGAGAGTGCATATGAATAGTGGCCAACTGATTTAAAATAGGATTCTGATCTTTTGGAATTTTGTCTGATGGTCCAACTGAGGTTGAAGATGAAGGAGAAGGAAAAAACACTTTGGATTGTTTCAGGTGAACTAGCAATTCTCTGACTGACAATAGGCTTCCTTGTTAGAAGCATATTTAAATTTGTAGAGTTAGAAAATGAACTTTCTCCACTAGTTTCAGCAACTAAGCCAGAATTACGATGATCCATATTACCCCTGCTCTAAAGTGCTTCTTGTTGACATTTTCAGCAAGTAAAATAGATATAGGAAAAGGGTTTTTAATCTCAGCTCTTTTTTTCATTCTTATTGAAAGTTGAGGACAGCTATATTTAAAATTTGGAGTATGGTAGAACTGTAACTAAAACCAAAGAAAAAAGTAATTTAGTGCCATTTTAAACCAGACAATAACAAAGTGCATTTTAAGACAACAATAACAAAGTGCATAAAATGTCAGATTTCTGTTTTATCATGCGAAGTCAATGTCATCAAAGAATGCGTGTACGCTGTTGACTTTTTTTTTTTTTTTTTTTTTTTTTTGGGACAGAGTCTCACTCTGTCACCCAGGCTGGAGTGCAGTAGTGTAATCTCGACTTACTACAAGCCCAACCTCCTGGGTTCAAGTCATTCTCCTGCCTCAGCCTCCTGAGTAGCTGGGACTATAGGCGCCCACCACCACACCTGGCTAATTTTTTGTATTTTTAGTAGAGATGAGCTTTCACGTGTTGGCCAGGATGGTCTCGATCTCCTGACCTCGTGATCCACCCACCTCAGCCTCCCAAAGTGCTGGTATTTCAGGCGTGAGCCACCATGCCTGGCCCACTATTTTTAAGAGTATGCTTGTTGGAAAAAAAGCATTCAAATAGTAAAGCCCTCAAGTGTAAACATGTTATATATTGACAGGAACATTTCATTAAGTGTCTTTGGTACCTTTATTTGGAGTTCACTTCATTCAAAGTTGCTAGAAAAATTTCTTAAAACCTTGAATGTTTAATACTTAAGCTGCCCTAGATGATTTAAAAAAATTGAATAATTAATTATCACATTAAATATTAAAAAATTAAAAATTTTAAATTATCAGCAGGTAATAGAAGTATTTTTCATTAGTCATATTTAGTATATCCAATCATACCTAAAGCTATGCTATTCAGTTAGTAATAAATTACATGTAACATAATCCATATTTGACAAAAATAAAGGGCTCAAAAGAGATTGAACAGGGGATTGGGCAAAAATGTTGGACTACAAGAGCTCATGTGTGCTGCTATCCTGGAAAAGAGAGACAGAAGGGCTAGTGAACACTGACCCTGAAGGCTGATTATCTGAGAAACCACGTTAGGCTTCACCAAAGCAGCAGAGGAATACAGACAGCAGAGAGAAGTGAAGTTGTACACCAGCCTGCCTGGGTTTGGTGCAGATGGGACTAGGAGAATCTCTCTGATCCTCCTGCAACCCTATCACAATCCTAGACTGAAGCAGAGAGCTATCTGGATGTTTTACAGGGCCACTCTACAAGTCTTGGGCCCTGCAAGTTACCAGCATCAGTGCCACATCCCCAGGAGAGGCCACAGTTGCAGTGCCTGGGTGAAATAAGATTGCATCACCCTCTGCTTGTTAGATGGGGCTCCGTGCCTCAGTGCCAGCTTCTAGGCCAGGGGCCCTCTTAGAGTGAGTTAGATAGGTAGAAATAGCACAGCAGGACAGAGCCCCAAAGAATGTCAGATGACTGTCAGGCAATTGTCAGGTGACTGGCAACAGGAAGAAGACAATTTTCTAACAAACTCGAGATGTCTTTGGCTTGTGGACAACAACTGCCTGGTAAAAACTGAAAATGGCTAAATGTTTGTCCTTTCTCTAAGGACATGCTCAGGAAACGGCAAAACGATGGTATGTGACATGCATATGACCTTTCTCAGGGAACAGCAGACCAGTAAGAGAAAATTACCCTATGAGATCACGCACATAACTTTAACCACCAAATGATTCATGCAATCCCTCCCAAAAATTGGCAGTGTCCTCCACAGGCAGCAATTAACCAACAGCAAATACATAGAGAATAATGAGTAGAAGAGACTAGGTAAAAAAGACAAAAATGTAAATCTATAGGAGCCCTAAGGCAAACATTGGGTGGGGCACTCAATTTTTTGAATTGTTCACTAGGTTCCTTCCAAGTATACTTTTGTTTTTTCTTCAGTAAACTCTTGTTTCTGCCTTAAATCTACTTGTTCCTCTTGGCCAAATTATTTCTCCCAAGAAAACAATAATCAAAGACTGTAGAACTCACTCAGTCTTGCTGCTGGTAACAGTCCTTCTTTGGCCCAAACTTGGCCAGTCACTTCACACATCCCCACCACTAGTAATCAGGCAGGCAATGTGTGCTAGAGATTTTATCCCAGTGGTCCCCCTTTTGTGTGAACTCAGCAGGAGGGGTAGCTTCCGGTTGACTAGGGAAACACCTGGAAAGCAGAACACGTAACACCCCACTGATAGCAAGGTGGGTAACTCTTGCAATAGACTCTGGCCCAGCAATCTCACTTCTGTCTGAACTCAGCTGGAGAACACAGCTTCGTCTTATCCCAGAAAACACTCAGATGGTAGCGCATGTGACACCACCTGCCATTGCCACTGGCAATCAGGCACACAAGGCTTGCTAGAGCTTTTGGCCCAGTGACTTCATTTCTGAATCAACTCAGCTAGAGGTGAAACTTCCTGGGAAACATCTGGAAGCATGTTACCACCCTATCTGCCACCTCCACAGGTAGCCAGGTGGGCAATGCCTGCTAGAATCTATGGCCCACTCACCCTGCTTCTGTGTGAGCCCAGCCAGTGGGCTCAACCTGTTGTCCCATGAAGCATCTAGATGGCAGAGCAGGTGACTCAACCCAGCCCCACCATTGATAGCCAGGTAGGCAACATCTGCTGGAACTTCTGTCCCAGTAGACCTGCTTCTTTATAGACATCTAGAGGGCACAGCTTCCTCTTGTCCCAGAAAACACCTGAATAGTACCACCTACTTAATGACACTGGTATCCAGGCAGGCAGGCAATACTTGCTAGAGCTTCAGGTCCAGCAGACACCCTTCTGGGTAAATACACATGGAGTGCACAGCTTCCTGTTGTCATGGGAAACACCCAAAACACCAAGAGAGTGGAGTGTGTGACTATACTCACCCCTGCCACTGGCAACCAGCCAGCTTTCCTGCTTAGATATAAATTCAGCTAGAGGATGCAGCTTTCTGTTGTACCAGGAAACACCTGAATGCCAGGGCAGGCATTTCTACTCATTGGTAAGGCATTGCTGGTAGCCAGGGGAGTCACACCTGCTACAGCTTCCAGCCCAACAGTACTGCCTCTGCCTGTATTTGCCAAAGACTCTGTTGTCCTAGAAACACCGAGATGGCAGGGTGGACAATTACACCCGCTCCCACCACTTGTAGCCAGATGGTTCACACCCACCCACTCCCACCACTTGTAGCCAGATGGTTCACACCCATGAATCCTTCCAACCCAGTGGGCTTGCTTCTGTCCCATCTAAGAGGGCAGGCACAATTCTATTTCCCAAGGAAGCTTAGAAACAGCAGAATATAGCCAACCTTGCAAGGATACAGCTTGTTTGGCAACTATGGCCTCTGCATGAGGTAGCCTTGTGGACCCAAACACCCAACAAAAGAAACAGAGGCATGGAGACAGTAATTGAATTTGGTTGAATGTGTTAAATTCTAGTTTAATCCTCAAAGCCCCAGAGTGAACTAGAATTAAAGCCAGTCAACCAAACACATTTTATGCCATAATCAAACCCCAAAGGGCATCAAAGAAGAAAGAAGCAAAGAAAAAATAAATAAATAAATAAATAAATAAATAAATAAATAAATAAATAAATAAACAAACAAATATAAAATTAAAAAATTAAAAAAAGGTAGCACCTTCAAAGATTGAAGAAATGTCAGCCCACACAGATGTGATAGAAACAGTCTACTAGCTCTTGTAACTCAGTAAGTTTGAGTGTCTTTTTACCTTCAAATGACTACACTAACCCCCAAGCAATGGTTCTTAAATGATCTGAAGTGGCTGAAATGTCAGAAACAGAATTCAGAATATGGATAACAATGAAAATTTACAAGATACAGGAAATAACCAAAACCCGATTAACCACAAAATCAGGCAAAAAAAAAAAAAGATAAAAGAAAAAAAAAGAAAAAATTCCTCAGGACATTCAGAAAAACTGAAATTAAACCAAACACAATGTTCAATCACAATGCAATACAAAATAGGAATTAATGTACAGAAAATCACTTAAAATTATACAATTACATGGAAATTAAACAACCTACTAATGAATGACTTCTGAATAAACAATGAAATTAATGCAGAAATCAAGAAATTCATTGAAACTATGAGAACAAATTTACAACATACCAGAATCTGTGATAAAGCCACAGTAGTGTTAAAGGGGAACTTTACAGCATGGAATACCCACATCAAAGTTAGACAAATCTCGAATTAACACCATACATCACATTTATTAATAGGAGAACTGGAGAAACTAGGGGAAGTACAGAAACACTAATAAACAAATCCCAAGGCTAACAGATGACAAGAAGTAAGCTAAATTAGAGTTGAACTGAAAGAAATTGAGACACTAAAAGCTATACAACGGATCAATGAAATCAAGATCTACATTTTGAAGAATTAATAAGATAGATTTACTGCTACCTAAACTAATAAATGGAAAAGATTTTAGTGAACAATGAGATATGACAAAGGACACATTACCACTGACCGTATGAGAATATAAAAAAAAATCCCCAGACACCATTATGAACCCCTCTAAGTGCATAAACTAGAAAACCTTGGAGAAATATACTGAATAAATTACTGGAAACACACAACCTTTCAGGTATGAACTGGGAAGTAATTGGATCCCTAAACAGACTGATAATGAGTTCCAAAATTGAATAAGTGGTAGAAAGCTTACCAGAAAAAAAAAAAAAAAATGAAATAGATGGATTCACAGCAGAATTATATCAGATATATAAGGACAAACATACTATTTCTACTAAAAATGTTATTTAAAAATGAGAAGAATGAACTCCCTATTTCATTGAGTGAGGGAAACATCATCCCAATACCAAAACCTGGCAGATGCAAAAATAAAAATAAAACTTCAAGCCAATATTTCTGATGAACATAGATGTAAAAATATTCAACCAAATAATAGCAAATTGAATAAAGCAGCACATTAAAAAACTTATTTACCATGAACAGGTAGGCTTTTTCTCTTGGATGTAAGTTTGGCTCAACACATGGATAAAAATTAATGTGATTTACCAGATAGATAAATGTAACTAAAAACAAAGAAAAGATGATTATCTGAATAGATGTAGACTTTCAATAAAATTTTACGTTCCTTCAGGCTGAAAACCTTCAACAAATTAGGCATTGAAGAAACATACTTCAAAATGATAACAGACATCCATGACAAATTCATAACCAACAACATACAGAATGGCAGTGTTGGCAACTTCCCCTTGCAGACCAGAGCAAGACCAGGGTTTTCTCTCCCCATTCCTATTCAACATACTACTGGAAGCCTTAGCCAGAGCATTCAGATAAGAGAAAAAAAGAAAAGACATCCAAATAGGAAAACAGAAAGTTAAAAAAATTCCTGTTTTTAGATGATATGATTCTATATCTAGAAAACCCCATAGTTTTTGCACAAAATCTCTCTTAAGTGATTTTTAAAAGTTTAGCAAATTTTTAGTATTCAAAATCAGTGTGTGAAACTCAGTGTCATTCAGATCAGGAAGATGGCCAAATAGGTACAGCTACAGTCTGCAACTTCCAGCAATATCAACACAGAAGAAGGGTGATTTTTGCATTTCCAACTGAGGTACATGGTTCATCTCACTGGGCTGATTGGACAGTGCTGCAGCTCATGGAAGGTGAGCTGAAGCCAGGCAGGGCATCCTGTCACACAGGAGGTGCAAGGGGTTGGGGGATTTCCCTTTCCTGGCCAAGGGAAGCCATGACAGACTGTATCTGGAGAACTGATACACTCTTGACCAAATGCTGTGCTTTTCCCCACACTTTTAGCAACCAGCAGACCAAGAGTTGTCCTCTCCCCCCATGCCCACAGAGCCCTGCTCACTCCTAGCACAGCAGTCTCAGATCGACCTGTGATGCTGCAGCTTGATGGGGCATACCATTGCTGAGGCTTGAGTAGCTCACAATGTAAACAATGTGGCTGGGAAGCACGAGCTGGGTGGAGCCCAACACAGCTCAGCAAGGCCGACTGCCTCTATAGATTCCACCTCTGGGAGCAGATGATAGTAGAACAAAAGGCAGAAGACAGCTTCTACAGACTTAAACATCCCTGTCCAACAGCTCTGAAGAGAGCAGTGGTTCTCTCTGCATGGTGTTCAAGCTCCGAGAACGGACTGACTACCTCCTCAAGTGGTTGCCTGACCCCTGTCTAGCCTTACTGGGAAACACCTCCCAGTAGGGGTCAACAGACACCTCAAACGGATTGGTACCCCTCTGGGACAAACCTTCCAGAAAAAGGATCAGGCAGCAGTATTTGTTGTTCTGCAGCCTCCCCTGATGACACCCAGGCAAACCGGTCTGGAGTGGACCTCTAACAAACTCCAACAGACATGCAGCTGAGGGATCTGACTGTTAGAATGAAAACTAACAAACAGAAAGGGAAAACATCAGTATCAACAAAAAGGACATCTAGTGCATTCCAAGATGGACAAGTTGGAAGAGTTCTGGTCTGCAGCTCCCAGTATGATTGATGCTGAAGACAGTTGATTTCTGCATTTCCAACTGAGGGACCTCGTTCCTCTCATTTGGGCTGGTTGGACAGTGGTTGCAGCCCATGGAGGGTGAGCCGAAGCAGGGCAGGATGTCACCTCACCTGGGAAGCACAAAGTGTTGGTAGATTTTCCTTTCCCAGCCAAAGGAAGTTGTGACAGATATTACCTGAAAAAAAAAATGGGACACTTTCACCCAAATACTGTACTTTCCCATAGTCTTAGGGACTTGCAGACCAGGAGATTCTCTCCCATGCCTCGCTCATTGGGTCCCATGCCCATGGAGTTTTGCTCACTGCTAGTGCAGCAGTCTGAGATTGACCTGTGATGCTGCAGCCTGATGGGGAGGGAGGGTCATCCTCCATTGCTGAGGTTTGAGTAGATAAACTAAGTGGCTAGGAAGCTCGAACTGGGCAGAGCCCACTGCAGCTCAGCAAAGACTACTGCCTCTGTAGAGTCCACCTCTGTGGGCAGGGCATGCTTGAACAAAAGGCAGCAGAAACTTCTGCAGACTTAAACATCTCTATGAGACAGCTCTGAAGAGAGCAGTGGTTCTCCCAGCATGGTGTTTGAGCTCTGAGAAGGAATAGACTACCTCATGAAGTGGGTTCCTAACCCCTGTGTAGCCTAACTGGGGGATACCTCCCATGAGGGGCCCACTGACACCTCATACAGGTGGGGGCCCCTCTGGGACAAAGCTTCCAGAGGAAGGAACAGGCAGCAATATTTACTATTGTGCAGTATTTGCGATTTTGCATCCTCTGCTGGTGATACTCAGGCAAACAGGGTCTGGAGTGGACCTCCAGCAAACATCAAGAGACCTGCAGCTGAGGGGCCTGTTAGAATGAAAACTAACAAGCACAAAGGAATAGCATCAATATCAACAAAAAGGACATACACACGAAAACACCTTCTGTAGGTCACCAACATCAAAGCCCAAAGTAGATAAAACCACAAAAATGGGGAGAAACCAGAGCAGAAAACCTGAAAATCCTAAAAAAAACAGAGTGCCTGTTCTCGAAAGTATTGCAGCTCCTTGCCAGCAATGGAACAAAGCTGGATGGAAAATGATTGATGAGTTGACAGAGGTAGGCCTCAAATGGTTGGCAATAACAAACATCTCCAAGGTAAAGGAGCATGTTCTAACCCATCACAAGGAAGCTTAAAACCTTGAAAAAACGTTAGATGAAAGGCTAACTAGAATAAACAGTGTAGAAAGACCTGAAATGATGTGATGGAGCTGAAAACCATGACACAAGAACTATGATATGCATGCACAAGTTTCAATAGCTGATTCGATCAAGTGGAAGAAAGGATGTAAGTGATTAAAGATCAAATTAATGAAATAAAGTGAGAAGACAAGATTAGAGAAAAAAATAGTTAAAAGAAACGAACAAAGCCTCCAAGAAAGAGGTGACTCTATGTAAAGACCAAATATACATTTGATTGGTGTCCCTGAAAGTGAAGAGGAGAATAGAACCAAGTTGGAAAACAATATCTTCAGGATATTATCCAGAAGAATTTCCCCAACCTAGGAAGGCAGACCAACATTCATCCTCAGGAAATAGAGAGAAAATCACAAAGATACTCCTCAAGAAGAGAAACCTCAAGACACATAATTGTCAGATTCGCCAAGGTTGAAATAAAGGAAAAAGTGTTAAGGGCAGCTGGAGAGAAAGGTCAGGTTACACACAAAGGGAAGTCCATCAGACTAATAGCAGATCTCTTATCAGAAACCCTGCAAGCCAGAAGAGAGCGGGGACCAATATTCAACATTCTTAAAGAAAAGAATTTTCAACCCCAAATTTCATATCCAGCAAAACTAAACTTCATAAGTGAAGGTGAAATAAAATTCTTTGCAGACAAGCAAATGCTGAGAGATGTTGTCACCACCAAGCCTGCTTTACAAGAGCTCCTGAAGGAAGCACGAAATGTGGAAGGGAAGAACCAGTACGAGCCACTGCAAAAATGTGCCAAATTGTAAAGACCGTCAATATTATGAAGAAACTGCATTAACTAATGGGCAAAATAACTAGCTAACATCACAATGACAGAATCAAATTCACATATAACAATATTAACCTTAAATGTAAATGGGGTAAAGGCCCCAATTAAAAGACACAGACTGGCAAAGCGGATAAAAGATCCATCAGTGTGCTGTATTCAGGAGACCTATACCATGTGCAGAGACACAGGCTCAAAATAAAGGGATGGAGGAAGATCTGCAAGCAAATGGAAAGCAAGAAAAAAAGCGGGTTTGCAATCCTAATCTCTGATAAAACAGACGTTAAACCAACAAAGATCAAAAGAGACAAAGCCATTACATAATGGTGAAGGGATCAATTCAATAAGAAGATAAAACTAAATATATAAGAAGGTAAAACTATCCTAAATATATATGCATCCAATATAGGAGCACACAGATTCATAAAGCAAGTCTTTAGAGACCTACAGAGAGACTTAAACTCCCACATAATAATAATGGGAGACTTTAACACCCCAGTGTAAATATTAGACAGATAAATGAGAGACAAGATTAACAAGGATATCCAAGACTTGAACTCATCTCTAGACTGAGTGGACCTAATAGACATCTACAGAACTCTCCATCCCAAATCAAGAGAATATACATTTTTCTCAGGACCACATTGCACTTATTCTAAAATTGACCACATGGTAAGAAGTAAAGCACTCCTCAGCAAGTGTGAAAGAACAAAAATCACAATAAACTGTCTCTCAGACCCCAGGGCAATCAAATTAGAACTCAGGTTTAAGAAACTTACTCAAAACAGCTGAACAACCTGCTCCTGAATGACTACAGGGTAAATGATGAAATGAAAGCAGAAATAAGATTTCTTTGAAACCAATGAGAACAAACACACAATGTATCAGAATCTCTGGGATACAGTTAAAGCGGTGTGTAGAGGGAAATTTATAGCACTAAATACCCACAAGAGAAACCAGGAAAAATCTAAAATTGAAACCCTAACATCACAATTAAAAGAATTAGAGAAGCAAGAGCAGACAAATTTAAAAGTTGGCAAAAGGCAAGAAATAACTATGATCAGAGCAGAATTGAAGGAGAGAGAGACAGGAAAAACCCTTCAAAAAATCAGTGAATCCAGGAGCTGGTTTATTAAAGGAGCAATTCAATAGACAGTCTGCTAGCAAGACTAATACAAAAAAGAGAGAAGAATCAGATAGATGCAATAAAAAAATGATAAAGGGGATATTACCACCGATCACACAGAAATACAAACTACCATGAGAGAATATGCAAATATTCTCTCTGCAAATAAACTAGAAAATCTAGAAGAAATGTATACCTCTATGCAAATAAACTAGAAAATCTAGAATAAATGTATACATTCCTGGACACATACACTCTCTCAAGACTAAACCAGGAAGAAGTTGAATCTCTGAATAAACCAATAACAGGTTCTGAAATTGAGGCAGTAATTAATAGCCTACCAAAAAAAAAAAAAAAAAAAATCCAGGACCAGAAGATTTTGCAGCCAAATTCTACATACACACACAAAAGAAAGAAAGAGAGAATTTCAGGCCAATATCCCTGATGAACACCCATGCAAAACTTCTCAATAAAATACTGGCAAGCCGAATCCAACAGTACATCAAAAAGCTTATCCACCACGATGAAATTGGCTTCATCCTTGGGATACATGGTTGGTTCAACATACATATATCCATTACATAAACAGAACCAATGACAAAAACCACATAATTATCTCAATAGATTCAGAACAGGCCTTTGACAAAATTCAACAGCCTTTCATGCTGAAAAGCTCTCAGTAAACTAGGTATTGATGGAATGCATCTCAAAATAATAAGAGTTATGTATGGCAAACCCACAGCCAATATCATACTCAATGGCCAAAAAATGGAAACATTCCCTTTGAAAACTGGCATAAGACAAGGAAGCACTCTCTCACCACTCCTACTCAACATAGTGTTGGAAGTTCTGGCCAGGGCAATCAGGCAAGAGAAGGAAATAAACTGTATTTAATTAGGAAAAGAAGAAGTCAAATTGTCCCTGTTTGCAGATGACATGATTGTATATTTAGAAAATCCCATCGTCTCAGTTCAAAATCTCCTTAAACTGATAAGCAACTTCAGCAAAATTTCAGAATACAAAATCAATGCTTCCAAATAACAAGCATACCTATACACCAATAACAGACAGAGAGCCAAATCATGAGTGAACTCCAATTCACAGTTGCTCCAAAGAATAAAATACCTAGGAATCCAACTTACAAGGAATGTGAAGGACCTCTTCAGGGAGACTTACAAACCACTGCTTAATGAGATAAAAGAGGGCACAAACAAATTGAAGAACATTCCATGCTTGTGGATAGAAAGAATCAATGTAGTAAAAATGGCCATACTGTCCAAGGTAATTTATAGATCCAGTGTCATCCCCATCAATGACTTTCTTCACAGAATTGGAAAAAACTACGTTAAAGTTCATATGGAATCAAAAAAGCCAGCCTCGATAGCCAAGATAATCTCAAGCAAAAAAAAAACAAAGGTGGAGGCATCACACTACCTGACTTTTAACTATTCTACAAGGCTACAGTAACCAAAACAGCATGGTACTGGTACCAAAACAGATATATATCTAGAACAATGGAACAGAACAGAGGCCTCAGGTATAACACCACACATCTACAACCATCTGATCTTTGACAAACCTGCCAAAAACAAGAAATGAGGAAAGGATTCCTTGTTTAGTAAATATTGCTGGAAAACTGACTAGCCATACGTAGAAAACTGAAATTGGATCTCTTCCATACACCTTATACAAAGAGTAATTGAAGATGGATTAAAGACTTAAATGGTAGACCTAAACCCATAAAAACACTAGAAGAAAACTTCGGCAGTACCATTCAGGACATACGAATGGGCAAAGGCTTCACAACTAAAACATCAAAAGCAATGGCAACAAAAGCCAAAATAGACAAATGGGGTCAAATTAAACTAACATGCTTCTGCACAGCAAAGGAAGCTACCATCAGAGTGAACACGCAACATACAGAATGGGAGAACATTTTTTGCAATCTACCCCTCTGAAAAAGGGCCAATATCCAGAATCTACAAAGAACCAAACCAATTTACAAGAGAATAACCCCATCAAAAAGTGGACAAAGGATATGAACAGACATTTCTCCGAAGAATACATTTATGCAGCCACCAGACCAATGAAAAAAATACTCATCATCACTGGTCATAAGAGAAATAAAAGTTAAAACCTCAATGAGATATCATCTCACATCAGATAGAATGGTGATTATTAAAAAGTCAGGAAATGGCTAGGCGTGGTGTCTTAAGCCTGTAATTCCAGCATTTTGGGAGGCTGAGGCAGGCAGATCTAGAGGTCAGGAGATGGAGACCATCCTGGCTAACACAGTGAAACTCATCTTTACTAATAATACAAAAAATTAGCCAAGCGTGGTGGTGGGTGCCTGTAATTCCATCTACTCGGGAGGCTGAGGCAGAATAATGGCATGAACCTGGAAGGTGGAGCTTGCAGTAAGCCTATATCACACCACTGCAATCCAACCTGGGCAACAGAGCAAGACTCTGTGGGGAAAAGAAAGATCAGACTATTACTGTGTCTATATAAAAAGAAGTAGACATAAGAGACTCCGTTTTGTTCTGTATTTGAGGACAGAACAAATACATTGAGGATCTTCCTTTTTCCCACAAGACTCTGTCTCAAAAAAATAAATAAATAAAAGAATAAAAGAAGTCAAGAAACAAATTCTGGTGAGGATGTGGAGAAATAGGAATGCTTTTCCACTGTTGGTAAGAGTGTAAATTAGCTCAACCATTGTGGAAGTCAATGTGGCAATTTCTCAAAGGTCTAGAACTAGAAATACCATTTGACCCAGCAATCCCATTACTGGGTATATACTCCAAGGATTATAAATTATGCTGCTATAAAGACACATACAAATGTATGTCTATCACAGCACTGTTCACAATAGCAAAGACTTGGAACCAACCCAAATGTCCCTCGATGATAGACTGGATTAAGAAAATGTAGCCTATATACACCATGGAATACTATGCAGCCATAAAAAAGGAGGAGCTCGTGTGATTTGCAGGGACATGGATGAAACTGGAAACCATCATTCTCAGCAAACTATCACAAGGACAGAAAACCAAACACCGCATGTTCTCACTCATAGGTGGGAATTGAACAATAAGAACACTTGGACGCTGGGTGGGGAATATCACACATTGGGGCCTATTGAGGAGGGGGTGCTGGAGGAGAGAGAGCATTATGAGAAATACCTAATGTAAATGATGAGTTGATGAGTGCAGCAAACCAACATGGCACATATATGCCTATGTAACAAACCTACACATTGTGTACATGTACCTCTGAACTTGAAGTATAATAATAATGAAAAAAGAAAATCAGTGTCAATCCTATATGCCAATAAAATCTAACCTTCCAATCCACAATACCCTCCCCCAATACACGTAAGAATACCTAGAAATAGAGCTAACCAAGAAGGTCAAATAATTACAAAACACTGCTTGAAAAATCAAAGATGACACAAATGGAAAAACATTACATGCTCATCAATAGAAAGAATTAATAGTGTCAAAATGAAAATACTGCTCAAAGTAATTTATAGATTCAATGCTGTTTTCATCAAACTACCAATGACATTATTCACAGAATTCGTGGAGAAAAAACTAATTTTAACAGTTATATGGAATCAAAAAGGAGCTTGAATAGCCAAGGCAATTCCAAGCAAAACACAAAAACAAAATTAATACTCAAAGTTGAAGCATCACATTATGAAATCTGAAACTGTACTACACAGCTACAGTAACCAAAACAGCATGGTACTAGTACAAAAAAAGACATAGACTAGTGGAAAAGACTAGAAAGCCAACAGGTAATAACAACAAACCTACAGCAATCTTACCTTTGACACAACTGGCTGGCAAAAAATAAGCAATGGGGACAAGCTCTCTATTTCATAAACAGTAATGAGATAACTGACTAGCCAAATGCAGAAAATTGAAACTGTACTCCTTTCTTAAAGCATAAAACATTCTATTCAAGATGATTTAAAGACTTAAAAGCAAAACGCAAAACTTCAAAAAACTAAAAACCCTGGAAGATAGTCTCAGAGATAGTCGATCTAAACATAGGACCTGGCTAGTATTTCCTAATGAAGACTCCAAAAGCAGTGGCAAGAAAGAAGTAAATTGACAAGTGACACCTAATTAAACAGCTTCTGCACAGCAAAATAAACTATCAACAAGTAGACAGAAAACCTACAGAATGGTAGAAAATATTTGCAATTCAATATTCTATAAGGAACTTAAATTTACAAGAAATAACAACCCCATTGAAAAGTGAGGAAAGGACATATAGACACATTTTTAAAAAGACATACGTGCACCCAACAAGCATATAAAATTGCTTACTACTACTAAGAATTAGAGTAATGCAAGTCAAAATGACAGTGAGATACCATCTCATACGAGTCAAATCTGACTTTTTTTTCTCTCTAGAGATGGAGTTTTGTCTTTGTTGCCCAGGCTGGAGTGCAACGGCAAGATCTCAGTTCACCACAACTTCTGCCTCCTGGGTTCAAGAGATTCTCCTGCCTTAGCTTCCCCAGTAGTGGGATTTCCGGCATAAGCCACCATTCCTGGCTAATTTTGTGTATTTATACAGATGTGGTTTCTCCATGTTGGCGAGGCTGGTCTCAAACTCCCGACCTCAGTTGATCCACCCATCTGGCCTCCCAAAATGCTAGGATTACAGGCATGGGCCACCATACTCAGCCCTGATCTGACTTTTTTGATTAAAAAGTGAAAAAAATAATAATAATAACAACAGATGCTCCTGAGGTTTTGGAGAAAAGCATATGCTTATACACTGCTGGGGGGAATGTGAATTAGTTCAGCTATTGTGGAAAGCAGTTTAACAAGTTCTCAAATAATTTAAAACAGAAATGCTGTTTCACCCATCAATCCCATTAGGTAGATACCTAGAGAAATATAAATCATTCTGACTTAAAGACACATACAAACACATACACACACACATTTATTTCGGCACAGTTTACAATAACAAAGACATGGAATTAACCTAAATGACCATCAATGACAAAAGGGATATTTTATTTATTTATTTATTTATTTAGAGACAGAGTCTCACTCTGTCGCCGAGGCTGGAGTGCAGTGACGCGATATCGGCTCACTGTAAGCGCCACCTCCCAGGTTCACGCCATTCTCCTGCCTCAGCCTCCAGAGTAGCTGGAACTTCAGGCGCCCACCACCGCGCCCAGCTAATTTTTTGTATTTTTAGGAGAGACGGGGTTTCACCGTGTTAACCAGGATGGTCTCAATCTCCTGACCTTGTGATCCATCTGCCTTGCCTCCAAAAGTGCTGGGATTATACGCGTGAAGGGATTATAGGGCAGAAGGGATTTTTAAAATGTGATACACATGCACCATGGAATACTATGCAGCCATAAAAGAACATTAATATCTTGTGTAGCAATATGGATGGAGCTAATGGCCATTAATCAAAGGAAATTAATTCAGGAACAGAAAACCAAACGTTGCATGTTCTTATTTATAAGTGGAAGCTAAGCACTGAGTATATATGGACATAAAGAAAGAAACAACAGCCGCCTGGACTTGCTTGATGGTTGAGGTTGGGAAGAGGATGAAGATGAAACACTATCTATTGACCACTATGCATTTTACCTGAGTGACAAAGTAATATGCGACCAAATCCCTGTGACATGCAATATACCTATAGAACAAACCTGCACATGTGTTCTTGAACGTAAAATAAAAGTTAAAAAAGGAAACTAATTACAGGAAAATACAGACAGAGCTCTTTGGGATTCAGCAAGATAAAAGTTGATTTCAGGCATATTTTTGAAAAAGCAGATGCATCAATTCCATTTTGCCATAAAAAAATCAGTTTTCTTTTCACTCAGTGTTTGTAACTCAAATGTCAAGTTCATCTTTTTTTAGTAGAGCATTGTTTTAGTAAATCTTTTTTGATAATAACTGAAACAGGCAAAAAAATTTTATTACTCAATAAAAAACAACTTTAAATTTTTTTTTTTAAGTTTGAACAAATATATAGGACTTTCTTCTCTACCTAAAATGTTATTTTTTTTCTTTTAATGGATGTATCTTCTTCATTGGAATTTTGTTGTACAAATGTTTAACATGATTTCAGAATATCTTTTTTACCACATATTTCTGACTGCCTTACAAAGTGATAAAGTGTTTGTGATGAAAATAGATTATGTGCAATATTCACAAAAGTACCTTTTAAGATAGTTGTGTGAGCTCCTAGGGAAATTAGATTTTTACCGTCCTATAATATACATTTGTCTTCAGCAGACACTTTTATGATTGTGACATACAAACACCTTGTTTTACTTTAGTCATATTCCTTGTAAGGGAATAGCTAAATATATTGTAAAGACAAAGGTGGCAAGCTTGTCTAATATTAAGCTTGAAAACAATATAGTTAAGATATTTGCTGCTTATATACGAATAAACATTTGTAGAATTGTGGTGTTTCTCAAATTCTTAGCAAAATGATTACAACCAGATTTAATATTATCTTAAAATGCATTTAATACATGTTATTTACCTGTAGAAGTATACATGCTTTTAAATATGCGATGGTATATCCATCAGTTGTCAGTGTTAACATTCATGTTCTCTCATGGAAAAGGCAGGTGATATAAGAGAAAAGTGGTCACATGAAAATACTTCTAGTACCTCCAGAAATTGAATGAGAACTAGTATTTTATTAGTAAGTAAGCAGGAAGTTTCTTAAAGTCTTTCAAAGTTTAGTTTTGTGTATCATAAACTGGTCTTGTTATCATAAATTTGAACAAACCTAAAGGAAACCATTTGGAAAAATATTTTGAAATAAGATTTTAAAAGTGTTGTAAGTATAAAAAGCACATGACAACATTATCTACAAAGATAAAAGTGTTTTTAATGTCCCAAATAAAAAAATGAATTTTGATTAATGGCATGTTAATGATTCTAAGGTCTAAATAAACTAGTAAACACTACAACAGAAAGAGAAAAAAAGTAAAATGCAAATGAAAAACTATAAGAATAAAACCACATTTATTATTCCATACTCTATTTCCATTTATGTACATTATTTAACTCCCACTTGTATGTGAAAATATGTATATTTGACTATTTCTAGGTTGTTTTACTTAAGATAATGCCTCTAGTTCATGTTATGCAAAAGGCATTCATGTTATTACAAAAGGCATAATTCCATTCTTTTTATGACTGAATAGTATTACAGTGTATAGATTATGTGCAATATTTACAAAAGTCCAAAGAGATTGTCTATTAATGGATATAATGTACATTATTTAGGTGACAATTGTACTAAAAGTGCAGACTTAACCACGATATAATATATACATGTAATAAAATTGAATGTATACTCCTTTAATTTACACAAAAAAGAAATAAAACTGTGTACCTCATGAATATGCATAATTATTATTTTTCAATTTAAAAATGTTAACTAGGCCTGGCACGGTGGCTCACGCCTGTAATTCCAGCACTTTGGTAGGCCAGCGTGGGCAAATCACGAGGTCAGGAGTTCAAGACTAGCCTGGCCAACATAGTGAAACCTTTCTCTACTAAAAGTATAAAAATTAGCCAGGCATGGCAGTGGGTGCCTGTAGTCCCAGCTACCTAGGAGGCTGAGGCAGGAGAATTGCTTGAACTTGGGAGGCAGAGGTTATAGTGAGCCAAGATTGCTGCATTACACTTCAGGCTGGGAAACACAGTGAGACGGTATCCGCCCCCCCCCCCCAAAAAAAAAAAGTTAAATGTGTATATGTACTTTTTATTTTTCAAATTATAACCCTACATTTTAATAACTCTTCCTTGCACAGAAAACATAATGATCAAGCCATCTTCCCAAAGCTAAAATAGATTGAGCTGGGTGATCTTCATTCTATTGTAAATATTGGGAAATAACAGAAAAATAAATGAGGATCAAAAGTTAGAGTGGGACCAGTAAGTGTTAAACTAAGTCTCAATTATAAACTGAAGCATGAAAACTTTAATGCTCAATGAGAGCACAGTAAAGAAAGAAAGTGTATGATGTTAATACTGTTAGCCCTACAATTAATAAGAAAGCAGGACATATGAAAGGGTACAAATTTAAAAATATTACAGACAGAGTATATGATTAAGAAATTAACAACCTTAATAACATGGTTTGGATTATTAATTAAAATTTGAGTATTCAAATATGCACTTAGTATATCTAGATGAAGAAACTATTGGCAATGAAAGGAGCAAGTTAACCAAGATATTGTAAGAAACAACTGACAGTATTGATGAGAATCTAGGTGAGAAAATACAGATTATTTATATCTATATATATACATATATGTATGATAGCAAAAATTAAAGTTTTATTGATGTAGTTGAAAATCATGTAAATGTATATTTTGTACAAATAGAAGATTCACTTTTTAAAACTTTAAGTTCCAGTGTAAATGGGCTGGTTTGGTATATAGGTAAACTTCTGTCACGGGGTTTTTTTTGTACAGATCATTTTGTCATCAGGGCAGTAATTCTAGTACCAGTTAGTTATTTTTCTTGATCCCTTCTCTCTCTTTCCATTCTCTGGTAGGCTCCAGTGTCTATTGTTTATCTCTTTGTATCCATGTTTTCTCACTATTTAGCTTCAACTTCTCAGTGCGGAAGATGTGGTATTTGGTTTTCTTTTTTTACATTAGTTTGCTAAGGATGATGACCTTCGGCTCCATCCATGTTTCTGCAAAGCACATGGTCTCATTCTTTTTTTTTTATATAGCTGTATAGTATTCCATACTACACAGTATGTGTGTCATATTTTCTTCATCTGGTCTATGACTGATGGGCATTTAATTTGATTCCTATGTTTTTACCATTGTGAGGGGTCCTGCAATAAACATTCACATACATATTGCTTTATAATAAAACAATTTATATTTCTTTAGTTACATGCCTAGTGAAAATACTGGATCAAATGGTAGCTCTATTATAAGCTCCTTGAGGAATTTCAACACTGGTTTCTATAATGATTGAACTAATGTATAGTCTCACCAACAGTGTGTAAGCGTTCTCTTTTCTAGCAATTTGTTGTTTTTTTACTTTTTAATAATAGTCATTCTGACTGAGACCATACCATACTGTGGTTTGGACTTACATTTCTCTAATGATCAGTAATAAATTGTTTTGAAATATGATTTTTGGCCACTTGTGTATCTTCCTTAGAAAAGTTCCTTTTCTTGTCCTTTGCCCACTTTTTTAATGTACTCGTTTGTTTCTTTCTTGTACATTTGTTAATGTTCCTAGTGGATGATGTATATTAAACATTTGTCTGATGCATAGTTTGCAGAAATTATCTCCCATTGTGGAGTTTGTCTGTTTGCACTGTTGATAGTTTCTTAAATGGTGCAAAAGCTCTTTTGTTTAATTATACTTCATTTATCAATTTTTGATTTTGTTGCAATTCCAACACCATTTGTTGAATAGGGAGTCCCTATATATAACATATAATATCAGCTATTTAGGAGGCTGAGGCAGGAGAATTGCTTGAACCCAAAAAGCAAATGTTGCAGTGAGTTGAGATCACACCACTGCACTCCAGCTTGGGTGAGAGTGAGACCCAGCCACAAAAATAAATAAATAAATAAGTAAAAATTAAAAATGAAAACACAGAAATTAACAGGCATTGGAGAGAGCATGAAGATATGGGAACCCCACATGCTGCTGGTGGAAATGTGCATCAATAGACACGTTAAGCAAAACAATACAGTTTCCTTAGAAAATTAAAAATGAAACTATCCCATTTCCAGAACTAAAAAGGGTATGTTGAAGAGATATCTTTACTCTCATGTTCATTGCAACATTATTCACAACATGAAAACAAACTATTTGTTAATCATAAGATAAACAGAAAATCTGGTACATATATACAATGAAATATGATTCAACCTTTAAAAATAGTGAAATACTGTATTTTGAGATGATAGGGATCGACCCAAAGGACACTATACTTAGTAAAATAAGCCAGACACAAAAGACAAATACCACATGATCTCACTTATATGTGGAAACATAAAAGTCAAACTTATAGAAATAAAGAGTAGAATGGTGATTATTACTGGATAGAAGAATGGAGAAATTAAAAATGTTGGTTACACATGCATAATTATAGACAGGAGAATTGTGACTTAGTAATGTACTGTACAAATGATAACTAAAATAATAATGAATTGCATATTTCAAAATGACTAAAAGCATAAATCTTAAATGTTTTCATCAATATATATTTAAACTAATGAATCTGTTAATTAGCTTGATTTAACTATTAACTCTACAGTGTTAGCATATATCAATACATCAAACTATGTATTATAAATGTAAAATATACACAAAAATTTTTATTTATAATTACATAAATTGTAATTAATAGTTTTTAAAAATAAAAATAAATTATCACAATAGAGAAAATAATAATATAATGTAATAACATGCAAAATTAAAGACATAATGTCAACAGTAGTTTTAATATTTCGGAAAATTGATTCAAATATTTTGATTAAATAATAATAACAAACATTTTAATTTTAAAACTTTATGTAACACAACACAGTCACATTTTAGGATAAGGCTTACAGTAAGGAAATAACCTTACTGTGGCATAAAAAGTTTATTCTGTTTGCCTAAAAAGAAACATACTTCTTTAATACAGTAAAAGCATTTGTATGTCCATGTCTGAAAGAAAAGTGCTATGACAAGATTTTCTTTTAATTGTATAAGGTAAACTAACTTCCCTTTCATGACATAGATTATTTTTCTTTTTTTCTTATTTTGTATCTTTATTTTTATTGTAAATTTTTTATTGATGCATAATAATTGTATCTACAGGGTACATGCAACATTTTCATACATGAATAAAATATGTACTGATCATGGTGAGGTAGTTAGAGTATCCATGACATCAAATATTTGTGATTTAATTGTGTTGAAAACATTTTAAATCCTTTTATCTAGCTACTATAAAATATATATAATATATACAATATATTGTTATTAACTATAGTCACCCTATACTGTTACCAAACATTAGAGTTTATTCCTTTTATCTAACTTTATGTTAGTACCCATTAACCCGCTTCTGTTTACTACTCCCACCTTCACACTGTACTCCCTGCCTCTGGCAATGACCACTATTCTCTCTACTTTTATGAGATCTATTGTTTTAGCACCAACATATGAGGGAGAACATTTAGTATTTGTCTCTACGTGCCTAGCTTAATTTCACTTCACATAATGACCTCCAATTCCACTTTTGTTGATGGACACTTAAATTGATTTCATATCTACACTGTTGTGAATAATTCCACAAAAACATGCAAGCACAGGTATTTATCTGATATATTAACTTCTTTGGGGTACATATCTAGCAATAAAATAGTTGAATAGTAATTCTACTTTCATTTTTTGAGGAATCTTTATATTGTTTTCCACAGTGACTATTAAATTTCCACCAACAGTATTTAAGAGTTACCTTTTCTCTCATCCTTACCAAGATTTTTTGTTTCTTTTCTTTGTAATAAAACCATTCTGATTGGGGTAAGGTGATCGTTAATTGTGGTTTTTTATTTTACATTTCCATGATGATTAGTAATGTTGACTATTTTTCATGTACTTGTTGGCTACTTGTACGTTTTCTCTTTATGAATATCTATTTACGTATATTCACTTGCTTTTAATGGGATTTTTTTATTTTAACATATATATGTTCTCTGTATGTTTTGGATGTTTAGTACCGTCTGACATGAATAGGAAGCAAACATTTCCTCTCATTTAATAGAAAGTCTTTTCACTCGGTTGATTAGTTATTTTGCTGTGCAGAGCTTTCTAATTTAAGTCCCATTTGTCGATTTTTGTTTTTCTTTCCCGTGCTTTTGAGGTCTTAGTCAAAAATCCCTTCTGTAAGCTAGCATCCTAAAGTATATTTCTTGGTTTTATTTTAGTGCTTTAGTGTTTCAGGTCTCACATTCCTAAATATTTCATATATCTTAAGTCAATTTTTGTATACTGTGAGAGATAAGAGGCATATGTTTTTCTTCATGTGGCTATCCAATTTTCCAGCAATGTTTATTATGAGGATTTTTCTCCTGAGTGTAAATTCTTATCAGTTATGTCAAAGATCATTTAGCTACAAATATATTTTTCTGTTACTTATAACTGAATTCCCTGTTACAGTGGTCAATGTGTCTACTTTCTTTCTTTTTTTTTTTTTTTTTGAGACGGAGTCTCGCTCTGTCGCCCAGGCCGGAGTGTAGTGGCGCGATCTCGGCTCACTGCAAGTTCCGCCTCCCGGGTTCACGCCATTCTCCTGCCTCAGCCTCCCGAGTAGCTGGGACTACAGGCGCCGCCACCACGCCCGGCTAATGTTTTGTATTTTTAGTAGAGACGGGGTTTCATTGTGGTCTCGATCTCCTGACCTCGTGATCCGCCCGTCTCGGCCTCCCAAAGTGCTGGGATTACAGGCTTGAGCCACCGCGCCCGGCCTCTGTTGGGGTTTTATAAGAATTTCAGGATTAAAAAAATTCATGAAGAATGACATTGGGATTTCTCTAAGGCTGCGCTAAATATTTAGCTTCTTTTGGGCAATGTGATCATTTTAACGATATTTTATCTTTTAGTCCATAAGCATGGGATGTTTTCCCAGTTGTTTGTGTCATGTAAAATTTGTTTCAACAGTTTGTTTTGTAATTTCCCTTGTAGTAATCGTTCACATCCTCCATTAAATTTAGTCCTAGATAATTTAATATTTTGCAGCTGTTATAAATGAAGTTGACTTTATTTCTTTCTTAGCTAGATAACTATTGCTGTATGAAAATGCCACTAATTTTTTCAAGCTGTTGTAACCTACAATTTTACTGAAATTACGTATCAAATATAATTTTTTTTGGTGGAGTCTTTAGGTGTTTCTGCATTTCAGATCATATTATCAGAAAAGAGGTACAGTTTGACTTCTAATTTCTAATTTGGATACTTTTTATTTCCTTCTTTTAGCCTGATGGCTCTGGCTAATACTCCCAGTGTTATGATGAATAGGAGTGATGAACATGGGCATCTTTGTATTGTTCTATTTTGAAGAGAAAGGACTTTTAATTTTTTTTCTCCATTCAGTGTGATGATAGTTGTGGGTTTGTCATATATACCATTTATTATTTGAGGTATGTTCCTTCTATGACAACATTGTTGAGTGTTTTTTATGTTGAAGGGATGCTAAATTTTACCAAATGCTTTTCTGGTATATATTGAGGTGATTATATGGTTTTGGTCCTTTATTCTGTTGATGTGATACATTATGCTTACAGATTTGCATATGTTTAACCAGGCCTGCATCTCGGGTGTAAATTCCCCTTGCTCTTCCTGCAGTATATATTTGATGTGCTGCTGGATTCTGTTTGGTGGTATTTTGTTGAGAATTTTTGTGTCTGTTTTTAGCAGTGATACTAGGCTGAAGTTGTTGTTGCTATTATTGTTGTTTTGGTTTTGTTTGGTTTGGACATCAGGGTGATCCTGGCCTTCTAGAATGAGTTGAGAAGAATTTTCTATTCTTTTATCCTTTCGTTGAATAGTTTCAGAAGAATTGATATTAGTTCTTCTGTATACATGTGGCAGAATTTGGCTAAGAATCTCTCCAATTTTTGGCTTTTATTTGTTGGAAGACTTTTTGTTACTAATTCAATCTTGCTACTCATTATTGGTCTGTTCAGGTTTTCCATTTGTTATTGATTCATTCTCATATAATTGCATGATTTCAGAAATTTGTTTATGTCCTGTAATTTTTCCAGTTCATTTGTATATGTTTGTTCATAATAGTCTCTCATGATCCTTTGTTTTTATTATATCACGTGTAATGTCTTTTTTTATTTCTGATTTTCTTTGTTTGGCTTTTCTCTTTCCTCTTGGTTTGACTAAGCTTTTTTGACAAAAGCTAGCAGTTTACAATTTTTTTTTTTTTTTTTTTTGTATTTTCAAAGTACTAACTTTTTGTTTCAATGTTTTGGTCTCTTTAATTTTAGTTCTGTTAATGTTATTATTATTCTTTTATTCTGCCAAATTTTGATTATTTGTGTTCAGACTTTCTAGTTCCTTGAGGAACATTTTTAGTTTATAAATTTGTAAAATCTTTTTACTTTTTTGATGTAGGTATTTATTGGTGTGAACAACCCTTTTAGCTTTTTTTTTTCTTCTTTTTTTTGCTGCATTGCACAAGTTTCATATGTTGTGTTTCCACTTTCAATTGTTTAAAGCAATTTTTAAATAAATTTTAACAATTTTTTTTGTTACTTAGTGGTCATTCGGGAGTACATTGCTTACATTTTATATGTAGTATAATTTCCAGAGTTCCAGCTTGTGCACAGCAAGAGAAACCATCATCAGAATGAACAGGCAACCTACAGAATGGCAGAAAGTTTTTGCAATCTATCCATATATATATATGTATATAAAAAATACATTTATATATTTAAAATTAAAATATATTTTAAATATATATATTTAAAATTCTTACCGCCTCATTTGATTGCTCCCATTATTATTGTATAATAACCTACTTGGCATTTTTTTCCTTTTCACTGTTCTTAATTAAGGTTTGTTTTATCTGATATGACTACAGGTAGGTGCTTCAGTTGATTTTTGGTTTCTATTTACATGGAATATATATTTACATCCTTTTATTTTTGGTCTATATGTGTGATTGCTAGAAAGGTGATCTTCTTGTAAACAGCATATAAGTGGATCATGATTAGTACAATTCATCCAGTAATTCTACATCTTTTAACTGAAGAACGTAGTCCATTTACATTGAGATTTTTATTCATTGTAAGGTTTATTTCTTTTTATATTAATTATTTTCTGGTGGTTTATATATTTTGTTACTTTTTCTCTATATCTCTCATTATGGTTTACTGATTTCTGTGGTGATATCATTTACATGCGTTCTTTTCTTTCTTTTGGGGATAACTTTACATGCAAGTTTTATAATCCTGTGTGATTTGATAATGGTAAATATCATCCTTTACTTCCATGTTTAGGACTTCCTGGCACCTTTCTTGTAGGTCCAGTCTAGTGGTAACAAATTTCCTCAGAATTTGCTTGTCTGGAAAGACATTATTTCTCCTTCATTTAGAATGGATACAATTGCTGGATATTTTATTCTTGACTTCCAGTGTTTTTTCCCTAAGCACTATAAATGTATCATTTTATTATTTTTGGGGTGAAACATTTCTACTCAAAAGTCTGCATTAATTTGTTGATTTTTTTTTCCTTTGTACATATTTAGTTGCTTTTCTGTTGCTGTTTTTAAGATTCACTCTCTGAATTTTACTTTAGACAAATTATAATGTGTCACAAGTATAACTTTTTGCATTGTGTTTACCTGGGGATCATTCACCCTCCTATATCTGAATATTTATATCTATCTGAATATATAAATACTGATAGACTTGGAAAGATTTTCACTATTATTAAATAAGTTTTCTAGTTTTAAAATTTTCTGTTCATCCTTAATATATTAATAATTTGCATATTTAGTTGCTGTATGTTGTCCTAAATGTCATGAAGGCTTTCATTCATTTTTAATTTTTTTATTATACTTTAAGTTCTGGGGTACATGTGCAGAACATGCAGGATTGTTACATAGGTATATATGGGCCATGGTGGTTTGCTGAACCCATCAACCTGTCACCTACATTATGTATTTATCCTAATGCTATACCTCCCCCAACCCTTCACCACCTGACAGGCTCTGGTGTATGATGATCCCCTCCCTGTGTCCATGTGTTCTCATTGTTCAATTCCCACTTACGAGTGAGAACATGCAGTGTTTTGTTTTCTGTTCTTGTGTTATTTTACTGAGAAAGATGGTTTCCAGCTTCATCCATGTCGCTGCAAAGGACATGAACTCATCCTTTTCATGGCTGAATAGTATTTCATGATGTATATGTGCCACATTTTCTTTATCCAGTCTATCATTGATGGGCATTTGGATTGGTTCCAACTGTTTGTTACTGTGAACAGTGCTGCAATAAACATATATGTGCATGTGTCTTTATAATAGAATGCTTTATAATCCTTTGGGTATATACCCAGTAATGGGATTGTTGGTGCAAATGTTATTTCCAGTTTTAGATTCTTGAGGAATCACCATGCTATCTTCCACAATAGTTGGACTAATTTACACTTCCACCAACAGTGTAAAAGCATTCCAATTTCTCCATATCTTCTGCAGCACCTGTTGTTTCCTGAATTTTTAATGAGTGCCATTTTAACTGGTGTGAGATAGTATCTCATTGTGGATTTGATTTACATTTCTCTGATGACCAGTGATGATGGACATTGTTTCCTATGTTTGTTGACTGCATAAATATCTTCTTTTGAGAAGTGTCTGTTCATATCCTTCACCTAATTTTTGATGGGGTTCTTTGTTCTATTCTTGTAAATTTGTTTAAGTTATTTGTAGATTCTGGATATTAGCCCTTTGTCAGATGGATAGATTGCAAAAATTTTCTCCCATTCTGTAGGTTGCCTGTTAACTCTGATGGTAGTTTCTGTTGCCGTGCACAAGCTGTTTAGTTTAATTAGATCCCATTTTTCAACTGTGGCTTTTGTTGCCATTGCTTCTGGTATTTTAGTCATAAAGTTTTCCTGATGCCTATGTCCTGAATGGTATTGCCTAGGTTTTCTTCTATGGTTTTTGGGCTCTTAGGTCTTACATTTAAGTCTTTAATCCATTTGAGTTAATTTTTGTATAAGGTGTAAAGAAGGGATCCAGTTTCAGCTTTCTGCGTATGGCTAGCTAGTTTTCCCAACATCATTTATTAAATAGGCAAGACTTTCCCCATTGCTTGTTTTTGTCAGGTTTGTCAAAGACCAGATGGTTGTAGATGTTTGGTGTGGTGTTATTTCTGAGACGTCTGTTTCAGTGCATTGGTCTTTGTATCTGTTTTGGTACCAATACCATGCTATTTTGGTTACCGTAGCCTTGTACTATAATTTGAAGTCAGGTAGCAGGAAGCCTCCAACTTTGTTCTTTTTGCTTAGGATTGTCTTGGCTATGCAGGCTCTTTTTTGCTGCCATTTGAAATTTATAGTAGTTCTTTCCAATTTTGTGAAGAAAGTCAATAGTAGTTCAATAGGGATTGCATTGAATCTATAAATTACTTTGGGCAGTGTGACCATTTTTTGATATTGATTCTTGCTATCCATAAGCATGGAATATTTTTCCATTTGTTTGTGTCCTCTCTTATTTCCTTGAGCAGTGGTTTTTAGTTCTCCTTGAAGAAGTTCTTTGCATCCCTTGTAAGTTGGATTCTTAGGTATTTTATTCTCTTTATAGCAATTGAGAATGGGAGTTCACTCATAATTTGGCTCTCTGTTTATTATTGGTGTATAGGAATGTTTGTGATTTTTGCATGTTGATTTTGTATCCTTAGTCTTTGCTGAAGTTGCTCATCAGCTTAAGGAGATTTTGGGCTAAGACAATGGGGTTTTCTAAATATACAATCATGTCATCTGCAAACAGAGACAATTTGACTTCCTCTTTTACTAATTGAATATCCTTTATTTCTTCCTTTTGCCTCATTGTCCTGGCCAGAACTTCCAAGTTATATTGAATAGGAATGGTGATAAAGGGCATTCTTGTCTTATGCCAGTTTTCAAAGGGAATGTTTCCAGTTTTTGCCTATTCAGTATAATATTGGCTGTGAGTTTGTCATAAATAGCTCTTATTATTTTGAGATATGTTTCATCAGTACCTAGTTTATTGAGAATTTTTAGCACGAAGGGCCGTTGAATTTTGTCGAAGGCCTTTTCTGCATCTATTGAGATAATCATGTGGTTTTTCACATTGGACCAGTTTATGTGATGGATTACATTTATTGGTTTGTGTGAGTTGAACCAGACTTGCATCCCAGGCATGAAGCCGATTTAATTGTGGTGGGCAAGCTTTTTGATGTGATAATGGATTCACTTTGCCAGTATTTTATTGAGGATTTTCGCACTGATGTTCATCAGGGATACTGACCTAAAACTTTCTTTTTGTTGTTGTTGTGTCTCTGCCAGGTTTTGGTATCAGGATGATGCTGCCCTCATAAAATGAGTTAGGGAGGATTTCCTTCTTTTCTATTGGTTGCAATAGTTTCAGAAGGAATAGTTCCATCTCCTCCTTGTACCGCCAGTAGAATTTGGCTATGAATCTGTCTGGTCCCAGACTTTTTTTTTGGCTGGTAGGCTATTAATTACTGCCTCCTTTCCAGAACTTGTTATTGGTCTATTATGGGTTTCAGTTTCTTCTTGATTTAGTCTTGGGAGGGTATATGTGTTCAGGAATTTATCCATTTCTTCTAGATTTTCTAGTTTATTTGTGAAGAGTATTCTATGATGGTAATTTGTATTTCTGTGGGGTGATTGCTGATATCTTCTTTATCATTTATATTGCATCTATTTGATTCTTCTCTCATTTTTTCTTTATTAATCTGGCTAGTGGTCTATCTATTTTGTTAATCTTTTCAAAATACCAGCTCCTTAATTCATTGATTTTTTGAAGGTAGTTTTGTGTCTCTTCTCCTTCATTTCTGCTCTGGTCTTTATTATTTCTTGTCTTCTGCTAGCTTTTGAATTTATTTGTTCTTGCTTCTCCAGTTCTTTTAATTTTACTGTTATGGTGTCAGTTATAGATCTTTCCTTCTTTCTCTCCTGGACATATAGTGCTATAAATTTCCCTCTACATGCTGCTTTAAATTATTCCAGAGATTCTGGTACATTGTGTCTTTGTTCTCATTGGTTTCAAAGAACATCTTTATTTCTGGTTCATTTCATTATTTACCAAGTAGTCATTCAGGAGCAAGTTGTTCAATTTCCATGTAGTTGTGCAGTTTTGAGTGAGTTTCTTAATCCTGAGTTCTAATTTGATTGCACTGTGGTCTGAGAGACTGTTATGATTTCCATTCTTTTGTGTTTGCTGAAGAGTGTGTTACTTCTATTTACGTCATCAATTTTAGAGTAAGTGCTTTATGGTGCTGAGAAGAATGTATATTCTATTGATTTGGGGTGGAGAGTTCTGTAGATGGCTATTAGGTCCACTTGGTCCAAAGCTGAGTTCAAGTCCTGGAAATCCTTGTTAATTTTCTGTCTCTTTGATCTGTCTATTATTGACAGTAGGGTGTTAATTTTTCCCAATATTATTGTGTGAGAGTCTAAGTCTCTTTGTGTGTCTTTAAGAACTTGCTTTATGAATCCGGGTGCTCTTGTATTGGGCACATATATATTTAGGATATTTAAGTCTTCTTGTTGCATTGATTCCTTTTCCATTGTGTAGTGCCCTTCTTTGACTCTTTTGATCTTTGTTGGTTTAAATTCTGTTTTATCAGAGACTAGGATTGCAACCCCTTCTTTGTTTTTTTTGTTTGTTTGTTTGTTTTGTTTTTTTTTTCCTTTTCTTTCCATTTGCTTAGTAAATCTTCCTCCAATTCTTTATTTTGAGCCTATTTGTGTTTTTGCATGTGAGATGGGTCTCCTGAATACAGCACCCTTATGAGTCTTGAATCTTTATTCAATTTGCCAGTCTGTGTCTTTTAAGTGGGCCATTTAGCTGGTTTACATTTAAAGTTAACATTGTTATGTGTGAATTTTATTCTGTCATCATGATGCTAGCTGGTTATTTTGCCCACTAGTAAATGCAGTGTCTTCATACCATCAACGGTCTTTACAATTTTTTATGTTTTTGCTGTGGTTGGTCCAGTTGTCCCTTTCCATTTTAGTGCTTGCTTCAGGAGCTCTTGTAAGGCAGGCCTCATGGTGACAAAAATCTCTCAGCATGTGCTTGTTTGTAAGGGATTTTATTTTCTTTCACTTATAAAGCTTAGTTTGGCTGGATATGAAATTCTGGGTTGAAAAGTATTTTCTTTAAGAAGGTAATATTGGCCCCCACTCTCTTCTGGCTTGTAGGGTTTCTGCTGAGAGATCTACAGTTAGTTTGATGGATTTCCCTTTGTGGGTAACCCATCCTTTCTCTCTGTCTGCCCTTACCATTTTATTTTGTGTCTTGGGGTTGTTCTTCTCAAGGAATATCTTTGTGGTTTTCTCTGTATTTCCTGAATTTGAACGTTGCCATTCCTTTCTAGGTTGGGGAAGTTCTCTTGGATAATATCCAGAAGAGTGTTTTCCAACTTGGTTCCATTCTCCCTGTTACTTTCAAGTACACCATTCAAATGTAGATTTGGTCTTTTCACATAGTCCCATATTTCTTAGAGGCTTTGTTTGTTTTTACTCTTTTTTTTTCTCTATTCTTGTCTTCTAACTTTACTTCATTAAGTTGATCTTCAATCTTAGATATCCTTTCTTCTGCTTGATCAGTTTCACTATTGATACTTGCGTATGCTTCGTGAAGTTCTCGTGCTTTGTTTTTCATCTCCATCAGGTCGTTTATGTTCTTCTCTAAGCTGGTTATTCTAGTTAGCAATTCATCAACCTTTTTTCAAGGTTCTTAGCTTCTTTACATTGCATCAGAAAATGCTTCTTTAGCTCAGAGGAGTTTGTTATTACCCACTGTCTAAGCATACTTATGTCAATTCATCAAACTTATTTTCTATCCTGTTTTGTTCCTTTGGTGCTTAACAGTTGTGATCCTTTGGAGGAGAATAGGCATTCTGGTTTTTGGAATTTTCAGCCTTTTTGCTCTGGTTTCTCCCCATCCTTGTGGTTTTATCTACCTTTGGTCTTTGATGTTGGTGATGTTGATACTGTTCCTTTCTTTTTGTTTGTTTTCCTTCTAACAGTCAGGCCTGTCTGCTGGAGTTTGCTGGAGGTCCACTCCAGACCCTGTTTGCCTGGGTATCACCAGCGTAGTATGCAGAACAACAAAGATTGCTGTCTGGTCTTACTTCTGGAAGCTTCATTCCAGAGGGGCACCTGCCAGATGCCAGCCAGAGCTCTCCTGTATAAGATGTCTGTAAGCTCCTACTGGAAGGTGTCTCCCAGTCTGGATACACAGCGGATCAAGGACCCATTTGAGGAGGCAGTCTGTCCCTTCTTAGAGCTTGAATGCTGTGCTGGAAGAACCACTGCTCTTTTCAGAGCTGTCAGGCAGGGCCCTTTAAGTCTGCTGAAGCTGAACTCACAGCCACCCCTTACCCTAGATGCTCTGTCCTAGGGAGTTGCAGTGGGCTCTGCCCAGTTCAAAATTCCTGACAGCTTTGTTTACTCTGTGAAGGTAAAACAGCCTACTCAAGTCTCAGCAATGGTGGATGTCCCTCACCCCACCAAACTGGACCCTTCCAGGTCGACATCCAGCTGTTGTGCTAGCAGTGAGAAATTAAGACAGTGGATCTTAGGTTTCTTGGCTCTGTGGTAGTGGGAGTCACCAAACCAGGCACTGGAGAGAGTCTCCTGGTCTGCTCGTTGTGAAGACTGTGGGAAAAGTGCATTATCTGGGCCGAAAGCACCATTCCTCCTGGTACAGTCTCTCATGGCTTTCATTGGCTAGTAAAGGGAAATCCCCTGACCCCTTGCACTTCCTGGGTGAGGCGACACCTCACTCTGCTTTGGTCCACCCTCTGTGGGCTTCACCACTTTCCAACCAGTCCCAATGAGATGAACCGGGTACCTCAGTAAGAAAAGAAGGAATCGCCTGCCTTCTGTGTTGATCTCACTGGGAACTGCAGCTCAAAGGTGTTTCTATTTGGCCATATTGCCAGCTCCTTATTTTTAATTTTTTAAAATTTTATCTGACTATGGTATTTCAAAATACTTGTGTTCATGGTTCAATATTATTTCTTCTGCCTGATATGGTCTATTGCAGCTTTAAAATGTGTTAATATTTTCTTCAATTATTCAGTTCCAGAAGTCCTATGTTTTATATTTTTCTTAATTATCTATCTATTTGGTAGTTTTCATTCATATTCTTAATTGTTGTTCTGATTTGTTTACATTAATTTTCTTGATTCCCTTGTTTTTCAGTGGGCTTCTTTAAAAATCAGGATTTTGAATTATTGACCCAGAATTTTGTGAATTTCATTTTGACTGAATTCTGTTGTTTGAAAATTATTGTCTTTGATTGTTGGTGTTATATTTTCTTGTTTGTTATGTTTTCTCTGTCCTTACATTAATATCTACAAACGTGGTTTAACAGTCACCTTTCTAATTTTTTGAAACTGCATTCATTGGGAGAACTTTTTCTGAATAATATATGTATTTTGCTGGTTGTATACAGTCAATTTTAGGTGCCTACAATGGAGCAATCTCCATATAAGTTTTTCATGAATACACAGGATTAGTCGTATCTCTAATTTTCCTGGTGAGTTTGGGTTATTACTGGTTATAAGTGGAAACTTGTGGTAAAATTTTGCTGTGGACTAGGATCCCACGTGGGCAGTCTTTGGGCCCCAGTGGTAGCACCAGTGAACCGACTGTGCCTGTTCATTGCCTCTAGAGAGTTTTATGTTGGCACTATAGGATCCAGTTGGTGGATTCTGACCAGAGGCAATTTTGGGCCTCTAGGGAGCTGGTTCTGATAAGATGTAGGGAGTGGCAGTGATAAGCCAGGATTATAGATGATCCTTAGGACTCCTGGGCAACTAATGAGATGAGAGTGATGGCAGAAGCAGCGGTGGAGCAACCCACTAGAACCCAGCACTTCATGCTGATAGAAGTAGTGGCAGTAGTGGTTTGGGTGGGTTAGTCCTCTGGTCCACTAATGGCATGTTCAGATTGATGTCAGCTGTGGTAGTAATGGCAGATTGTGTTTGCCAGTGCTTAAATCCTGGGAGGAGCTATTTGGCTGAACAATTAATAGGCCCTTGGATGTACTGGGAGCACGAGACTATGCCAGAAGACTTGTTCTCAGGCTCGTTGGTGGTGCATACAGCTGCTGACGTGACTGAAAGAAAAGAATGTTCTTCAGGACACTGGCAGCGTGCTCAACTGTCAGCTGTGACAGCTATGCTGCAGGGCTGCCACTGGGAAGTGTGAGGCCCCTCTCAGCTGGAGCAGCATTGGGAGATAACAGTGGAGAGTGTGGCCAGCCTTTCTTTTGGTCTCACAACATACCATTGCAGTTGTGGTAGGATTTGTTCTATGTGTACATGGGAGTGCTCAGTCTTCCCTGTCTTTTCTTAGACTAGTGGTGAGAACAGCAGTGACCATTTTGACTTCAGTGATCATTGTGAAGTCAAAACAGGACACAGACTCTGTGAGTTAGCTCTCATCATAATACTAAATTGAAGCAACTCTGGACTCAAATGTTTGTAGTACTCTGTGTGATCTTTCTTTCTGGAGCAATTTCTCTGTGCAGTCTCTAGGCAGCTGCCTGTGTTAGGTTTAATGACCACACAGGAGGAGAGATTCTCTCATAGCTGAAGTTGTTAAATCTCGCAGTACAAGTATGAAATTCTTTCTCATACTTTTTTCTTGTGTCTATTGTCTTCCCCTAGCTCTAAACCTGTTGCTTTACTCTCCTTCCTTAGTTTTGGTGGTTCCTATCACATCTCTACTGAATCTCAGTATTACTTCTTTGAATCCATCTGAAGTATTGGTATTTTGCCATCTTGATTCTCCCTCCTCTCAAGTGGGAAAGTGGAATTTTTATCAAATCTTCCGATTATAAGATAACCATAAGAATTTTATCCTTCATTCTGTGGATATTAATTGATTGGTGTTTGTTAAATCATTCTTGCATCCCTGTAACAAATTCACTTGATTATGGTGCATAATCTTCTTTATTTACTGTTGAATTTTGTTTACGACTGTCGTGTTGAGGTTGTTTTTATCTATGTTCACCAGGGATAATGGCCTTAAGTTTTCTTTTTTTGTTGTGTTTTTGTAATTTATTGGTCAGGATAATGCTTAACTCATAAAATAAGTTATGGAGTATTCCTTTATACTATTTTGAAACAGTTGGAGGAGAATTGATTTTAGTTCTTCTTTGTAAGTTGGCACAATTCAGCAATTAGGCTTTCCAATCCTGGACTTTTTTTGTTGGAAGACATTTATTATTAATTCAATTGTTACTGACTATTGGTCTGTTTTGATTATCTATTTCTCTTTAATTCAATCTTGGTAGGTTATAGATGTGTAGGAATTTATTCATTTCCTCTAGTTCTTCTATTTTATTACTGGGTAACTGCTCATAACAGTCTCCAATAATTTTTTTTTTAATTTTTCTATCAGTTGTAACATCTTTTTTATTTCTGATTTTATTATTTGAATTTTTTCTTTTTCTTAGTCCAACTAATGGCTTATCAGTTTTATATTTTTTCAAAAAATTTATATTTTGCTTTTTTCTTTTGTATTTTTAAGTCTCTATTGGGTTCAGTTCTCCTCTGATATTTAGTTTTACCTCTCTTCTATGAGTTTAGGTGTTCTTTTGTTTTGCTTTTTATGAAATTATATTTTCTTTCATTTTTCTTTTTAAAGCTGCTTCAAAATACATTGTTTGGTTGTTTACTTATTTCTTGTTTGCTTTTTTGATATGGGTATTTATTGTTATAAACTTTCCTCTTATAACTCCTTGTGTTACTTGTTTCCATTTTTTGTTCCAAAATTATTTGATATTTTTCTTATATCTTTATTTACTCAGTGGTTGCTCAGAAGCATACTGTTTAATTTCTATATATTTGTATGGATTCTAAAGTTCCTTTTGTTATTGATTTGTAGTTTTTTTCCAATTATAGTCTGAGAAGATAATTAACATGACTTTACTATTTCTAATGTTGAGACTTATTTTCTGCCTTAACAAATTATCTATCCTGGAGAATAACCCATGTGCTAATGACAAAAAAAAAAAATGTGTATTCCACAACTGCTAAATAAAATGTTCTGTAAAGATTATTTCATCCATTTGGTCTAAAATTCCACTTAAATTATATTTTTTGTTTTCTGTCTAGATTTTCTCTCTAATACTGAGACTGGAGTGTTAAAGTTTCCAAATATTACTGTATAGGAGTTCATCTCTATCTTTCAATCTAATAATATTTGCTCTATATTTTTAGATGCTCCAATGTTATGTGAATATACATTTACAATTGTAATATCCTTTTACTGAAGAGTGCTTTTTTTTTTTTTATTGCATAGTGACTTTCTTTGTCTCCTTACTCTTTTTGACTTAAAGTCTGGTTTACGGGACATAATCATAGTTACTCAAGCTCATTTTTGCTTTTTGTTTGTATGAACTTCTGTTTTTCATTTCTTCACTTTCAGTCAAAAGTGAGTCCTTCATTGGCTGCATATAATTGAGTCCTATTTTTCAGTTTATTCAGTCCGTCTACATATATTGATTGGATAATTTAATCTATTTATATTGAAAGTTATTATTGGTAGGTTAGGACCTTTTTGTCAATTAATTTTTAAAATTACTTTCTGGTTTTCTTTTTGTTTTTTTCTTGTAACTTTTGTTTTAGGTGTAGGGCATACATATGCAAGATTATTACATGGGTAAAATACATGTACCTGGGGTATAATTTGTAAATGGTTTCATCACCTAGGTATTAAGCATAGTGCCTAAGAAGTAGGTTTTTTAATTCTCTACCTCCTCCCATCCTTTGCCCTCAGTTAGACCTTGGTGTTTATTGATACTTTGTTTGTGTCCATGTGTACTCAAGGTTTATCTCACATTTATAAGTAAGAACATGCAGTATTTGGTTTTCTGTTTTTGTTTAAATTAATGGCCTCTAGCTTTATTCAAATTGCCACAAAAAACATGGTTTCATGATTTTTTATGGCTCTGTAATATTTCTTGGTGGATATGTACCACATTTTCTTTATGCAGTCCACTTTGGATGGATATCTAAGTTGATTTTTTGTTTTACTTTTAAGTCTTCAATCTATCTTGAGTTGATTTTTGTATATGGTGAAATGCAGGCTTCTTGTTTTAGTTCTCTATATATAGTTAGCCAGTTTTTCCAGTACCATTTACTGAACAGTGAGTTATTTTCCCACTGCTTATTATTTGTGACTTTGTCAAAAATCTGAGCGTCATAGATGTGCAGCTTAATTGCTGGTTTTGTTTTTTTTTTTTTTTTAATCTTGTTTCATCGGCCTTTGTATCTGTTTTTGTAGTAGTTCTACACTGTTTTGGTTATTGTAGCCTTATAGTATAGCTTGAATTTGGGTAGTACAGTGCTTCCCTCTTTGCTCTTTTTACTCAGATTGCTTCAGTTATTCAGATCCTTTGGATTCTAAATGAATTTTGGATTTCTTTTTCTAATTCTGTTAAAAATGGCACTGGTTCTTTCATAGAAATATCATTAAAACTGTAAATAGCTTTGGGTAGTATGATTATTTAGAAAATATTGGTTCTTCCTATAATGAGCATGAACTGTTTCTCTATTTGTTCATGTCATAACAATGATTTTCAGCAGTGTTTATAATTCCCCTTGTAGAAATCATTCACCTCCCTCTTTACCTGTATCCCTAGGTATTTTATTATTTTTGTGGCTGTTGAAAATTGAATTGTATTTTTGATTAGGTTCTTAGTTTGAATGTTATTAGTGTATAGGAGTGTTTTTATTTTTGTACGTTGATTTTGTATACTATCCTGAAACATTACTGAAGTTGTTTATCAGTTCTAGAAGCTTTGAGGCAAAGTCTAATAGGTTTTCTAAGTATAGTATTGTATAATCTAAAAAGAGAAATAGTTTGACTTTCTCTCTTTCTATTTGGAGGCATTTTATTTATTTTATTGCCTGGTTGCTCTGGCTAGGACACTCTACCTTTCATTCTGGGTACAGGTAGTACTATATACTTTGTATGATCTATCTGGCTTTAATCAGTATCAGTGGTGTCTGTGATTTTTCTTAGTGCCTTAGGCTGCAGATATTCCTGAGGCTGTAGTGAGGGTTTTCTGGTAATGGATATACTAGGTGTTTCAGTGCTTGGATTCCAAAAGTGGGTCAACAATGCCTGTGCTTTGGAACCCCAGACAAATAGTGTTGATTGTTGAAACCATTGTGAGAGAGGCCAGGATGGCTGATTCTTGGGCCTACATACAACTTGATCTGGTGACAACATTGGCAGCATTGAACTGAGCAGATGGGTGTGTCCCCAGGGCCCTGGGCATTATTTATGCCACAAAAATGGCTGTTGTGGTGAGACATTCCCTGTAATTTCAGATGACACATAATGGTTTAAGTTGTAGTAGTAGCAAGCTAAGAGGGTCAGTGTCTAGGCCCCCAGGGGACATGTGTGTGGGTGCCAATAGTGATCATAGGACTAGATTCAAGCAGCTGATAGCTTGGTTCTTTGTTATTACCTTCTGATGGTATGTGTCCAGGCCCTGTGTGACAGATAGGACACAGAAATCTTCACACCTCTATGTGGTATGGTTAGGTACTGTAATGGATGGGTGCTTGGTGGGATAATCCTGTCTTCAGGCCTCCCAATAATAAACATGGTGAATGCTGTAATTGTTAGGGCAAGGCAATTCTCTGAATCACGGATGGAGTCTCAGGTTGTAGATAACTCTACTCTTCATTCTATACCTTACATTTCTACACTTATTTATCCTACATAACTGTAACTTTGTACTCTTTTACCTACAATTTCATACACACCTGGTAGCAACCATTCTACTGTCTATTTATTCAATATTTCTTCAGGTTTCATATGTAACAGCAATCATGCAGTATTTGTTTCTATGTTGGGCTTCATTTGCTTAGCATAATTTTCTCCAGTCTTATCCACTTTGTCAAAAATGGCAGGACTTACTTATTTATTAGGGCTGAATAATATTTGATTGTATGAGAAGCCTTCAAAAAGGTCATGGTAGTGGGGGCGGAGCAAGATGGCCGAATAGGAACAGCTCCAGTCTCCAGCTCCCAGCGCCAGCGACACAGAAGACAGGTGATTTCTGCATTATCAACTGATGTACTAGGTTCATCTCACTGGGGAGTGCCGGACAATTGGTGCTGGTCAGCTGTTGCACCCCAACCAGGGAGAGCTGAAGCAGGGCGAGGCATCACCTCACCTGGGAAGCGCAAGGGGGAAGGGAATCCCTTTTCCTAGCCAGGGGAACTGAGACACACAACACCTGGAAAATTAGGTAACTCCCACCCCAATACTGCGCCATAAGCAAACGGGCACACCAGGAGATTTTATCCCACACCTGGCCAGGAGGGTCCCACGCCCACGGAGCCTTCCTCATTGCTAGCACAGAAGTCTGCGATCTAACCTCAAGGCAGCAGCGAGGCTGGGGGAAGGGCGCCGGCCATTGCTGAGGCTTAAGTAGGTAAGCAAAGCCCTGGGAAGATCAAACTGGGTGGAGCTCACAGCAGCTCAAGGAGGCCTGCCAGTCTCTGTAGACTCCACCTCTGGGGACAGGGCACAGCTAAACAACAACAACAACAAAAAGCAGCAGAAACCTCTGCAATGCAAGCAACTCTATCTGACAGCTTTGAAGAAAGCGGTGGATCTCCCAACATGGAGGTTGAGATCTGAGAACTGACAGATTACCTGCTCAAGTGGGTCCCTGACCCCTGAGTAGCGTAACTGGGAGACATCCTCCACTAGGGTCAGACCGACACCCCACACCTCACATGGTGGAATACACCCCTGAGAGGAGGCTTCCAAAGCAAGAATCAGACAGGTACACTCGCTGTTCAGCAGTATTCTATCTTCTGCAGCCTCTGCTGCTGACACCCAGGCAAACAGGGTCTGGAGTGGACCTCAAGCAATCTCCAACAGACCTACAGCTGAGAGTCCTGACTGTTAGAAGGAAAACTAACAAACAGGAAGGACACCCAGACCAAAACCCCATCAGTACGTCACCATCATCAAAGACCAGAGGCAGATAAAACCACAAAGATGGGGAAAAAGCAGGGCAGAAAAGCTGGAAATTCAAAAAATAAGAGTGCATCTCCCCTTCGAAAGGAACACAGCTCATCACCAGCAACGGATCAAAGCTGGACGGAGAATGACTTTGACGAGATGAGAGAAGAAGGCTTCAGTCCATCAGACTTCTCAGAGCTAAAGGAAGAATTATGTACCCAGTGCAAAGAAACTAAAAAGCTTGAAAAAAGAGTGGAAGATTTGATAACCAGAATAATTAATGCAGAGAAGGCCATAAACGAATGGACAGAGATGAAAACCATGACATGAGAAATAAGTGACAAATGCACAAGCATCAGTAACGGACTCGATCAACTGGAAGAAAGAGTATCAGCGATTGAGGATCAAATGAATGAAATGAAGCAAGAAGAGAAATCTAAAGAAAAAAGAAAAAAAAAAAGATATGAACAAAGCCTGCAAGAAGTATGGGATTATGTAAAAAGACCAAATCTACATCTGATTGGGGTGCCTGAAAGTGAGGGGGAAAATGGTACCAAGTTGGAAAACACTCTTCAGGATATCATCCAGGAGAATTTCCCCAACCTAGTAGGGCAGGCCAACATTCAAATTCAGGAAATACAGAGAATGCCACAAAGATACTCCTTGAGAAGAGCAACTCCAAGACACATAATTGCTAGATTCACCAAAGTTGAAATGAAGGAAAAAATCTTAAGGGCAGCCAGAGAGAAAGGTTGGGTTACCCACAAAGGGAAGCCCATCAGACTAACAGCAGATCTCTCAGCAGAAACTCTATAAGCCCGAAGAGAATGGGGGCCAATATTCAACATTCTTAAATAATTTTAAACTCAGAATTTCATATCCAGCCAAACTAAGTTTCATAAGTGAAGGAGAAATAAAATCCTTTACAGATAAACAAACGCTTAGAGGTTTTGTCACCACCAGGCCTGCCTTACAAGAGACCCTGAAGGAAGCACTAAACATGGAAAGAAACAACTGGTACCAGCCACTGCAAAAACATGCAAAAAGGTAAAGACTATCGAGGCTAGGAAGAAACTGCATCAACTAACGAGCAAAATAACCAGTTAATATCATAATGGCAGGATCAAGTTCACACGTAACAATATTAACCTTAAATGTAAATGGACTAAATGCTCCAATTAAAAGACACAGACTGCAAACTGGATAAAGAGTCAAGACCCATCAGTCAGCTGTATTCAGGAGACCCATCTCGCATGCAGAGACATACATAGGCTCAAAATAAAGGGATGGAGGAAGATCTATCAAGCAAATGGAGAACAAAAAAAGCAGGGGTTGCAATACTATATAAAACAGACTTTAAACCATCAAAGATCAAAAGAGACAAGGAAGGCCATTACATAATGTTAAAGGGATCAATTCCACAGGAAGAGCTAACTATCCTAAATATATATGCACCCAATACAGGAGCACACAGATTCATAAAGCAAGTCCTTAGAGACTTACAAAGAGACTTAGACTCCCATAAAATAATAATGGGAGACTTCAACACCCCACTGTCAACGTTAGACAGATCAACAAGACAGAAAGTTAACAAGAATATCCAGGAATTGAACTCATCTCTGCAGCAAGCAGACCTAATAGACATCTACAGAACTCTTCACCCCAAATCAACATAATATACATTCTTCTCAGCACCACATCACACTTGTTCCAAAATTGACCACATAATTGGAAGTAAAGCACTCCTCAGCAAATGTACAAGAACAGAAATTATAACAAACAGTCTCTCAGACCACAGTGCAATCAAACTAGAACTCAGGACTAAGAAACTCAATCAAAACTGCTCAAGTATATGGAAACTGAATAACCTGCTCCTGAATGACTACTGGGTACACAACGAAATGAAGGCAGAAATAAAGATGTTCTTGGAAGCCAGTGAGAACAAAGATACAGCATACCAGAATCTCTGGGACACATTTAAAGCAGTGTGTAGAGGGAAATTTATAGCACTAAATGCCCACAAGAGAAAGCAGGAAAGATCTGAAATTGACACTCTAACATCACAATTAAAAGAACTAGAGAAGCAAGAGCAAACACATTCAAAAGCTAGCAGAAGGTAAGAAATAACTAAGATCAGAGCAGAACTGAAGGAGATAGAGACACCAAAAACCCTCCAAAAAATCAGTGAATCCAGGAGTTGGTTTTTGGAAAAGATCAACAAAATTGATAGACCGCTAGCAAGACTAATAAAGAAGAAAAGAGAGAAGAATCAAATCGACGCAATAAAAAATGATAAAAGGGATATCACCACCAACCCCACAGAAATACAGACTAACATCAGAGAATACTATAAACACTTCTACACAAATAAACTAGAAAATCTAGAAGAAATGGACAATTTCCTGGACACTTACACTCTCCCAAGACTAAACCAGGAAGAAGCTGAATTCCTGAATAGACCGATAGCAGGCTCTGAAATTGAGACAATAATTAATAGCCTACCAACCAAAAAAAGTCCAGGACCAGATGGATTCACAGCTGAATTCTACCAGAGGTACAAGGAGGAGCTGGTACCATTCCTTCTGAAACTATTCCAATCAATAGAAGAAGAGGGAATCCTCCCTAACTCATTTTATGAGGCCAACATCATCCTGATACCAAACGTGGCAGAGACACAACAAAAAAAAAGAGAATTTTAGACCAATATCCCTGATGAACATCGATGCAAAAATCCTCAATAAAATACTGGCAAACTGGATCCAGCAGCACATCAAAAAGCTTATCCACCATGATCAAGCGTGCTTCATCCCTGCGATGCAAGGCTGGTTCAACATACACAAATCAGTAAACGTAATCCAGCATATAAACAGAACCAAAGACAAAAAGTACATGATTATCTCAATAGATGCAGAAAAGGCCTTTGACAAAATTCAACAGCGCTTCATGCTAAAAACTCTCAATAAACTCGGTATTGATGGGACGTATCTCAAAATCATAAGAGCTGTTTATGACAAACCCACAGCCGATATCATACTGAATGGGCAAAAACTGGAAAAATTCCCTTTAAAAACTGGCACAAGACAGGGATGCACTCTCTCATCACTCCTATTCAACATAGTGTAGGAAGTTCTGACTAGGGCAATCAGGCAAGAGAAAGAAATCAAGGGTATTCAGTTAGGAAAAGAAGAAGTCAAATTGTCCCTGTTTGCAGATGACATGATTGTATATTTAGAAAACCCCATTGTCTCAGCCCAAAATCTCCTTAAGCTGATAAGAAACTTCAGCGAAGTCTCAGGATACAAAATTAATGTGCAAAAATCACAAGCATTCTTATACACCAGTAACAGACAAACAGAGAGCCAAATCATGAATGAACTTCCATTCACAATAGCTTCAAAGAGAATAAAATACGTAGGAATCTAACTTACAAGGGATGTAAAGGACCTCTTCAAGGAGAACTACAAACCACTGCTCAGTGAAATAAAAGAGGACACAAACAAATGGAATAATATACCATGCTCATGGATAGGAAGAATCAATATCATGAAAATGGCCATACTGCCCAAAGTAATTTATAGATTCAATGCCATCCCCCATCAAGCTACCAATGAGTTTCTTCACAGAATTGGAAAAAAACTGCTTTAAAGTTCATATGGAACCAAAAAAGAGCCCGCATCTCCAAGACAATCCTAAGTCAAAAGAACAAAGCTGGAGGCATCACGCTACTGGACTTCAAACTATACTACAAGGCTACAGTAACCAAAACAGCATGGTACTGTTACCAAAACAGAGATATAGACCAATGGAACAGAACAGAGTCCTCAGAAGTAATACCACACATCTACAGCCATCTGATCTTTGATAAACCTGAGAAAAACAAGAAATGGGGAAAGGATTCCCTATTTAATAAATGGTGCTGGTAACACTGGCTAGCCATAAGTAGGAAGCTGAAACTGGATCCTTTCCTTACTCCTTATACGAAAATTAATTCAATATGGATTAGAGACTCAAATGTTAGACCTAATACCATAAAAACCCTAGAAGAAAACCTAGGTAATACCATTCAGGACATAGGCATGGGCAAGAACTTCATGTCTAAAACACCAAAAGCAATGGCAACAAAAGCCGAAATTGACAAATGGGATCTAATTAAACTAAATAGCTTCTGCACAGCAAAAGAAACTACCATCAGAGTGAACAGGCAACCTACAGAATGGGAGAAAATTTTTGCAATCTACTCATCAGACAAAGGGCTAATATCCAGAACCTACAAAGAACTCAAACAAATTTACAAGAAAAAAACAAACAACTCCATCAAAAAGTGGGCAAAGGATATGAATAGACATTTCTCAAAAGAGGACATTGATACAGCCAACAGACACATGAAAAAATGCTCATCATCACTGGCCATCAGAGAAATGAAAATCAAAACCAGAATGAGATACCATCTCACACCAGTTAGAATGGCAATCATTAAAAAGTCAGGAAACAGCAGGTGCTGGAGAGGATGTGGAGAAATAGGAACACTTTTACACTGTTGGTGGGATTGTAAACTAGTTCAACCGTTATGGAAAACAGTATGGTGATTCCTCAAGGATCTAGAACTAGAAGTACCATATGACCCAGCCCTCCCATTACTGGGTATATACCCAAAGGATTATAAATCATGCTGCTATAAAGACACATGCACACGTATGTTTATTGCGGCACTATTCACTATAGCAAAGACTTGGAATCAACCCAAATGCCCATCAGTGACAGACTGGATTAAGAAAATGTGGCACATATACACCATGGAATACTATGCAGCCATAAAAAAGGATGAGTTTGTGTCCTTTGTAGGAACATGGATGCAGCTGGAAACCATCATTCTCAGCAAACTATCGCAAGAACAGAAAACCAAACACTGCATGTTCTCACTCATAGGTGGGAACTGAACAATGAGATCACTTGGAGTCGGGAAGGGGAACATCACACACCGGGGCCTGTCACGGGGAGGGGGGAGAGGGAAGGGATTGCATTGGGAGTTATACCTGATAAAAATGATGAGTTGATGGGTGCTGATGAGTTGATGGGTGCTGACGAGTTGATTGGTGCAGCACACCAACATGGCACGGGTGTACATATGTAACAAACCTGCACGTTATGCACATGTACCCTAGAACTTAAAGTATAATTTAAAAAAAAAACATGGAAAATGCATATTATTTTAAATCTTTGCATGAATTTCAAAAATGTTTGCCCCCAAATAAACATGTACTATTTTATTATAACATGTCTGAACAGGATCTAGTTTAAGGTACTAGAAAGGGCAAAAGACATTGGTTTGAAAAAAGCCCCTTCTAGAGCAACATGAATTATGTGAAAATTAAAACAAAAACAAACATCGAATTTATGGTGAAGCTTGAATGAAGAAATTGTGAAATCATTGAGGCTTCAAAAATGTTTTTTATCTGTTAAAATTATTTGAATAAATATTTTTGGATCTTGATCCCATTTATTTAAAATTTTTATTGAATGCTTTCTCTTATTGTCAGCTGACCTGAGTACAATAGTTTTGGACCTGATTGAATTGGAAGGGTTGATCAACATTAATTTTTAGTTAAAATTAAGTAAGTTAAATTAATTCAGATGTCTGCAATGTTGGCTGTTGTTTCTGATGTTAATCATCAGTTATCTCTCATTAGGACATTATAAAAATTAATTTTTTTCTTGAACATTTGTGTGGATGGTCTGCTGCTTCAGGCTTAATTTTTGCCATCTCATTTCTTCCTAAAATGAGCTATGTGTTTGTAGACTACTGATTAGACAATATAAAAATATATAAATTGTGATGTCAAAAATTTTAAATGTGTGAGGCAGGAAAAGTGTAAAGTTTTTGTATGTGATCAAAGTTCAGTTGTTATCAGTTTAAAATAGCCTCTTTTAGCAAGGAACAACTCAGTCTCACTGAGGGCCTCTAGAATCCCAGGAGGTTATTTCATGAGTACCCTGGACGTGTGAGTTGTCAAGGAGAGCTGCTTAGGGAAGGCGAAGGGGCCAAACTCCAGCCAGTGTGAAGCTCAGAGGGTTTGTTATGGGAATGTTTTTAGTAGAGTACCATCAGGGACACCCATTCGCTAGGGTTTACTTGTTGCCATAGGATACTTTAGCCATAGGGGAAATGTCAGACCTCAGCTTTGCAGGACGGTGTTGCCCATGAGATAGGGCTAGTCTGACCTGAGCCTGCTTGTCTGCTAGTGCCTTCTGGGGCCCCAGCCTGGCCATGCCTTCTTGCAGTGCAGCCTTAAGAGCCCAGGGGAGGAGTACCTCCTGAGACCCACATCATAATTCCTGTGCTGATGGAGTGCACTTCACTGGCAGAAAGCTCCAGCAGAGAGGTGTCTTAGGACACACACCAGTCTGCCAACACTCTCGCTGCACTGCAGCCTCCCCTGTGACAATTTGCCTGCATTCACTGGCTCACAGTCGCCTCCAAATTTCTTTGCCAATGCACATGTGTACAAGAGGACCCAGCCTTCTTATCTTTGCTAGCATGTATGTGCTTGTGCGTGTGTGTATGTGCGTGCTTGTGCGTACTCTGCCACTGTGAGTGTATTCTGCTCCCTGTCCCCACTGCACTGGCATTGCCATAGGAGCATTGGTGGGTGTGAAGTACACCAGCCTCACCCCTGGTGGCACCCTGCCTGTATGCAAACCTGGCATCAGAGTAAAACTAGGCATGGAGAACAGTGGACGCATCCCAACCCTAAGCATCCACAGCCATCCATGTGAATGCAAACAGAGGGTGTATACACAGCCCTGCACCCAGCAGCATTCTACCCCCATACTAATATAACCACTGGCAGAAATCCTCACACAGACACCAGCAGGGGTACCCCCACCCAGCTGTGCCATGCTAACATCAACTACTACTGTAAAAACCTGCAGGAAGACTGGTACACTAGCAGCTGTAGCAGCCAACAGGAGTACACTCCATTTCACTGACACTGGCACAAGAAACGAGGACTGGTCCTATTGCCTTCTCCCTATTAAACACTTTAGATGACACCACCCATTGGAGTGTAGTGACGAGAGGCCTAGAAGCACCTCTGCCCCTCTAGCACAGCAGATCCCAAACTTTGAAGGGCCATAGAACAAAGCTGAGACTTGTTAACATTCATCCATAATTAAAACATGCAGTTCAGAATTCCTAAGCTGAGCCTTAACCTCCCAAATAAAACCTTTCTGAAATGAAGCCGGTCAACTGAACCAACCTAATACCACTATCAAACCCCAAAGGAAATCAAATAAGAAAAAGAGGAAAAAAAAAATCAGAGCACACAACTTCAAAGACAGAAAGAACATCAGCCAATAAATATGAGAAAGAATGCACCACAATATAGCTGTCTCTCCTGTGAGCTATCACCCAGAGTTCTTTATCTAAGCCCAAGATGATTAACGAGCATTGTCACAAGGGTGAGGTTGGGGCAAAAGTTTAGTAAGTGAAAGAGAAAGCTCTCTGACAGCAGACAGTGGGGCCTAAATGGGTTGACCACTGTGAGGCTGCGGTACAGGTATTTTACGCACTGGGAAGGAAAAGAAATGTGCTTAGTCTGTGGGCTGTCTTGAAAAAGCTTGCCTCAGGTTGGCCCGCAGTCTTGGCCCAGGACCAAACAGCAGCTGAAGTGATGTTTCATGTAGACTACTTAGCTTAGGCTTAGATATATCAGGAGCTAAAGCAAAAGGTTGGCCTGGGACCTTGGCCTGGAACCAAACAAGGAGCTGAAGTGCTAGTTAATAGAGGTCAAGCTTACATGCTAAAAAAGGAAAGGAGTGTGCCCATCAGAAGCCACCAGAGCCCACAGTGTTCATGCCCACAAAAGGAGAAGAAACTTTTTTCCTGGGAACCCACTGATTATACAAAGGACAAAGGCATTTCTATGTCAGTCCTTGTGCTACTAATTTGCATTATGATCTTTCTGTGTGAAGAAGTCACTTTAGCATTTTTATGAGGCAGGTGTGATTGTGATGATCTGCCTCAGTTTCTGTTTATTTGGGAAGGTCTTTATCTCTCCTTCATTCTAAAGGATGTATTTGACAGATGCAGCATTCTTGGTTGATAATTATCTTTGTTTTCCCTTCAGCACTTTTGATATATTATACCATTGTCTCCTGGTCTATAAGGTGTCTGCTAAGAAAACAGCTGCTAATCTTGAACCATCTTATATGGTATATCCTTATTTTCTCCTGCTGCTTTCAGGATTCTTTGTCCTTGATTTATGAAAGTTTAATTACAAAATGTATTTGGGTCATCTTATTTGGATTGAATCTCCTTGGAAACTTTTGATCTTTCTGTACTGAGATTTATTTCTCCAAATTTTGAGAGTTGTCTGCTATTATATTTTAAAATGAGCTGTCTACATCATTGTCTTTCTTTTCCTTTTACACTGATTACACTTATTCTAGTCTTTGCAGACTGGTTTTGTCTGGGAGAGCCCTTTGCCAGTCAGCCTTTCCAGAGATTCTGTGTAGGCTACCTGGCATGTCTGAAGATAGGCTTGCTGTTGGAGTCATTGGGCAGGCTAATCTGGTGCCTTGTTCAGCAGGTAGAATGGCCTGGCATCTAGGTCTGCACTGTTGGTCCTGAATCCTGTTTCTACTGGGTTGGACCTGTTAATTGCATTTGTAGAGGATGGACCTGGAGGCTGGGTAAATGAGGATGACCCAAAAGCCAGTATGTGTGGAGGCTGGCCTAAAGTCTAGACCCACAAAGGCTGACATGATATGGGGATGAGGCTTTAACTTAAGTCCTCAAAGGCTGGCCTGTCACTGGGGTGAGTCTAGACCCTATGTCTGCAAAACTAGGTCTGTGGATTGGGTCCAGGGTTGCTAGACTAAAGTCTGGGTTTTCAAGGGTGTTCTTGCATTCTCAAGTTGCAGAATTCAGCCTGATAAAGGGGTTTTCTAGAATGATCTTGGACTTGCATCTGCTGGAACAGGTCCTCTGCATCCTGTGTTTTATCAAATGCTCAGGCAGGCATGAAGTCTGCTTCTATGAGGGCTGTGCTGGAGACAGGGATTGTGGGTGCTTGACTAAGTCTTATGTCTGCTGATGCTATTCTGAAGGCTTGGTGTACAGGTGCTAGCCCAGATGCTAGGTCTGTGAAGGCTTGCCTGGGTTCTGAGACTATGGGGGATGACCTGAGACCTAGGTACACAGGTGCCAGTCCAGCATTATTGCCTACTTGGACGTGCCTGGATTCTGAGTCTGCTGTATCAGGCCTAAGCCATGCATTGCTAGAACATATTGCCACAGGTGCTAGCCTGGAGGGTTAAACCACAGAGACCAGCCTGGCACTGGGAAGGCCTAGAATCTGTGTCTATGGGTGCCCACCTCGTGTTTGAGGTTGGGCTACTGATTAGGTGCTATGGCAGGTCTAAAACCTGGAGCCACAGGGACAAGCTCAGCACTGAGAATAATCCAAAGCCTTGGACACTGCATTCAGCATGGCAGGCCCTAAAACTGACTCCATGTAGCATGCCTGGGACCTGAAGTTACAGCATCTGGCCTAGAATTGGGGTGGCCTGGATCTGAGGGCTCTGGGGGCCTGACTGGCATGAGGTTTTACTGGGGACTTCCCAGTGTTGAGATCTAAGGCTAGGGCCTTTGCTTACATTCTGGATAATGGGAAGTTGTTCTTCCTACGTACTTCAATGTGACTTTTCGTATTTCTTTCATGTGTGACTTTAATCTTTGAGAATTAAAAATGTGCAAAAAAAGTAGACATATGTTCTAAATTATTCAAGTCAGAAACTAAGTTTGATAAATGCTTTAAGGTGCTTCTTTGGCTTTTTTTTTTTTTTTTTCCCCTGCTCAACTTGCATGCTCTACAGTTTGGTATCTTCTAGGGACATATTAAGTTAGCCACACCCCTAGCTATGCTAGAAATAGTCAGACCTTATCTGCACCTACTACATAATTAAAATAACTTACCAGATTTTTCACCCAAATTAAATTTTGTGATCATTACCATAGTAACATATAATTGAGACTACTGAAAGTGGATTTACATGCAAGGTGAGTAAGAAGAGAAAAATGTGAATTTGGGAAAAGAGTATAAAAGCACATGGGAATATAAGATTCTGCCTATGTTTAGAGGGTTAAAGAATTGTTTAAAAGCTAAAGGTTTGAACAAACTGTGGAAGGTTTATAAAATTAATCTTGTAAAAAGAAATCTATTGACCAATTCTCTCTCTCTATATATCCTCTCTGTATGTTCTAATTATATAGAATATCTCATTTTATATGTCCAATATACTATTTATATATATATATTTATATATGTATATATAGAACATTGGAATTTAGGAACAATGAGTTTTTTTTGAGGCACTCATCTGCTCTTTAACAAAACTTTGTAAAGTGTTACAAAAAGTTTATCAAAAGCTCACCTCATGGCCAAACTGACTACAATCGGATGGATTTGTCCGTAAGGTTTCAATAATATAAATTGAGTTTAAAATAACAGTGGACTAATGCAACAGTGAAATTTGGCTTTCTCTCTTTTGAACAAGACTTTTGTGTAACAAGATTTTTGTTTGCCTTGTGAATAAACTGCTGACAGAAGAAGGGAAGGACAAGAGACAGACTGGAAAACTAGGTCTTCCCTCTGAATGAATAAAAATTTATGCTTTTTAAAATTTTGGTAATCATTTAAATAGATGACTTGTGGTAACCTGGAATTCTATTAAGTGTTTTAAGCTTTGAACATATTTGACAGGCTTCCCCAAATTAAATTGCTCTTCAAAGTAGTCTTTTCTATCCCCTGACTTTTGGAAGATACAGATAAGTAGGCAAGATTATTTGACATGTTTAGATACACATGATTGTCAAAATAAGGTTGTGTTTGATCTTCTTCAGGTATATTCTAGTGGATAATGTTAATGGGTCTTTCAAAATTGTGTGCACTTCTAAAGTCCAAATGTCTGAGTATATGTTAACAATCATAATTACGGTTATTGTGTTAGTTTATTGTAGAGAACAGCAGTAAGAAAATTTATTTGTCCATCCTGTTTCTGAGTGTAGCTACTCTAAGACATTTTGACATTCATAGACAATTGTTATGTTAATTTATTGTAGAGGACAGAGGTGACCAAATTTATTTTTCCATCATGTTTCTAAATGTAGCTACCCTAGGACATTTTGGCGTTCACAGACAATCGTTTTGTTTTGATCCTCTTCAAAGGATGGCTTCCAGTAATCAAGTGCAGGTTTATGATAATATTGGAGACTGTGTACAGAAGTTGACTGGAAAAACTGAACTAATGAAAGACTAATGCAATCCTTTTGGACTTTTTGCTTGGAACATGGCTGATGCTTTGTTTTGGTTTTCAGAGTCAAGGAAGCTTTTCTTTTGAGCTATTTGCAGCTTTTCACTAACCAATGAACTAACCAGCGAACTAAACAACAATCTGTGATTGCAGCCTGGAAGAAACAAAATGGATGGACCATCAGATTCCAAATGATCATGCAAATGGAGCCTTGGATGGTAGCTCCCTTTACTGGAGACCCTTAGATAGGCTCTTGAGAAAAAATATAATTGCTATTTTCCTCAAAACAGCACCCTCTGTCAGCTTGAAGCAGTTAAGAATGGTCATTTTTCTAATCCTAATGGCAGAAGTATCTCTTCTGAGGTATGGGTTGATGGCAGCAGTGTTCCATCTAGACTGTTCACTGCCAAGACACTGGCTGCAGTGGTGAGGTGTGGCAAGGGCTATAATCCCATATGTTCCACAGAGCAGGCAAAAGTCCCAAACACCTGGTTTTGGGCTTCCCATTCATGGAGCAGGAAGGAGCCCCACCCCTTTGTGCCCAGGCCTCCCACTCCATGAAGCAGGTAGGAGCAGTTAGGAGCCTTGCCTTCCCCATATGCTTCTGTAGCTACCCTGATTTCTGCTCTTTTGAAAAGAGCAGACTTTTTTAAGCAACTTATTCTAGTCTTTGCAGGCTGGCTTTGTCTGGGAGAGCCCTTTGCCAGTCAGCCTTTTCCAGAGATTCTGTGTAGGCTGCCTGGCATGTCTGAAGCTCCTGATGAAGCTCCAGAACTGATTATCTCTGTGCTGTAGGGGCTTAAGAAGAGCCTCCTCTCCCCACAGACTCAGAAGTGCCTGCTACCATGGTCTGGCCTGTCCTTGTTCCTGGTGCCCCCTCTGATAGTACAGTGGGGCTGGGACTGAGCGTAGGCAGTGTCACAGCCTATATGGGTGTGCACATGCTTGGAACAGTGCTGATGTAACAGGCCCCTGCTGCCTTGGCTCCATCTGGAGTTTGGGCACCGGTGAGGATGGGAGGGATTCTGAGGGGTGTCAGAGAATGGCTTAGGGCCAGCCTTCAGGTGCCCTTTGATGCAAGAAGCCTGGGTGCCATGGATGATGGTGGGAGGCAGACAGGCTCCTGAGTGAAAGGGGAAGGGTTCTCAGTGAAGCCCCACCTTTTGGCAGCAAAAGGCCTGAATCTTGGAGGTTGGGCTCCCAATACTGAAGACTGGAGGGGAAATGTGGTGCTTTTTTCCTGGGCTTTCCCATGGACCAATAAACACACACTTCCCTCCTCTGAGGCCCATAAAAGCCCTGGGGTCAGCCAGAGTAGAACAGAGATTGGGATTACTGGCTGAAGAGAGGTGCTACCCACTCCAGAGCCTCCTCTCTACTGAGAGTTGCATACATTGGGAAAACTTGCCTGCAGAGAGGATCTACCAACTTTAGGGCGTCTCTGCTGAAAGCTGAATATTCCACATGATAACCTGCCTCCAGAGAGTAACTACCCTTTCCAGGGCATCCTCAGAACTCTTGTCCCTCAATAAAGCTCCTCTTTATCTTGCTTATCCTTCACTCGTCTGCATACCTCATTGTTCCTGGGTGCAGGACAAGAACTTGTGACCTGCCAAAAGAGGGCTGAAACATGCTGCTTGCTTGTCACATTGTGGGCAAAAAGAAGGAAAGAAGAGCTGTGACCTTTCAGGGATCCCAGACCTTTCAGCCCCCGAGTCAGAGACTCTGCTGTGGGCTCTCTGGTCCTGGCATCTCCAAGCTTCCAGGCACTGCTGTCTTCCCTGATGCCAATTGTGGCAGCTGCTTGTGGTACATTTGGTCCAGCCTCAGCCTTACGGAGAGCCAACACACCGGCCAGCACTTGATGCTGCCTGCCTCCTTGCAGAATCTGGCATGTCTGACTTTGCACACTGGCCAGACCCCCTACCTGCTCATGCACCCCTCACCATTCCATGCCTAGCTTGCCCTTGGCAGGTGTGGGGTCCCCGCTAGTAGTGTGAGCCAAACATTGCTTGCCTGGCCAAGTGGGCGTAATGAGCCCAGCAGGCCCAAGCAAGAATCTGACGAAGGTTCCACCAGCCACAGGTTTGTGGCCAAAGAAATGACACCCCAAATATCCCATAACACAATCACATCTCAAGCTCTCTTGAATTACCTCTCTAAAAACGATAGCTTTGAAGTTAGGATGTGTTGAGAAGTCCAACTGGTGTTAAAAATTCAAGCAGATCAAATTCTGTTCCTGTTTTTTTTTCCATGTAACAACGAACACCAATGTGTGTATCTACATTCTGGAGAAACTCAGATAATTTCTCTGATGTTTGTTTATTTCACTGGAAGTTGCCATTACCAATGAGCAGGAGAAACCCCAACCAATGCCTCTTATTTTACTCTTTTTCTTCTTAATTTCACTGTATATGAAGCCAAAGCAAGCACCACTTTTTTAATGTAAAGACAGTGCTTAAGATGTGTGACATAATTGAAGGCTTTCACCACATAAAAACATCAAAAAGTTATTTTTTTCCTTAGTGTCTTTTTGTTGTGACTTTTTAGTACCCTTCATATTTTCTTACTCCCTCCTCCTCTTTTGGAAATATATGTTTTTGTTTTGTTTTTTGTTTTTTGTTTTTTTTTTTGAGACGGAGTCTTGCTCTGTCCCCCAGGCTGGAGTGCAGTGGCCGGATCTCAGCTCACTGCAAGCTCCTCCTCTCGGGTTCACGCCATTCTCCTGCCTCAGCCTCCCAAGTAGCTGGGACTACAGGCACCCGCCACTTCGCCCGGCTAGTTTTTTGTATTTTTTAGTAGAGACGGGGTTTCACCGTGTTAGCCAGGATGGTCTCGATCTCCTGACCTCATGATCCGCCCGTCTCGGCCTCCCAAAGTGCTGGGATTACAGGCTTGAGCCACCGCGCCCGGCCGGAAATATATGTTTAGTGTCAATTCTGTGATGCTTGAGGCATTATTCACTTTAATGAGTGCCTTTACTTCTGTGATACCTGAGGCAAGAGGCATTTTACTTCTCACCAGAATTTGAGTTTTATGATGTGGTGTGCTTTGGGTAGCTGAGGAGACAATACCCCATGAACTTCAAAGTCACATAATTAAAATGTGGAAAAGTAGGTCTGTCTCTTGTTCAAAAGAACTAAACATTGAATGCTGCAGCATGAAGCTCGAGGCTTCAGTGGAGAAGTTCAGAAACCAGATAACTCTGAGCCGTTAGACCTGATACTGGCCTCTCAGAAATCTGAATAAATAATTGTAGGATTTCCAAGATATTGAAGGCATTAGTGAATCATTTCCCTGGGGGTATTAAGGTAAATTTTTCAGTGGAAGACAACTAGAAAATAAATCCTCTTTTCACAAGCCTAAGATCTTAATAAAAGTGATCATGAAATTGACCTCGGTAGGGAGAGCACTGACAAGACCATGTGGCCTGAGTGAAGTCCTAACAATGTAGGAGATAATGTACAAAGACACAGAGGAAGACACAGAGGTTAGATCAAAAATATTAATGGCAATTTGGAATGCAGAAGCATGTTTGTGTATGTGTGTACATGCATGTGTTTGTGTGTGTACCTAGATAATTTCAGATGAGCCTGGACAATTAACAAGCCATGTTTGCATTTTACAAACACACATTCAAAAAAGACACAGGTTGGCAACCATTGCAGAAATACAATAAAATATAGTTGTGACAAGAACCTAAGTTTGTGATGATGAATTTAGAGAGAAATTCTAGGCCTTTCCCTATAAAACACACATACACACACACACATCCCTCATTCTAAATGAACACAGTGCCCACAAACTTTACTACAAACAATTTGCACATAAATGGATATGTCACTCCTTATGTAGATGAAAGATAAACATATACTTCCATTTACAGATGGATTCTTCCATCACTGAAAGAAAAAGTGCATTTCAGGTCTACGCTGCAAATATATTTAGTTACAAATTTACTTCTACCAGACAGTTTTACCTGTTACTTTTGAAAGATGAACAAATTGCTTGATTATTTTAAACTTATGAGTGAATTTTAAATTGCTGTTCACTGTTCATGAAATGAAAAATTATTTGCACTTGAACAAATGTGTAAGGATATTTGCTGTTGCTTTGTAGATTTGCTCATATAGATGAATTTTGCTCATGAGGCTTGACAGGGAGTTGAATCTACTTCCTATTTTTTACATGTTTGTATGATTTGGTAATAGTCTCTTGTAGTGAATGTTTATGAACATGATGAAAATGTATATACTTTCAATGGAGAGTTGTGATAAAATGGCATAACTCAAGTTTCACCTATGATTTTGTCAAGTAGTTTTCAAACTGGGTTTGGGAGTTTGATGGAATCCCAAAGGGGAAGATAATAGTTTTACTACTAAAAATTGTTAAGATTATTTTGGCTATATACTTCAATTTTTGGTTAACAAAATAACTGTCATAATTATTTCACTATAATTTTAACATAAGTACATTTCTCTCTCTCTTTTTGTGTCTCTGAGACTCAGAGACAGGATCTTGCTCTGTTACCCAGGCTGGAGTACAGTCACACCATCACAGCTCACTGCAGTGTCAACCTCCTGTGCTGAAAAAAATACTCCCACCTAAGACCCCACCCCTGACCCCTGAGTAGCTGAGGCTACAGTTAGTTGCACATCACCCTGCCAGGCTAACTTTTGTCTTTTTGTAGAGACTAGATACCACCACGTTGCCCAGGCGGTTTTGAACTCTGGGGTCCAGCAATCCACTCACTTTGGCATCCATAAGAGATAGGAGGAGGGGGAATTATAGGCATAAGACACTAAACCAGACCCCATTTTTTTGTGTAATAATAATTCTGCTTTTATTTCTGCTTTTATTTATTTTTGCAAATAATTGATTTAATGGTCATAATGCTTCAAAAATGAGAAGAAATATGTAAATATTAATCACATAACTGGTAAAATAGGTGAAATATTGATGAACTCAAACCAGGTCATTAATAAATATTTACAAGCATTAGGTACTGCATTTACAGATGTTGCCAAGTTGTACATCCATGGGCCCAGTCATCATATATTCGGATTGACTTTTCAAATAACAGCAGCAATTACCTAATTAAGTAGTAAATTGAAAGCCTTCTAAACTTCTTCCCATGTGTTGTTTCCTGTGTGCCTGTGACTTTGCATTTCTTGATGAACAGGAGTCTTAACAGAGTCATAATTCATCCCTTCTTCATAAAAACCTTCTCAATGAAGTCAGGTATCCCATAGTACTTGCTTAGAATGAAATCCTTAAAGGCGATTGTTACATAAAGATCTTCAAGAATGTTGTGTTCTTGATCCTTCCCCAAAGGCTTAACATCAGTTTTATGTAAAATCTTGGGGTCAATCAAAGGTTCATCATTTTTTGCTTTTTCCACAACTGAGGCTTCAGGTACCACGCTCTGTAACTCATCTTCACAAGTTTTGGAGCATGAGGATTCGTTAGTTTCTGGATTTTCCTCTGCCAGTCTAGTTCCCGTAAGGAGAATTCCATCTTCTTCATGTGATCTTTCTTCAGTCTGTCATTTATGTGTAAGGAATTCTGGCTTACCTTCTTTATAGAAAGTTTTGATCGGTTGCTCTGCACTCAGCGCCAAAGTCAAACTGACTTCTGATAAAATCTTCATCAATTCCCTTGACTCCGAAAGAAGCAACCCATTCACAAAGCTCATGTATTGTTTCTGTTAGGTGTTCATCTTGAAGAGAGTTAGAAATGCATTCCGTTGCTGTTGTTATATCTTCCTGAAGCAATTCTCTGAGAGGAGACACTTGAGACTTGGGAAGCTCCAGGCAAAGACAGAATACACCGCTTGGAAAGCTCTGATAGAGACGCGACATCTGAGGCTTGAGAGACTCCCGGCAGAGAGGGGACATACCAGTCTTGGGAGGCTTCGGGCAGAGAGTAAACTCACTTAGTAAACTCACTTATTACTTTCAGGAGTGTTTTTGTAGATTTCATTGTATTTTATAGATATATATGGTCATGTCATCTGTGATGAAAGCTTCCCTTCTTCCTTTCTAATCGAAATATCTTTAATGCGCACAGCACGCCACCCCTCCACTGCTCCACAGCCATCCCAAGCCTCCTGGATTTAATGCACTGGCTGAAACCTATATATAATTTTAACTGGAAGTGATGAGAGAGAAAATCTTTCCGTTGTTTCTGATCTTAGAGGAAAGCCATTAGGTAGGGTGTTAGCTGATACGGTTTTTGTATATACACTTTTTGTTTTTTAATCTGAAGAAATTTCCATTAATTTCTATTCTGAGAGTTTGTGACAAAAGCTTCTTGTCAAACGCTTGGATTGTGTAATATTTTTCTGCACCCATTAATATGTTCATACAACACTTATTTTATAATTATACTGAAGTATTAAGATGTTAATACAGCACTTATTTCATAATTATGCTGAAGTAGTGAATTATAATGATCAATTTCCAAGTGGTAAACACACTTTGAATTCTGGGAATAAACCTCAATTGATTTTATTCTCTTTATTTATCCTCTGTATATGTTGTTAGATTGAATTTGCTGAAATATTCCAATTAATTTTTTGCATTAGTGGTTATGAAGGATATTTGGTGATGGTTTTCCTTTAATGTTGTTGTTTGGTTTTGTTAGAATGGTTTCAAAAGGATCTTATTCTCCTTATTTTCTCAAAGCATTTATGTATGGTTAGTGTTATTTTTTTCCTAATCATAGAGAAAAGGCTTCGCTCAGTGTCCAGGCTGGTCTTAAACTCCTGGGCTCAAGCAATCCTCCCTCCTGAAGCTCCCAAATGTTCACATTACAGGCCTCAGACACAGCTACTGTCTTCAATTTCATCTTTGAAGTACATCCTTTTAGAGTTAAATGTTGAGTACAGCAGGTTAAGATTGCAAATCAGTAAACTAGAGTTAAATTAATCAATACATCTTGGTTAATGTAAGACTGGTATCAGAAGCTAATGAAGCAAGGGAATAAAAATTCATGTAATAAGGAAAATGGGGACTTGGTTTAAAGATAAAGATTTTTGCTTATAAGTATTTTCATTTTTGTTAAATTATCATTATTATTCCCTTCAGTATGATGGGCAGGTGGAACATCTCCACTTAAGGCCAAGGAGAGAGTGATATTTTCAGATGAAAAAACAAAGCCAGTAAGTAAATTGCCCAGAGTTAACATTAGGCCAGTTATAAGAAAACAATTGATATTCGAATGTCTTTGAATGTTCATTATTGTCCCTCTGTCATACAACAAATGTTATTCCCATTGTTGCAATAATTTCACATTATTACAATAAGCAATAATTGAAATACTGTGAATAAGAATCATGTGATCCAAGTAATGCTTCCAAAGCTCACATCACTCTTTAATGAAAGAGATTACATTACTATATAAAAATCATCTTCCATTTACCCATCTTATGGTGGCTATAGAAGTCAATATTAGGAAACATGGATATTGGAAAAGAACCTGCCAAGCTTGTGAAAATCTCCCAAAGTCATATCTCTGAAAAGTGATTATCAGCATAGAATATCCGTCTCTTTGCACAGTTGCCCCATTCTGTACTTCTTCAAGTAAGATGAACAAATGTTAATATTGTGTCTTTAAGGTCATTGTTACCATAATTTTGCTCTTCTATAACAACATACAATAAAAACATTTTTTTTTAATTTATAATCTAGCAATAATTTTCAACATCAGATTGTCCTGCTAGTTTGTACTATCAATTAGCTTATTCTTTTTAAGTTTTCATTTTGATGTGTTTGTTTTTTCTTTATCAACATGGCATTGTTATTATTTCTTTTTATTGGTGGTTTCTATGTATCACTTCTCCCTCTGTGACTTCTTTGTTTTGTATGTGTATGTATGTATTTATTTTTGCTAAAAAAAAGCTAGAAAGATAAACCAGAAACCAATAATAATGATTACATTCATGGTATAGGGGGTCATAAATAGTAAAGATGGGTAGAGATGGGAAGGAAACATCTCCGAATAGAAATTTTTTGTTTACTTGGGTTCTGGGGTATGTGTGCAGAATGTGTAGCTTTGTTACATAAGCATGCAAATGGCATGGTAATTTGCTGCCACTGTCAACCCGTAACTTAGGTTTTAAGCCCCACATGCATTACATGTTTTTCCTAATGCTCTCCCTCCTGTTTTCCGCACCCCCAACAGGCCCTGGTGTGTGATGTTCCCCTCCCTCCTCTGCATGAGTGAGAACATGCAGTATTTGGATTTCTGTTCCTGTGATAGTCTGCTGAGAATGATGGTTTCCAGCTTCATCCATGAAGTGACATAAGCTTTGGAAGCATTACTTGGAACACATGATTCTTATTCATTATATTTCACTTGCTAATTGTAATAATGTGAAATTATTGCAATAATGAGAATAACATTTGTTGTAAGACAGAGGGACAATAGTGAACATTCAAAGGCATTTGAATATCGATTGTTTTCTTAAAACTGGCCTAATATTAACTTTGGGCAAAGGACATGAATTCATCCTTTTTTATGGCTGCATAGTATACTGTGGTGTATATGTGCCACATTTTTTCATCCAATCTGTCATTCATGGGCATTTGGGTTGGTTCCAGATCTTTGCTATCACAAATAGTGCAGCAATGAACCTAGGTGTGCATGTGTCTTTATAGTAGAATAATTTATAATCCTTTGGGTATATACCTAGTAATGACGCGGCTGGGTCAAATGGTATTTCTGGTTCTAGATCCTTGAGGAATCGCCACACTGTCTTCCACAATGGTTGAAATAATTTACACTCCCACAAACAGTGTAAAAGTGTTCCTATTTCTCCACATCTTCTTTCAGATATTTATATTTAATTATATTTCAGCTTAATTATCTGCTTTTCTAAACTCTCCACATTTAGGGTATCTTGCTTAATATTTCTTCCTAAATCACTGCAAGCATTTATAATTTTTGTTCATTTTCCTGAACTTCCATTTCACCTAAACTTTTCCTTAATTTTTCACTATGAAAACATGAAAGTTTGTTTTTGCTGAAATATTCAGAAAGACAATATTGTATTACTTGAATAATCAAATAAAAAGAACATGACTATGTAATTTTAGATTTATGTCTGGATGTGCAAAGGTAAACACAACCAGGATACTGTATTTTTTAAAGGGTCAAAACATTCTAATGGAAAAGAACAACCACCATAACATTGCAAGTGTAATGTAATAAACACAGACCAAAACATGGTGATTTTAGAAATTAACACGTTAACAACTAAAGCTGTTCTCAACTATCATGAGAAGCAAAAACTCTTTCCTGTGATAATACAATATTTTATATAGAAGAAGAAACACCAAAATACAAAGCCATTGATGATGTCTCAAAAGAGAAACCCATTTTATGTATTTACAAGCATGTCATGCATCTGATATACATGACTTTGCTTACATTGGTCTAGATCCTATTTTCAGTATCTCATTTGAAGAAACATTAATCTCCTCATGGTCCCATTCTTCTAGCTTGTCCTCGCCATTCTCTAATCTCATGTAGAATATCCTTCTACATGCCTTTTTTAGAGATTGAGCCTTGCTCTGTGTTGCCTAGGATGGAGTGCAGTGGCATGATCTCAGCTTACTGCAACCTCCACCATCTGGGTTCAAGTCATTCTCCTACCTTAGCCTCCCAAGTAGCTGGGATTGCAGGTGTGCACCACTACAGCCAGCTAATTTTTGTATTGTTTTCATAGTAATGGGATTTCACCATGCTGGCAGGATGTTCTCAAACTCCTGATCTCAAGTGTTCTTCCTTTTTGGAATAAGAGCTTTGTGCTGAGAGCTGTACAGTTGCCCCAGTGAAGCTGTTCTCTGCTTTGCTCACTCTCCAGTTGTTCACATAGCCTCATTCTTCCTGGATGCTTGACAAGCCTTCAGGATCCACTGAGCCACAGGGGCAAAAAGAGCTGTAACACTCTCCTAGGTGGCTTGCCAAGCTGTGAACTGTGACATGCTCGAGACTGCAAGAGTAAAGAGTGGCGACCCTTCTAGGGGCCCAGACCTTGAGATTCCCCAAACCAGTGCTATAACATGATAGCCTTCCATACTGTATTTGTGCTGGGCTGTCATCTCATGTGACAGGAAGCAGTGTTAGACCTGGGCGGCCCAGGATCCCTGGACTTGAGCAGGGTGGCAGGTCTGAGAGAGCAGTAACACAAGTGGGCTGAAACAGCCCCAATCGCCCTGCACCCCCTGTGTCACTGGTCACAATGTGGGCAGTGAGAAAGAGAGAAGAGCTGCGACCAGCCCAGACCTCAGGGCTACCTGGGCCAGGACTGTGACATGCTGTAACACACCACTTTGGGCCTCTTTACTTCCTGGTGTCCCCATGATTTTGGACACCACAAGGTTCTCTGATTCCTGCAGCAGAAGCCACTTGCGGTATGCCTCCTCCAGCCATAGCTTCACGTGGATTCAGTGTCTGTATCAGGACCTGGAGCTGCATGCCCCACTGCAGCATCCAGCATTCCTGGCTATGTACAGTGGCTACATCCCATGCTTACTTACACACCCCTCAACACTTTGCACCTGGTTTGCCCTTGGCAATCATGGGGTCCAGACCAGTAGCATGTGCCAAGTGCAGACTGCCTGGTTGATGGGGTGGAACAACCCCAATGTACATGAGCAACACTCAAGCAAAGGCGCCACTGGCTTTAGAGGTTTCAGGCTGGTGAAGCAAGACCTGAAGGAGCCTATGACAGTATCTGGTTTTCTTCTCCTCTATTATTTTGTTGAGGATAATGGTCTCCAGCTTCATCTAAGTTTATATGAAAAACATAATCTCATTCTTTTTTATGGCTATATATTATTCCATGGTTTATATGTAGCACATTTTCTTTGTCCAGTGTAATACTGATGGACGTTAGGTTGATTCCATATCTTTGCTACTGTAAGAAGTTCTGTGGTAGGCCTATGTGTGGATGTGTCTTCATAATGGAACACTTTATATTCCTTTGGATATATACCCAGTAATAGAATTGCTGGGTTCTGTAGTAATGTCTTTAATCCGAGGAATTACTAAACTGTCTTTTACAATGTTGAACTAATTTACACTCCCACCAAAAGTGTATAAACATTCCTTTTCCTTGAATTTCACTAATGATCAGGGATGTTGAGCTTTTCATGTAATTGTTTGCCACTTGTATGACTTCATTTTAAAAGTGTCTTTTTAGGTGACTAGCCTACTTCCTAGGCAATACTATTCAGAATATAGCCATGGGCAAAGATTTTATGATAAAGCAATTGCAACAAAAGCAAAACTTGAAAAATGGAATCTCATTAAACTAAGGTGCTTCTGCACAGGAGAAAAAAAGACAACTAGGAATGAATAAAAAGACTACCTATAGAATGGAAGAAAAATTTTTCAAAGTATGCATCTGATAAAGGATAATATCCAGCATCAATAAGAAACTTCAGTTTACAACAAATCATTTTTTGTTTATGCAGTAAGTTGTTATTAATTTGAAATAATGGGTAATAAGATGATGTTTTCAAGTCTATAGTAAAGTCAAATCCATAAGCATATAATGAAGACACAAAAAAATTAAAGGCAAGGAACTAAATTACCTCATGAGAGAAAATCACCTTCAATAAAGAAATACAGAAAACAAGAAAAAAAGATCAGAAAACAAGTAACAAGGAAGCAGTAGTTTCCAGCTATTAATAACAACATTTAATATAAACGGACAAAATCCAATCAAAAGACAGAGTTGACTGAGTAAAACAGCAGAAGTAGTTATACTTATATTAAACAAAATATATTTGAGACAAAAACTGTAAGAAAATGCAAATAATGTCAGTATGTAATAATAAAGATGTCAATTCAGCAAATCTAACAATGTTAGATATATATGCACCCAACACTGGAACAGCCAGATATGTAAAGCAGATTTATCGGAGATAAACAGAGAGGCCCCAACACAATAGCAGCTTGAGACAGTAACACAGCACTTTAATCATCAGACAGATCCTCCTGTGAAAAAATAAACAACAAAGACACATCATATTTAATCTGCATGATAGGCTTAATAGATATAATACAAAGAATATTTTTAAATATTCTTTGAATATTTAATATTTAATAGTCTGAATAATATTTTTGAATAGTTAATAACTTATATTTTGAATAATTAATATTTAATATTCTTTGAATATTTAAAGAATGTTTAATGACTGCAGAATATACTTTCTTTTCCTTTGCACATAGATTATTCTCAAGGACAGACAATATTATGGTTACAAAACAGGTACAGAAGCATTGAAAATAATTGAAATAATATCAAGCATCTTCTCAGATCACAATGAAATAAAACTGAAAATTGATGACAAAAGGAATTTTGGAAATGATAGAAATATGTAGAAATTGAAGAACATGTTTCCAAATGACATACTGGTCATTGAACAAATTTAAAAAAGAATTATTAAATGATAATGGAAACACAACTCATCAAAACCTATGGAATATAGCAGTGCAGTACAAAGAAGAAAGATTTAGCTTAAATGGCTGACATCAAAAATTAGGTTAAAACACTAAAAGTAGGTGGTTGGGGTGGCTCATACCTCCAATCCCAGCACTTTGGGAGATCGAGGCAGGCCGATCACCTAAGGTCGGGAGTTCAAGAGCAGGCTGACCAAGATAATGAAACCCCATCTCTACTAAAAATACAAACATTGGCTGAGCATGGTTGTATGTACCTGTAATCCCAGCTACTCAGGAGGCTAAGACAGCATAATAGCTTGAACCCGGGAGGCAGAGGTTGCGTTGAACAGAGGCCATGCCATTGCACTACAGCCTAGGCAACAAGAGCAAACCTCTGTCTTAAAAAAAAAAAAAAAAAAAAAAAGAAAAAGAAATTGTAAGTAAACAATTTAATAAGACATGTTAAAAATCTAGAAAAAAAGAACAAACCAAAACCAAAACTAACAGAAGAAAAGAAATAATAAATATCAGAGTAGAAATAAATACAGTTGAAATAAAATAAAGATTAATAAAACATAAAGTTGCTATTTTATGGAAACATAAACAGAATTGCTAAGCATTTAGCCAGACTACTCAAGAAAAGAGATAAAAGATTCAAATAAATTAAATCAGAAATAAGAATGAGATATTTTCACTGATACTGCAGAATTCAAGGAGTTGTTAGCAGCTACTATGAGTAAATGTATGAAATTTAATTGATAAATCTGGAAGAAATGCACAAATTTTTAGACACAGGAACTAATACCAGCTCTACCCAAAGTATTGCAAAAACAAAAAAGAAGAAACTATATCTAAATTCATCTATCAGATCAGTTTTACCTTGATAACTACCAAAGACACATTGGGGAGAAATAAAATAAAATAAAATAAAATAAAATAAAATAAAATAAAATAAAATAAAATAAAAAACCCTACAAGACAAGCCAATATTTCTGATGAATATTGATGCAAAAAATTCTCAAGAAAATACTAGCAAACCAAATTTAACTACACATTAGAAGGATTATTCACTATGACCAAATAAGATTATCTCTTGGATGCAAGGGTGGTTTAATGTATGTAAATAATGTAATACCTCATATCAACAAAATATAAGGTAAAAATTATATAAGTATTTCAACTGATGCTAAAGAAGCATTTGATAAAGTTAAACATTGCCTTTGATGAACAAAAATCTAAAAAACTAAGCATAGAAGGAAGATACCTCAACATAATAAAAGCTCTGTAAAACAGACCCACAGCTAGTATTGTGCTTAATGGATAAATACTAAAATACTTTCCTTTAACATTTAGAACACCACAAGTATGCTGACTTCACTACTGTTATTCAATATAGTACTTGAAGTCTTGGCTAAAACAATCAGACAGAAGAAAGATGAAAAGGATATTTGAATATGAAGGAAAGTTGATGGGTGCAGCACAGCAACATGGCACAAGTATACATATGTAACAAACCTGCACGTTATGCACATGTACCCTACAACTTAAAGTATAATAATAAATAAATTTAAAAATAAATAAATAAAAAATAAAAATAAAAAAAAATTAAAAAAATAAGAATTTCAATTATACTTTTTTTTACTGATATAATCTTAAATTTGGAAAAACATAAAGACTCCAAAAGAAAACTGTTAGAATTGATATATTCAGTAAAGTTGCAGGATAGAAAGTCAACATGTAAAAATTAGTAGCATTTTTATATGGAATAGTGAACACTCTGAAAAAAATTGATTATATCTACAATACTCAAACATATAATTAACTATGTAAGAATTAACCTAACAAAAGAGTGAAAGATTTGTATAATAACAACTACAAACCACTGGTGAGATAAATTGAAGAGGATGTCAGATATTCAAAAACAATTAAATGCTTATGGATAGAATCAACATTTTTAAAATGTTCATATGCTCAAAGTAATCTACAAGCTCAATGCAATTCTTATCAAAATACCAATGACATTCACAGAAATAGGAAAACAATTCTAAAATTTATATAGGACCACAGAAAACCCAGAAGTGTGAAAACTATCTTTAACAAACAAACAAAAACTGGAAAAATTTCCTGACTTCAAATTATAGGACAGAGCTATAGTAACCACAACAGTACAGTGCTGGTGTAAAAACAAAAACATACACCAATGGACAGAGTAGAGAACTCAGAAAAAAAATCCACATGCCTACAGTAAACTCATTTTTAACAAATTTGCCATGAGCCTACACTGGGTAAAGAGGATCTCTTTACTTAATGGGGCTGGAAAAACTAGATATGCATATGCTGAAGAATAAAACTAGTTCCCTATCTCCTAAATATAATAATCATATCAAAATAATTAAAGACTTAAATCTGAAACCTCAAAGTATTGAATTCCTTTAAGACAATGTTGGCAAAAATAAACAGGGGGCATTGTGCTGAGAACAAAAAGGCAACACTCCACAGTATTAAAGTGTACATGGACAAATGGGATCACATCAAGTTAAATACTTCTGCATAGAAGAAGTTAAAATTAACAAAGTGAGGACAGAAGCCACAGAATATGGAAAAACAATTGCAAACTACTCATCTGACAATGGATTAACAGCCAGAATTTATAAGAAGATCAAAATACTATATCAAAAAAAAATTCAATTAAAAAATGGCAAAAATTTGAATAGACATTTCTCAAAACAAAACATACAAATGACAAATGTATGTTTGAAAAGGTTCTCAACATTACTGATTATTAGAGAAATACAAAATAAAACTACAATGAGATAAAATTTCATTACACTTAAACTGGCTTATATTCAAGACCGTCAATAACAAACGTTGGCAATAATGTGAAGATAAAGGAACCCTTGTACACTGCTGGTGGAAATGTGACTCAGTACAACTACAATGGAGAATAGTTTGTAGGTTTCTCAAAAAACTAAAATAAAACTGTTTTAGTTTTCAGCAATTGTGCTGCTCTCTATATATCCACCAAAAGAAAACTGATGTAACAAAGAAATACCCACACTCATGTTTTTGCAGAACTCTTTAACATAGCTAAGATATGAAAGCAACCTAGGTGGCCATCAACAGATACATACATTTTAAAAAATGTCATACATATACACAATGTAGTGCTCTTCAGATATAAAAAGTAACATTTATTTCTGTGCAGCAACATAGCTGGAACTAGAGATTAAGTGAAACTAGCCAGACACAGAAAGAGAGACATTACATGTTTGCACTTATTTGTTCAATGTAAATATCAAAACAATTTAATTCATAGACATACATAAGAGTATAAGGATGATTCCCAGAGGCTGGGAAGGGTAGTAAGTGGCTAGGGAGAAGGTGGGAAAAGTCAATATGCACAAAATGTATTTAAGAATAATAAATAAGACCTACAATTTGATAGTGACTATAGTTAATAATAACTTAATTGTCCATTTTAAAATAACTTGAAAATTCTAACTGAATTGTTTGTAACTCAGAAGAAAACTGCTTGAATGGATGGATTCCCTATTCTTCACAATATATTTATTTTATGTTTCATGCCTGTATGAAGATATATCATATTACTCATAAATATGTACACCTCCTATGTACCCACAAAATTTTAAAATTATAAAATTAAATAAGTGAGAATAATATCAAATGCAAGCCCTTGGGAATGGCAACAGGCTGGCTATGCCTGTTGAGACAATGATGTTTTTTATAATGACCAGTTAAAAAGTCTATGTTTTTCTACCATTTGAGGTGATAAGGATGTGGGAATAGTCCCAACCATTTTTCCCTTTCCACCACTCTTCCATTTGGGGAAAACAAAAGCATTACACACACACACACACACACACGCATTATTTTGTCCCTGTCTTTGGCACATTTGAAGTTTACTTTTGTACACTATAATGACAATACTACAGCTAACTTTTTCAGCAGTACTTGGTAGTACTGTAGTTATTTTTTTTACTTTGCTTGTATGCAAAACCTATAAAATATTGCATGTTATTCAAAGTGCCAATTTCCTGGCAGCTTCAGTTTCTCTTTTTCTAGAGTACAGAAATTAGACTGTGCTTAGCTTTATTTTATTTTAACCAACAGAGGGAATTTTCCTGTGAAAATTTGAAAAAGTGGAAAAATCTACTAACTATAGAATTTTCTTAACAAAATCTTTTTAAAATAAAGCCTTTTTCATCTTCAGTTTGAGGAGACATAGCTGTAAGATTTTCAGTTGTATGAGTGCTGCTATGTTTCTCTGCATTGCAAAAGATGATTAGGAGTCATGGGCATGCACTACTAGACCATAAGTGGAAGAGACAGAAGAGAACAGTTTATTGCTTCAGTCACCATATAAAATAAATGCCAGCATTTAGACAGCCTATTGATTTTGTCCTCATGACATAGATGCCAGATGGACACCAATTTTTCATTTCATTAAAGTTTTCAGATCATATTACTGAGAGTAAAAAAAAAAAAAACCCTTATTTTTCAGAACTTGTAAATAATCATAAACATAATCAATCATAATCTCTTTAAACCATTAATACTGGGATGGTATGAAACCACAGAGTTACAAATTGGTTACCAAGTATTTACATGAGGTGTTTTACTGATTATTATAACAACAACTGAGTTCATGGGTGCATGTGGATGTGGTTGATGTAACCATGATGCTGAGATAACATGGCTTGTGGGAGTGGAAGCGCTTATGCTTGGAACTGGATAGTAGTACTGGGTATCTTTTTGAATAAGGACCTGACAGAAAGTTGATAAGGTCTGAGAAGAAAAGTGGATACAGAGAGAAGCAAGTAAAGACAGATGAAAGATGGATGTTGTAGTTTATTAGTTGTACTTTAGGATGCAAAGAGAGAGTTAGGAGTTGTAAACATGAGGATTATTCAGTCATGTGTTAGTAATTTAAATATTACTTCATTGATTATTTCTCTCAATCCTGAGAGATGAATGCTATACAGTTTATAAAAAGGTCATACACTGAGTGAAAAAACAAAAAAACAAAACTAGATTCAAATTCACATCTATTGACTTCCAAAGGCCATGTTCTTTTCATGGTTAGATGCTAGGGAAGTAAAATTGATTGGCCGTGCTTGGTGGCTCATGCCTGAAATCCTAGCACTTTGGGAGGCTGAGTCAGGTGAATCACCTGAGGTCAGGAGTTTGAGAGCAGCCCAGCTGACATGGTGAAACCCTGTCTCTGCTAAAAATACAGAAAAAAAAAAATAGCAGGTGTGATGTCATGTACCTGTAATCACAGCTACTCAGGAGGCTGAGGCAGGAGAATCACTTGAACCTGAGAGTTAAAGGTTGTAGTGAGCCGAGATCGTGCCACTGCGCTACAGCCTGGGTGACAAGAGTGAGACTCCATCTCACAATAAACAAACAAACAAAAAACAGATTAGATTGGAAGATAGTTAGAAACAGGCCACACGTACAGTAGCTCACACTTGTAATCCATCCCCAAACATTTGGAGGTTGAAGCAGGAAGATTGCTTGAACCTAGGAGTTTGAGACCTGCCTAGGTAACACAGGGAAACCCAACATCTACAAAATAATAAATGAATGAATGAATGAATGAATGAATGAATGAATGAATGAATGAATGAATAAATAAATAGATAATTAAATAAAGCTGAAAATTATGCATGTCTGCAGTCCCGGCTACTTAGGAACCTAAGGTGTAAGCATTGTTTTAGCCCAGGAGGTCAAGGCTATTTTGAAATCTGATTGTTCCACTGCATTCCAGGCTGTGTGCCAGAGTCAGACCCTGTCTCAAAAATAAAATACTTTGGAAACAGCATAGATGTTATCTGGAATTCTTCAGATGAATAAAAAATATGAATATTGACCTTCTAACTTGAAATAATCCAAAGAAAAAGAGCATTTTATTAATTGCCTTAAAACCTTTCACAGATTCATCATCTTCTATCTGCAGATCCCAAATCCAAAAGCCTTTGAATTTGAAAACTTTTCTGCTAAGTTTGAGGAATAGTTATTTGGCAGAAAAACCTAGTCAAAACTGACCTGAGGCTATTTATGGTCTTTATAAATCTTACTAAATGTGATATTTATACATTTTGTTACAGAAAATGGATGTTATATAGCAGAATGTTACCCCAAATCCTGCTGGTCACATTCAGTTAGATAATCTAAAATGTGCATATACTTTATAAAGTTTGTAAAATTTTGAATTCAAAAGCATAACTAACCTCAAGTTTTCTGATGGATCTGTGCAGCTTGTGTGTGTTCTTTTTATGTCTTCAAGGTAGTTAAACCAACCGTTAGGACAACCATATCACTAAAGAAAAATGAGAAAATTTTACTGCAAGAAGAAGCCATGACCCCACCAGACTTTTAGAAAACCATAGATTTTGCATGTAGGTAGAAGATGGAAAGGAGGGAGGGAGAGAAAAAGGGAGACAGTGTGTGTGTTTGTTTACAACTGAACAGCAATTGCTTTGAGATTTTAGTGTGTTACACCTCAGGTAAGAGCTACTTTCTTTTCTTTTATTTTTCTTTTTTTCCGATGGAATAGGAAGCAACTTTCAGAATTCTTAATGCCCTGGAATTTTGTAAGTATGTTTCTTTTTATAAACTTAAAATAAAATACTTATATGTATTCAACAACTACGTCAGGATGTTTGAATGATTTTATAAGATTCAATACAAGTACTTAAACACTAAGTACAGTAAATATATTTTTCCAACGCCAATTCTTTTTGAAACTTTTGACTTGTTTTAAAGAAAATAAAGCAGACTATTATTTTCATTGTATTTAGAAGAAATATACTTTCCTGTTTTTTGTTTTTAATTTTTAGAGATTGATGTTTCTGCATCAGCCACTGAAGACATGTATGAATATTTTGGAGCATGTGATGAGGGCATTGTTTTCAATGCATTCCCTGAGTCCTATGAAGGCTTTTTTCTAGTTCCATCAAGGACTCCTCTGGAGACCTGAGGACAAATATTGACAGATTAAATTAATTTATTCAATTAGAGATTTAGTCTGTGTAGAGCAATTCTGCTGTACATATTTGTATGCATTCTTCCTTCATTAAGTTTTAAAAATTAAGACCCCAAGTATTTGTTAATTTTTTTATTCCCTTAGAATACTTATAGTTATAAGGAAATATATAAAATATTTTAAAATCTTTCTTTAAACCTTGAACTCTCAATGCCAGAGCCAGATTCTGTTGCTTGAATTCAAAAGCATCTTTTTTCTATTATTAAACTTACATGAGTTTTTGTATAACCTTTGTTAATCGATTCACGAATGTTTGTTCTGTCTGCTTTACAAGCTCTATGAGGAAGTTCAGTACTTTACCCTTATGTAGAAAACATTTTCCAGACGCAGTCTTTAGCATTTCAGCTTGAACTCTCACTGAATAAGAATTCCCAGGACTTTTTAATTCCCTTAGAATACTTATAGTTATAAGGAAATATATAAAAATATTTTTAAATCTTTCTTTAAACATTGAACTCTCAATGCTGGAGGCAGATTCTATTGCTTGAATTCAAAAGCATCTTTTTATATTATTAAACTTGCATGAGTTTTTGTATAATCTTTGTTAAACAATTCATGAATTGTTTGTTCTGTCTGCTTTACAAGCTCTATGAGGAAGTTCAGTATTTTACCCTTATGTAGAAAACATTTTCCAGATGTAGTCTTTAGCATTTCAGCTTGAACTTTCACTGAACAAGAATTCTTAGGGCTAAATATTCAATTATAGAGATGGTGTGTGGATAATTATAGTCTTAGATATGGAGAAAGTGGTAATGGTGTCACTGTGTTTGGAGATGTAGGATATATTAGACATCTCTCCATCCCATGTCTTGTTGAATACTGTGCACTGTTTTCTGCCTGTATTAACTGGGACCAACAGTTAATGGTCAGGCAAGGAGAAGGATAAAAGGGAGCTAGATAGAAACAGGTGCATATGAATGAAGATGTGAGAATAAATTAAAACAATATATGACAAAATAAGAAAGAACAGAAAGATAATTTCTCGTTACACTTGTGCTTTTGTTTCTTTTTAATGAACTCATCTTTTACCTGATGCTACTTAATCTTGATAAGGCTGCCAGGTGTGTGGTGGATGCTCAAGGGGTAGTCAGATTTTCTCATGTCTGGTAGCCAGGGAGTGGAACTGTGTCATGGAGAAAATTGGAAGTGGGTACACAGAACAAGCTCCCTGTGCTAAATCTCTGAAATTGGCAAAACCAGCAGGCAAAACATAGGCAGTTATGGGGAGCTACATGTTTACATACATCATCACCTAAGCTGATTTGTCTTGACCTTGAAGAGGAGTAAAAGGGAAAACATTTTATAGCTTCTTAATTTTGATCCATTTAAATGTTTTCCTCTCTCCCTGGTAATTCTTACAAAGTAACCTAGGAGAGTAGGAAACTTGGACAGCCATCTCAAATTTATTTCTTCCAGTGTAGAGACTGAATCTATAGGGGTTTTCTCCATGGGATACTTTGTTTGCCTGATGAAGGGGCTTTATAATTAAAGAAGACCATTTCCCTTACCACGTGCTTCTGTTTTTTTTTTTTTTTCTTTGTTCTGCATCCCAAGGAATTGTCACAGCTTCAGTTTGTGTTCTGGAATATCGGCGTGATAATGTTGCCTCTGGATTCACTTGTCTGTGGGTGTCACTGAAGCCAGATAACTCCTACTTTGCCATTTTGCTGATATCATTGTCCTGTTTCATCCTTTGTGTGAGGGCCATGCTGTTATAAAGGTGGAAAGGGGGTCACCTTCCAGCAGATACTACTACATACAGTAGTGATGTTGCCGTCAGTGAAGTATGTAGGCTCCTTGTCATTCACTCAGCAATTCACAGGGGCCTGCCCATGTACCAGGGTTGTTTGAAAAAACAGATGCTGCCACTAGTTTCTGTGTTTATGATCAGGGTGTTGTAAAAAGGGAAACACATCCTTCTATAATTGGAAACACTATTTTTCCCATTGGCCTCTTCCTGCATATATCATTTATATTTTACTAAGGAGGCATTAGTGTTCTTACTGAGCATCTGCTGAAGAAGTATGAGACCCAGGGTATAACAGAAAACTGGGTGCACAGCAGCCATACAGCACATTCCTAAAGTGCTATATTCTCGTATTCTCTGTGTGGGCCCTGTATGAAGAAACGAGCTGCCTTTCTAATGCATTATAGTGAGTCATGGCATTCAGTTGTCTATGTATGCAGAAAGTCATTGGTAGCAAGAAATAGGTCATTTTTTACTCCATGGGCTCCAGGATGTGCAATTGATGGCAGCAAGGTCCTCAACACGAAACTCAAAAGTCGGTGGGAGTAGGATACTTCGCTTAAGGTAATAAAGCCTCAAACAGTGGATTTGGGGACATAATTTGAGAAAACTCACAGTGTTGTCCTGGGAAACACAACCTTTTATGCTGGGACCTCTCCATAGCTACAGAAGAGTTCAAAAGTTATGAGCATTTGTCACTGAAATGTCGGAACAATTTTTAAAGCAATACCATGCAACAGCAGTATGTAGTGGCAGAAAGCAGCATAATAGAATACTGGCAAGCAGCAGGGAAATTAGAGAGGCAGACAGTAGTCTTCCAACCTGGGTTTTCTGTATGATAAGTAGCTATGCAAAATGCATGAGTCCTTATCTAAAGGTCATTTGGGGTTAACATTTCTAATTGTATGAGATTACTATCTATGGGGTCTTTTAAAAAGTCTGATACAAAGGGCAGTTGAACAGTTTGTCATGAAGCTATGGTTAGGGAACAGCTCTGAAGATGTGCTTCTTACTCATCTTGGTCAGGTTTGGTCAAGACTAGGCAGCAATCAACTGGTGTTTTTCTATTACTTTCTATATAATAACCTACATACATTTTTAGAAATAAATACATTTTCTAAAACCATACAATCTATGAAGCCTGGATCATTAAGATATAGAAACCTGAGCAGACCAATAATAAAGACATTGAATTAGAAATAAAAACCTATGAGTCAAGAAGAGTCTGGGATGAGATGGCCTCATTTAGAAATAAATTTTAACAAGTGAAGTAAAAGATTTGTATACAGAAAAGTATAAAATATTTATTAAAAGTTAAAAACAAAACTAAATGAAAATACTTTTTGTCTTCACAATAACGAAGACAATACAGCAAAAATGCCTCTAGTATGCAAGACAACCTACAGATTTTATCTTGGAACTTTCAAAATCTCAAGGACCTTTTAAACATAAAATTAGAAAAAGAAACACTGATATTGACTAAGAAAGGAACCCAGATATCAACTTTCTGCCTCTCTTGTTTGACAGTAACATTGTCTTGGGCAGCACCAGCTTCATTCCTGTGACACTATGCAGAAAGTGAAGGTCAAAAAAATAGATTTGGCTGTATCAGGCACCTGGTGACCAGGGATGCTTTAGCTCTGGCAAAGTAGATACTGTAACCATCAATGACTTCTTCACTGACAGTGAAACATGACATTGTCTACATGTTTCAGTATGATTCTCCCTATGGCTAGTTCTACCGCACCAGCAAGACTGAGAATAGAAAGTTTTTCACCAATTACAATCCCATCACCATCTTCCAGGAGAAAGATTCTACCAAAATCAAATAGAATGATATTAGGTACCACTGATGTTGTGGAGTCAAAGAGAATCTTCACTGGCATGGAGGCATCTGGGGTTCACACAGATGGAAGTCCTAAGGGGTTACAGTCTCTGCCTCTTCTACTGATGCCCTAGTGTTCGTGATGTACATGAACCATAAGTAAAAAGTAAAAATAGTGTCATGATTATCAGCAATACTGTCTGCATCAGCAAGTTCTCAGGCCCCCGGTGAAGGTTATCCATGACAAATATAGCATCATGGAGAAACTCATGACCACAGTCCTTGCCATCACTGCCACCCAGAATACCATGAATGGTCCCACTGGTAAACTATAGTGTCTACCATGGGGCTCTTCTGATCATCATTCCTATATCTACTGGCACTGCCAAGGCGGTAGGCAAGGTCATCCTTGAGCTTAATTTGAGGCTTAGTGACTTAATTTTCTGTGTCCTAACAATCAATCTGTCAGTCACTGGCCTGATGTGGCATCAGAAGAAACCTGCAAAATATGACAACATAAAAAAGACGGTGAAACAAGCACTGGAGGGACCTCTCAAGGGCATCCTAGGCTTCACTGAAGAACAAGTTGTCTCCTCTCACTTCAATGGTGACATCCACTCTTCCATCTTTGTTGCTGGTTCTTGCATTTTACTTGACTACTTTGTCAAGCGAAGTTCTTGATAAACAAGAAATTTGACTACAGCAACAGGGTGGTCAACCTTATTGTTCACATTGGCCTCCATGAATTAAAGAGCCCTGAGACCACCAGCGCTAAAGAGCATAAGAGAAAGAGAGAGGGCCTCAGCATCTGGGGATCCCCTGCTGCACTGAACTCCCACTGCACTGATAATTTCTCCTCAACACAATTTTCAAGCTACATACCTGAAGAGGAAGGGGCCTAGGAAGCCCCACATTGTCATGTATCATCAACAATATCCATTGTACTCAAAGAAGAATAATAAGGAAAAAAAAAGAAAACAACAACAACAACAACAACACTAGGTGGCCAAATAAACCGTGACGAAGAAAATGCTATAGATATCACATTTTCTGATTTCAAGATTCATCACAAGCTACAGTAATGGTGGTTTCTATAGGCACAAAAACACACATAGTGACCCATGAAATGAACAAGTTCACTGGAAATAACCTATACCTGTACAATAAATCTTTATAAAGGGAGGCAAAGCTTTAAAATGTGAAAACAAAAAGTCTCTTTAACAAATAATATTCAGAAGTGAATCCACATACTAAAGAGTAATATGTACATGCTAAAGGAGGAAACCATGTCATTATCTTACCCGATCCTGAATATAAAATTAGAATGTATTAATAACTTAAACATAAGACTTGAAATAAAAAGGTTTCTAGAAAAAGGTCTAGGAGAAAAGTTTCTAGCCACTGGTTTTGAAAATAATTTATTAAATATGTTACAAAACTGTAGTTATAAGAAACAAAAATAAACATTTTAGGCTATGTCAAATTGAAAAGCTTCTGGACTGCAAAAGTATCAATCAGCAAACTGAAAATGCAACCTACAGAAGGAAACCAGAAACACTAATATCTGATAAGTTGTTAATATCCCAAATACTAAAGGGACTTGTATAACTAAATAGGATAATAAGAGGATCCATGCCAAGATAGCCGAATAGGAACAGCACCGGCCTCCAGCTCCCAGCATGAGCGACACAGAAGATGGGTGATTTCTGCACTTCCAACTGAGGTACCAGGTTCATCTCATGGGGGCTTGTCAGACAATGGGGACAGTACAGTGGGTGCTGCCCAATGAGTGAGAGCCGAAGCAGGGCGAGGCTCACCTCACCCAGGAAGTGCAAGGGGGAAGGGAATTCCCTTTCCTAGCCAAGGGAAACCATGACATACAACACCTGGACAATTGGGTCACTCCCACACTAATACTCCACTTTACCAAGGGTCTTAGCAAATGGCACAACAGGAAATTATATCCCACGCCTGGCTCGGAGGGTCCTACGCCTATAGAACCTCCCTCATTGCTAGAACAGCAGTCTGAGATCGAACTGCAAGGTGGCAACGAGGCTGGGGGAGAGGTGCCCGCCATTGCTGAGGCTTAAGTAGGTAAACAAAGTGTGTGGGAAGCTCGAACTGGGTGGAGCCCACCACAGCTCAAGGAGGCCTGCCTGCCTCTGTAGACTACACTTCTGGGGACAGGGCATAGCCATTCAAAAGGCAGCAGAAACCTCTGCAGATGTAATTGTCCCTGTTTGACAGCTTTGAAGAGAGTAGTGGTTTTCCCAGTACAGACTTTGAGATCTGAGAACGGGCAGATTGTCTGCTCCAGTAGGTCCCTGACCCCTGAGTAGCCTAACTGGGAGATATCCCCCACTAGAGGCAGACTGACACCTCACACCTCACATGGTCAGGTACACTTCTTAGACGAAACTTCCAGAGGATCAATCAGACAGCAACATTTGTTGTTCAGCAGTATTCACTCCTCTGCAGCCTCTGCTGCAGATACCCAGGCAAACAGGATCTGGAGTGGACCTTGAGCTAACTCCAAAAGACCTGCAGCTGAGGGTCCTGACTGTTAGAAGGAAAAATAACAAACTGAAAGGACATCCACAGCAAAACCCCATCTGTACGTCACCATCATCAAAGACCAAAGGTAGATAAAACCACAGAGATGGGGAAAAGCAGCACAGAAAAGCTGGAAATTCTAAAAATCAGAGTGACTCTCCTCCTCCAAAGGAACATAGTTTCTCACCAGCAATGGAACAAAGCTGGATGGAGAAAGAGTTTGACGAGTTGAAAGAAGAAGACTTCAGACAATCAAACTTCTCTGAGCTGAAGGAGGAATTATGAACCCAGCGCAAAGAAACTAAAAACCTTCTAAAAAGATTTGACAAATGGCTAACTAGAATAACCAATACAGAGAAGTCCATAAATGAGCCGATAGAGATGAAAACCATGACATGAGAACTACGTGACAAAAGCACAAGCTTCAGTAACCGACTTGATCAACTGGAAGATAGGGTATCAGTGATTGAAGATCAAATGAATGAAATAAAGCGAGAAGAGAAGTTTAGAGAAAAAAGAGTAAAAATAAATGAACAAAGCCGCCAAGAAATATGGGATTATGTGAAAAGACGAAATCTACGTCTGTTTGGTGTACCTGAAAGTCACAGGAGAAATGAAACAAGTTGAAAAACACTCTGGCAGATGTTATCCAGGAGAACTTCCCGAACATAGCAAGGCAGGCCAACATTCAAATTCAGAAAATGCAGAGAATGCCATAAAGATACTCCTCGAGAAGAGCAACTCCAAGACACATACTTGTCATATTCACCAAAGTTGAAATGAAAGAAAATTTTACTCCCCAGACTTGTCCCAGCCCATGTATGGGATGGTGATAGCTGTCTTGGCTGACTTTGAGGTGACATGACACTCCTATCTTGGCCCTTCTCTCAGTAAGAATTGTGACATATCACTAGATGTAGCATCCAGGTGATGTTACATTCTTGCCTGTGCCATCCCCAACAAAATTATTGTGAAATATGTCTGTGTCTACCTCATAGGTGATGCAATTCTCCTCTCTGGAATAGGCAATTTAAAAAAAAAGAGAGAGAGTGACATATTGCAAGGCCAGACACATAGGTGATGGTACTCTTTTGCTAGGGCTATGCTTCATAGAGAACATTTTGACATATCGCTCGGCCTATCACCTAGGTGAAGTGACTCTCACCTTGGGTCTTACACATATGGGGCATTATGGCATAAGCAGAGAACTTGGACCTAGGTGATGATAAGATCTTGCCTAAGTGCTGTCCTAAAAGACCTTTTTGACATGTCTCAGAACCCAGCTCCCAAGTGATTTGGCTCTTCTGCCTGATTTCTTCCCACATGTTACATTATGATATATTCCTACAGAAATAATCAGGTTATATGATTCTTTTTGTATGCCTGAGCCCTGCCTACTGGGGACATTGGGACATATCTCTCAGCCAATGAATGATGTGACTCTGATTTTTTGTCTGAATCTTCACAATAGGAGGATTTTTTTATCATTGCTAAGCCCAGCACTCAGAATATGTGACTCTCCTCTTTTTCCTGAACCATGCCCACAAAAAAGAAATTTTGACTTATTGCAGATCCCTGCAAACAGATAATGTTACCATTCAGCCTGAGTTCTGCATAAAGAGGAAATTATCACATATTGCCTATTGCTGGAACCAGCACCATTATGATGTGACTCTCCTTTCTGTGCTGGAGCCACTGAATGTATTTTGTCATATCTTGGGTCCATTATGTAGGTGTTTTGGTTATCATAACTTGACTGGGTTTTTTTCACATTTAAAATTGTGTCATATTGCTGGGGGCCAGCATCCAGTTAATGTGACACAAGTTTTTATACCGTGCCTAGAGAAAGAATGTAACATATTGCTTGGCACAGCACCTAAGTGATTTTACCCTCCTGCATAGTTTTGTTGTTGTTGTTGTTTTGTTTTGTTTTGTTTTGTTTTGTTTTCCAACAAATGGGATTATGACATATTCAGTTCACAGGCTTGATGTTCAAACTTATATTGGGATTCAGCCTATAAAAGATATTTTGCCTGTCATCATTAGGCTTAGGGCAATAGGTAAAGTCATTTGTGGTATATTTGTACCAATTCACAGACGCTTACAACACTGACTTATATAAACTCTTTGGTGATAGAGAGTTTCATAACAGGGCCCAGCAAAATGTTCAAATTGGGACTCTTGGTTATACATCCAGGTGAAATTAAAAGTTGTTACCATCCCACATTTACAATGCCCACTCTTGAGGTCATGAGTCTAACAAAGAAATACAGTAAAAAGTTGGAATTGTGACTTTTATATGTAGATCTGGCCACAGGTAGGAAGGTGACTCATATCTAGACCCAGACAATGGGCAAAATAGTGGGTCTTCTCCCTTAACCTTCCATATAAAGGAGATGTTGACTATCAAACCTTTGTTTAGGGCAATATGTAAAACTGTGAGTCCATATGAACATGTAAGCCTCAGAGAGGTTTGCATCTCTACTGCAGGCTTTATAAAGCCCTCGGATGTTTTAGAGAGTATCATACATTGGACCCACACACACATGAGATTGTGACTTTAATATACATGCTCAGGTAAAATTCAAAGTTGTCACTTTCATAGATGAGGAGATTGTGTCATATCACTGAACCTAGTATCCAAGTGTTGAGAATTTTTGTCTTAAATTTTTTCCCATAGGTGCATGTTGAAATATCGCTGGGTCGGAATAATAATAATGTGACTCCTCTGCTTGGACCCAGCTAACAGTGGATATTTTCACATATTTCTGGGCCTATCAGCTAGGTGATGTCTCTCTCTTGCCAGTGTCCTGCCCACCGGGAATACTATGACATATCACTCTATTAGCATCTAGGTAATTGACTTTCCTCTCCTGGCTGGATCCTGCTGGCTAAAGAAATTGTGACATACCTCTGAATAAAAAACACAGGTAATGTGATTCTCTTGTTTGTCTTGGACCCTGCCAATAGAGGGAATTATAACATATTGCTGAGCCCAGCACCTAGGGGATGTAACTCTCCGATATTTTTTCAACCCCATATACAGACGGAATTATTTGAAAATTTTTTCAACCCCATATACAGAGGGAATTATTTGAGAATTATTTGAGACAGGTAATACATCTCTTCTGACTGTGTCCTGCCTATAAAGGAGGTTATAATGTATCCTTGGCTCAGCACCCAAATGATGTGACTCTTCTATTTTGTCTCTGTCCAAAGGTGAAATTGTGACATATGCCTAAATTCAGCTCATATACCGAAATTCAGCTCATATACATAAATACCTCTCAAACTTAGACCCAGGCAGGGGAGATATTTTGACTCTCATACACAGTCTTATGGATATTGCTAAAGTCCTACCTCTCCCATCTGTAAAAAGTCACAGAAAATATGCTACTCAGGTATATCACACAAAGCATGAGTGGTACAAAGGGTACATTAACAGGCACCAGTAACTAGGTGCTATTGTGACTCTTGGATGCACACCCAGCTGACACGATTGTCATTCTCACCGAGCCTATGAATGAGATACTAAATCTCACACACATAAGCAGTGGAAGCTTGAAATTGTTACTCTCAAAATGAATCTGATCCACAGGTGGTTTGGTGATGTTTACACTATGATTCAGTAGACTTGTGGTGCTTTGACTCTCCTACTGGAACACAATCTTCAAGTGGGATTGGGGCTCTTATACATGGAACTTGACCATTGTTGAGATTGTGTCTCCTGTACTTCAACCTAACTGGTAGGAGGTGTTCTCATAACTGAAGCCAGGACTTTTGTACAAAACTGTGAAATGTATTTCTGAACATTCCCAATTGTAATTGAGCAGCATGACTTTGCCTAGCATGTAAGTGTTTTGACTCTCCTTTCTAGACCAGAGCACAGTTGAAATTGTGACATATGTGCACCAAGCATCTAAACAATACATAAATCACCTTTAACAATGTGACAAAAGGAACTTCTACGTATCAGACTTCCTCTTACTTCCTTGACCCTGCACTTGTGGTGCATTGTGGCACAAAACTGGGTATTGCACACAGGGAATGTGACCCTTTCTTTGGGAAGGGTTCTGCCAATAGAGAGCTTTGTAACACACCACTTGGCTCAGCGTCTAGGTGATGTTTCCTCTCTCTTGTCTGGGCCCTGACCACAAAAGAGATGATGACATATTTCTGAACCCAGAACCAAGGTGAAGTCATTCTCTTGCCTTCCTCCTGCACACAGGGGCCATTTTGACATATATTCAGGTGCTGCATCTATAAAGGGAATACAGCACAAAGTTGAAATTGTGACTTTCATAAGTGAATCTGGCCACAGGTGGAATGGTGACTCATTTCTGGACCCAGCTAACAGGCATAATAATTGTCTCATCCCTGATGCCAGCCTATAGGAGAGATGTTGACTGAGATACCTGGGTTTTAGGTAATGTGTAAGATCATGAATCCATATAAGCATATAGGCGTTAGGTTTGCAACTCTCATCCATGTTACACAAAGTTCTCAGATGTTGTAGAGAATGTCATACAATGGCCAGCACACACATAATATTGTGTCTGTCATATACACAACTAGCTCACCATAAATGGTGTCACCCTTAAAGATGAAGAGATTGTGTCATATTTTTTGACTTAGTATCATAGTGTTGAGATTTTTAGATTTTAATCCCTTTCTATAAGGGCATTGTTATATACCACTGTGTCAGATTCCTAACAATATGACTTTTCTGCCTAGGCCCTGCAAACTGGTGATATTTTCACTGGTGATATTTTCACATATCTCTGGGCCTATTGGCTAGGTGATATGTCTCCTCTGTTAGTGCACTGCTCACAGGGGACACTGTGACATACTGCTAGATATAGAATATAGGTAATGTGACTCTCTTCTCCTGGCTGGATCCCGCCAACTGAAGAAATTGTGACATACCACTGAGTACAAAACCTAGGTGACATGACTGTCCTCTTTGTCCTGAACACAGTCAAGAGAGTGAATTATTACATATTTTTGAGCCCAGCACCCCGGTGGTGTGATTCTCTCTCTTTGTCTCTCTTTTTTTTTCCTTCAAACCTATCTACATGGGGCATGGTGACATATTACTTGAGGCTGTACCCAGGTAATATGGTTTTCTGGCCTGGTTTCTGCCCACATGTTATATATAGTGTGACATAAAACTAGGGAAGCACCTAGGTCATGTGACTCTCCTTTTCTGCCTGGACCCTACTTACTGGGTATATTGGGATATATCTCTGAACCCATGAATTAAGCGAAGTGACACTTTTTTCTGCCTGGTCTTTACAGTGGTAGGATTGTGACATAATGCTGAGCCCAGTACTTAGGTTATTTGACTCTCCTGTTTTTTCTCAAACCATGCCCACAAACAGAAATTTTGACTCATTGCAGGCTTACCACCAGAATAATGTTACTTTTGGGGGGCAGGGGTGAGGGGTCCTGCTTATAGAAAGAAAAAAGGCGTATTGCTGGGCTTAGCACCTTGTTGATGTGACTTATATGACTGTGCTGGAGCCACAGGTGGCATTTTGACATATGCTGGGCCCGTTTTTAGGTGTTTTGGCTCTCATCCCCTGGCTGCTTTTTTTCTACATGTGAGATTGTGTCATATTGCTGAGTCCAGCATCCAGTTAATGAGACTCTAATTGGTATATCTGCTTATAGAGGGAATTGTGACTTGTTGCTTGACACAGCACCTAAGTGATGTTACCCTACTTCCTTTTTGCCCACAATTGCTACTATGGCATATAACTTACTTCAGTTCACAGGCATAAATCAAACTTATATTGAGATTCAGACAATAGGAGATATTTTGCATTTCATCACTAGGCTTAGGGCAAAAGATAAGGTCTTGGGTTTCATATTTGTACCAAGCTCATATAACTTTACAACACTAACTCCTAATGTAAAAACTCCTTGGGTGGCACAGAGAATTTTATAACAGAGACCAGCAAAATTTAGATTAAAGCTCTCAACTATTCACCCAGGTGAAAGCAAATGTTGTCACCATCCTACATTTCCAAACCCCACTATTAAGGTCATGAGTCAAGTAAGTGAATACAGTACAGAGTTAGAATTGTGACATTCATATGTGGATCTGGCCACAGGTGGGATGGTGACTGATTTCTGGATCCAGCTTACAGGCATAATAATAAATCTCATCCCTGAAACCAGCCTACAAAGAGACACTGACTATAATATCTGAGTTTACAACTGTATGTCAGATTGTGAATCCATATGAGCATATAAGCCTCAGAGTGGTTTGCAACTCTCATCCATGCTGTCTAAAGCCTTTGAATGTGATAGTGTCATACAACAGCTCAGGAAACATGTGAGATCATTGCTCTCATATACACACCCAGATAATAGTTAATGGTATCACGCACAAAGACCAAAAGTTTTGGCATATTACTAGTCCTGGTACCCAGGTGTTGAGACTTTTTGCTTAAATTCCTTTTCATGGGTGAATCGTAATATATTACTGGTTAGAATCTTAATAATGTGACTCTCTACCTGGATCCTACCAACGTTGGATATTATCACATATCTCTGGGCCTATAACCTAGGTGATTTATCTCTCCTGCCTGTGCCCTCCCCGAGACAACATTGTGAAATTTTGTTTGACTTAACATCTATGTCATGTGACTTTCCTCTCTTGCCTGGGTTCTGCTTGCCAAAGAAATTATGACACTGCTGATTGCAAAACCTAGGTGTTGTGACTCTCCTTCATATTCTAGGTGCTGCCAAAAGAAATAGTTATTACATATTGCAGAACCCAGCACCTAGGTGGAGTGACTTGCCCCTTTTTTTCCTCTTTCTATAGTGGACTTGTTGACATACTATTTGAGGCTGTACCCAGGTGATGCGAATCTTCTGACTAAGCCCAGCACACAATAAGATTATACTGTGTCACTGGCTTAGGACCAGGTGATGTGACTCTCCTGCCTTGTCCCTGCTCACAGGTGAAATTGTGACATGTACCTGAGTTAACCACACATGCACAAAATAACTCTCATAGCTGGACCTGGGCAGTAGAATTATATTGACTATCATAGGCAGTCTCACTGCCATAGGTAAAATCCTGGGTTTCTCACTTCCATAAACTTTATGAAAGATGAGAACACTCAGGTATATTATATAAAGCCTTAATGGTTCAAAGAGTTTCAAAACAGAGACCAGCAACCCGGTAAGAATGTGACTCCTGTATGCACACCTAGCTGACATGATTGTCATTCTTACACATACACAGGGCCTGGGAATGAGGTACTAAATCTTACACATAAAAAGCAGTCAAATGCTGAAATAATTACTCTCATACATGGATCTGATTCACAGGTGACTTGGTAACATTTGAAGCATGATTCAACAGGGTGCTTTGACTCCCTGATTGGAACACAATCTTCAAGTGGGATTAGGGCTGTTATACATGGATCTTGCTCATTATTGAGATTGTTACTCCTCTGCTTCCACCCAATTCATATAAAGAATTGACTTACATACACAAAACCAGGACCTGTGTGGGATGTGCAACTTATTTCTGAAACTTTCTGAGAATGTGATTGGGAAACTAACTTTGCCCAGCACATGAATAATTTGACTCTTTTCTCTAGGTCCAGACCACAGATAAAATTGTTCCATACATGGGACAAGCACCTAAGTAATATATAACACCTTCCTTAGCTCTGCCTGAAATAGGCAATTTATATATCACTGGGACCATCACCCAGGTGATGTGAATTATCTGCCTGAGACCTACCTACAAAGAGAATTGTGTCCTATATTCCACGTCCATCATGTTAGTGATGTGACTCCCTCTACTGCCTTGGCTCTGCACTTAACAGTCTATTGTGACACATAACTGGGTACTGCACCAAAGTGATGTGATTCTCCTTTTGGGATTCTGCCAACAGGATGCATTGTAACAAATCACTTGGCTCAGCACCTAATGATGTTTCCTTGCTTTTCCTTTGCCCTGACCACAGGGAGATTGTGATATATTGCTGGGTCCAGCACCAACATGAGGTCCCTCTCCAGCTTTGGTATACACATAACAGACATTGTGACATATATCTAGGCCAATTGCCTAGGTGAAGTGAGTCTCCTCTCTTGCCAAAGTTCTGCTCACAGAGTGGGTTTTGATGTCACTGAAATCAGCATCCAGGTGATGTGACACTTCTGCCAGGGTCCTGCCCACCAGACGGATTGTAACATCTCAGGGGACCTGCACCCACACAGCTATTATGTGCTTCCTGCCCTTGGCAAACATAAGAAAATTCATACTGGAGAGAAACCCTACACCTGTGAAGAACTTGGCAAAGCCTGTACCCACCCCTCAATTCACACTTTAGAGAAACTCTAAAACTGTGAAGAATGTGGCAAAGCATTGAGCTCATTCTTACACATCACTAGTCATAAAATAATTCATACCAGAGAGAAGCTCCATAATGGTACAAATTTGGAAAAGCCTTTACCAAGTCCTCATATTGTGTTCAACATCACTTAATACTGAATAAATGCACTATAAAGGTAATGACTGTTAAAAACACTTAATAATGTAGAGGGTCTCTAAGAGCTTGCTTATAATCTGGTTGCTTTTGTGTTGGGTGCATATATTTCCCTTTCCTATTATGTAATGTCCATCTTTGTCTCTTTTTTTAAAATTTATGCTGATTTAAAGTCTGTTTTACCAGAAACTAGGATTGCAACCGCTACTTTTTTTTTCTTCAATTTGCTTGATAGGTTTTTCTTTTTTCTTTATTTTTAGCTTACTTGAGACGGGTCTCTTGATTACAGCATACCATTCGATCTTGATTCTTTATTAAGTTTAGCACTTTGTTTTTTTAATTGGGGCATTTAGCCCATTTACATTTAAGGTTGGTATTTATATGTGTATATTTGATTCTGTCACTATGATCTCAGTTGGCTATTTTGCACTTATGTTTATCTGGTTGCTATATAGTGTCATCAGTTTATGTACTTTAGTATTTTTTTATAGTGTCTGGCAATAGTCTTTTTCTTATTTAGTGCTTTCTTCAGAAGCTCTTGCAATGCAGGTATTGTGGTAACAGATTTCCTCAGCGTTTACTTATCTGAATGTGATCATATTTATTTTTTCTTTTGAAGTGTACTTTGGCTTGAAATTCTGGGTTGGAATTATCTTTTTTAAGAATGTTGAATATTGGTCCCTAGTCTCCTTTGACTTGTAGGACTTCAGCTGAAAGTTTTCTGTTTGCCTGATGGATGTTTTTTAGAGGTGACCTGGCCTTTGTCTCTAGATTGCTTGAACACATTTTTTTGCTTGCATTTTGACCTTTGAGAATCTTTTCATTACACGTCTTGGGGATAATCTTCTTGTGGGGTATTTACTGGGGTTCTCCACATTTCCTGCATTTGAATGTTAGCCTCTCTATGTAGGTTGGGGAAGTTCTCAAGGCTGATATCCCAAAATATGTATTTCAAGTTGTTTTCATTCTCCCCATTGGTTTCAGGCACTCTCTTTAATAATAGATTTGGTTTCTTTACGTAATCTCATATTTCTTAGGGTTTTTTTTTCTTCCTCTTAATTATTTTTTCACAATTCTTGTCTATCTTATTTTAGAAAACCATTCTTGAAGTGCTGAGATTCTTTTCTCTGTTCTGCTGTTAATACTTGTGATTACATTATAAAGTTTTTGTATTCTGTTTTTCAGCTCCATAAGGTTGGCCATATTTTTGTGCAGACTGGCTATTTTTTTCTGTCAGTTTCTGCAGTTTTTCCCTTTCTTGCATTGGGTTGCAACTTACTTTTCAACTCATTGAAGCTTATTTCTATACATATTCTGAATTCTACTTCTCTCATCTTAAGCATTGTTGGAAATGTAATTTGAGGATGAAAGAAGTTACTCTGGCGTTTTGCATTTTCAACATTTTTGCAATGATTTTGTCTCATCTTTGTGGGCCTATCTTTGAATTTGCTGACGTTTGAATTTTTTATTTTTATTTATTTATTTTTTTAATCCTATTTGATGGTCTTGAGTACTTTATTGTAGTATAAGGTGTTTTCAGCCAGCAGGATTTGTACTTGGGAGATTTTTTTCAGGAGGTGTGGGGATGGCAATCCTCAGCTCACAATTCAGAGGCTGCATACTCTGGGGGACTTGTATTGAGCCTCAACTGTCTTCTCTGACTCCTTGACATTTGGACTCCACCACTCTGTGGGCCTAAGCTGGCACAGCTGCAGCAGAGTGCATGTGGATATGGGGTTTCTGTCTGTCTTTAGGCCTTCATCTCAGTGGCAGGAGCAAAGCTGCTGGGAGGGGAGTGAGAGGGTACCTACTAGAGACTGTTTATGCTGTTGTACCAAAGATGGTGTTGGCTTGGGGAAGGATGGTAACCAGAGAATGTTTTGATGCCCTCTTTGTGACCCCACTAAGAAGGAGTGATTGTAAGAATATGAGAGGATACACTATTTTCTGCACATTGTTAGCACAAAGGCATGGGTGGGGCTTTCTGGCTCTGTGCCCACCAAAGCTTCATCTGCAATGGCACATGCTCTGGGTGGCAGAGACATACTATATTCCTATTTGCTGATGTGGTAAGCAAAGCCAAACCTACCTTTGCAGACATGTGCCAGAAAAGTAATATGAGGAGTCACAATGGTCTTAGGGAAGCTGCAGTGTGGTGAAGAAACATTTGGGTTGGTGCAGTCATAGGGCTGCCTTGCTGAAGCTCTTCAGGGGTCAGGCCTGGCCCACAGTGCAGATGCTATGGTATGGGCTTCCAGTGTACCTGACACTACCCTGTAAGCATCTATAGCCAGACTGGGTCCCTGGAAGAGGCCAGCAGTCTAACCAACACTCAATTGGGCCAGCTTCTTCTGATTTGCAAGACCATCCTGCAGAAATTAGTTCCAACACTTTATGTAAGGCTAAAGTCTATTATGGGAGAAAGTTGAAACTAGAGAAATGGATATCACTGGCTACAGTTTACTTCAGATGTTCTTGCAACAAAGCCTCCTGGGCACCACATGAGCTGACTTGTTGTCCCACCTTTTTTTTTTTTTTTTTTGGCTTATGGTGGCTGCATTCCAGAGAGATGTAGGTCATCAGTTCCTCAGTGCAGTCAACCCAGGTTGGAAGATCTGTGCTTCTGGCCAAGTTATAGGTTCACTGTCAGATAAGGAGCAGCAGGTAGTTTTTGGGACCCATGGAGGATGGACTGGTCTCCCCTACTTAGGAAAACGGAAGTGTTTGAGGTGTGAATAAGACACATAGTGTTTTGGATTTTTCATTAGTCTGAGGGTATCAAGACAGTTCTACTGCAGAGGACTGATAGAAATATTTTCAGTTGCCCCTGGAGACTCTGTCCAAGGAGTTGCTAAGTTGCTACTGGCTCAATAGCTCTGGAAATGATTGGGTACTGGCCCAGGCCTGGAGAACCTCTTCAGTGAACATATATAAGAGCAGACACTCATGTAACAGTCTAGCCACTTTCTGAATGGCTGCTGCAGTATGCTCAGTGTTGACTGCATTTTCCAGTCACCTCAGATTTTCCAGTACCTGAAGTTATCACCAGTGAATGTTGCAAAACAGCAAAAAAGGCATCATGTTCTTTTCTCTGGGAACTCCATCTCAAGAAGGTATACACCTGTTTCCAGCACAAAAGAACCTGTGAAGGTAGCTGGAAACTGCTGTTGAAAGGTCTTACCCAGTGAGAAGAACATTAATGGTTACCCACTTAAGATAGCAGTCTAACCACATTTTTGTAGGAAAGTTCTGCTGTGCAGAGGTACCACTCCTGCCCCCAGTTTATTTCAATTCTCAAAAGTCAGAAGGCTGGAACAGCTAAGTCACACAGACAGCAAAAATGGCAGCTCACTCTTCACTCTAGAAACTATATCCCAAGGAGGTTTAAAAATTCCATTGACCAAAGAACACCAGTGATGGTAGCTGGAGACCCTCATTGGGAATTACTTTCCAGTGAGGAGAAACAAGATTGGGGATCTGTTTTAAATAGTAATCTGGTCATGTCTTTTAAGAGTACATGTACTGTGCTAGGAAATACTATTTGCCCCCAGTCAGCTTGGACTTTTCAAAGTCTGAAGGCTGGAATGGCTAAGGTGACTAAGCAGCAAAAATGGTGGCCCACTACTTTTTCCAGTAGCTCCATCCCAGGAAGCTGCAGTGCTGATTCCAATGATTGGCTGAAATTCTAAGCCAGTAGTTGTTACCCTGTGAGGCACTGTGGAAGTGAGTCCTACACATTACTGCCTAGCCCCGTGGATTCTGCCTCTTTCTTATGGATATGTACAGGGGTGTAACCTCCTGCATAACTAGAGTTGCAACTACTTTTTCTGGGAAGCCAGGAAAGCCTGAGTATATAAGGCTCTAGAATCTCTGCATAGGTCTGAGTGGCTGCTCTCATGTATCTCTGTGTGTTAAACTGAAGCCCTTGGTGACCTGTGTTTGTAAGGGTATATCTCCTCATCTGAGGGTTGCAGAGAACTGTGTGAGAATCGTGGGTTCCCAGGGTCACCCTGGCACTCTCTGCTTTACTGTCTGGGGAGTTTCCCTTGGCTCCATACAGTTCCCACATGGCCCATTGTCTTGCCTTGGTTTTCTCCATTCTCCTTAAGTTGTTTCTTTCATTAGTCCCAGTGCAAGTACCTGGATGTTTCCGTTGAAGGGGATGTATTCATGCACACCTTGCATTGCTCTCTGTGAGAACTAAAATGTCTAGCTGCTTATAGTCAGTAATGTTGATCACCTGTTTCTAAAAGGAACATATTCTTATATTAAAATAATTTGTTTTCAAAAGTAAATATTGATGTAATTTAACTCTTACATTTCATGGTATGTCTTCATTTCTAGAATTTATGTGAAAGAACATTGTCCATGGTTGCTGCACCAGAGTTATGAATGGTTATCCTTTACTAGATGGACACATTAGTATATTTTTCATGGGAAGTTAAGAATACTGCAATCTAGAATACATAAAGAAATTTTAAGTAGAAAGGCCACTTAGTGGTTGGTTTAGAGCAGTATCATAAGTGACAGGATGATAGGAGTGTGGTAAGTGATCAGAATAATATTCTGTATTGTAAGAGAAACAATGTGAATTTTAAGAGAAAATAGCTTTACCATTTGCAAATTAAGTTAATCAAAACAGTGAATTTCAAAATGCCTTTTTCATAACAATATATGAAGTTAATTTGTTTTAATAAACCAAAATTGTTCTTATTGTGTTAATGCTATTTTACATTTAATGTGTATCTTGCCGCTGAGGTTAACTTATCTTACTTATTCCATCTTACTCAAGGTTGTAGGTAAGAGGTGGTAACAATATACTATTGGGTGACAGTGGAATAACATCTCTAGTGATTTCTTTGTCAGTTTTCTTTAACTTAAAGTAATTTGGAGAATATGTTTCCTACAACTTACATTTTTGTTTTTTTTATAACTCCAGGGTATTATGATAGTTGTAATAAAGATTATGTATGTACAATGGAACTGTGTGTTTTTGAATTCTGAACAACTATTTACAAATTTTATCCTACATTTTTGTTGAACATGTGACTTCTCTGGTCTGCTAAACACATACCAACTTTTACATACTGATTTAAATATAGAGATATTTCATTGTAAAATAAAATTAAGGTGTAACAGATTTACAGAGAATAATCACATTTGTTTATGGTAGTATACTTTCTTTGAAAAGAAAAGAAAATTATTAAAATGAAACAAATAATTTTACGACTGTTGATAATTTACCAGCAAAGCAGAATCTTCAACATTTTGAAAGCAAATGTATTTTCTCTGCTTTGTATTAAATTCATTTATCTGAACTTTTATTTCTCCTGGTTTAGAATCATCTTGTACAAATTCATCTTTTTTTTTTTTTTTTTTTTTTTTTTTTTTTTTTTTTGCTTATCTGTTTGCTTGTTGCTTACTGTAGACATAATATATAATTTTGTTTTCATCAAGTTTCATAAAATATTTTTGTATAATCCCCTCAGAGATTATGAAAGTGACTTTTATAAAGTTTAATAGTAGGCACACAATAATTTTCACATGTCAGTAATTTCACAGTGCTTGTGTTATTGCATTTTATTTAGTTAGTACATTTTATATTTTGTTTCAGTTGGAGAATGCTATTTAATCCAATTTTCATTTGGTTATTGTTTATTTTACTTTCCAAAATAGACTTAATTGAGTTTATTAAATTTATTGGGCCAATTTATTCAAGTAAACAGTTGAACAATTAAGAGGTCATGAGGTCTTTTTAGCATATACATGAAGTAAAAAAAGACAATGCTAGTTATGTAATACAAGCTACATAATTAGAAATAAATATTGTTTTTGAAATTAGCCTGTGTTCTCAAATGAAAAATTGAAAATATCTATAATAAAAAGTGACATTAATTATGCCTATATGGAGAGCAAAATTTTACTTACGCTGCACAGTTGACTCTCATAATTGAAGCACGTTAAAGAGATGAACATGTTAGCAAAACTAAGTGAAAACCTCGTGAAATTTTCAGATTATGTTTCTACATTTAAACGTCTGCTGACAGAGGTAGAGGACAATTCTATGCAGTCAAATCTGGAATTGCTGACACAGGTTAATTGTATTCACCACAGGTATTGAAACCTAAAATGCCCTGAACTGTTTTCATTTAGATAACAAAATATGGTTTTAGTGTTCCTCTACTACATTCTGGCTTAGACGGACATATCAAGCCATTTCAAGTAGATTTTATTATAGATTTATAGATGGAGTCTTGCTTTGTGGCCCAGGCTGGATAGAGCGCAGTGGCACAATCTCAGCTCACCGCAATCTCCACCTTCTGGGTTCAAATGATTCTCCTGCCTCAGTCTTTCGAGTAGGTGAGACTACCGGCGCCCCTCACTATGCCTAGCTAAGTTTTTTGTATTTTTAGTAGAGAAGGGGTTTCATTGTGTTAGCCAGGGTGGTCGTGATCTCCTTGCCATGTAATCTGCCTGCCTTGACCTCCCAAAGTGCTGAGATTGGTGGCGTGAGCAACCATGCCCAGCCTTGATTCTAGATCTTGACACAACACATCCTCAGCTTATTTTCTCTGAGGATAGAAAAGCTGTGTGCTATGGAAGAACAAAACCAAATATTTGTTACACCCCAAGAAGATTTTATTTCTGCCCTGCTAGCCTGGGCTCTTAGAAGAGTAGTTCTGGCAGACATTACTGGAAGATAGAAATGGGAAACAAGCCTTAATGAAAACTGTGCTTGTCAAGTCTGTTTTGATAGGAACTCACAGGATTAGCCTTCAGTTCTGGGTAGGTTTTGGACAATTGGGTGATAGAAAAAGAGTGGTTATGTGCATCAGGTCATAAGACAACCAGGCTACGGCCAGTAGTAAAACCCAGCAAGACCGGTATTTATTTTTTGAGGATTAATTAGGTGATTTTAAAAAACAATATACATGATAGGATTGTTCTGTATATTTTTAATGATTCTGTCATAAGAGCTGTTTGGCCTTGTTTCTATACTGAAGCAGATTCTGAACATCATAAAATCTTTTCATTATCAAATACTGAAAGATAATGAACAAGTAAATGAATCTGTTTGAGGTTTTCTGGGTAATTTAGCAAGTAAATTTAATCTCATTTATATAATCTCTAAATTTTACTACTGAAGACCAGAATAGATTTTTTTCTCCTAAATTTTTGGCAGCTATAAAGGCATGATCATAATGTCACTTTCATAGATACTATGAATATCATTTGTCAAGTGTGTTGATTTGTAAAATAATATATTTAACAATTGTATTACCCAACATCTTCAAGAAAATGTTTTTAAATAGTATATTTTTAAAAATCTGTCACATTTGAATTGCCCATGTAGCTAATTTTTTTAATTGAGGAAAAGATGTAAAATAATTCATACAATATAAGCTAAGTTGACTGAAATTATTTGCTTAAGAAATATAATTACATTTTAAATAAATTACTGTCACCTGTATTTGTGTAGCATATAATTTTTTTAAAGCTTTTTTTCTCTGAAGCAAATAACAATTTGAATGAAGAAGGGAGCAAAAAATTCAATGATTGGCATAAAAATGAGTTTCAGGAAAATAAAAGCTTTGTATGATAACTTAATTAAAAATGTAAAGGATGTAAATCTTAATATTTGTTTTTACACATTTTGGGGCAAAAGTAACCCTGAGATAGTAATGGGTAGAAAATACTCTAAATTACATCTTTTGAGACTCTTTTCCTGATTTTGACACTTAGAGAAACTTCAGCATAGGTCCAGGATTCCTTAGGCATTTCTTCCAGGAGAATATCCAATGAAAATGAAGAAGCAGCCCATGTCCATAAAGAAAAGTGGATGCTCACTTCCTGAAAAGAGTGGGTGCAGGTTACAGAAAGAGTAGTCCCTTCTTGGAGGTTCAGGAAGGGGCTATGGTCACCATCCTAAAAAAGGGGCTTGAAGCACCACCGAGTCCTTTTGACTTCAGGGACCTCAGAGGGTCCTTGGGAAGGCCAGCCTAGGTGCTCTGTCCTGTCCCTGGCCCCTGAGTCCTTCCTTACCTGCTAACTTTTTCCACAAAGAAATCAGGGTGGCAAACCCCAATGCAGCCCCACTAAAGGAAGGAGATCAAGACTGTCAAAGTCCACACACATCTTGGCACATTAAGGGGTTTATTGATTAACTAGTTAATGAGTTAGAGAAGAATGTGTTACTGTGACCCCCTAAGATAACATTTTGAAAGAAAACCTGAGTGGCACATGTCTGAGGCTATGCATTGGAGAAAGAATGGACATGCCACTTGGGCTTCCGTGAACATGTACCCCTCGCCAACCTGGGGAGACATGGGCTTGGCAAGGACAGGCAATAAGGTTTGCATACAGCAGTCATGCTAAGCTGACACATGGTCATAGATAGGTGGACATGAGTGGTCCCTGAAGGGGAGAACCCTCTAAGGGCCCTGAACTCAGTCCAGAGATCCCCCAGTATTTTCGAGGACAGGCTGTATTTGGAGCTACAGTGTGGACACTGTGCAGTGGCCTGATAAAAGTGTGGTGAGCAACCAGTCACAGAGGGGCTTTCTTTCTCCATTTTTCTGAAGAGCAAATTGAGCTCCCAAAGCCACAAGCCAGGAGAGGTAAAAACACTGTGCTGTGGCATGACCTTTTTCCTTCACTCGCTCTCATTACCCTCAGAGCTCACTGGGCTTGCCTGAATCCTCCCTGCGCTTGCCTTAAGGAATTAGATTCCTCACCTTTGTGAGTGGTGGCACAGAAGTGACCAGTCATGTGTGGTAAGCCCACCCACAGCCACTTTTGTAGGCTCACCTGGGCCTTCTCACTCCACTGTGACCCAACTGGAATTCCAGAGTCCAGAATGCACATTTGGTTCTAGACCCATGGAGGTTAGCACCTGGGCCAGCGCAGAATAGGGCCTGTTAATTCCATGGCATAATGCCCAAATCACAGAACTGGCTTGACTGTTCAGCTGCACCCAGCCAGTGTGTGTACTGTTCCAAGTGGGTCCCGTTCTCTTCCTGCCTCCCTTTGTTTCAACCGCAACTTGTCATTTGTATCAGTTTGATCTCTACCCCTCATATCCTATGTTTTTTGAAATTCTGCTGAAAATGGCATAAGTCAAACATTAAGGGTCATTGTGCTCTAGCCTACTCAGGCTGTGCCAGGAAGAGAGATCTCTCAAGCTACCTTGACACTTAAGAGTCATGTATAAATCATACCAACTCTAGGAGGAGGGCTTTCGCATACTCGAATTGTTTTCTCTTCTCCATACAAAAGATATGTTAGAATGACAAGAAGAACAAGACACAATCTGGCATTTCTGCCTTTTAGAGGACAGTTTCAGCCTGGTCACCCTGAACCACAATTTCAGGGTCTGGTTCAGCATGTCCCACCCTGGAAAATAGTAGAACTGTGGCCCCAGAATGTCATAGTCCAATGAAAATCTGGGGAAGGGGCACCTCAACAGCCTGTACACACCCAGTCACACATGTAACAGGAACAGACCCTACAAACTAAGGATACATCCCATTAGCTTAGACAACCATACCAGCAATGTGCACACACATCAGACATTTTAGATAAACTCCTGTCAATCCGATGATTCAAGAAAAAGCAAAACCTTTTTTGAGTCAAGTGTCTCAGGAAGAAGAAACTCCATGGCCTGAACCAGCCTGTATGATGGATGCAACTGACAGTGTTAACTTCACTTGGCACACCTAGAGACTGACCCTATATAAAAATGCTTCTGAGTGTTCAGAGTTCCAAGCTAAAAATCTAATACTGTCCTTTCTCAGCCCAGTGGCTCACAACTATAATCCCAGCACTTTGAGAGGCTAAGTCAGGCAAATTACCTGTAATTGGGAGTTCAAGACCAGCCTGACCAATACGGCAAAACCCCATGTCTACTAAAAATACTAAATTAGTCAGGTGTGGTGACATATGCCTATAATCCTAATTACTTGGAAGGCTGAAGAAAGGGAATCACTTGAACTCTGGAGGCTGAGGTTGCAGTGAGCCGAGATCACGTCATTGAAGTCCAGCCTGGGTAAGAAGAGGGAGGGAGGGAAGGAAGGAAGGAAGGAAGGAAGGAAGGAAGGAAGGAAGGAAGGAAGGAAGGAAGGAAGGAAGGAAGGAGGGAGGGAGGGAGGGAGGGAGGGAGGGAGGGAGGGAGGGAGGGAGGAAGGAAAGAAAGAAAGAAAGAAAGAAAGAAAGAAAGAAGGAAAGAAAGAAAGAAAGAAAGAAAGAAAGAAAGAAAGAAAGAAAGAAAGAAAGAAAGAAAGAAAGAAAGAGAGAGAGAGAGAGAGAGAGGAAGGAAGGAAGGAAGGAAGGAAGGAAGGAAGGAAGGAAGAAGGAAGGGGAAGGAAGGAAGGAAGGAAGGAAGGGAGGGAAAGAGAGAAAGAGAGAGAGAGGGAGGGAGGGAGGAAGGAAGGAAGGAAGGAAGAGAGAGAGAGAGGAGGAGAAGAAGAAGGAGGAGGAGGAGGAGGAGGAGAAGGGAAGGAAGGGAGGGAAGGAGGGAGGGAGGGAGAGAGGGAAGGAAAGAAAATCTAGTACTGGCCAACCTGGAGATTATTCTTTATCTATGAGGAACATCTGTTTCCCTGGTCCATCCCATCCTATGGCATGGAACACAGGCTACACAAGGGATTGAGGCCCTTCCTTTTTTATTAAGTAACAGCTGACAGGTGAAAGCTTGTTCTGAAAAAAGGGCTAAATAAAAATACTATACAAACTGCATTCTTTTGGAAAGTGGACAGGTTATCCTGCTAATTCTACTGACACTGGACTTTCTCCCTCTTTGTAAGTACCTACATATCTCATTCACTGGTTGTGAATCTCTTCTTTGGCATCTTGAACCTGATGCTACTTACATGGGAGTCAAATGTAACACAACTTACCCCATAGTGATGAAGGATTTCAGGCTCTGTTCTATGTGCTTCAAAGCTCTATTAGTCATCAACTATGAAAGAATGCAATTGTTCTTTTTCCAGTCTCATCCAGACTTCTTTTCCTTAGATGCACAATCAGTAGAATACCAAGAAAGATGAACAAGAAACACATCGTGCTCAGAAGGAAGATTAATGTCAGAATAAGCAGCAACAACTTGCAAAGCAAAAGGGAGAAATTTTTCTTTCTCCTGTGGGCAGCCTTCAACTTCTGTCATCACTTTCTGGCTTCAGTAATGGTTTTGAGCTCCATCCTGAGTCTGGAGGAACCATGGGCCCTGGGTGGTAAACATCTTCATTTAATTCTGGTGCAACAAAACTTTCTCTTGACAAATATGACCTCTGTGATCATGAACTTCTAGAGAATGCAGAAACTAAAAACCTGTGAAAGGGAGATGAGTAGGTCTGAGGGAAATAATATCCCACTTTTTCTCTTTGCAAGTTCAAACAACTGTGATAGTAGAAAAATGTGCAGAAGAGGACAGCATAGTGTAACTCTTCATCATGTGAGTTCACAACCAAGAGTTTTCAATGCTGGCTATGAGAACTGAAAATGGAAACCAGAAGTCATTTCACTGTGCATCTATCAATGATTGATTGGACAACATTTTGTCTATAATGCTAAAGAGTCTTCACTAAGAATTTTCTTATTGCACATATAGATAGGAAATGGTAAAAGAGCAAGTCCACGAAATAATTAAACAAAAATGTAGAAATGTTTATCTTCTCAGATCATTACATTTTTGGATGTATTTGCAAGTGTATCTAACCATACAGCTGACGCTTTCAAAATAAATTAGTTACATATCCAGTTGAAATTAAAGAAAATATTTTTTCAGCAAGGTGCGGTGGCTCACACCTGTACTCCCAGGAATTTGGGATACAGAAGTGGGCGGATCACTTCAGGTCAGGAGTTTGAAAGGAGCCTGTCCAATATGGTGAAATCATGTCTCTACTAAAAATACACACACAATAAAAAATTAGCCAGGCTTAGTGGCACATGCCTATAATCCCACTTACCTTGGAGGCTGGGAATTGCTTGAACATGGGAGCTGGAGGTTGCAGTGAGCTGAGATTGAACGACTGCACTCCAGCCTGGGCACTGAGGAAAAATTCTCTCTCAAAAATAAACAAAAAAAAAAAAAATTTTTTTTTCTTTATTAGCAACAAAAGACACACAAATGCTTTATACATGCCTTGGAATGGATGTGGAGCCTGACCTGGGAAAGAGGAAAGAACAGTCAGTGGCCTGGCTTATGTGTGGGAGATCCACTGGGACGCAAAGAGGCAGTCAGGACCTCAGCCTAGCAACACTGAGGCTTGCAGGGTGTTTCTGAAAGCAGCAGAAATATCCTGTTACACTGAATGCTTGATGGGCCTGTAATAGTGAAAAATCTGCCCAGGGATCTTAGCAATTCTGCTAGTATGCCCTGACTCTACCCTGGATTGGAGACTCCCGGGATAGAGTGGCTGCCAGACAGCCTCAGCAAACTCGTCTTGACTACTATGGCTGGGCCAATCTAAAGCAGTTCATCTCTTCTGTTTTACAAAACTAAATATAGAAAAGTAAAATGAAAAAAAAGAAATCAAGAGAAATAAAATAAAATTTTAAAATAAATGTACAGTAATTAAAACATAGGACAAATAAACTGAAATAAAACAGAGAAAAATAGAAGTGTAATTAAGATCAATGAAAATAGATAAAATAAAGCTGAAGATAATAATGAAATTAAGAGAAATAGAAAATTAAAATAATTTACAATAAATAAAATAAGGAAATTTTGAGATTGAGGAGAGAACACGAAAATAAAAAATATAGGAAATATGGAGAAAGAAAATAAAATGAAGGGATATGAATGGAAATAAAAAGAAGAAACAAAAAGATATTAAATAAAATGTTACAACAAGACGCAAGTAGGAGTAAATTTGAAATGAGAATGTAATAAGAAAAATAAGAAGAAAAATAGAATAGGATAAATTAATAGAAAAATATAAATGTAAATTAAAAATGAAGAGAAACAAATTAAACATAAAGACAGATATACAGAGAAATAAAAGCTTAAGAAAAATAAGGCCTGATGATAATCTACAAAACATTTCAGCCAACAATAGCATAATGCATAACATTTCTAATTACATATGGCATGTTTCCTTAGATAGGCAAACTTCTAAAGTAGACTGCAGATTTTAGCATATTTTAACAGACAATAATTACAAAAGCTATTCTTTCTGACCTCAATAAAATATAACTGCAAGTTAAAAACCAAACAAAAACTAGCATGTTTGCGACTATATGAAAAATACACAAATTCTTGAGCATACTATTTTTCAAGAGTTAGAACATGTAAGTTTATTTAGGTGTTAGTGGTATTCCAAATGATCTATAGATCAATGATATCTCTTTCACAAAACCAATGGTTCTTTTTGCAGAAGTACTAAAATACTCTAAAATGTGTGTGTCAATATTTGGCTGTGTCACCTAGGCTGGAGTGTAGTGTGACAATTATGACTCAATGTAGCTTTGACTTCTCAATCAAGCTCAATTGATCTTCCTACCTCAGCCTCACAAGTAGCTGGGACTTCAGGTGCCTTCCACCATGGTCAGCAAGTTTTTGTATATTTTGTAGAAATGGGGTTTCACCATATTACCCAGGCTAGACTCAGAGTCTGAGCTCGAGCAGTCTGCCTGCCATGGCTTCCCAAAATACTGAGATCACAGGAGTGAAACACCAAATATTGCCCTGTAATTTCTATAAACACTCAAAAAACCACAAGTAGCCAAACAACCTGCAAAAATAAATAAATAAATAAATAAACTCAGAGGTATAATTTTTCTTTATTTCAAAACATATTGCAAAGTTATACTAATCAAAACAGGTTTGTGCTGGCATAAAGACAGAAAAATAAATGTTGAAACAGATGATAGAAGCCAGAAAGAAACGCACTTGCATATACTGAGCTTATTTGAAATGAGGGTTCCAAATTCTAATATTGGAAAACTTTCACCTTACTTCAGCATAACTGGGTTCTCGTTACATGACTAGGAAAGATTAGGTCAGGGACACTCTGAAGGATGAGGAGTAGATTTGATTGAGTTAGAAGCTAAAATACAAGAAAAGAAAATCTCTCAACAAACAGCGTGGGAGTCCTGATTACAGGCCCCAACCTCCCAGATTGGTGAACACGAGAGTATTACACAGGAACTGAACATGCCACGCACCTCCTCCCTGCACTAGGGGGAACTTTCCAGGGCTCCACTCTGTGCACCCAGTGTGCAGGTAGACATTATTTACAGAGAATCAGTAGGATAAAGGCAGGTTTCATGTAGGACCAGCAGTCTGATTATTCAGCCTTCAGGCTCTTTTAGGGTTGAAGGTGGAGTTTCACCTAAAACCCTTGGCTGTTTGTGATTTCTGTTATTTTCCCCTCAAAAGAAGTACATCTAACTTTTGTTAGAAGAAGGATAAGGATAAGGACAACAACTACTTTTAAGTGCTTTCTGCTGACAGGGGGCAATGTTTTGGAAAAATGGAAGTCACATTTTTCTAAGAGGCCTATATAAGTGTCCCAAGTGAAATGGGCCATTGTCCAAGGCTCTGTTTGTATGATGGTTTGAAGTTTGGTAGTCTGAAGGTGAGAAGAATCTAACTGTGTTATTAAAAAAAAAAAAAAAAAAGTATTAAAACGAAACAAAGGGAACATAGCAAGGACAACTCAAAAATTTCAAGGTCTTGAATAAGGGAAGATGGCCGAATAGGAACAGCTCCAGTCTCCAACTCCCAGCGCGAGCGACACAGAAGACCGGTGATTTCTGCATTTTCAACTGAGGTACTGAGTTCATCTCACTAGGGAGTGCTGGACAATCAGTGCTGGTCAGCTGCTGCAGCCTGACCAACCAGAGCTGAAGCAGGGCGAGGCATCAACTCACCTGCGAAGCACAAGGGGGAAGGGAATCCCTTTTCCTAGCCAGGGGAACTGAGACACACAACACCTGGAAAATCGGGTAACTCCCACCCCAATACTGCACTTTAAGCAAACAGGCACACCAGGAGATTATATCCCACACCTGGCCAGGAGGGTCCCACGCCCACGGAACCTCCCTCAATGCGAGCACACAGATCTTGCGGCAAGGCAGCAGCGAGGCTGTGGGAAGGGGCGCCCACCATTGCTGAGGCTTAAGTAGGTAAACAAAGCCCCTGGGAAGCTTGAACTGGGTGGAGCTCACAGCAGATCAAGGAAACCTGCCTGTCTCTGTAGACTCCACCTCTGGGGACAGGGCACAGTAAAGAACAACAAAAGCAGCCGAAACCTCTGCAGACACAAACGACTCTGTCTGACAGCTTTGAAGAGAGCAGTGGATCTCCCAACACGGAGGTTGAGATCTGAGAAGGGACAGACTGTCTGCTCAAGTGGGTCCCTGACCCCTGAGTAGCCTAACTGGGAGACATCCCCCACTAGGGGCAGTCTGACACCCCACACCTCACAGGGTGGAGTACACCCCTGAGAGGAAGCCTCCAAAGCAAGAATCAGACAGGTACACTCGCTGTTCAGCAATATTCTATCTTCTGCAGCCTCCGCTGCTGATACCCAGGCAAACAGGGTCTGGGGTGGACCTCAAGCAATCTCCAACAAACTATAGCTGAGGGTCCTGACTGTTAGAAGGAACACTATCAAACGGGAAGGACACCTACACCAAAACCCCATCACTACATCACCATCATCATCAAAGACCAGAGGCAGATAAAACCACAAAGATGGGGAAAAAGCAGAGCAGAAAAGCTGGAAATTCAAAAAATAAGAGCGCATCTCCCCCAGCAAAGGAGCCCAGCTCAAGCCAGCAACAGATCAAAGCTTGATGGAGAATGACTTTGACGAGATGAGAGAAGAAGGCTTCTGTCCATCAAACTCAGAGCTAAAGGAGGAATTACGTTCCCAGTGCAAAGAAACTAAAAATCTTGGAAAAAAAAGTGGAAGAATTGATGGCTAGAGTAATTAATGCAGAGAAGGTCATAGACGAAATGAAAGAGATGAAAACCATGACACGAGAAATACATGACAAATGCACAAGCTTCAGTAACCAACTCGATCAACTGGAAGAAAGAGTATCAGCGACTGAGGATCAAATGAATGAAATGAAGTGAGCAGAGAAACCAAAAGAAAAAAGAAGAAAAAGAAATGAACAAAGCCTGCAAGAAGTATGGGATTATGTAAAAAGACCAAATCTACGTCTGATTGGGGTGCCTGAAAGTGAGGGGGAAAATGGAACCAAGTTGGAAAACACTCTTCAGGATATCATCCAGGAGAATTTCCCCAACCTAGTAGGGCAGGCCAACATTCAAATCCAGGAAATACAGAGAATGCCACAAAGATACTCCTCGAGAAGAGCAACTCCAAGACACATAATTGCCAGATTCACCAAAGTTGAAATGAAGGAAAAAATCTTAAGGGCAGCCAGAGAGAAAGGTTGGGTTACCCACAAAGGGAAGCCCATCAGACTAACAGCAGATCTCTCGGCAGAAACTCTCCAAGCCAGAAGAGAGTGGGGGCCAATATTCAACATTCTTAAAGAAAAGAATTTTAAACCCAGAATTTCATATCCAGCCAAACTAAGTTTCATAAGTGAAGGAGAAATAAAATCCTTTACAGATAAGCAAATGCTTAGAGATTTTGTCACCACCAGGCATGCCTTACAAGAGATCCTGAAGGAAGCACTCAACATGGAAAGGAACAACCGGTACCAGCCATTGCAAAAACATGCCAAAATGTAAAGACCATTGAGGCTAGAAAGAAACTGCATCAACTAACGAGCAAAATAACCAGTTAATATCATAATGGCAGGATCAAGTTCACACGTAACAATATTAACCTTAAATGTAAATGGACTAAATGCTCCAATTAAAAGACACAGACTGGCAAACTGAATAAAGAAACAAGACCCATCCGTCTGCTGTATTCAGGAGACCCATCTCACATGCAGAGACATACATAGGCTCAAAATAAAGGGATGGAGGAAGATTTACCAAGCAAATGGAGAACAAAAAAAAAGCAGGGGTTGCAATACTCATCTCTGATAAAACAGACTTTAAACCATCAAAGATCAAAAGAGACAAAGAAGGCCATTACATAATGGTAAAAGGATCAATTCAACAGGAAGAGCTAACTATCCTAAATATATATGCACCCAATACAAGAGCGCCCAGATTCATAAAGCAAGTCCTTAGAGACTTACAAAGAGACTTAGACTCCCATACAATAATAATGGGAGACTTCAACACTCCACTGTCAACATTAGACAGATCAACGAGACAGAAAGGTAACAAGGATATCCAACAATTGAACTCATCTCTGCAGCAAGCAGACCTAATAGACATCTACAGAACTCTCCACCCCAAATCAACAGAATATACGTTCTTCTCAGCACCACATCACACTTATTCCAAAATTGACCACATAATTGGAAGTAAAGCACTCCTCAGCAAATGGAAAAGAACAGAAATTATAACAAACTGTGTCTCAGACCACAGTGCAATCAAAGTAGAACTCAGGACTAAGAAACTCAATCAAAACCACTCAACTACATGGAAACTGAACAACCTGCTCCTGAATGACTACTGGGCACATAATGAAATGAAGGCAGAAATAAAGATGTTCTTTGAAACCAATGAGAACAAAGATACAACATACCAAAATCTCTGGGACACATTTAAAGCAGTGTGTAGAGGGAAATTTATAGCACTAAATGCCCACAAGAGAAAGCAGGAAAGATCTGAAATTGACACTCTAACAACACAATTAACAGAACTGGAGAAGCAAGAGCAAACTCATTCAAAAGCTAGCAGAAGGCAAGAAATAACTAAGATCAGAGCAGAACTGAAGGAGATAGAGACACAAAAAACCCTCCCAAAAATCAATGAATCCAGGAGTTGGTTTTGTGAAAAGATCAACAAAATTGACAGACCACTAGCAAGACTAATAAAGAAGAAAAGAGAGAAGAATCAAATAGATGCAATAAAAAATGATAAAGGGAATATCACCACTGACCCCACAGAAATACAAACTACCATCAGAGAATACTATAAACACCTCTATGCAAATAAACTAGAAAATCTAGAAGAAATGGATAATTTCCTGGACATTTACACTCTTCCAAGTCTAAACCAGGAAGAAGTTGAATCCCTGAATAGACCAATAGCAGGCTCTGAAATTGAGGCAATAATTAATAGCCTACTAACCAAAAAAAGTCCAGGACCAGATGGATTCACAGCTGAATTCTACCAGAGGTACAAGGAGGAGCTGGTACCATTCCTTCGGAAACTATTCCAATCAATAGAAAAAGAGGGAATCCTCTGTAATTCATTTTATGAGGCCAACATCATCTTGATACCAAAGCCTGGCAGAGACACAACAAAAAAAAGAGAATTTTAGACCAATATCCCTGATGAACATCGATGCAAAAATCCTCAATAAAATACTGGCAAACCGGATTCAGCAGCACATCAAAAAGCTTATCCACCATGATCAAGTGGGCTTCATCCCTGGGATGCAAGGCTGGTTCAACATTCGCAAATCAATAAACATAATCCAGCATATAAACAGAACCAAAGACAAGAACCACATGATTACCTCAATAGATGCAGAAAAGGCCTTTGACAAAATTCAACAGCCCTTCATGCTAAAAATGCTCAATAAATTCGGTATTGATGGAACTTACCTCAAAATCATAAGAGCTATTTATGACAAACCCACAGCCAATATCATACTGAATGGGCAAAAACTGGAAAAATTCCCTTTGAAAACAGGCACAAGACAGGGATGCCCTCTTTCCCCACTCCTATTCAACATAGTGTTGGAAGTTCTGGCTAGGGCAATCAGGCAAGAGAAAGAAATCAAGGGTATTCAGTTAGGAAAAGAAGAAGTCAAATTGTCCCTGTTTGCAGATGACATGATTGTATATTTAGAAAATCCCATTGTCTCAGCCCAAAATCTCCTTAAGCTGATAAACAACTTCAGCAAAGTCTCAGGATACAAAATTAATGTGCAAAAATCACAAGCATTCTTATACACCAGTAACAGACAAACAGAGAGCCAAATCAGGAATGAACTTCCATTCACAATTGCTTCAAAGAGAATAAAATACCTAGGAATCCAACTTACAAGGGATGTAAAGGACCTCTTCAAGGAGAACTACAAACCACTGCTCAGTGAAATAACAGAGGACACAAACAAATGGAAGAACATACCATGCTCATAGATAGGAAGAATCAATATCATGAAAATGGCCATACTGCCCAAGGTTATTTATAGATTCAATGCCATCCCCATCAAGCTACCAATGAGTTTCTTCACAGATTTGGAAAAAACTGCTTTAAAGTTCAAATGGAACCAAAAAAGAGCCCGCATCTCCAAGACAATCCTAAGTCCAAAGAACAAAGCTGGAGGCATCACACTACCTGACTTCAAACTATAGTACAAGGCTACAGTAACCAAAACAGCATGGTACTGGTACCAAAACAGAGATATAGATCAATGGAACAGAACAGAGTCCTCAGAAATAATACCACACATCTACAGCCATCTGGTCGTTGATAAACCTGAGAGAAACAAGAAATGGGGAAAGGATTCCCTATTTAATAAATGGTGCTGGGAAAATTGGCTAGCCATAAGTAGAAAGCTGAAACTGGATCCTTTCCTTACTCCTTATATGAAAATTAATTCAAGATAGATTAGAGACTTAAATGTTAGACCTAATACCATAAAACCCTAGAGGAAATCCTAGGTAGTACCATTCAGGACATAGGCATGGGCAAAGACTTCATGTCTAAAACACCAAAAGCAATGGCAACAAATTCCAAAATTGACAAATGGGATCTCATTAAACTAAATAGCTTCTGCACAGCAGAAGAAACTACCATCAGAGTGAACAGGCAACCTACAGAATGGGAGAAAATTTTTGCAATCTACTCATCTGACAAAGGGCTAATATCCAGAACCTACAAAGAACTCAAACAAATTTACAAGAAAAAAACAAACAACCCCATCAAAAAGTGGGCAAAGGATATGAACAGACATTTCTCAAAAGAAGACATTCATACAGCCAACAGACACATGAAAAAATGCTCATCATCACTGGCCGTCAGAGAAATGCAAATCAAAACCACAATGAGATACCATCTCACACCAGTTAGAATGGCGATCATTAAAAAATCAGGAAACAACAGGTGCTGGAGAGGATGTGGAGATAAAGGAACACTTTTATACTGTTGGTGGGATTGTAAACTAGTTCAACCATTATGGAAAACAGTATGGCGATTCCTCAAGGATCTAGAACTAGAAATACCAGTTTACCTGGCCATCCCATTACTGGGTATATACTCATAGGATTATAAATCATGCTGCTATAAAGACATATGCACACGCATGTTTATTGCAGCACTATTCACATTAGCAAAGACTTGGAATCAACCCAAATGTCCAGCAGTGACAAACTGGATTAAGAAAATGTGGCACATATACACCATGGAATACTATGCAGCCATAAAGAAGGCTGAGTTTGTGTCCTTTGTAGGGACATGGATGCAGCTGGAAACCATCATTCTTAGCAAACTATCAGAAGAACAGAAAACCAAACACCGCATGTTCTCACTCATAGGTGGGAACTGAACAATGAGATCACTTGGACTCAGGAAGGGGAACATCACACACCGGCGCCTATCATGGGGAGGGGGGAGAGGGGAGGGATTGCATTGGGAGTTATACCTGATGTAAATGACGAGTTGATGGGTGCTGACGAGTTGATGAGTGCAGCACAGCAACATGGCACAAGTATACATATGTAACAAACCTGCATGTTATGCACATGTACCCTAGAACTTAAAGTATAATAATAATGAAAAAAGACAATAAGGAATAGATTAATGCATTTCTCATCCCTTTTTCTATGAAGTTCACTCCTAAAGGTATTTTCCAAGTTGTGTTTATGGTTTTTAATTGATGTTTCAAGTTTACAGTGAGTTTATTGATGACTTGCCTGTATCTAAGTAAATTATGGTTTGTAATGTTAATGGCCATATTTATTATTTCTGATCTACATAGAATAATACTTTCATTATAAGAAGATACAAATGTTAAGATGAAACATAAACAAATGCAGTTCATGCACTCCCTTAATATTTAGCTAAACAGAATTTTAATAATACATCAGTAACACATTGAATGTTTGAATTAAATTGTTGTGGGGTAGTTTTAATATTTGCATTTTTTTCTTTTGTTTCTATGATAGTAATGAAGGTACTGACTTGTAATTCTTTAAACATATTTGTTTATGCGGTTAGATGCTGAATCTTCTGTTGGTAAAAAACATTTACTCTCCTCATAGAAAATTATTTGTTGTCTGTGTTAAATTTTCAGTCAGTAGTTTGAAACTGGAAATGACCTATATTCTTTACCTCCTTTAGGGCTTTTACTGTAAGGCTTTGGCATGATAATCCACCATAGTAATGTTCAATTCATGTCTAGCTGGCAAATTAATACATCAACTAATTTCACCAGGGCTTTAAGCTCCAGTTCATGTTGGCAAATTTATACAGATCTTCATTAACTCAAATGGAAGACAGGGACAGACTATTACAAGCACAAGGTCAACTCCTATTTGATGTTTAGAAACATGAGAAATAGCAATTTCAGTTACGTCAATTGGTTCCTCCATAGTACTACACACATATTTCATTTGCCAACCTTTCCTTCTATAGTTTGGAGATACTGTGTTTTTATTTTTAACCTGCCTTAAATTTACTTAATATAGTGCCAAAAAAAAAAAAAAATTTCAAGGTCTTTTACCAGTTTGCATATGAAGAGGGAGGTCAAAAGCCCAACTTGAAAAACAGAAGCAAACAATCAAACAACAACAACAAAAAAAACCTTTTACCCTTTTGTCAGCATGTCAGACTTCTGGGTTCTTTTCTCCTTAGCCCAATCCTAAGCCAACCAGTGTAAGTGTAAGGTTTAGGAAATTAACTCTTCCAAGCTTGAAGGATGTATCTGAGAACAGTGTTTCATAGTATTGAGACAAAATTACCTATCTGTAAAGAGAGGAGAAAAAGGGAAGAAAGTAAGCATTCTTTCAAAGAAGTCCCAAGGGTTCAGGATGCTTTCAAAAGGGGAATAGACTGAAGATAAATGGCGACTCATCTAGAAAGAGAGAAAGGAGAAGGTGTCTCTGGTTCCTTTCTCTTCCTAGCAAATACCAACGGAATGTTGCGGGATAGGAGAAAGAATGTTCTCTTACCCCTGTCCATCCTTCTATCATCAAGTCCCAGTTCATCCTTGTATGGACTAGATGACACCCCTGGGTGTCAAGACAGTTTTTGCCCATGTTAACAGGGAGGCCTAGTGGGGTAAATATCTGCTTTATTCTACATATGACGTATATGCCATACATTCAGTAATTCTGGAGTTCAGTATACCTCATTTATGGCTGGGTTCCTAGCATAACCATTCTCCATGAAATAGGAGGCTTGGTTTAACCTGCTGAAATTAGTCATGCTCACCTGCACTGTGCTTTTTAACCTCCATTATTATCTGCCTCTGGATTTCTCAGATCAAGTATTCTTACCTAGGACTTCAACTTGAAGCTTGGAATTGAGGTTGGGACAAAAATGTGTCTCCAAAAATTGCATGGAGTCCTTATCATGTGCCGAATGCTAAGATGAGGTTGTGAAATTGAGTACTTGTTCCACAAGAAAGACAAAAGAATATCTGTGACACACCCAGAAAACTATAGCAACCCAAATGCTTGCTAAGATTTGGGTAGGCACCGTATTTATTCCGAGAACTCTGCAGGATTTGCAGGATAATTGCCCAGAAATAGAATATTAATCCATATTTTTACATTACCCATCCCTTTGTTTCTTCTGAGCTGCAGTTGAAGATCACTAGGTGGTTCACAGAAATAAGCAGGGTTAGTCTAAAATGTAGGCAAAATCACAAAACTAGTGAGTTTATAATTTAATGATAAAAATATAAGTTTTGAAACATAATCTTTCACCAGTCGTCTTTACTGTTAAAAACAAATCATGCTAGGAATGACTTGTTTGTGAAATAAATTTTAGTCTTACACTTGACCTGATTATTTGCATAAAGCCCAGCAAGAATAACTATTTCTACATAGGTCTTTTTCACTGGCTTTTATGGAACTCTGTTCCACCAAAAAATTCTAATAGGACTTTCTAAACTGAAGCCCAGATATGGGTGTGTACCATCAAATACTTGTGAGTTGGGTGATTTTCTCCTCTTATGGTCCCAAGATAAACTTGGAGTTCATAGACTTGTCAGAAAGTGTCATTCTTTACTTAACACAGATAAGGAACAGAACAAGAACTGCATACATGAGGTATGTGGCCAGTTTTTATCAAAGAGATTTTATTGATCTGAAAGTTGAGCTTGACTCCTTAAAGGGAAGCATACCCTTTCAGTCAAGACCTTGGTGAAACAAGTTTCTCCAATTGTGTCCTGTTGCAAAATGGATTATTATTGCACTGATGCAAACAGCTATATTGCCATAAGTTTAGAATACTCACAACTATTTTTCAAATTCTGGAGAAGTCAGGCAGAGGGAGACAAATATGCTCCAAATTGTGTTCACAAGACTACACCTTACCCACATATTAAAGACTGTAAGTATCTCGAGATAAGTTTCCTTGAATCTGGTAAACAATACAAGGATCAGTAATGTTACAAGCAAAAGTTAGTAAGATTATTTCAGTTTTCTATTTGTCCAGTCCATTCAGTGAACTCTTATTTTATTTGATATTCATGAAAATTTTATTTTAGCTTTTCATGACTCCTGCACATTTTTCATGTATTCCAATGTTACAACCTCCAAAGTTATCAGAAGCCTGCATTTGAGAGCACTTGTCAAAGTTCTATAGTTGATTAAAAAACATTAAAAAAAAATTAAACAAGATGACAATTTTCTGTGTAAAACAAAATGTCCAGTGTAGTTACAATCAGAAACATGACTGACAAGGAATTTTGACTATTTCTGTGGTTTACAGTAACTTAACATAACAACCTTAATTGTGGTTGATAACATATACTTTAGACATTAGAATTTTAGAAATCCTATTGGAACATGTATTGATATTACTCACCAAAAGTTCATCTAATATTGAATACCATTTTGACAATTCCATGTAACTAAGCATGTCATATCATCCTGTTTACTCTTTTGGATACTCCAGGGGCCCTTTTTAACATCCAAAAGTGAGGAATTAGGAAAAACAATTTTGTAACTGAGTTTGATTTTGAAAAGAATGTTAACATGTTAGGGGTTTCAAACACTTGATATTATGAAATAACATTCCAGAATACCATAAATTACTTATTTAACCAAAATGATGACTTAGAAATATAAAAAACAAAATCTTGTATAAATTCTTTACAAATTTGTGAAAGAACAGATTTGAGCCTTAAGAGTACTTTGTTGGGCTTTTATTCAATGCTCAATTTGCTATATATATATAAATACCTTTTGAATTCATTAATGTTCACACACAGAATTTCTTTGGCAAGGTTTATTTTTACAATCCTTCCACAACTTGTTTGAACTTTTAGCTTTACTTAATCTAATTTGAAACAATTGTTTGCTCCTAGGCAAGAATTTGTATTTCCACGCCTTCTGATTGTCTTTTATTAAAAACATAATTTACTCTTCTTAAACACATCTCATATGTAAATCTACTTTCAGTGCTTTCAATTCAATGTTATAATGGTAACTTCTAGCAATTTTAACTTAAATGTAAATCCAGGTAAATTGTTTTAATTATGTACTAGATGCAACCAAGGTTTTGACTCCTTTCAGCATAATTATGTGTTTAATACCATTTGTCCTCAGGCCTTACCAACTGTGAAACAACGTTGAACTGTTCTCAGAAAATAAAAAAGCAGTTTAAAACTTTAAAACATTTAGCAAACCTAGTATCTCAACTGCATAATTTAGTCCACCTACTCATATATTGATGACATTTGTGTTTTACTGATAATCTTTAAGCCCATTTTTATTTCTCAAAGATTAAGTCATGTGAACTGAAAGGTGTACAGCTTTTATATTCTCTTCAGAAAATATTTTTTCCAAGTGCTTATCATTTTTAAGTAAATTTATTAGAGCTGTTTTTTATAGACATTGCACACATAACAAATATATAACTGCACAGACAGGGAGAAGAAAACCCAGTAGCCATAAGATTTTTTAATTTTATAATTTCCTAATTAATTACTGGCCTCTCTTGCATGTCTTAATGTGGGAATACAATAGAAAGAAAAAGAATTCAGCTGGCTGAGATAAAACATTTTCCTCACAAAACAAGATCTCAGAAGAGAAAAACATAAAGGTCTTTAAAATATGCCTATAATCTGAATATTCAGTTTAAATTAAATTGAGCACTCTTTTTTTGTTGTTGGTCAACATAATTATTTTGTGCTGTGTTATAGACTAGGTTTATTAATTTCCAAACCCCTAAACTCCAAGATCCTGAACTTTGATCATAACCTCTTCTCCTAACACTGTTCTGTTTTCACTCTTGTTTTTCAATCCCATAGAAGCCTCCAGTTCCTTGAAAACATTATGTTCCAGTCTTCACTCCCCCTCAACTCTTCTCTTCTTCCCTTCTTGTCTGCACCCTCTGGGGGTATCATCTGAGCTGGTCAGCCTCACCCTTCATTCTCTTCAATATTTGTCCTTCAACTTGGAGAGTTGCCCTAGCCCTTCTCTGCTCCTTTACAGCGGCTAAGCACTGATGGAAAAGAACCAAACAGTGCTATTTGGCACAATTACAAACTTGGGGTCTGCAGACTCAGCTGGGCTCTCAGTGTCTTCCATCAATCTCTTTATGGCCCTAACCAACTCATTGGCCCATTTCTTTTTCTTTTTTTTTTTTTTTTTTCATTATACTTTATGTTCTAGGGTACATGTGCACAACATGCAGGTTTGTTACACATGTATACATGTGCCATGTTGGTGTGCTGCACCCATTAACTCGTCATTTACATTAGGTATATCTCCTAATGCTGTCCCTCCCCTCTACCCTCTCCCCACAATAGGACCCAGTGTGTGATGCTCCCCTTCCTGTGTCCAAGTGATCTCATTGTTCAATTCCCACCTATGAGTGAAAACATGCAGTGTTTGGCTTTCTGTTATTGTGATAGTTTGCTGAGAGTAATAGTTTCTAGCTGCATCCATGTCCCTACAAAGGACATGAACTCATCCTTTTTTGTGGCTGCACAGTATTCCATGGTGTATATGTGCCACATTTTCTTAATCCAGTCTGTCACTGATGGACATTTGGGTTGATTCCAAGTCTTTGCTATTGTGAATAGTGCTGCAATAAACATACGTGTGCATGTGTCTTTATAGCAGCATGATTTATAATCCTTTGGGTATATACCCAGTAATGGGATGGCTGGGTCATATGGTACCTCTAGTTCTAGATCCTCAAGGAATCGCCATGCTGTTTTCCATAATGGTTGAACTAGTTTACAATCCCACCAACAGTATAAAAGTGTTCCTATTTCTCCACATCCTCTCCAGCACCTGTTGTTTCCTGACTTTTTAATGATCACCATTCTAACTGGTGTGAGATGGTATCTCATTGTGGTTTTGATTTGCATTTCTCTGATGGCCAGTGATGATGAGCATTTTTTCATGTGTCTGTTGGCTGTATGAATGTCTTCTTTTGAGAAATGTCTGTTCATATCCTTTGCCCACTTTTTGATGGAGTTGTTTGTTTTTTTCTTGTAAATTTGTTTGAGTTCTTTGTAGGTTCTGGATATTAGCCCTTTGTCAGATGAGTAGATTGCAAAAATTTTCTCCCATTCTGTAGGTTGCCTGTTCACTCTGATGGTAGTTTCTTCTGCTGTGCAGAAGCTATTTAGTTTAATGAGATCCCATTTGTCAATTTTGGAATTTGTTGCCATTGCTTTTGGTGTTTTAGACATGAAGTCTTTGCCCATGCCTATGTCCTGAATGGTACTACCTAGGTTTTCCTCTAGGGTTTTATGGTATTAGGTCTAACATTTAAGTCTCTAATCTATCTTGAATTAATTTTCGTATAAGGAGTAAGGAAAGGATCCAGTTTCAGCTGTAGAAAAATAAAGTGAAAAAAAAATCAAGAAAAATAAAATAAAATCTAAATATAAATTTAAAGTAATTAAAAATAAGGACAAATAAATAAAATAGAGAAAAACTAAAGAGAAATGTAATTAAGATCAGTAAAAATACATAAAATGAAAATGAAGACAATAAATACAATAAAATTAAGACCTAGACATGAAATAATTTGCAATAAAATAAGAAAATTTTAGAAATGAGAAAATTTTAGAAATGAGGAGAAAAATAAGGATAAAAAAGATAAATATGGAAAAATAAAATCAAATAATAGAGAAAATGTGAATAAAAATAAAACTAACAAAAAATACATAAAATGTAACAAATAAAATACAAATTGGAGAAAGTTTGTGATGAAGAGAATGTAATAAGAAAAATAAAAAAAAGGAAATTAAATTAATATAGAAAAATGAAAGCAAATAAAAATTGTGAGAAAGAATATAAAAATAAGAACAAATATATAGAGACATAAAAGATTAAAAAGAAAAATAAGACCTGGTGATAATCTACAAAACATTTCACCGAGCAATAGCATAATACATAATATTTCTTATTATATATGTGACATTTTTATAGATAGGCAAACATCCAGGATAGAATGCAAGTTTTAGCATATTTAAATAGATGTTAATCAAAAGAGTGTTATTTTTGACTACAATAAAATGTAACAGGAACTTAAAAACCAAAAGAAATCTAGCATGTGTGCATATACATGAAACTACACAAATTATTTAGCATACAATTTGTCAAGAGTTAAAACATGCAAGTGTCTTCAGATGTTAATAGTATTCAAAATAATCTACAGATCAATGAGATCTCTTTCACAAAACCAACAGTTCTTTCTGCAGAAGTGCTAAATGCTCTAAAATATTTGGGTCAATGTTTCGCTCTGTCACCCAGGCTGGATTTCAGTGTCATAGTCAAGACTCACTGTAGCCTTGACCTCTCAATCTCAATTAATCCTCCCACGTCAGCCTCACAAGTAGCTGGAACTGCAGGTTTATGTCACCATGCTCAGCAAGTTTTTGTTGTTGCTGCTGTTGTTGTTTTGTATTGTTTTGTTTTTTTGTAGAGATAGATAGGTTTTCACCATATTGCCCAAATTCTGGGACTCAATCAGTCCACCTGCTTTGGTTTCCCAAAGTTGTGGGGTCACAGGAGTAAACCACCAAATGTTCTCCTGTAATTCCTATAGACACTTAAAAAAACCCACAAGTATTCAAACAATGTGGAAAAATAGAATAAATAAACTCAGAATCATAATTCTTTTTAAATTCAAAACATATTTCTAAGTTACAATAATCAAAACAGTGTTGTGCTGGCATAAAGACAGAAAAATAAATGTTGAAACAGGTAAGAGAAGCCAGAAAGAAACCCACACACATATACTCAGCTTTTCTTAAATGTGGATTCCAAATACTCATGTTGCAGAACTTTCTCCTTCAGCAAAATCAGGTTCTTGTCACATGACTAGAAAAGATTAGGCTCAGAGACACTCTGAAGGATGAGGAGCAGAGTTGAGTGGTTAAAAAAAAAAGAATAGAAAAACTCCACAAAGTGAGTGAGAGTCCTATTTACAGACTCCTACCTCCCAGACTGATGAACACCAGACCATCACACAGAAACCAAAGAGGCCAGGCTCCTCCTCCATGCACAAAGGGTAAGCTTTTCATGGCTCCAGTCCCATCCCCCAGTGTGCCAGTGGACATTATTCAGAGAAAATCAGTTGGAAACAGGCAGAATTCATCTGGGACCAGCAGTCTGATTTTTCAGCCTTCAGGCTGTTTTTGAAGGTGGGGTTTCGCCCAAGATTCTTGGCTGTTTCCTAACTCTGTACTCCTCTCAAGAAGTACATCTACCTGCTGTTAGAATAAGGATAAGGTGGCTCACTCCTGTGATCCCACAACTTTGGGAATCTAAAGCAGGTGGATTGATTGAGTCCCAGAATTTGGGCAAAAAACACTTTTTAACTGCTTCCTGCTAACAGGTGGCACTCTTTTTAATAAATGACCATCAGATCTCCCTAAGAGGCCTATCTAAGTGTCCCCAGGGAAAAGGGCCATTGTCCAAGGCTTTGGTTATGTGACTGTTTGAAATTTGATAGTCTGAAGGTGAGAAGAATTAAACTGGGTTATTAAAAAACATGTATTAAAATGAAACAAGGGGAAGGTAGCAAGGACAGTTCAAAACTTCCAAGGTATTGTATCAGTTTGCATAGGGAGAGAGAGGCCAAAAGCCCAACTGGAAAAACAAAAACAAAAATGCAAACAAAAACAAATCTTTTACTCTTTTGTCAGCATGCTAGTCTTCTAGGTCCTTTTCTCATGAGTCCAGTCCTAAGCCATCCAGTCTAAGGCTTGGGAATTTAACTCTTCCAAACTTGAAGGATGTATTCAAGGGGAGTGTCCCATAGCATGGAGACATGATTACCTATCTGTAAATACAGGACAAAGGATACAAAATAAAACTTTAGCATTTTTTAAAGAGCCCCAAGGGTTCAGGATGCATTCCAAAGAGGTATAGACTGAAGGTGAATGGCTATTCATCTAGAAAGAAAGAGAGAAGCAGGTGTCCCTGATTCATTCCTCTTCCTAGAAAACACTGAGTGTATGTTGAGTGATAGGAGAAAGAATATTCTCTTTCCACCTCAATCTTTGTATCCTCTAGTCCTAGTGATTCTGACAGGGTGCTACCATCGGTGTCAAGGCAGCTTTCACCTTTTTTTTTTTTTTTTTTATTTGAGACGGAGTCTCACTCTGTCCCCCAGGCTGGAGTGCAGTGACACAATCTCCTCTCACTGCAAGCTTTGCCTCCCGGGATTATGCTATTCTCCTGTCTCAGCCTCTCTGAGTAGCTGGGACTACAGGCACCCAACACCACTCCCAGGTATTTTTTTTGTATTTTTAGTAGAGACGGGGTTTCACCATGGTTTCGATCTCCTGACATCATGATCCGCCCATCTCGGCCTCCCAAAGTGCTGGGATCACTAGCGTGAGCGACCGCACCAGGTCAGCTTTCACCCATGTTAACAGGGAGGCCTTGGGTGGTGAAAATGTCTTCTCTTACCCACATACGCCCTGTCTCCCCTGCTGTCATTAATTCTGGAGTTCATTGTTCACTTGACCTCATTTATGGCACAGATACTAGCATAATCTTTCTCCATGAAGTGGGAGGCTTGGCTTAAGCAGCTGTAATTAGTCATGCTCACCTGAACTGTGCCTTTTAGCCTCCATTATCATCTACCTATTGATTTATCCAATCCGGTATTATTTCCTAGGGCTTTAACCTGAAGATTGGAATTGAAGTTGAAACAAAAATGTGTCTCAGGGAATTACATGGATTTCATATAATGAGCTAAATGCTAAGATAACGCTGGGGAATTGAATCTGCTTTCCACAAGGGAGAAAAAAGGATGTCTTTGACACAGCCAGAAAACTCTTGGCTACAGTTTTGTTTGCTAAAATTTGGGTGGACACCTTATTTATTCCCATCACTCTGCAGGATTTGCATGATAACTGCCCAGAACTAGAATATTAATCCAGATTACTACATTACCCATCGCTTTTTTGATTATTCTGAACTGCAGTTGAAGATCACTAGTTGGTTCATAGGAATAAGCAGTGTTGGTCTAAAATGTAGCAAAATCACAAAATGAATGAGTTTAGAATTTAATAACAAATGTATAATAAGTTTTGAAACATAATGTTTATCCAGTCCTCTTTTCTGTTAAAAACAAGTCATGATAGGATTGAGTTGTTTGTGAAATAAATTTTAGTCTTATACTTGACCTAATTATTTGCATAAAGTGAGGCAAGAATAATTATTTCTACTATTGGTCTTTTACATTGACACTGATGAAACTCTGTTCCACAAGAAATTTCAGATAGAACTTTCTAAAGTCAAACCTATTCAGGGATTTATACCATCAAATACTTATGAGTTGTGGGATCCTTTCCTGTTATGGTCCTAAGATAAACTTTCAGCTCCTGGGCCTTTCAGAAAGTGTCATTCATTACTTGCCACAGATCAGAAACCTTGCACAAGGACTGTGTAGATGAGATGTGAGGCCAGTTTTACCAAGGAACTTTTATTGGTTCTGCAATTTGAGCTTGACTCCTGAAAGGGAAGCATACCCTTTCTGTCAAGGCCTTACTAAAACAACCAATTTCTCCAATTCTGTCCTGTTGCAAAAGAAAATGGATTATTATTGCACTGATGCAAACAACTACGTTACCATAAATTAAGAATACTCACAACTATTTTTCAAATTCTAGAGAAGCAAGGCAGAGAGACAAACATGCTCCAAATTTTGTGCACAGGAGTATACCTTACAAACATATTAAAGGCTGTACATATCTCAATATAAGTTTCCTTGACTCTGGTAAACAATACAAGGATCAATAATGTTACAAGCAAAAGTCAGTAAGATTACTTCAGTTTTCTAATAGCCTAGTCTTCTCAGTTAACTCTTGTTTTGTTTGATATTCATAAACATTTTAGCTCTTCATAAACCCTATACATTTTTTTCTGCATTGCAATGTCAGAAGCTTCAAAGTAATTAGAAGTCTGCATTTGAGAACACCAGTCAAAGTTCTATAGTGATTAAAAACCATATTTTGAAAAATATCAAAACAAGAAAACAATTTTTTTCATATAACTAAATGTCCAGGGTAGAGTCAGAAACATGATTGATAAAAAATTGTGGTTATTTCTGTGGTTTACAATATCTTAACATAACAACCTTAATTGTGGTTGATAGCATGTACTTCACACATTAGCATTTTAGAAACCCCATACAACTTTGGGACATGTATTACTATTATTCACCAAAATATTATCTAAAGAATATTAAACACCATTCTGGCAATTCTATACAACTAAACATGTCATATAATCCTGTTTATCCCTCTTGTGGATACTCCAGGGGCCCTCATTAGCATCCAAAACCAGGAATTAGAAAATGCAATTTTGTAACTAAAGTTTGATTTTGAGAAGGATGTTACATTTTAGGGGATTATAACACTTGATATTATAATATATAATTCCAGATTACCATAAATTACTTATTTGGTCAAAATGATGACTTAGAAATGTAAAAAGCAAAAATCTTTTATAATACTTTACAAATTTTTCTAAAGAAAAGATTAGCGCCATAAGAGCACATTGTTGTGTTTTTATTTCAATGCTCAATTTACAAAAAACCCATACAATACCTTTTTGAGTTTAATGTTCACACAAAGAATCTCTTTGGAAATATTTATTATTTATATTTCTTCTACAACTTGTTTGAATTTTTAGCTTTATCTTATTTAATTGAAAACAATTGTTTGTCCTTAGGCAATAATTTATATTTCCATGCCTTCTTATAATTTTTTATTTAAAACACACTTTACTGTTCTTATACACCTCACATGTAAATCTACTTCCCGTGGTTTTCATTACATGTTATAATGGCAACTTCTAGCAATTTTAACTTTAATATAAAACCAGGTAAGTTATTTTAATTATGTGCTGGGGCAGCCAAGAGTTGGACTCCTTGCAGCACAGTTAAGTATATGGTTATATCCATTTGTCCTTAGGCCTTACGAACTGTGAAGCAAAGTTGAATGGTCCTCAAAAACCTAAAAAGCAGTTTATAACCTTAAAACATTTAGCAACCCTCATATCTCACCTTCATACTTCAGTCCACCAACTCATATATTGATGACATTTCTGTTTTATTAATAATCTTTAAGGTGGATTTTATTTCTCAAAGATGAAAAGTCATGTGAGCTAAAATGTACAAAGCTTTTTTCTTACCTTCAAAAAATATTTGAACCAAGTTCTTATTCTTTAAGTGAAGTTATTAGATGTTCTTTTATAGACATCACACACACATAACACATATATAAATACACTGCAGAAGAAAACCCAGTAGCCATAAGTTGCTTTTTTTTTTTTTTTTTTTTTTTTTTTTTGCCAATTTTCTGATTGAATTAATGGCCTCTCATGCATGCATTACAGTAGCAAGACAAAATGAAGAAAAAAAAATCGGTTGGCTGAGAAGAAATCTTTTCTCAACAAAATAACTTCCTAGAAGAGAAAAACATAAAGGTCATTTAAATACAGCTATAATTTGGATATCTACCTTTAATTAAGTTGAGCACTCTTTAAGAATTTTTTAAAAATTGCTTATTACCTGATTCCAGCAGCACCAAGCAGCTAGTATTTCCAGCTTTCAAACTTTACCAAAGGTAACTTACTAGGCGCTCAGAAGAAAAAAAATTAAGGCCGTTGAATTTTTTTAACGCAAATGTCAAACTGAATTCGCAAATGTCAAAAGTTATATGCCTTTTGCTTAAAAGTGACTGACAATGTGAAGAAAAGAAAAAAAAAGACAAGTGTACGGCAAAGAAGAAAATTGTCATTCTTATGCAAATAAGTTCCCTCAACAGAAAGAAAAACTTAATTTCTGTTCGATGAGGCTGCATCTTTTGACCGATTAAAGGGAAGACCCCATGGATTACTAGGATTTTCCAGACAAGAGGAGATGGGAGTGAAGGGCCTCTATTCACCTGTTCATCCTGCATGTGCCTGGGGCTGTTGAGGTGGGATGCTGCACAGTTTCCTCTACTCTCAAAGAAGTCCAAGGATGAAAATGTTTACACACAAAAGAAAAAAAGATGCTTTTGGTTTACATCTTACCCTTCCTTAAGCTCCACATCTAAACACTGAAATGTTATAGATCTTTATTTTTAGTTCAGCTCAAACTAGCAACTTGTCACATGACTAGGAATGAATAGGCTAATGGACACACTGAAAGGTGAGAAGTAAAGTTTTTTGAGCAAAAAAGAAAAAGAAAAAAGAACTGTCAGAAAGTGAGAGTGACTTTTGTTAACAGGCCCTAACCTCACAGGCTGATGAACACTAGGTCATCACATAGCAACTGAAGAGTCCAGGCTCCTCTTCTGCCAAAAAGTGTGAATTTTCATGGCTGCACCTTTTTTTTTTTCCCAGTGCACATGTGGGCATTATTTAGAGAGAAACAGTCAGGAAAGGATGGGCATTATCCAAAACCAGAAGTCCAATTTTTCAGCCTTCAGGCTGTTTTAGGTTTAAAGGCAGAGTTTCTCTCAGGACTTTTGACTGTCTCCTGTTGCTATCACTCAAAATGAGAATAGTTCCCTTGGCCATCTCCTGTCTCTGTAACTCAGAATGAGAAAACAACAGTCTCTTTAACAAATGTGGTGGAGAATAGTAAATTTCCAAATGAAAAAACTTAAATTGAACCTTATCACAAGCATGAACATAAAATGAAGTAGCACTTATTTTCATAGCTGTTGTAAATAATTTTCTTCTTGAAATTCTATTTCAGGCAACTTATTCTTGGCATGAAAAAATGCCCCTAATTTTTTATGTGAATTTAGTATTCTGCCACTGTACTAATTTCTTTATTAATTCTCAATATTTTTAGTGTAGTATTTCAATGTTGCTTTATAGACAATTATGTGATCTGCAAGCAGAGGCAATTTTACATTCTCCCTTTTTATTTGGATGTCTTTCATTTCTTTCTCTTGTGTAAATAATCAGGCTGGGACTGCCAGTGCTCTGTTGAATAAAAGTGGTAAAAGTAGACATCATTGTCTTGTTCCAGGTCTTACATAAAAAACTTTCTTCTTTTCTTGTTTAGTGTGATATTAGCTATTGATTTCTATATTTTGCCTTAACTGGGTTGAAGTACATACCATGTATACCTAATTTGTTCAGTTGTTTTAATCACAAATGCATATTCAATTTTTCCAAGTACTTTTTCTGCATCTAGAATAAAAAATAAAGTTGTCTATCAGTAAACTTAATTAAAATGATAAACACTATACTATAAATTATAAAACATTGATGAAGAAACTAAAACACGAAAAATTTGAGATATACTTTTTGCTCATGAGTTATAAAAATATTATTAAAATGGCTATGCTACTCAATGTAATCTACAGATTCAATGCAAACTCTATAAAAATCAAAAACATTTTTTTTCACAGAAACAAAAAAAGGCCTAAAATTTATAGCGACAAAAAAAACCTTCCAAATACCAAATTAATCTTGTTAAAAAAGAACAAAGTGCCGGGCGCGGTGGCTCACGCCTGTAATCCCAGCACTTTGGGAGGCCGAGGCGGGCGGATCACAAGGTCAGGAGATCGAGACCACAGTGAAACCCCGTCTCTACTAAAAGTACAAAAAATTTAGCCGGGCGAGGTGGCGGGCGCCTGTAGTCCCAGCTACTCGGGAGGCTGAGGCAGGAGAATGGCGAACCCGGGAGGCGGAGCTTGCAGTGAGCCGAGATCGCGCCACTGCACTCCAGCCTGGGCGACAGAGGGAGACTCTGTCTCGAAAAAAAAAAAAAAAAAAAAAGAGCAAAGCTGAAAGTGTCAAACTGTCTGACTTCAAAATATACTGTAAAGCTATAGCAAGCAAAAGTGAATGATACTGACAAGGAAAACAGACACATAGACCAAAGTATCCAGTAATTCCAGTAATAAATTCTTTAACCTAGAGCCAAGTAAATTTTAAGTTGTTTAGAACACACATTTAAGAAAAGGCAAACTTTTCAATGAATGGTGCTAGGAAAATTGATTATTTAAACGAATACAACTTGATGCCTACCTTTTGCTATATTAAAACAACTTAATTAAAAATAAATAGACGATTTAAATGTAAAACTTAAACTTATAAAATTATTTGAGGCCGGGCGCGGTGGCTCAAGCCTGTAATCCCAGCACCTTGGGAGGCCGAGACGGGCGGATCACGAGGTAAGGAGATCGAGACCATCCTGGCTAACACCGTGAAACCCCGTCTCTACTAAAAAAATGCAAAAAACTAGCCGGGCGAAGTGGCGGGTGCCTGTAGTCCCAGCTACTCGGGAGGCTGAGGCAGGAGAATGGCGGGAACCCGAGAGGAGAGGAGCTTGCAGTGAGCTGAGATCCGGCCACTGCACTCCAGCCTGGGTGACAGAGCAAGACTCCGTCTCAAAAAAAAAAATAAAATAAAAAATAAAATAAAATAAAATAAAATTATTTGAATAAAACAGAAAAATTCTTTACCAAATAGGACAGGGAAAAAAAAAATTAAGGAAGACCTCAAAAGTAAAGGCAACAAAAGCAAAATCAGGCAAGTGAAACTATCAGAATCTAAAAAAAAAAAAAAAGAAAAAAAAATTACATAACAAAAATAAATTAACAAAGTGAACAGACCACCTATGGTGTGGGAGAATATATTTGCAAAATATACAAAAGACAAGTGATAAACATATAAAATATATAACAAACTTAACAACAAAAATAACACATAAATTAGTAACAGGCCGAAGATTTTATGTGACGTTTATCCAATGAAGAGATACAAATGACCAAGTACATGCAAAGATGCTCAGCATTATTATTAAAAAACTGCAAATCAAAGCCACAATATGATAACAAACCACTTCAGTTAATATGACTATAATCAGAAATAGTACTTGCCTTGTCTTTTGAACAGGAGTCTTTGTGACATATCTCTGGGCCTATGACTCTCCTTGTATGCCTGGACACTGTCCACAAGGGTCATTGTGCCATACAACTGGGTGTAGCCCTAAAGTTTTGTGACTTTTCTGCCAGGAGCTTGCCTACAAAGAGAATATTGGAACATTTCTGCCTCAGCATTTAGGTTATGTGTCTGTCATGGCTGTTTCATTACCACAGTGGAAATTTTGACACATACCTAGGCACAGCTCACAGGCATCATAATGACTCTCATATGTAGACCCCTCAAATAAAAGTAATTTTGACTCTTGTAACTTATTTTAGAAACATGAGTGGTGTCTTAGGTTTCTTTCTGGTAAAAAGTTTGCAGAAGATTATAACAGCCTCAGATTTTTATAAAGCCCAAGGCTTGTTCAGAAAGGGCATAACAGAACCCAGCAGAATGGTAAAATTGTAAGTCTCATGCACACCTAGCTGACAGTAAGGACTGCCATGTCTCACATTTATGAAGCCAACTGTCACTCATGAAAACAGTACATGTGTGGTATTGTAAATCTCATCTTTGGAATATTCTGCCACTGTAAATGTGAACTAAATCTTTGCCAAGCATCTGTGTGATTTGACTCTCCAGACTAGTTCCAGCCCATATATGGGATTGTGATCGCTACCTGGGCTAGTCTCTAGATGATGTGACTCTCCTGCCTGGGCCCTTCTCTCAGTAAGGATTGTAAAGTATCACAGAATCTAAAACCCAGGTGATGTTACATTCTTGCCTGGGTCATGTCCACAGACATCATTGTGACATATTGCTGTGTCCACCACTTAGGTGATATACCTCTCCTCTCTGGTATGGATTCTGAACATGAGGGAAGGAGTGACATATTACTAGGCCAGGCAAGCAGGATGCTGCTCATTTGTCTGGACTATGTGTCAAGAAGCGCAAAGTGACCTATCTCTGAGCCTGTCACCTAGGTGATGTGACTCAATGCTTGGACCTCACCCAAATAGAGCACTGTGACCAGAAAGTTAAACCTGCACCAAGGTAACGTAACTCCTTCACCTTGGTTCTTTCCTAACAGAGCCTTACAACATGTCTATGGACTTAACACTGAGGTCATGTGGCTCTTCTCCCTGGTTTCTACCCATGTGTCAGATTGTGAGGTATACCTAAAGGAGCACCTTGGCCATATGACTCTCCTTTTCTGCCTGAGTCATGCCTTTCAGGGGCATCGGGACATATCTCTGAGCCCATGACCTAAGTGATATGACTCTCTTCCCCTGACTGGGCCTTTAAAATAGTGAAATTGTGCATATTACTGAATCCAGCATTTATGTCATATGACTGCTATTTTTTCTAAACCATGCTAGAGTCCTGAATAAAGAGGGAATTATTGTGTACTAGTGGACCCAGCACCCTGATGATGCTTTTGTCCTGAATATGTCAGAGCCACAGAATGTATTTTGACGTATTTTCAGTCCGTTCTGTAGCTGTTTGGTTCTCATCCGTTGGCTGTTTTTTCACATGTGGGATTGTGTTATATTGCCAGGTCCAGCCTTAGTTAATGTCACCCTCCTTCCTAGATTCTGCCTAGAGAGAGCATCGTGACATGTTGCTTGTCACATCTGTTAAGTGATGTTACTCATTTTCTTAATTTTCGGGTCACAAATGGGATAATGACATATATTTTGCTTCACCTTACAGGCACAATAGTTAAAATTATATAGGGAATCAGCCAATAGAAGATATTTTGCCTCTCATTGCTAGGCTTAGGGCAATAGGTAAAATATGTTTTTGTACAAAGCTCACAGAAGTTTACAACACTAATTCATATTGTGTAAACTGCTTGAGTGGTACAGACTTTTATAAAAAGTCCTAGCAAAAAGTTAAGATTGTGACTCTCAATTACATACCCAGGTTAAAGTAAAAGTTGGCAGCATCTCACATTACAAAGCCCAGTATTGAGGTACTAAGCCCAACTAGTGAAAACACTACAAGGATGGATTTGTGATTCTCATATGTGGATCTGGCCATAGGTGCGATTGTGACTCATTTTTGGACACAACTTACAGGCATACAATTGGTTCTTATTTCAGGACTCAGGCTAAATGAGAGATGTTGACTGTCATACCTGGGTTTAAGACAATATATTAAAATTGTGAGTCCATATGAGCGTATCAGTTTGAGAATAGTTTGCAGCTCTTCTGTATGTCATATAAAGCCCTCAAATTGTGTACAGGATGTCATACAATGGCCCCCCATACATGTGACATCGTGACATGTATACACACCAAGCTAACAAAGATGACACTCTCAAAGATGAGAAGATTGTGTCATATTACTGGGTCTAGTTAAGAGGTGTTAAAAGTTTTGCTTAAATTGTTTTATATATGTGAATTGTGACAGATCCATGGGTCAGAATCTTAATAATGTGACTCTTCTGCCTGGGGTCTGCCAGCACAGAATATTATCACATATCTCTCAGCCTATCAGCTAGGTGATTTGTCTATTTGGCCTGTGCTTTGCCCCCAAGGGACACTGGAAATCACTGGATGTAGCACCTAAGAAATGGGATTCTTCTCTTCTGCCTAGGTCATGACCACTAAAGGAATTATGACATACTGCTGAGTGCAAAATGTAGCTAATGCAACTCTCCTCCATATTCTTGAGTCTGCCAAAAGAGGGAGTTATTACATATTGCTAAGCTCAGCACCTAAGTGCTTTGACTGTCCTCGTTGTGTTCAACTATGTCTACAGTGGACATGGCATCATATTACTTGAGACTGTACCCAGGAAATGTGCCTCTTCTGACTTGGCCCAGCCTCAAAGAAAATTATAATGTATCCTGAGCTCAGAATCCAGGTGATAAGACTCTCTTACTTTGTTTCTGCCCATAGGTGAAATTGTGACATGTACCTGCCTTCAGCTCACATGCAGAAATATAACAATCATACCTGGACACAGAAATAAGATATATTTTGACTCTCATAACCAGTCTTACGACCATAAATAAAGTAATGGGTCACCTTATTGGATAAAATTTACTGAAAATTATGACACTCAGGCATATCATATGAAGGCAGAGTGGTACATAGAGTGTCATAACAGGAAACAGCCTTTCACAGGTGTTATTGTGACATTTACCTTTGCTCAGCTCTTGACTGATTTAGTAAATCTGCCTAGTTAAAGCCCACAGATGACATTTTGACATATACCTGGGCAAAGAACGTTGGTGATTTGGCTCTTCTGTCTTAAAGGTGTACTCAGAAGAGATTGTAACATGTTTTTCACACATCATTTAAGTTATGTGACTCTTTTCTCCTACGTGAACCCTGCTTCCAGTGAAGAGGGTAGCATTTTGAAGCACTTAATCCACATGATATGACTATGTTGCCTGGGTCCTTTCAAGAGGAATCATTGTGACATACTTTTGGGCACATTATTTAGGTGGTATGACTCTCCTCCCCTCCTGGTAGGCAAAGCTAACAGACATGATAATGACTTTTATATATGGACCCAGGCAATAGCTGAAATTTTGACTTTCATAACTATTTTGAGGTATATTAATGATGTCCAGGGTCTCCTTTTGACAAAAATTTTACAGATTACCACACTCACACATATTTTATAATACATTTGAGTTTTATGGAGAGTGTCATAACAGGGCTTAACAGAGAGGAAACTGTGCATCTCATGTGCACACCCAGCTGACAGTAAGAACTTTCACCATCACAGATGAATGGAGGCAACTGTCATACATGCGAACAGTACAGGTGTAGTATTGTAAATATGATGCCTATAATTTTATTCCATTGTGACTCTGATATAAATCACTGCCAAACACCTGTGTAATTTCACTCTTCAGACTGGTTCCAGTCTACTTATGGGATTTTGATATCTACCTGGCCCAACCTTAAAGTGATGTGACTTTCCTATTTGGACCCTGCTCTCGGTAAGAATTGTCATATCACTAGTCTAGCACCCAGGTGATGTTACATTCTTGCTTGCACCATGCCCACTGACATCACTGTGACATATCACTGTGTTCATCAGTTAGAAGACTTAACTCTACTCTTTGGAATGGGCGCTGCACACAGGGCAAACTAGTGACATATTTCTGGGCCAGGTACACAGGTGATGATATTCTTTTGTCAGAGTCGTATCTAAAAGAGGGCATTTTAACATATCACAAGGCCTATGATGTAGGTGATATGGCTCTTCTGCTTGCAGCCTGCCCACTTAAAGTGTGACATATTGCTAGGTCAGGCACAAAGGTGATGATACTCTTTGCCACGGCCACGCTTTAAGGAAGGCTTTGTGACATATCTCTGTGCCTATCACCTAGGTGATGTACTTCCCGTTTGACCCTGCTCACATAGAGCATTGTGACATAAAGGTGGAATCTGCACCTAGGTGATGTAACTTTCTTGTCTGGGTTCCTTTCTAAAGGGAACTTGTGAATATATCAGGACCCAGAACCAGATGATATAGCTCTTAATCCTGGTTTCTGTCCACATATTAAATTATGACATATACCTAAAGAAGCACCTAGGTAAGATGACTCTCATTTTCTGCCTGAGCCCTGCCCACTGGTCACATTGGGCCTTGTCTCTGAGCCCACGACCTAATTTATGTGACTCTCTTCTGTCTGAGCTATTACAGTGGGAATATTATGATATATTTATGAGACCAGCAATGAGGCAATGTGACTCTCATCTTGTTGCTGAATAATGCCCATGAACAGGACTTTTGCAGTATTTCAGGGCCCAGCACTCAGATGATGTTACCCTTTTGCCTAGGTTGTGTATAAAGAGAGAATTATGGCATATTGCTTAGTCCAGCAACTGAATGATATGACTTTTCTGCCTGTCCCAGAGCCATAGAAGGTATTTTGACGTATCTTTGGCCCATTAAGTAGGTGTTTTGGCTCTTACCACTTTGCTTGAGTTTTCCATGTGTGGTTGTATTGTATTGCTGGCTCTGGCACCCAGTTAATGTTACCCTCTTTCCTAGGCACCCAGGAAAGGCACCTAGAAAAGGCCCCTAAAGAGGGCATCATGTCAAGAAATCCCTAGAGAAAGCATTGTGACACACTGCTTCTCAAAGCACCTAAAGGATTTGCGGCAGTGCCCCTCACACAGGGGCACCCGCTGTGGGGGTCTGCCCACAGACCCTGATGCAGTGATAAATGAATACAGTACACTGACACACAGATATTCTGCTTTTCCGGTCCAGCTTAGTGTGTGTTCAAGTGGCTTACAGACACCCTACTGAGTCCTGTAAACAGCTGCTATGTGGTCTCAATCAGCTAGTGATACTTGCACTTATTCAATAAGATTAATTAACAAAAGCTGGAGGCAACGCCATTATAGGGTAATACACATTGTGAACTTCCTGATTAGAAAGCACTTAATCATCAACAGTACACCAAAGTTTAGTCTTAAGATCACATGAATAAACACGCTAGCTAGGTAAACTACTTCACCTTCCTTTATTACTACTTTAATTTGTTTAACTAAATGTTAAGATCAGGTTGCCTTCAACCATATCTATTACAAAAGTGATGTAAAATTCTTGGCCTTCCTAGAAGATTTGTGTCAATCTCTATAACTATCTTGACTATATTTTGTACCAGCCTGATTGAAACCCAACAGTGATGTTTAACTTCTGCCTAGAATTTGACCAAAAATGGGATTATGACATACACCTTGCTTTAGTTCAAAGGCATGATTATCACGTTTATATTGGGATTCATCCAATAGGAGATATTTTGCCTGTCAACACTAAGTTAAGATCAATAGGTAAGGTCCTTCATTGCATATTTGTAGAAAGCTCACAGAAGTTTACAACACTAACTCATATCATAAAAACTTCTTGGGTGGTGCAGAGAATTTCTTAACAACGTCCAACAAAAAGTTAAGATTGTGACTCACGACTACACACTTAGTGATAGTAAAAGTTGTTACCATCCTACATTTTAAAGCCCATTGTTGAGTTCCTGAGTCTAATAAGTGAATAGAGCACCAAGTTAGAATTGGGACTTTCATAAGTGAATCTGGCCACAGGTGGGATGGTAACTCTTTTCTGGACCCAGTTCATAGGCATAATAATGGTCTCATCCCTGAAACCATCCTATAGGAGAGATATTGACTTTCATACCTGGGTTTAGGGCAGTATATAAGATCATGAGTTTATACAAGCTTTTGGGCCTCAGACAGCTGTTCAACTCTTGTACATGTTGTATAAAGTTCTCAGATGTTGTTGAGACTGTCAAATAATGGAGAGCACACACATGAGATTGTAACTCTTATATACACAACTAGCTAACTATTAATGATGTCACCCTTAAAGATGAAGAGATTTCATCATATCCCTTGGCCTAGTACCATGGTGCTGAGACTTTTTGATTTAAATTTCTTTCTCTAAGATAATTGTTACATATCACTGGGTCAGAATCATGATAATGTGATACCTCAGCCTGGGTCCTGCAAACAGGAAATATTTTGGCATATCTTTGTGCCAATTGGCTAGGTGATATGCCTCTCCTACCAGTGCCCTGTCCACAGGGAAACTGTGACATATCACTAGATTTAGCATCTAGGTAATGTGACTCACCTCTCCTTCCTGGATCCTACCCACTGAAGAAATTGTGATATACGACTGAGTGCAAGAGTTAGGGACATGACTCTCCTTTTGGTCCTTGACTCTGCCAAGAATGGGAATTATTAAATATTACTGAGCTCAGCACCCAGATGGTGTGATTCTCTTTTTTTGTTGTTGTTTGTTTGTTTTCTTTAAACCTGTGTACATTGGGCATGGTAGACATATTAGTTGATGCTGTATACACGTGATGTGGCTCTTCTGCCTGGTTTCTGCCCACATGTTAGATTGTGACATATAACTAGGGAAGCACCTAGGTCTTACGACTTTCCTTTTCTACCTGAGCCCCGCCTACTGGGGACACTGGAATACATCTCTGAACCCATGACTTAAGTGAAGTGACTCTCTTCTTCTGCCTGGTCTTTACAATGGTGGGACTGTGACATATTGCTGAGACCTGGACTCAGGTTATTTGACCCTCCTTTCTCTCCCAAACCATGCCCACAAACAGAAATTTGGACCTATTTCAGGACCAAGCACTCAGAAAATGTTACTCTCTTACCTGGGTCCTGAATATAGAGAAAAATGGCATTTTGCTGGGCCACGCACCCTGATAATGTGACTCTCAGGACTGTGCCAGAGTCATAGAAGGTATTTTGACATCACTTGGGCACATTATGGGGGTGTTTTGGCTCACATCTATTGGCTTCTTTTTCTCCACATGTGGGACTGTGTTATAATGCTGAGTAGATCAACAAGCTAATGACCAAAGAACACTGGTGGTAGCTGGACATTCTGTTGGGAATTACTTTCCAGTGAGGAGAAATGAGACTGGGAACCTGCTTTAACAGGCAGTCTGGCCATGTCTATTTAGAACACCTGTACTGTGCTAAGACATCCTTTCTGCCACCCGTCAGCTTGGACTTCTCAAAGCATAAAGATTGGAATGGTTAAGATTCCAAAGCAGCAAAGATGGTGGCCCACTCATCTTTCCAGTAGCTCCATCTTACAGTGGAGTAGTGATGTTACCAATGGTTGGCTGGAAATCTAAGCCTGTAGATCTTACCCTTTGAGGCACTGTGGAAGTGGGTCCTACAGACCATCACTTCTCAGTCCCCTGGATTCTACCTCTTTTCTATGGGTATGTACGGGTGTATACTCTCCTGCTTTGCTGGAGTTGCGGCTAATTTCTTTGGGTGGGCTGGAAAACCAGAGTATCTAAGGCTCTTGAATCTCTGCACAGGCCTGAGTGGCTGCTTTGCTGAAACTCCATGCAACTCTGTGTGTTAAACTGAAAGCCATGGTGAAGTGGGTTCATGAGGGTATCTCCTTACCTGAGGGTGGCAGAGATCTGTGGGATAATCATGCGTTCCTAGGGTCAAACATGCACTCACTGCTTTACTGGGTGGGGAAGATCCCTTGGCTCCATGTTGTTGCCAGGTGGCCCATTTTCCTGCTTTGGTCTACTGTATTCTCCTTAAGTTGTTTCTGTGATTAGTCCCAATATAAGCACCTGTATGTTTCAGTTGAAGGCAATATATAACACAATCTAACATGTGACACCTTGCATTCTCTCTTTGAGAACTACACAGTCTAGCTGCCTCTATTCAGGAATGTTGATCACTTTCCTCAAAAAGAAACCTACTTTTTTATGTTGAAAGAAATTGTGCCATGTGCAATGGCTCATGCCTGTAATCCTAGCACTTTGGGTGGCAGAGGTGGTCAGATCATGAGGTCAAGAGATTGAGATCATACTGGCCAACAAGGTGAAACTCTGTCTCTACTAAAAATACAAAAAAATTAGCTGGGCACAGTGGTATGCACCTTTAGTCTCAGGTACTCAGGAGACTGAGGCAGGAGAATCTCTTAAACCTGGGAGGCATAGATTATAGTGAATTGAGATCATGACAATTCACTCCTGCCTATCAACAGGGTGACACTCCAACTCAAAAAACAATAGTAATAATAAAAAACAAATAAATAAATAGAAATAAAAAATTAATATTTTTTTCAAAACAAATATTGATGTAATTTAACTCTGACATTTGCTGCTATGTCTTCATTCCTAGAATTTATGTCACAATTTCACCTTTGGATAGAGACAAGACAGAAGATTTACATAATCTGGGTGCTGAGCCAAAAATATATCTTAATCTCCCCTGTAGGCAGGACCTAGTCAGTAGTGTCATATCACCTGTGTTCAATCTCAAATAATATGTCACCATGCCCTCTGTATAAGGGTTGAAAAAATAGTGGATAGCCACAACTTCTAGGGGCTCGGCTTAGGAATATGTTATGATTCTCTCTTCTCAGAGTCCAGAAAAAAGGGGAAAGTCACATCACATAGGTTTTGCACTCTGTGGTATGTCACCTTTTCTTCAGTTGGCAGAATCCAGGCAGAAGAGGAGTGTCACATCCTCTTCTACCTAGCAATATAACTACACATTGCTAGTTATATCTAGCAATATGTCACAGGGTCCCATGTGAGCAAGGCACTGGGGAGAGACACAACACCTAGCCGATAGACCGAGACTTATGTGATAAAATCCCCTGTTGGATGGGTCCAAGCAGAAGAGTAATATTATTATGATTCTGACCCAGAGATAGTTCGCAACACAACTATGGTAAAGGATTTAAGCCAAAAATTCTGAATACCTAGGGGTACTAGACCTAGTGATATGACACAATCTCCTCATCTGTTAAGATGACATCTTTAACTGTTAGCCTGGTGTGTATATAAAGGTCCTAATATCATGTGTGTTCTGGCTTATAGTATGACACACTCTATAACATGAGAAGGCTTTATGCAACATGTGTGAAAGTTGAAAACCACTCTGAGGCCTACCCGCTTGTATTGACTCACAATCTTACATATTGCTTAAAACCCAGTTATGATAGTCAACATCTCTCTTAAAGTCTAGGTTTAGACAGGAGCCTAAGATAACGCATTATTATACCTGTTATCTTAGTCCAGAAACGAGTTAACATCTCACCTGTAGTGTAATAAACAGTCATGATCTTAACTTTTTCTGGTCCCTGTTATAAAACTCTGTGTATTACCCAAAAAGTTTATAAAATATGGGTTAGTACAGTAATCTTCTATGAGCTATGTACAAATATGCAACTCATAACTTTACTTATTGCCCTAAGTGGAAAGATGAGAGGCAAAATATCTACAATTGGTGGAATCCCAATTTAAGTTTTGTTATCATGCCTCTGCATTGAATCAATGTAAATTTCATAATCTCATTTGTAGGAAAAAAATATGGCATGAGGGTAGCACAACTTAGATGTTGTGCTAAGCAACATATCACAATGCCATCTTTAGGCAGGGTCTAGAAATAAGGGTTACATTAACTGGGTGCTGAACCCAGCAATGTGACACAAACCTAAATGTGGAAAAAAATTCCAGACAAATGATGAACGCCTACAAAATGAGCCCAAGATAGGTGAAGTACTTTCTGTTGCTCTGGCACAGTCTGGAGTGTTATATCATCAAGGTGTGGGGCCAAGAAATATGCCATATTTCTCTTTTTATGCAGGACCCAGGCAGAAGAGGGACATCATCTGAGTGCTGAGCCCTGCGATACATCCAAATTTCATAGGCATAGTTCGGGGAAAAAAAAAGAAGAGTCATGTTATGTAAGTATTGGGCTTAGCAATATGTCACATCACCCCATTGTAAACTCAGGCAGAAGAAAAGGGTCACATCATTTAAGACACGTGCTCATATATATGGCCCAATGTCCCAAGTGGGCAGGGCTGAGGTAGGTGAAAAGAGTCATATCACATAGGTGCTTCCCTAGGTATATAACACAATCTAACATGTGACATGAAACCAGGCAGAAGATTTACATCACCTTGATGCTGGGTCTTGAGAAATGTCACGAGGCTCACTTAGGACAGGTCCCAGGCAAGAGAGATACAAAAAATATGTGCAGGTTGTACCCTTCTACCCTTATGCCACAATGTTACATGAGGGCAGGACCTGAGTAGGAACTCATACCACCTAAGTGATATGATCAGAGACATGACACAATGTCTTCTTTGAGTTATGGCATTGGTGACAGAGTACCATTACCTGTGTGCCTAGCCTAGCAATATGTCACTATCCAGGCAAGCCAGACCCAAGCATAAGAGCAGCAGCACCTAGGATATAGGCCAAGAGATTTATCACAATGCTCTCTTTAGTACATGGCCCCAGCAAAAGAGTATCATCACCTGCATGCTCTGCCCAGCCATATGTCACTATCCCCCACTGTATGCAGGGCTCATTCTACAGAGGAGAGTTACATCACCTAAGTGGTTGACACAGTAATATATCACAATGATTTCTGTGGGCATGGCTCAGACAAAAATGTAACATTACCTAAGTGCATGATCTAGTGATATGTTGCGGTAGATTTTGAGAGCAGGGCCCTGACAGGAGAGTCACATTAGCTAGAGGCTAGCCCAGGTCGATATCATAATAACATATGTGGGCTGGAACTAGTTTGGAGAGTCAAATGTCACAGATGATGGGCAAAGACTAATATCACAATTACACTGGCAGAAAATTCCTGGGATGAGATTTACTATGTCCCACATGTCTTGTTCTCATTTGTGACAGTCGACTTCATATATATGTGACATTGACAGTTCTTTTTTTTTTTTTTTTTTTTTGAGACGGAGTCTCGCTCTGCCGCCCAGGTTGGAGTACAGTGGCCGGATCTCAGCTCACTGCAAGTTCCGCCTCCCAGGTTTACGCCATTCTCCTGTCTCAGTCTCCCGAGTAGCGACATTGACAGTTCTTACTGTCTGCTGGGTGAGCACGTGAGAGTCAAAATTTGACTCTTCTGCTGGGTTCTGTTATGACATTCTCTGTACAATCCAAGGGCTTTAGAAATAACTAAGGCTGCTATAATCTTCTGTGACCTATTTACTAGAAAGAGATTTAGTCACTCGTATTTCTAAAACAAATTATGAGAGTCACAATAACTTCTATTCTTGGGATCCACATATAAGAATCATTATCAGGCCTGTGAGTTGTGCCTAGGTACATTTACTCTTTGGTAACGAAGCAGGCAAAACAGTCACAAACCTAAATGCTTAGGCAAAACATGTTTTAATATTCTCCTTTTAGGCAAATTCCTGGCAGAAAAATTGCATAACTTTGGGGCTACACCCAACTGTATGGCACAATGCCCCTTGTGGGCAGTGTCCAGGCATATGAGGAGAGTCAGATCACCTAAATAATAGGCCTAGAGATCTGTCACAATGTGTTCTGTTTAGAGGTCCAGACACGAGCGTCATATTACTTGGATGCCGTGCTTAGAAATGCTATAATTCCCAGTGGAAGCAGGATCCAGGCAGGAGAGGAGAGTCAAGTAACCAAGATGATAGGTCCAGAGACATGTTACAATCCTTCCTGGGGTATTGTTAAGGCAGGAGAGTTAAATCACAAAGATGCTTAGCTGAGGTATATGTCCAAACCTTAATTGTGGGTTACACCTAGGCAGAATCATGTTATCACTTAAGAGCTTGGTAAAAGTATATGTCACAATAATACTGGTGAATAAAGTGGAAGTCACCATCTTGCATATGTCCTGGCTCCAAGTGTAACAGTCATGATTAGTCCTCTTATCTAGTCTGAAAATTATAGCCCAATATCACCTGTGGGCACAGAGCAACAAGAAGACCACAACACCTGGTAGGGTGCTGGTTCAGTGAGATGTCACAGTCCTTCTTGTCCTTCCAGGACCCTGGAAGAAGAATCATATCACCTGGATGCTGGTTTTAGTGGTATGTCAAAGTTCCCCCTGTGGGCTGTGCTAAGGAAGGAGAGGAGACTAACTTTGCTAGGCAATTGACATAGGTATATGTTACAGTGGTCGCTATGTGGAGGACCAAAATATGAAAGTGACCTCCACTTGGCTCTGGGTTTAGCAATATGTCACAACCTCCCCTGTGGTCAGGGTGAGGTTAAAGAGAAGGAACATCAACTGGGTGCCGAGCCAAATGATATGTTACAAAGCTTGCTGTTAACATTTTGCCTTAACTGCATGAAATAGCATACCATCTCTACCTAATTTGTTGGCAGGGCCCAAGATGGAGAGCCACATAACTGAGCTGATAAGCCCAGGTATATATCACAATGCCTACCGTTGGGAATGTCCCCAGCAAAAGATTACCCTCAGCTGTATGCCTGGCCTTGCAATATGTCACTATCTTTTCTTTGTGCCGGGTCCATTTCAGAGAGGAGTGTTACGTTACCTATGGTGGACACAGAAATATGTCACAATAATTTCAGTGGGCATGGCACAGGCAAGAATGTAAGATCGCCTGGATGCCAGATCCAGTGATAAGTCACAATTCTTACTGAGAGTGGGACCCAGGCAGGAGAGTCACATTACCTTGAGGTTGGCCTAGTTAGATATCACAATTCCATATATGGGCTGGAACAAGTCTGGAGAGTCAGATTACATAGGTATTTGCCAAAGATTTCTATCACAACCACACTGCCAGAAAATTCCAAAGTTGAGATTTACAACACCATATATATTCTGTTTTCATGTGTGACATTTGAATTCAACCATGTGAGATGATGACAGTCCTTACTGCCAGCTGGGTGTGCATACAAGACTCATAATTTCATCCGTGTGCTGGGCTCTGCTTTGCCTCTGTCTGTATAAGCCAAAGACTGTGTAAAGTACGTTTGAATGTTGTAATCTTTTATGACCTTTGTATAAGAAGGTGATTCAGGACATCACACATGTCCCTAAACCTAGTTATAAGAGTCAGAATATCCTCTATTGGCTGATTCTACATATAAGAGACATCATTCCTGTGATCTGTGCCTAGGTATATGTTACAATTCCCTCTGTGGTTACGAAGCAGGCACAACAGTCACATCACCTAAATGCAGGGACAGAAATATTCCAATAATCTCTTTGTGGGCATGGTCCTGTCAGTAATGTCACAATTCTTGTGTGCTAGGTCCAGCTCTGTGGCACAATGTCCCTTCTGTACAATGTCCAGGCAGAAGAGGACCATCATATTACCTAAAAGATGGGCCCAAAAATATGCCACAATGCCCCCTGTTGACAGGGTCCAGGGCCAGAGAGTAATATCTTTTGAATGCAGTGTTTATAAATGCTATGGACACTAAAAGAAGCAGGGTACCGACAACAGACAAGAGACATGTAACCTAGGTGATGGGTACAGAAATATATAACACCACCCTCTGAAAACACTGTTAAGATAGCACTCTCAAATCACCAAGGTGCTTGGCCCAGATACTTGTCAAAATCTCATTTGTTGGCTTTGCCGTGGCAGAATTATTAAATCACTCAGGAGCTGGGCAAATGTGTACGTCACAATTTCACTGATGGAAACGCTTAAGAATAAGACTCACTATCCTTCACATACCCTGGCTCCAGGCATATGAGCTATTAGGCTTTTCTTATCATCTCAGATATATGACACAATATCACTTGTGATCAGAGAGAAGGCAAGAAAGTCACATTATCTATGTGGGTGCCGGTCTAGGGAAATGTGGTCAGGAACCACGCTGAAGGGTCACATCACTTGGATGCTGCTTTCAGTAACATATCAAAACCCCCTCTGTGGTCAGGACTTTGGCAAGACAGGAGACTCACTTCACCTTGGTATGTGTCACAGATATATGTCACAATATCTGCTGTGCAGTACCAAGGCTGGAGAGTGAACTCACATTGTTGCTGGACCCAGTAATATGTCACAATCTGCTTGTGTTCATGGCCCAGGCAAAAACAAAGAAACCGCATGTAGGTCTTGGGCCAAGTGATATGTTACAATGCTTTTTGTTGACAGAACCCCCAAAAAGAGAATAGTATACTCTGGATGTAGAGCCCAGTTATGTGCCACAATGCCCTATAAGTGCAGGGCCATGGCAGTAGAAGAGAGTCACATTACTTAAGTGATGGACCTAGAGAGAAGATATAATTCTATGTGTAGGCAGTTTTTAGGCAGATAATTCACATCACTTGAGTGATAGTCCCAGTGATACATAAAAGTGCCATTTGTAGGCAGAACAAAGAAAGATACATATTGCTAATGTGTTTGTTTCCACAGGGTACAATATTATCTGTGGTCTGGGCCTAGAAAAGAGAGTCAAAATGTTCATGTTCTGGGCATAGTTTCCTGTCAGAATCACACACTCAGAAAGTTTTGGAAGTAAGTTTCACATCTCACATGAGTCCTGGTTTCATGTATGTGAGTCAATTTTTTCCACGAGTTAAGTCAAAGTAGAGGAGTAACAATCTCAACAATGGGCAAGATCCTTCTATAAGATGCCCAATCCCACTTGAAGACTGTGTTCCAGTTGGGGAGTCACAGCAACACAGATGTGCTGAAACATGATTGAAATGCTACCAAACCACTTGTGAATCGTATCTATGTATTAGACTAATTATTTCAAACTTTTGTGTGTAAGATTTAGTACCTCATTCCTAGGCTCTGTTCTTGTAGGAGAATGACAATCCTGTCAGCTAGGTGTGCCAGAAAAAAAAAAAAAAAAAAGGTTACTTTGTCTCCTGGTTTTTGGTGTCTGTTATAACACTCTTTGTACCATTAAGTCTTTTTATGATATACCTGAGTGTTATAATCCTTCGTGAAGCTTATACAGGAAGAAAAAGAGAAGAATTTCTCCACCTAGGTGCTGGGATCCGCAGTAGGTAATAATCCCCTTTCTTGGTAGAGTCTAGAATATTAAGGAGAGTCATCACCTAGGTTTTGCAATCAGCAGTATGTCACAATTTGTTGGTGAGCAGGACCCAGGCAGGAGATGAGAGTCATTACCTAGACGTTAGGTCTACTGATATTTTACAGTGTCTTTGGGGAGCAGGACACAGGCAGAAGAGAAAAATCATCTAGCTTATAGACCCAGAGATATATGATAATATCCTCTGTTTGCAGGGTCCAGGCAGAAGTGTCACATTATTATAATTCTAACCCAATGATGTGTCACAATGCACCCACTGGAAGGAATTTAAGCCCTAAAGTCTCAATACCTGGATACTAGGTCTTGTAATGTGCCAAATTTCTTTGTCTTTGAGGGTAACACCATGAACTGTGAGCTGCATGTGTATATGAGAGTCACAATCTTACATATTTCCTGGGCCATTTCATGACACATATAGCACTTGAAAGCTGTTTACAGCACGCATGATGGTTTAAACCACTCTGAGTCCTACATGCTCGTATGGATTCAAAATCTTACATACTGCCCTAAACCTAGGTATGATATTCAATATCTCTTCCCTAGGCTGGGTTCAGGAATTAGGCCTATTATTATGCAACCTTCTTATCTTTAAGGTTGACACCATTAACTGTTAGCTAGTTGTGTATATGAGAGTCACAAACTCATGTATGTGCTGGTCGTTGTATTACACTCTCTACAGCATTTAAGAACATTATAAAACATGCATGACAGATGCAAACTTCTCTGAGGCCTAATGCTTATATGAAGTCAGGATCTTATATTGCCTTAAAGCCACACATGACAGTCAACAGATCTTGTATAGGCTGACAGCTCTTGTATAGACTGACTTCAGGGATATGACCATTATTACGCCTCTGAGTTGGATCCAGAAATGAGTCACCATGTCACCTGTGGCCCACAATTGTGAATGGAAGTTCATTCATGATTTGGCTCTCTGTTTGTGTGTTATTGGTGTATAAGAATGCTTGTGATTTTTGTACATTGATTTTGTATCCTGACACTTTGCTGAAGTTGCTTATCAGCTTAAGGAGATTTTGCACTGAGACGATGGGGTTTTCTAAATATACAATCATGTCATCTGCAAACAGGGACAAATTGACTTCCTCTTTTCCTAATTGAACACCCTTTATTTCTTTCTCATGCCTGATTGCACTGGCCAGAAATTCCGACACTATGTTGAATAGGAGTGGTGAGAGAGGGCATCTCTGTCTTGTGCCAGTTTTCAAGGGGAATGCTTCCAGTTTTTGCCCATTCAGTATGATATTGGTTGTGGGTTTGTCATAAATAGCTCTTATTATTTTGAGATATGTTCTATCAATACCGAATTTATTGAGAATTTTTATCATGAACGCTGTTGAATTTTGTCAAAGGCCTTTTCTGCATCTATTAAGATAATCATGTGGTTTTTGTCTTTGGTTCTGTTTATGTGCTAGATTACGTTTATTGATTTGTGTATGTTGAACCAGCCTTGCATCCCAGGGATGAAGCCCACTTGATCATGGTGGATAAGCTTTTTGATGTGCTGCTGGATTTAGTTTGCCAGTATTTCACTGAGGATTTTTGCATCAGTGTTCATCAGGAATATTGGTCTAAATTCTCTTTTTTGTTGTGTCTCTGCCAGGCTTTGGTATCAGGATGATGTTGGCCTCATAAAATGAGTTAGTGAGGATTCCCTCTTTTTCTATTGATTGAAATAGTTTCAGAAGGAATGGTACCAGCTCCTCCTTGTACCTCTGGTAGAATTCGGCTGTGAATCTGTCCGGTCCTATACTTTTTTTGGTTGGTAGGATATTAATTATGACCTCAATTTCAGAGCCTGCTATTGGTCTATTCAGGGATTCAACTTCCTCTTCGTTTAGTCTTGGGAGAGTGTATGTGTCCAGGAATTTATCCATCTCTTCAAAGTTTTCTAGCTTATTTGAGTAGAGGTGTTTATAGTATACTCTGATAGTAGTTTGTATTTTTATGGGGTTGGTGGTGATATCCCCTTTATCATTTTTTATTGCATTTATTTGGTTCTTCTCTCTTTTCCTCTTTATTAGTCTTGCTAGCGGTCTATCAATTTTGTTGATCTTTTCAAAAATCAGCTCCTGGATTCATTGATTTTTTGAAGGTTTTTTTGTGTCTCTATCTCCTTCAGCTCTGCTCTGATCTTAGTTATTTCTTGCCTTCTGCTAGCTTTTGAATGTGTTTGCCCTTGCTTCTCTAGTTCTTTTAATGGTGATGTTAGGGTGTCAGTTTTAGATCTTTTCTGCTTTCTCTTGTGGTCATTTAGTGCTATAAATTTCCATCTACATATGGCTTTAAATGTGTTCCAGAGATTCTGGTATGTTGTATCTTTCTCATTAGTTTCAAAGAACATCTTTATTTCTGCCTTCATTTTGTTATGTACCCAGTAGTCATTCGAGAACAGGTTGTTCAGTTTCCATGTAGTTCAGTTGAGTGGTTTTGATTGAGTTTTTTGTTTGTTTGTTTGTTTTGGTGGAGAGGAAGTAGAATTTATTGGTGAGTATTAAGAGGGGGGCAGCATATTGGAAGCCCTCATGAGTGTAGGGCCCACCATTTGTCCAGAGAACCATGACGGGGGATGCACTTGACCCCACAGCCATCTGCGATGAGCTGCTTTTCAGCCACCATGTCTTCAAATTCATCAGCATTGAACTTGGTGAAGCCCCACTTCTTTGAGATGTGGATCTTCTGGGGGCCAGGAAACTTGAACTTGGCCCTGCGCAGAGCCTCAATCACATGCTCCTTGTTCTGCAGCTTGGTGCGGATGAACATGATAACTTGGCCAATGTGAACCCTGGCCACAGTGCCCTGGGGCTCTCCAAAAGCACCTCGCATGCCTGTTTGGAGCCTGTCAGTGCCAGCACATCTTGTTGATGTGGATGACGTGGAAGGAATCATCAACATCTTGTTGATGACGTGGAAGGGGTCATCAACATCTTGTTGATGCGGATGACATAGAAGGGGTGGAGCAGCACCCGGATATAGAAGCCATCCTTGCCACAACTTTTTACCATGTACTTATTGGCACAAATTCGGGCAGCCTCCAGGGCTTCAGAGGATAGCTGCTCATATTTATCTGACACCATGTAGCCACAGAGCGGAAACTCATCCACTTTTGCCTTCTTCTGCCCCAGGTCGAAGATGCGAATCTTAGCATCAGGAACACCTGGGCAGAAGCCAGACTTTGGGTTCAGCTTGTTCTTACAATACCGGTAACAATGGGTGGGGCAGCGGCCCATGGCGACACCAGGATCTTCAGTGGTGTGCCGAAGGGAAAGAGCTTGATTGAGTTTCTTAATCCTGAGTTCTAGTCTGATTGCACTATGATCTGAGAGACAGTTTGTTATAATTTCTGTTCTTTTACATTTGCTGAGGAGTGCTTTACTGAATTCCAACTGTGTGATCAATTTTGGAATAAGTGTGATGTACTGCTGAGAGGAGTGTATATTCTGCTGATTTGGGGTGGAGAGTTCTGTAGATGTCTATTAGGTCTGCTTGGTGAAGAGTTGAGTTCAATTCCTGGATATTCTGTTAACTTTCTGTCTCGTTGATCTGTCTAATGTTGACTGGGGTGTTAAAGTCTCCCATTTTTATTGTGTCACAATCCCACTTGTGGGCAAATGTAGGCAGAAGGGAAACATCAATTAGGTGCTAGGCCAAGCAGTATGTCACAATGCCTTTTCTAGGCAGGGGACAGAAATATAAGCAGGTATATGGTCACATTAACTGGGTGCTGGACCCAGCGTTATTACACCATCCCATATGTGGCAAAAACCCACCCAAGGTATATGAGTCAAAACACCTACATAATGGGCCCAAGATATGTCAATATAACTTCAGTGTCTCTAGTATGGGTAAGAGACTCACATCGTAAGGTTGCTAGGCTCAGTAATATGCAATGTGCCATAATATCCTTTTTTTTTTTTTTTTTTGAGATGGAGTCTCGCTCTGTCACCCAGGCTGGAGTGCAGTGGCGTGATCTCGGCTAACTGCAAGCTCCATCTCCTGAGTTCATGCCATTCTCCTGCCTCAGCCTACAGGCGCCTGCCACCATGTCCGGGTGATTTTTTTGTATTTTTAGTAGAGATGGGGTTTCACCATGTTAGCCAGGATGGTCTCGATCTCCTGACCTCGTGATCCCCCCGTCTCGGCCTCCCAAAGTGCTTGGATTACAGGTGTGAGTCACCGTGCCCAGCCCATAATTTCCTCTTTATACAAAACCCAGGCAAAAGATTAACATCATCTGGGTGCTGGGCTCTGTAATAGGTCACAATTCATTTTGCAGGCATGGTTCAGAAAAAAAGAGGAGAGTCACATATCCTGAGCGCTAGGGTCAGCACTGTGCCAAAATTTTGCTATCGTAAATGCCAGGCAGAAAAAGAGTCACAACACTTAGGTCCTAGGTTCGGAGATATGTCCCAATATCCCCAGTAGGCAGGGCTCAGGCAGACGAGGAGTCATATCATCTATATGCTTTCCCTAAGGATATGTCGCAACGTAACATGTGCACTGAAACTAGGCAGAAGAGTTACATCACCTGGGTGCTGGTTCCTGAGATATGTCACAAGGCTCTCTTAGGACAGCATCCAGGCAAGAGAGTTACATCACCTAGGTGGAGGTTCTTTGCTTATGCCACAATGCTCCATGTTGGTAGGGCCCAAGGAGGGAGTCACTTAACCTGGTTGATATACCCAGAGATATGTCACAATGTCCTCTATGGAGCATAGCTCTGGCAAAAGAGTGCCGTCACCTGTGTGCCTGGCCTAGAAATATGTCACTCTCCAGGTTGGCATGGCCCAAGCAGGAAAGCCACATATCCTAGGTAGATGCCCTCCTTTGGGGTAGCTCTGGCAAAAAAAGTACACTCACCTGTGTGCCTGTCCTTGAAATACATCACTATCCTTTTTTTGTGCAGGGCCCATTCCTGAGAGGAGAGTTACATCACCTATGAGGTGGACACAGAAATATTTTTCACTAATTTTAGTGGGCACTGGGCAGGCAAAAATGTAACAGCACCTGGGTGCTAGATCCAGTGATTTGTCACAATCCTTACTGAGAGAAAGGCCCAGGCAGGAGGGTCACATTACCTCGAGATTGGCCTACGTAGATACCAGAATCCCATATATGTCTGGGAGAAGTCTGGAGAGTTAAATTACACAGGTGTTGGACAAAGAGTTATATCACAATTACACTGTCGGAAAATTCCAATGATGTGATTTACAATACCACACATATTCTGTTTTCTTTCATGTGTGACAGTTGGCTTCATCCATGTGAGATGATGACAGTCATTACTGTCAGATGGGTGTGCATACAAGACTTACAATTTCATTTGTGTGCTGAGCCCTGCTTTGACTCTGTCTGTATAACCCAAAGACTTTGTAAAATGTGGGCGAATGTTGTAATCTTTTGCGGCCTTTGTACAAGAAGATGATCCAGGACATCACATATGTCCTTCAACCTAGTAATAAAAGTCAAAATATCCTCTATTGGCTGAGTTTACATGGCCATCCACAGGAACTGTCAACAACCCAGGGCCCTTCTACATTCTGGGATCCTGCTGCCTTACCCAGCAGCAGGATAATGGAAAGGTAAAGAGCTGAAATAGACAGAGTGGAGGCCACAAGCCTCACCCTCCCTCATGACAAGGGAATGAGGGGATCCTTCCCAGCCCAGGGAGCTGCTTCCCAAATACACCTGGAAACCCAGCACAAGCTGAGGGATTCACTCTGCCACAGCTGGGCATGGGGGATTTCAATGTGTGCCGGAGACCTGGATCCTAGTCGCCCTACCAGGTGTACTTTTCCTCCAGGTCACATTATGTTCACACCCTTTTTGACCCTGATGGACTGCTCATCCTCATCACATGGTGTTGGCTAGAAATGTTACTCCTGTTGCCCCAGCCGCTGTTTCAAAGTGCAGAGATGGACCAGCAGACCCCTGAGTCTTTGTCCTCCTGTCCAAGTAATATCCATAAAAACAGTAAAATAGTGGCACATTAGACCTCATGACATTTTTAAGGCTGACCTCTTTATAAGCATTTCATCCAGATATTTATGAGTTTTTCTCATTTATTTTATTTATTTATAGCTCTATTTCAAAATCAATTTTTGCTTAGAGGTATTTCAACATATAACCAAATGTCCAGAGCTATGACATACAGGTTTCAAGCTTAAAAGTCTGTATCTGCTATTATGTTGGGCAAAGTCCATCCAGCACTTATAAAAGTAAGTAATTATTAGGCATGGCCACTATAGTGATCTAAAACAAACTTTGCAATTCTTCTCAAACCCATTTGAAAATATTCCTGATGTAACTGAACATAGTACTTGCTTCTAATGAATAGAAAACAGTGCAATCATTTTCTGGATACTAGGCCACCTCTGGCCTAGGTTAGAAAAGGTGACACAGCTCTAAGTAAGTCTCCTGCTCTCATGGGGACAAACCCTTCAGGAGCTCTGGACCAGTACATCATAAAGTCTTACGCCTTGATAACACTATGCAGATGGGACATCCCATGGAAAGACTCATAAAAACAGAAGGAGATGCCCAAGGATCTCAGCAGTTCAGACCCTGCTATTTTAGTCATTCTAGCCATGGCAGCAGGGAGAAAAGAAGACACCTGCCAATGTCCCTACCCTGAGCCATCACTGGATTTCATCCTCCTGAGTGCCACTGAACCCAATCATTTGGCTGAGAGACTGTGGAAGACTGCAGAGACTGAGAGTTAGTAAATTGTAATTATTGTTATAAGCCACTAAGTTTTAGATAATTTGGAAAAGCACTTTAGACTCCTAGAAAAACTGAGTTGTCTGCTGATTTTAGTAATTGCGGAGAGCTTTAAAGGCCAATGTCACGAATGTTAATACGCTGGAAAAGTCAAACCATCAAGGCTCTTCTAAACATAAGAGATCTTTACTGTCCCCTTGCTATGGCTGGAGAATAATCTAACATGTATCTGATGGAGATTTTTGAAAGCCTCTGTTCACATCTCTTGGCTGTGTATGGGTCAACTCTGGTCTGATTTAATTCTAGGCAACTGCACAACTCATCTTTCGTTTTAGGTCCTGGCCTACACTGATTTTTTGATGACTGATTGTGTCTGTGTATGTGTATGTATGTTTTGTGTGTTACCATACTTTATCTGAAGGGGATAAATAATAGAGCTAGAGTTGTTTTGTAAACATAAACCATTCCAGGAAGACAATATTGCTAAACAACAGAGCTTTAAAACAGATATGAGGCAGGGCACAGAGGCTCACACCTGCACTCCCAGCAACTTGACAGGCTATTCAAGTCAGGAGTTTGAGGCAAGCCTGGCCAACATGGCAAGATTCCATGTCTAACATACCAAAGCTAGTTGGGCTTGGTGGCCCATGGATGTTGTCCCGGCTACTCAGGAAGCTTATGCAGGAGAATCCACTGAAGCCCTGGGATGGAGTTTGCACGGTACTGAGATTACATCACTGTGCTCCAGCCTGGGCACCAGAGTGAGACTCCATCTCAGAAATAAAAAAATAATAATAAAATATAAAACAGGAGAGAGCACTGAAGAGAGAAATGCATGAAACTGGGTAGGCATTATGGCTTATGCCTGGAATCGCAGTATTTTGAGAGTCTGAGGTGGGTGGATCACCTGAGGACAGGAGTTTGAGACCAGCCTCAGCAAATATTGTGAAACCTGGTCTCTACTAAACACACACACACACACACAGACACACACACACAGAGAGTTAGGATTAGTGTCATATGCCTGTGGTTGCAGCTGCTCAGGACAGTGTAACTGGACAATTGCTTGAACCCAGGATGAGGAGGTTATAGTGAGCTGAGATCATGCCACTGCACTCCAGCCTAGGCAACAGAGCAGAATTCTGTCTTTAAAAAAAAAAAAATCAAAGAGAGAAAAAGATAGGGAGGGAAGGAGGAAGGAAGGGAGGGAGGGAAGGAGGGAGGGGAGGGAGGGAGTGAGGGAAGGGAGAAAGGAGGGAGAGAAGGAGGGAAGAAAGAAGGGATAAAGGACAGAATAAAAGGTATAAAACCAACAAGAAATGAATAAAGACAAAAACTTGTCATTTTGCCCATTATCCACATGAATTTTTGAACTATGTTTAAAATAATATTTAGGTCTGTAGTCATCTAACTGAAAGTTTAAAATAAGCTGGTGTATATTGTCAAAATTATTCATGTAACGGTGTTAACTAAGATTCTTGTAGTTTTCAACAACCAAATCTAATTGACATTTGCCATCAAATTGCATACTACTAGGGGCAGGGTAGTCTGTGTTATGCTGCCTAATCTACACTAAATTAAAAATGAAATCAAATCTGCAAAACACTTTACAGTTACTATTACCAGTAAAGACTGGTTTGTTTCTTGACTTGTAGAAGTTTTTATTTCCACAGTGTTGATGGCTCTGGCAGAAAGCCTTCTTGGTCCAAACTCACCCCTTATCATCACAGTATTTACTTGTTCAGGCATTAAGGGGAAACAGCGTCCAATCCCACTGCTTTCCTGCATTGGTTCCCATGCACATGCAAATGTGCTGTGTTAGTGACTATCAAATATTCATATATTTGACCAAAGAAATTTGTGTTTCCAAACTGTAAAACAAAAATATTACTATCAGTGTATTTTTATTATTTATTTACTTAGAGGCAGGGTCTTGCTCTGTCATCAGGCTGAATCATACCTCACTGTAATCTCAGACTTCTGCGCTCAGATGATCCTCCAACATCTGCCTCCCAAAGTATTGAAATTACTGACTCAAGCCATTGTGCTCAGGCTCAAGTTTAGAGATAAATGCTAAATGCTATTGTAAGCCATATAAATAAACATAATTGCAGGTTCTCCAGAACTGTGAGAAACCACTGAAAAACTGCCATGGTGGACAAGGCTGCTGGCAACAATGCAATGCAAGCAAAGGAGTGAGTCCTTCCCGCTGAGCCTTCAGATGATACCAAAGGCCAGCTTGGCATATCCAAGGCAGCTTTTTGAAAGAACATGAAACATAAGTTTGTGTGTGTGTGTGTATAATCATACATACAGAACCTGTTGAACAAAATAGGATCACCCACAAAATGGAATATGATGCAGCTCTTTGTAACTCAGGTAGAATTCATCCTGAATCTATCAGTTCCTGGGCTTTTTTTTTTTTTTTTTTTTTTTTTTGGCTAGTTCATTCCTTATTACTGATTCCATTTTGAAAATTGAAATTGGACAGGTTGGACTTGAAACTGGGTCCACTTAGATTCTGTTGTGGAACAGAGAATGGCATGCCTGTAATTTTGACTGTGATAGTTACTGTAAGGTCTTTGCATGAGATTTCTGTCTCCAACAATAGGGCCTGGGACTAACAATCAGCTCCCTCAATATTTGCTGTTGAACAGTGGATGGGCTGGAGCTGAGACTGGGACTCTTTGTTTCTCAATAAAGTCATATGCTCTAGAGATTTCAACACCCAGTGATTTCCATTAGATATATCAGAATTGATCTTCCTTCAAGAGGTACTAAGGCTTATTATATAAGCTACTTGCCCACTGGATCCGGGTAGGGCCAGAAACTTCATCCTTAACCACTAAATTGTCTCTGCTTTTTAGCCTGGGGATGGGGGGAGCACAAAGGGCAAGGATGGTCAACAGAATGACAGCTGGGATTGGATGGGGTCACATGCCCCTTCTGTGGATAATCACCAAGCTGCCTCTTTGTCACAACCTTGGAAGTTTTGCAGAGAAAACTAGGGTGGGATTTGGCAGTTGGCCAGGGATTTGAGCCTGGCAGACCCATCAACCATGGTTGGTTGCTGCAGAATGATGCTGTTGCCTAGTTTCTCTGATGGTGCACTTCTGCTGGCTGGAATGCAAAGATACCAGTAAGATTACTGTTACGGTCACAGTAAGCCCCATTCATGTACTTTATTTCTAACTGACTCCAGTTGTCTGATACCCACAACGTGTCTCATAGGGGAAGACTAGAGAGAACATCATGTGAAGAATTGCAAAATGGAAAAGAAAAGGCTGAATGTACACCTTCAACTCTCTTCTCTCTGAAGAAACTGAGTCCAGGGAAATTTTTTGTATGCAACACTGTGCTGGCTTGGGAAGGAGAAAAAGCATCAAATTAAAACTGTTATTTTATCCTATGTCTGTGGCTATGCTCATATCTACAGTCAAAGAAGGTGTCACAGATTCAATCCCAAGTTATAGAATCATTCACTAAAGTGTGCTTATCTGAGGATAGTTGTGAGTTTAAGTTTTTGTTTTGAAGAGAGGGAGGGAGTTAGCAGAATCACAAAATGCCTATTGTGTCACATCAGACCCTAGAAACAGGCAAGTTGAAAGACGTCCAGGCTAAGCACAGTGGCTCATGCATGTAACCCCAGCACTTTGGGAGGCCGAGGCAGGCATATCACAAGGTCAGGAGGTCGAGACCATCCTGGCTAACAGGGTGAAATCCCCTGTCTACTAAACATACCAAAAAAAAAAAAAAAATAGCCAGGCGCGGTGGCTCAAGCCTGTAATCCCAGCACTTTGGGAGGCCGAGGCGGGTGGATCACGAGGTCAGGAGATCAAGACCATCCTGGCTAACATGGTGAAACCCCGTCTCTACTAAAAATACAAAAAACTAGCCGGGCGTGGTGGTGGGCGCCTGTAGTCCCAGCTACTCGGAGGCTGAGGCAGGAGAATGGTGTGAACCTGGGAGGCGGAGCTTGCAGTGAGCTGAGATCGCGCCACTGCACTCCAGCCTGGGTGACACAGCGCGAGACTCCGTCTCAAAAAAAAAAAAAAATTGCCAGGCCTAGTGGTATGTGCTTGTAGTAACAGCTACTTGAAATGTTGAGGCAGGAGTATCTCTTGAACCCAGGAGGTAGAGGTCAAAGTGAGCTGAGATCACGCCATTGCACTCCAACCTGGGTGACACAGTGAGACTCAATCTCAAAAAAAAAAAAAAAAAAAAAAAAAATAGTGGTCCTAAGGGAGGAGGAGTTTAAAAGCTTGGGATTCTTCCATGGAGAAGCTGAAAGCTAGAGCAAGCCAAGGGTTGGATTTAACAAAGAACTCACAGGACCACTGAAAACCACCTCTTTGTCCTCTATGGAATGCAGGAAGTCGTGAATGCTGACCTCCACTGCTTACTGATATAGGCAAGCCAAAGATACATGTCTTAATCTGTCTGTGTTCCTATAAAAGACTATGAGACTGGGAAATTTATAAAGAAAAGAGCTTTAATTGGATCCTAGTTTTGCAGGCTGTAAAATATACGTGGTGCCAGCATCTGCCTCTGGTGAGAGCCTCACCAGGCTTCCATTCAGGGCAGAAGGTAAAAGGAAACCAGTCATGTCACATGTGGAGACAGCAAGACAGAGAAGAGGAGTAAGTATCAGGCTCTTTTCAACAACTTATTTGGATGTAATCTACATTGTGGGAACTAATACAGTGGAAAACTCATTTATAAACCATGGCAAGGGCACCAAGACATTTATGCGGGATCCAGCCCCATGACACAAACACCTCCCACTAGGTGCCATTTACAGTGTAGAGGACCGCATTTCAACCTGAAGCATGGAGGGACAAATGTCCAAACTATGTCAACAGGCAAGTTTAAAAATCATGCAGAGTTATTGTAAAACAATCCTTTTTTCTCTTTAGAATCCTGGAACTACAAAATGCTGGGATTCATTAGCTTCTACAAATTGGCAAGTTAATGTTGAAATTATTAGGCAGCAACTTGAGAAGTTCGGGCACTAGTTGGGTAGTTTGACTCTTTGGAAGGAAAATTTAGAAGCTCAGTATATTGTCAAAGTGAGTGATGATGAAGACTGATGAGAAATGCCTATGTGCCTGCTCTCAGAGGACCCTGACAGATTCAAAAGTCAAGAGAGTTACAAGCAACTTACCTGGGACGAAGCTATAAAAGTCAAGATGGCCGGGCGCGGTAGCTCAAGCCTGTAATCCTAGCACTTTGGGAGGCCGAGACGGGTGGATCACGAGGTCAGGAGATCGAGACCATCCTGGCTAACACAGTGAAACCCTGTCTCTACTAAAAAATACAAAAAGCCGGGTGAGGTGGTGGCGCCTGTAGTCCCAGCTACTCGGGAGGCTGAGGCAGGAGAACGGCGTGAACCTGGGAGGTGGAGCTTGCAGTGAGCTGAGATCCGGCCACTGCACTCCAGCCTGGGCGACAGAGCGAGACTCCGTCTCAAAAAAAAAAAAAAAAAAAAAAAAAAAAAAGTCAAGATATGGCCAGGTGTTATTCTCAGGCCTGTAATCCCAGCACTTTGGAAGGCCAAGGCAGGTGGATCAGCTGAGGTCGAGAGTTTGAGACCAGTCTGACCAACATGGTGAAAACTTGTCTCTGCTAAGAAATACAAAAGTTACCCTGACAAGGTAGCAGGTGCCTGTAATCTCAGGTACTCAGGAGACTGAGACAGGGGCATCACTTGAGCCCAGGAGGCAGAATTTACAGTGAGCTGAGATCGTGCCATTGCACTCCAGTCTGTGCAACAGAGCAAGACTCAGTCTCAAAAGAAAAAGAAGAAAAAAATATCAAGACGTCAGATGTACAATCTAAGATCTTCAAGGTACAAAGTGGGAGCTGGGCTTTCTTAACTACTTGAGATTAAGTAAACCAGGAGGAAACAGTTTGGAAGTGCTTGAATGTCTATTTAAATCTCTCTTTTATTTCGGAGGTCCTCAGAGAGTTAAAAATGCTAATCTGTGTTAGAATCCAGAGATAGGCAATCATTTCACTGAGAAGCAGCTGTAACAGTTGTGGCATTACATATGTGGTTTAATACTTCAGTCCTCTGAGAGAAGCTGTGAAATAATAGTTCCCTATTGATTCTAGGGCACTGTGTCAGATACAAACTCTAGAACAAGATCATGATTCAGTTTTTCTTACATCTTGTTAAGTGAGTATTTTCATAATCCTATCTGTAAGAGTATCTCAACTAGATTTGAGTTTATCTCATAAGGAATTGATGTGGGTGTGCTTTTTATTTGTTGCACTGGTGGGTGGAGGAACATATTAGAGCCACCTATTTTATTACCTTGTTGGAAACACTCTTTTTATTATTTTCTTACTTCTTTTAAAAAAATTGTACATAACAGTTTTAGATACTTTTGGCATACATGTGATATTTTGATACAAGCAATGTGTACTGGTAAGGAAGGGATCAAAGAGGGGATAGTGGTGGGTTAAATTATAGTTTCTTAGAAGGAATAAGATCTAGTGTTCAGTAGCACAGGATGAGTACATTAAATAATGATTTATTGTATATTTCAAAAGAATTAATAGAGCGAAGGTAGAACTTCACCCAGGTTAGAGTACATGGTGAAATATCGGCTCACTGCAGCTGCAGCCTCCTAGGCTCAAACGATTCTCCTGCTTGCGCCTCCCAATTAACTGTAACATACTACAGGCATGCACCAGTACACCCAGCTAATTTTTATATTTTTGTTAGAGATGGGATTTCATGGTGTTGGCCAGCCTGGTCTTCAACTCTTGACCTAAAGTGATCTGTAAGTTTCAACCTCCCCAAGTGTTGGAATTAAAGACCTGAGTCATCACACCTGGATAGTAAGATACACAAGACTAGGGAGTTTTATCTTTGTACTTCATGCTTACAATCCTATGTTATAGGTGAATGAAAACACAACTTCATAGAACGAATAATTCAGTTGAAAATCAAAGTTAGTAACTTCTCCCTTTAAAATTATTTGTACCTTTACCCTATAAAAAGTGATGATTTTGTCAAAAATTTCTCAAGAAAATATTCCTTCCTTGGAGATTAGTCTGTTAATTATAAGAGTTACGGACTGCAAAACTTCTGGAACTTCATGTATTTCATTTCTTTAGGTTGTATAATCAGGAACATAAATCAGTTTAGTTATTTAGGTCCAAATCTTTTTATCATTCGATGATTTCTTAAACCTTTAAGCAATCCTGTCTGAAAGTTTATGCTGCTGTTTGTTTTATACAATTCACTTTCCCAAAAGTATGAGGTTTAAAGCATTTCCATTCATATCATCAATTAAATCTGATAGGCTGAGAGTGGTGGCTCATGCCTGTAATCTTAGCACTTTGGGAGTCCGAGGAGGGTGGATCAGGATTTTAAGAACAGCTTGGCAAACATGGTGAAACATTCTCTGTACTAAAAATACAAGCCAGCTGTGGTGCACACATCTCTAATACCAGTCATTCAGAATGCTGAGGAAGAAGAATAGCTTGGACCTAGAAGGCGGAGGTTGTAGTAAGCCAAGATGGAGCCACTGCACCCCAGCTTGGGCGACAAAGCTACACTCCATCTCAAAAAAAAAAAAAAAAAAAAAAAAAAAGATAAAATCCCAACCATTCTAGATTATTCCTATTTGTAAGAACTTATTACTAAAGTGTACAACAACCATTGCCAAAATTTTAAGAAAAAATTAACGTGAGTACCTCAAGACAAAACACCTACTTTCTACTATCTAAATTAGGAACATTTAATTTCATTATGCTATGCACTTGAGAAACTTAGCTGGCTCACTTTGATTTAGGTTAAAAAAAGGTTTCATTACCATTATACCCCGTCAGTCACAGAATGTTTCAAGTAGAATGTTCCAAATGTTTTAAACTTTAGTATCAACTACATCTAATTATTTCCTTCGACCTGTACTATTCCTCTAACAAATAAATGTTTTATAGTGAGAAAGTTTTGTAGTCTTTTTGAAGGCTTCTCAAACATTTTAAGCTTGTAAGTTTTTAAAGAGAAACAGCCTAATTAGAAAACTTGTGCAGCTTGCAAGGGAGATGTAACATATGCCTAATTTTGTATCTATTTATGCTTAAAGAAACAAAGAAAATGTTCAACAAACAACACAATTCATTCTTTTATTGAATTTGCTTTTAAGCATGGGCAGCTAAGCAATAACAGGCACTCTGCATTACATGTAAAATTTTATTCTAAAAATTTTAATGTAGATATTACATCTAAACAGATAGTTTTCAAATGGCATGAACAAGTATGAAATTACTTTGAAGAAAATTCATTTTCCTTTGAATACCTCAAAACCTTCCTGGAGGAAGTTAGCATCTAACTGTCTCCACAAAACAGATACGTTTCTTTTAGTAATATGCAAGTAACAGGGCAGAAATAATATTTCAATATTTGATTTGCAAACAAGGTTTGGTATGCAATAACGATTATTTTGAACACTTGCTTTAATATCTGCTTTAATCTCCTTTTTTCGATTGACTTTCCTGACCATCTACTGTAGATGCCACATAATTTGAGCTACCATATGCTTCATGACGAGCAGGGTGAACCCTATCCAGACCACAAAAACAAAAATCACCACGGCTTCTTGAGTAACTCTCCTGACTTCTGCCATATCTATCTTGTGTATTATTATAATCATGGCAGCTGCTTCCACCATAAGACATCTGAGGCCCTTGTGCAGGTGGTGCACCATGAGAGGTCCCTGCAGGGTTGATAAAATAATATGTTGGACTACATTTAAACTATTTTACTGCCATCACTAAAGGATGAATTAGTTAAAGTGCTATTTGGAAATATCTGCTTTCCTCTGCCCTTGTTGACAGGATATTAACCAAGCATGCATTGGTCAGAAGGTTTTATTTAAAAGAAGTGTAAGAGTGGTATTTTGAAGTTTAACAAATTAAGTAAATGTTGAGTCACATTTTCCGCACGTGAACTGAAATTCTCTGCTTCATATCATTCCCTATGCTTTATACTGTTAAGAATACTCAATATTTAAACATGTTATATTTGTCCTTTATAATTTTCCTTAGAATTTCATTAAAATAATGATCTGTTCTATTAAATACAATTATATAACTTATAAATCCATCCTGGACCCTTACCATGTCTCTGAAATGCATCTCTGTAAGAACTTCCACTTGGACCTTCAGAATGGTCTCTACCATGGGTCTCACCATAGCCAACATGATCACTAATGTGGAAAAAACAGTTTTTTAATGTCAGAATAAACAATTTAAGAAATCTATTTGATAAATCCAGATAACGTTATAGTACCTATATCCTCTAGAGGAATGTTCATCCTGACTAGAATGACCATAATCAGGGTATGCATAGTCTTTAGCTGGTGGAGCATAATCCCTGGTTTCTCGGGAGCTTGGCTGATTTCTGTGTGCATAAGTTTAAGCAAGAAATTTTATGTTTTCAACTTCTAGTATCCAAAACATAAGTAAATTACAACTTAAACATAATTAAAAAGCCAAACATCTAAACAGATATTTCTCCAAACAAAATAGGCAAACACCCAAAAAGCACATGGAACAGATACTCATAATCAGTGGTTCAGAAAATGCATTTCAAATCCAAAATGAGATTCCAGAGTTCACACACACATTGTAATGGCAATAAATTTTAAAAAGCCAGAAATAACAAGTGTTTGAGAGTATGTAGATAAATTGGAACCCTGATACAATGTTAGTTGGAATGAATAATTTAAGAAATCTTTTTCACAAATTCAGAAAAAGTTATACTACCTGTATCCTCTAGTGGAATGTTCATCCCAACTAGAATGACCATAATCATGGTATGCATAGTCTCTAGATGGTGGAGCATAATCTCTGGTTTCTTGGGAGCTTGGATGATATCTGTGTGCATAAGTTAAAGAAACAAATTTTAAATTTTCAACTTCTAGTATCCAAAACAAAACTAAGTTACAACTTAAACAAATAAAAGCCCAAACATCTAAACAGATATTTCTCCAAATAAAATAGGCAAATGCCCAAAAAGCACATGGAACAGATACTTATAATCAGTGATTCAGCAAATGCATTTCAAATCCAAAGTGAGATACCATACTTTACACACACACTGGAATGGCAATAAATTTTAAAAAGCAGGAAATAACAAGTATTTGAGAGGGTGAAGATAAATTGGAACCTTGATATAATGCTAGTTGAAATGGAAAATGATGAAGCTACTATGGAGAAATGTCATGGTTACTTAAGAAAGCAAACATAATTATCATAGTACCAAGCAATCCCACTCATATACACCCAGAATTGAATACATATACTCAAACAAACGTTGGTGCATAGAAATACTGGGGTCAAAACAACCCAAATAAAACAATGGGTTAACAGCTTGTGGAAGGAGTGAAGTGCTACGCTATAAATGAACCCTCAGACAGCACGCAAAAGGAAAGGAGACAGATACAAAAAGTTGTGTAGTGTTTGAGCCCATTAACATTAAATGCTCACAACAGGTAAACTCAGAGGCAGAACACTGATTGGTGTTTGCTAGCAGCTGAGCAAAGGCAGAAAATGGAAGGGACTCCTTAACTGTAGCTGGAGTTTTAGTTTGGAGAGATGAAAATGTTTTGGAACTTAATGGAGGTAGTTGCTGCACAACACAGAATATATTTAATGCCCCTTAACTGTTTACCTTATAATATTTAATTTTGTTATGTAAATTTCATACCATAACAAAAAAAATCAACTGTTTGTTTTTTTTTCATTTTTCCTTTACCTATACTTACTTGTATAACCATCATCTCTTGGTAACATATGGTCATTTCTCCATGAAGAGGTCGGCTCTCTGTGTGGAGGACCTCCATAATTCTCCTTCCATGTGACACAGGACCTTTAATATTAAAATGATGGAACATTATGTAAACATCACCAAATCTGAAACACTATGTTCTCTTCTCAAACAACATCTACAATTATTTCTTCAATGACTCCATTCTTTGTTCCCTAAATTACTAGACAGTCATGACACTGTGAATATTTCTTATGGCTTTGGATAATCCCATTGCCCCCACAAGGCCAGTTCTTCTAATGAAGCTGAAGCCAAACATTAATTGTTAGGTAAAAGTTCATTTTTAATGGTTAATAACTACTTAGTTATTATTTTCCTTTTCATATGAATTACTGATGACTACTAATGAAACAGGGAAAACATGCAAAACCATCAAACTCTTCACAGATTTTAAAGTTTACATACATTGTCCTTTCTCAGCTGAGGAAGGTAATTATCCACCTCATACAAACAAGTACTGCTACATTTGAATGACTGCATGCTAAATGATTACAAAAAAGTTCTCCTTTATCTCTAAGTGGTTGGCTCTATCTTGAATGTTGACAAATTAAAATATACTAATGAAAACTTTCTAATGATAGCCAAGAATTACTTTTACTGCAATATGTAACACTATTAAAGGGGTCTTTACAACATTGTTGCTATTTCAAAATAGAAAGGGTTCTCCTTTAATATATTCTTCACCGTGCTTTTCCTTTGAGGTCAGTATTTCACCTGTGATATGTTCACTGGCTAATTTTCCAATGGAAATGTATTGCCTTGTGTATCCTAAAGTCAATAAATACCTGACTTCGCCAAACTTTATATATGAAATGCAAAATTGAAACTGTCCATTTTTAATTTCCTTCATATTAGGATGGAGGACTAAGAATTTTAATTTGTTCTGCATAACTTCTTGCTAAAAACTTTTGTTTATTGTATTGCTTTCTTCTATTCAGTCTGCAATCTTACAATTCTCCTCAAAGACATTACTTCTATTCAATCCTACTGCTCACCTCATGTTGCTTACTTCTAAATTCTCTGCTCAAATAATTTCCAACCTTACACTAAGGATCTTGTGTTAATGTTTAAACATCTTGGAACAATCTTAATTATTGATTTACATCCCCTTATATTCCACAACTCTGCACTTCTATGAAATCCACTTAAGAATATTGGATTCCTTCATGTCTACCTTTGAAGCATTAAATTTATTTTTAAGTAATATTTAAGCCCAGTGACTCCTTTTCTGCTAAACGCTCTTGTAGTTCTTTTGAATCTTCATCTAAGCAGTAAGAATGCCTTAAACATAAGCTTTATTGAGGTCTCAGAAGCTGGATGGCCAGGCTCAGTGGCTCACACTATGAGCCAGTGTGGATGGCTGAGGCAGCTGGACTGCTTGAGCCATGGGCTTTCACAACATAGTGACAGTTTTGACAATGTAGTGACATCCTCTCTCTACAAAAATATAGGGAAAAAATTTAGCTAGCTGTCATGGTGTATGCCTGTAGCTGCAGAAACTCAGGTGGCTGAAACAGAATTGCTTGAGCCCAGAATTTTGAGGCCATTGTAAGCCATCATCTCACCAATGCACTCTGATCTGGTAAGAGCAAGACTCCAACCCAACAAAGAAACTGAACAAGCAATTTTTAGACTGCGACACCAGGGGAACACCACCTAGGAAATGGAATAATTCATTAGATGAAGAAGCCTACCATCAAATAATACTGCTAGGACCTTTTATAAAATTAAGTGGAATTTTCTAGCAAACATAGGATTAAAAGAAATGTTGGCCTCACTCTAATCATGTCTTTGATCTGCAGTGAGAAGCTCAAGTATTTCTTCACCAGTGAGATAGGAAATATAATAAAAGCTATCAATCAGTAAGTATGCCCATTTATGTGTCACTTCTTTTTTGTTCAATGGACCTAAAGTTAAGCATTCAGTTAAAATAGCTCATTTTTAGTCATACAAAAACTACGGTCTTTCTGTTAGGTAGCATTTACCTTGGCCTCCCATCCAATTATTGCTTCTTGCCACAGCAGAAGGAGAAGATTTTTTAGGAGGAGGACCTCCACTTCTTGAAGAGGGATGTCTTTTAACTGGAATGTGTCCCTCAGAAGAACTCATGTTGAGATCAAGAGTGTATCCTCCATCATCTGTATTTCAAACAGAATCTTTTCAGTTAACTAACATTACTGTTTCTTAAGTGGCTTTTAGTTGTTTATAAAGATTTTCTACACACTGTAATCTTACAAACTCACATTTGTCTAAACTAATAAAATTAACATTTCTATATGAAATAAGTACAGTTCAAGCAATAAAAGTCTGTTTACAAAATCTAGAAAGAAACTCAAGAATCATAATATATTGTTGTGAGAGAGAGATGTAAGAAAACTGGGGAGGGAACAGGGAGCAGAAATCTATCAGTAAAATATCTAAGTATAATATACATAAAAATATTAAAAGAAAAATGATGACTGTTTATATCATTCTGTTATGAGGAAAATTTTGAAAGCATATCATAAAGATAAATTCCATTCAAAGAAACTCAAATATTTACAATATCAAAAAGTGACAGATCAGGAAAATACATTATCTCTAAAATTTGTTAACATAATATAGAATTCTTACAATTGCTTTATGAAACACTGATTTTCAGATTACACTATGCTAAATTTTAATAATCTTTAAGAATTGTATATTAAATAATATATAAACATTTTTGTATATCTACAAAAAATGTAGATATGTGCCAATTTCCAGGTGGTGTTACAGGTTTATAATACACACAGTCTCATACATGGCAGAGCATTATTGAACCTCACCCTCAAGATCAATGGAGACTAAATAATCATGTAGCTACGCATCTTAAAATGGAGCAAACACTGCAATTTCAACTTAAAAAAATCTCCAATTAGGCCGGGCGCGGTGGCTCAAGTCTGTAATCCCAGCACTTTGGGAGGCCGAGACGGGCGGATCACGAGGTCAGGAGATCGAGACCATCCTGGCTAACACGGTGAAACCCCGTCTCTACTAAAAAATACAAAAAACTAGCCGGGCGCGGTGGTGGGCGCCTGTGGTCCCAGCTACTCGGGAGGCTGAGGCAGGAGAATGGCGTGAACCCGGGAGGCGGAGCTTGCAGTGAGCTGAGATCGCGCCCCTGCACTCCAGCCTGGGCGACAGAGCGAGACTCCGTCTCAAAAAAAAAAAAAAAAATCTCCAATTAATTACACATCTGGTTATAAAAACTCCAAGGTAAATGTTAGATTTTTTTTTTTTTTGAGACGGAGTCTGACTCTGTCAGCCAGGCTGGAGTGCAGTGGCCGGATCTCAGCTCACTGCAGCTTCCGCCTCCCCAGGTTCCAGCGATTCTCCTGCCTCAGCTTAGTAGTTGGGGTTACAGGTGCACACCACCATGCCAGGCTAATTTTTTGTATCTTTAGGAGAGACAGGGTTTCACCATGTTGACCAGGCTAGTCTGGAAGTCCTGACCTTGTGGTCCACCCGCTCCATACTCCCCAAGTGCTAAGATGAAGCCACGACCACCGGTCTATCCAATAGTTTTTTTCTTTTTAAAAAAATACATGGTTTATTAATTGACCCTTCATTTCTATTGTGTAAAACACTCATAAATATCATTTTCAGTGCCTCATCCTCCAGCAAAGACACACACGTATCTGTGAAGCAGTGGTTTTTAGACCTTTTCAGTGTCACAGACTCTTTTCAGAAATTAAAGTTCTATGTTTCTTAAATTGAAAATGCTTTACGGCAGGCCAATGTACAAACTCTCCATATCAAAATTACAAAGCAGAAGAGTTGCATAGATGTTTGCACATGTATACATAAAAAAGAAATATTGCAAAATCAATCTTAAGTACTGGATTAATTTTCTCCTGTTGGAAAGTTTTAAATAACCCATCATACTTTGATAATACAACTGATATGAAGTTCTGGGCCCCAAAGTAGAAAACTCTAAAGTATATTGAATGTAAATGAATTCTGCAGAAAACCTGTTGAGTACAGGTATCAGCATTCATAAACTCAATTCAGTTTGAAATTTGTGTTATTTAAATCCAAAGTTGTTATAATTTTATAACAAATTTTAGATATTACTTCAATCATTCTTATAATCCACCTTTAGTAATTAGAAATAATTTTGATTATAAGTCAATTTTCTGTTCATAAAGGAAATAAATAAAATTGGGAAATTTCGATATCTTCAAACTTATTTTCTTTCAGTCCTATGGTTCCATCTTTACATTTTAAAACATTACCCAAGTGTCCTTCATGTGAGGGATGCCACCCTTTTGTTCCTCCACTACTTCCTTTTGCAGATCTCAGACTTCCTGAAGGGCTTCTGTTTCTTGAAGAAGGTGGTGGTCTCTGCCTACCACCACTTTGAAATGATGGTTTCTTGGCTTGTTCTACTTTTATTGCTTTTCCATCCAAAGACTAAAAATATTAAGAGTACTATCAATAACATTGGCACATTTAACCTAAGCACATTTTACAAGCATTTTTACATCAACTATAGCTCAATTCTAGATATTTTCTCCCAAAGCAAACTTTTTTTTCCTCCTAAAATGAACCCATCTTTCACAGTGCCAAATTTGAGACATTTATTGAGCACATGCCTTCCATTATGGAATCAAACACAAATTCTATAATTCAAATTCCTTGAAAACTTCTCCATTATTAAAATAAAAACACCTCACACAAACAAACAAAAAAAGATTAACCCATCACATATTCTATGGAAGAATGTGGCACATCTGTTTTTTACAATATTTAATCCACTTGATGTTTGTATTCGTGCCACTGATTTAAATGTTTCAGTGTCCCAGGGAAACTTGTGTCATTTTAAAAAATGAAGTTACTGATTCAAAGTGATTAGTCACATTAGTCATTATGAGTTGTTTCTTGTTTGATCTGCTAACACATAAAATGTCGCCATATGATTTACAATTCTATATTTACTCTAGAAATGTTTCTGTAAATGTGATCCTTGTTTGATCTCATTAAGGTTTCTTGCTTTACTCATTCTCATTTCTTATATTGCCTTAGATGTGCCCATAAAAAACAACTCTTAATGTAGTACTTCATGTAGTATCTCAGCAATGCTTAAATATCCTAATTAATTTCACAGTAACATTTTTCTGTGTAATCTTTTCTATAGGCCAAAGTAATTTTTGAAAACAGTTCAGCTGTTTAAAATTTGATTTAAAAATCACATGGCTTTTGCTATTTGGAGGAAGATCTGAAATCCCTTAGAAGACCTCTTGCGGTCACATCGCCTAAAGTCACATCAAAACTTTTGTTATTTCTGGGCCCAAAACATTTTCCCCAGGTTTGTGCATGGCTGCTTCCTTCCCTGTGTTCTGAAGTCAGCCAAAATTCCTTAAACTGTTAATTTCCCCTGAAGACTCTAAGAACCTCCTATATTGGCCATCTTAACATTTATGTGTACATAAGATTCATATTTATTTTTACAGAATAAAATATGTGAGATGAAGTAATTCAGAAATAACACTGGCTGGGGGTGGTGGCTCATGCCTATAATCCCAAAACTTTGGGAAGCCACGGCGGGCAGATCATGAGGTAAAGAGATAGAGACCATCCTGGCCAACAGAGTGAAACCCCGACTGTACTCAAAGTACAAACATTATCTGGGCATGGTGGCGCATGCCTGTAGTCCCTGCTACTCAGAGGCTGAGGCAGGAGAATTGCTTGAACCCGGAAGGCAGAGGTTACAGTGAGTCAAGATTGCCCCACTGCAATCCAGCCTGGAGACATAGTGAGTCTCCATCTTAAATAACCAACAGACAAACAAAAACTCTACACAAATTACCTGCTCTTTTGCTTGAAAACTAGGGGGAGAAAAGAAATTATCATAGATTACTATGCATATGTCAAAATTATCTCCATACCTACCACAAAGCCATGAACCAAAAGCTACTCTCTGTTTCTACTACAGCTTAAAATACTAATGTATAAGAGTGAATAAAAATGTACTTTCTGCTAAGTGCCAGAAAGTGTGCTAGATGTAACAGAAAAGCAACCAGGAAGACTGAAATATGCACTATATACAATTTCACTATCAACAGATTAATATATGGTACAGTGAGTACAAAATACCTATGATACGCAATGAGGAAGAAAATATGAAATCTAAGTTGTTTTGAAGCATAAATTGTTATTTGTGAGACATACACGGCAAAGGAAAATTCTCAAGAAGTCCAAGAAAGCATTTTTGGGATAGCCTAAAGACTAACAGGAGCTAAAAACAGATTGGGATAATGTTATTTATTTATTTTTATTTTTTATTTTTTTGAGATGGAGTCTTGCTCTGTCACCAGCCTGGAGTGCAGTGGCGTGATCTGGGCTCACTGCAACCTCCACCTCCCAGGATCAATTGATTCCCCTGCCTCGGCCTACCGAGTAGCTGGAACTACAGGCACACACAACTATGCACAGCTAATTTTTTGTGTTTTAGTAGAGATGGGGTTTCACCATGTTGGCCATGATTGTTTCGTTCTCCTGACCTCATGATCTGCCTGCCTCCGCCTGGCAAAGTGCTGGGATTACAGGCGTGAGCCACCATGCCTGGCCTGATTGGGATAATGTTACAAAGCAAAAGGGCTCTAAAGGGCCCAGAATGGAATGATCTTGACCACAAAGTAAAGGAATTCAATAGTTAATAGAATTACATAAAAGTTTAAAGCATTAGTAAACACACAATCTGTAGATTTAAGACTCAATAGGACAAGACACCATTGGCTGGATCAAAACAAGTCTTTGAACACACTGGGAAAATGAGTAATTAGGTATTCATGTTACATAAATAACTCTGGTGACAGGGGAAAAAAACATCTTTAGGAGAAAAGAGCAAGGATGGAGCACAAATGGCAGTTACTTCTGTTATCCAACTTAAATGTTCTCATATTTTGTTTTGTTTTGTTTTCAAGTACTTAACACTTGCTTAAATGTAAAGGTCTTATTTAAACATACTTTCTCAAGAATGTATTTTCAGAAAATGGGAGAGAATATTTTCTTCTTATGAGTCTGTCTAGATGTCTCTCCACAGTTTGTCTATACTCTAGAAGTATTTCCATGAATTGGAAGTAATTCCATTAATAGCATTTAATAAATGTTGACTTACTCCTTTCATTTACAGGAGGGTTCCTTATAAGTTTTAAAGCTCTTCAAAACCTTTGAAAATCTATTTACACTCATATTGAAATACACAGAAAAAGGTTACCATATATTAAGTTATATAATGTTAATTCCAATACCCTTCCAACCACACTGGCATGTATATGGCACAAAGAAAAAGATGGCTTCATCTGGCATTTTACTATCTTCAAAAGTTACATAATGCTAAAAAGACTGAAATACTGTTAATTGAAGAACAGAGTTAGAATATTATTAATAAGGGACTCTTACCTTTCCATTCATATCTTTGGCAGCATTCTTAGCATCTTCAGGGTTCTCAAAAGTAACAAACGCAAAGCCTCTGGATTTTCTGGTTCGATCCTTTATCAAAAGAACTAAAATATATGAAAACATTTTTCACTTATATGATGGAGTAATCAAGGTTGTAAACATCTGAAAGTTACATCAAACCAAAATATAATTGCATTTCACATCGCTACTATGACTCTTAATACTAAGTCACCCCAATATTCAGCCTACTTTATTCCAGTTTGTTCCCTAACTCCACAACACTCCTCATTTTCCTTTCTAAGTAGTAGCTGATCCTTACCATAGATTCTTAACCTGCTACTATGAGAATTTTCCAAATATCAAATAGATACTTCAAAATAAGAGTTTAAAAACAATAAGGCATTTTAATGTAGGTATACAATGAACTTTGAAAAACATATTTTTCAAAACATATATATAACATACATATTTTAAATATACACATTGAAATATACATATGAAAATACACATACACACATACACACACACACACGGGTTTTAAGAGTTACCTTCTGATATGGGACCATGTTTCACAAATACTGCTTTAAGCATCTTTTCATTGGTTTTCCTAGTTAGGCCACCAATGAAAAGCTTGCCAGGATGATCTGCTTCTACCATTGTGCTGCAAATGGTAAAATAAAAATCTATATTTAGATAAAAATAAACAAACTAAAAAGATAAAATTTTATTACATACTGTGTTGAAAATTCAAGTAAAATTCCCTTCCAGAGGCTGACATCTATTTAGTATTTCTTACTTTAAGTATGTAAAATTTGTAACATACAGAGCAAAGGGGTCACTGACTTCATGGACAAATGCTGCATTTTAATATGTACCTGACAAAATCTCATTTCTGAAAATTAAATAAGAAAAGCTATTATAATTTTCCTAAGTTGTAATGTGAAGGATACCCCCATTTAATTAATTTTACTTCAAAACTATATATTTATGTGGTACAGTGTGATGTTTTGTGTATTTTCTTTCTTGAGATATATATCTCCTGTTGCCAAAGTGCACTGCTCACTGCAGCCTCCTGCACCCAGCCTCAACTGAATCTTCCCACTCTCAGCTTCCCAAGTAGCTGGTACTACAGGGGCTTTTAACCAGAGCTGGGTAATTTTGTGTGTTTTTTAAAATAGACACGGGTTTCCCCATATTGCCCAAGCCGGTATCCAAATCCTGGGCTCAAGTGATCTGCCAGCTTGGGACTACTAAAGTGATGGGATTTCAAGGGTGAACCACCATGCCCAGCGTGATATGCGGATAAAAGATTAAATCAAGCTAATTAAAATGTTCTTGGGGGCAAACATTTTAAATATTTTACCATATTTAAGTGATTTGAAATATACAATAAGTCAAGGATCCCTAAATCCTGGCCTTCAACCCATACCTATCTGTGGCCTGAATGTGATGCCTGAGGATGACCGGTAAACCTATCTATGGAGAATATAATGCTTGAGGATGACCTGAGGTGGTACAGTTTTATCTGGAAACCATCCTCCCTATTCCCCCGCCGCACCACCCTGACCCTGTGACAACCCCTGCCCCATCTGCCCGCACATTACTCCCGCCAGAAGCGCCGCCCCACACTCAGGCCCTGCAGCCAGTTCCCACTGCCAAACGTGTCCATTTCACCGCCTTCTTCACCTGTGCAACCCTTGTCGAGGAAAAAATATCTTCCACTAAACCGGTCCCTGAGGTGAAAATGGCAATAGACGAAAGGAGCCCATTATGTTGTTCAGGCTGATCTCTAACTCCTGACCTCAAGCTATCCTCCTACCCCCACTTCCCAAAATGCTAGGATTACAAGAGTAAGTCCCTGTGCTAGGTTAATATAATTACTTAAGCGCATCTATTTTGTTCCCGTTCTAGGCTACCTAACTCCATTTATCTGGATTACACCCACGTATTCGGTTTAAATTATTTACGGTGCCAGAGATACAAGAAACATGTTTCAAATACTCTCATACAAGGAAGGAGACAATTACAGTCTTTACAGAGGCAAAGTTAAACTGAGATTATTTATGGCCCCAGACTTCCACATAAACTAACACAATTTATATCAAAATTTGATAATTCCCGTCAAGCAAATCAGACACGTGACATGTACTGACTAAAAGTATAAATTTTTAATCGCCTTGGTTAAGTATATTGCCTGTATTTTGAATGATGACCACATTCACAGAGAAAACCTGCTTTAACAAAAAGTGCACATGAAAATAATGGCGCCTTAGCAAGCACCATCTCCCACAACTTGTCCACATGTCAGATATATCTGAACAGTTAAAGGTAGAATTCTCGAGAAAAAATCGATGAGTTTAACAAAAATGAGTTTCTTAATAGGACTAAGGAGTTCTCTCCCCACTGTATCCTCCCATAATTCAACACCCACACATAGAAAATCCAACCCCTTTTATAGACAAAATCCCAAACCTTTGCTTTCTGTTCTTACTGAGAGACCAACTTGTCCAGAGAAAGAGACAATACAGGTGCTTTTCAGTAGGACGAACAGCCTCAGAGTCGCCCAGTCCTCAGGTCGTATGCATCCGGCTTCGGGACACCACAGTCCCAACTGCAGGAAGTACAAACAGAGCTGGCCTGAGCCGGAAAGACGCCAGAAGCCATGCCCGGAAATCCCGCCTATCTCCAGCAGCCAATGATTGCCAGGGCAGTGGGTGTTGGCCAATTATTGCGAGGGCTGTAGACGTCCCCTGAGGCGACAGGCCCCTGGTTGGCCTGCAACTCCATCCCCCAGCGGTAAGCCTCCTCCCAGAAGATGCTGGTGTCTGGTGGTGGTGGATTCAGACACACGCAGACTGTGAGCCCTTTGGAATTGTGGGCATGGAAGGCCCATATCCTAACTGGCATCCTGAGTGTGGCAAGACATTAACCCACAGGGGACACATGAAACATCTTACTTCATTAGGCAGTCTAGGCTGATGGGACTGAATACTGCACATCCAGAGGAGGGAAGGAGGAACCAGTGCTGCCCGCTGGGGCGAGGGCGGCCGCGGTCGCTTGCGGGGAGTAGGGCAGGGCGGGTGCCTGGGAGGAAAGTCGACCGGTACGTTGCTGGGGTGGAATTTGTCTGCACCAGAAGCTGAAACCCCACAAGGACTCTCTCAGGTCTAGACAAATACAGACCGAATTCCATGCTTCCTCCCTGAGGATGCTGTACTCTCAGGGGCATTCCAAAGGACCTATCCTGTACTGTGTGCACACGGGAGGCCAACTGCCATGGTTGCCAATTCGATGGCCCGTGTGCACTGCCTTGCTGGCGCAGAGGCTCCCGCAAGTGCAGCACTGGCTGTGTGCCTGCTAGCGGGGTACTGGAAGCCAAGGGCCTTGGCCTCCGATTCCAGGGTTACTGTGCGCAGCGAACCCTGCTGGGTCTCTGGGCCCCATGGCAAATGCAGAGGGCTGTGGTCTCTGCAGGCTCCCCAGGAACCCTGTATCCGCGTAGGTGTGGGACACGGTTTTCAGTCTAGGGGTGCCATGGTTGTGAGATGGGCAGTTCAGGCCTTAGTCTGTGAGAGCCTCAAGGAGGGCACAGTGTTAAGGCGAGGCTCTGCAGGAGAGGGCGGTCTGGGGAGGCTACCCTGGGGGAGGAGGTATGCCAGTGGGGGATGACATCATGGCAGAGATGGAGGTGGTGGCCAAGGAAGAGGCCAATGTGGAGAGGCAGCAGGTGGACCAGCAGGCACAGTCAGGCCCTGGCCCTAGTACGCTCCGGCCGGCAACAGACTCACTGGACATCCTTCACTTGGAGCTAGGCTCGTGAATGCCCCAGGCCGCAGCGCATCCCCGGCTTCTGGGCCAGAGCTGTATCCTTACAGCTGTCAATTCAGGATGACTGGCAGCAGTGGGTGGGCGCCGAGCTCCCGGGAGCAGGGTTGGAGGAAACAAGGCGGTAGGCACCGGGAGTCAACCAGGATTCGGAGCATGGGGGACAACGAGAGGAACCAAGGACAGGCTTATGCAGATAGAAGGGCAGTTAAATTGCATGTGCCTTAAGGGCACGTGGTAAGGATAGGAAGCCAAGTACAGCACTCACAAGGGAGAATAGCAGCTCAAAGGACCCGTCATAAACAGCAGGAAGTTGAAGGACACTTCACTGGGAAAATCCCTGGAGGAAGGGGTGTCTGCATGCCCATGCCAGCCATGGAACTATCCCTGCTCTCCGTGGCTGTGTCCAGCAGACTTACCCCAGAAACACAAGGTTTACCATGCACCGGGCTGCTGTCCTCTGCAAGACAGGCATCAGCTCCCCAGACATGATTTTTTCCTCTGCCAGCACTGTAGCCAAAGATGTTTAGGCCCTGACTACATGTAACCTCGGTTGAACCCACACGAGCCCCATGGGGAGAGGCAGGCACAGCCCTTCAGCTACTTCTACTCACAGCTGTTCCCTCGGGGGGGGACACGCCCACTCCTCAGGGAGATCAGGAGAAGAGGACACCGCACACCCGGACAGCAGCATAGCCTGTCCAGTACCCAGCACTCGAGGACCTCCTGCAGCTCAGGAACCCTGAGCAAGTAGCCGCCTCACACCACAACACCCCGCCCGCAACCCCCTCCCCTCTTCTTCTGTGCCTGCCCCTCCTCAGAGCAGGCTACCTGGTCCTGCCTCCACCCGCCGCCAAGACCACTACAGTCATGATAGTGCCTCCCAACGCCAGAGAGAGACAGAGGACTAGGAAGGGAGGGTACCAGACCAAAAGCCTGGGGGGTAGCCCTGCCCCACACTCTCTGTGCTCTTGCGAATTTGCAGGGTGTTTCCCTGCACGCCCACCCAATCATCTGGCGTCTCCTTGACCAGCGTCAGATTGTGCGGCAGACCCAGATATTGGTTAGCATCACAAATGATGAAGTCCTGCTAAGCTACACGATGGATTTGCAGGTCAGGCTAAGGAGCCTGGGTCTGCGGAGGGGTTCGGTGTCTGGGTCAGGTTGAGGTACCCCTGGGACCTGGGGGGGTTTCAGCGGGAGAGCTGGGAAGGGGAAACCCATGCTTCACCCCAAGGTAGAAGGTCACCTCAGCCCAGCTACATGAAATGGTCTTTTGGGTCGGTCCTGTTTATCCTTCTTGGTCAGGTAGGGGGAGGAACTCAGCCATCCGGGGTTTCGGCGGCAAGATGAAGTTTTCCTTTTGTCACAATCTTTACTTCCACAATGAGGTGATCATTCAGGAGTATTGCATTGGCATCCTCAGTAAGGACTGGCTCCAAACATGGTAGGGGAACTGGTGCGTGGGCGGGTAGGTCTGTCATGAACCTTTCTGACTCCTCTCTCTCCAGGATACAGGATGTCTCATTCCACTGCAGTCCAGTGGTTGTGGGATCATGAAGGTCAAGCCTCCAGCTGCACGCAGTACACCTCCTACCTGAGCTTCTTCAGCCGGTTGGCTGACGATGACTGCCCAGGTTCTGGCAGGATTGCTGAAGTGGGCGCCACAGTGGGACATCATGGGAAAGAACCTTGGGGTCATTCCTTGGCCTCTGGGGAATTGGCTTTGAGCCATGATCTGCCTTGTCCTGTGCCCACTTCTGCAGTCCCCCAGATCATTGGTCAGAGCCTGCCACACTCAGGATGCCAGTTAAGGTGTAGGTCTTCCATGTCAACAATTCCAAAGGGCTCACAGTCCATGTGTGCCAGGCTCAATCCCCTACAGTACTTCCCAAGGGAGGGAGGCCATTAGAGAGGGAACAGAGAGGAGGCCAGGTTAGCAGTCTAGGGCTGGGGAATGAGAGGTCTTTGTTTCCTGGAGTTGTGCCCCACAGGGAGATGATTGCAGGGAGCAATCCCAGGCCATCCATGGGCTGGCAGAGAAAATGGCCATCAGGGAACTGTAAAACCCTCCTTTCAGGATTCGGGCACCTTAAGCCACCTAAGAGTCATAAGTGTCTAAGGTAAGTGGGTGAGAAGCAAGGCTCAAGAGATAGCTATCTCATCATCCCTTGCCATTTCCCTTCCCTGCCCTGAGGCCGGCTACCATTTGAGGCTCAGTTTGGGCTCAACCAGGGTGCTCTCACCCTCTGCACAGATGGTCCCCTGAGGCCTGCGTCTACGTCCTCCCAAAATGGCTCTCTGAGGCCCATCATTTTCTGTTACAATGACCCAAGACTCCCCTGACATGCTTTCTCCCCTCTGCCATCATCACTCACACTGTCCTGTCCCCTGAGACAAGAGAAGCCACTACTCAGGGAATCTGGAGGACCACACTGGGCTCACACGGGAGGAAGTGTGAAGAGACTGCAAAATGATTGGGACCTTCGGTGTTTGTCCAGCGAGGGAACCCGGCTAGGATTTTAGGCCCACCTGAGTAGTGGTATGGACACCCAGTGTTACTTATCATGATAAAGACCTGCTTTGTCACATCCCCTAATATTAATATGGAAGTTATTTTCTTAGAATAGTGAAACTATGAGTACGAAGAAATAGTGTTTGTTCAGATTTGTATGGAAATGCTGCCGACATGTCCATTTTCCATTATAATTCTTATGTGAGACTTGAAGTGTTTATTGAGTTTTAAGATATATTTTGATTGTTCTGCTCCTGGCAAATTTTATGGTCATGTTTGCAACGTAGAGACATGGAATTCAGACAGTTTTTGAATGACTTTCAGTTTCTTTTAGAGTACTTACTTGTAAATTTTGATTTTTTCCCCCCTTGATTCTCTTCAGCTTATTATTTGAACTTTATATGCAAGCTGATAGATTTGTTTTCTTATTTCCTTTTGTGGAACTTTTGTTTTAAAGTACATTTTTTTTTTCTTCTGTTAGATATGTGAGTTTGACTGTGAGTACTTTTTCTAGTACAAATTTTTTATTTTCGTGTGTGTGTGTGTGTGTGTGTGTGTGTGTGTGTGTGTGTGTGTGTTTTGAGAAGGATTCTCGCCCTGTCACCAAGGTTGGAGTGAAGTGGCAGGATCTTGGCTCACCTCATCCTCCGCCTGCCAGCTTCAAGTAATTCCCCTGCCTCAGCCTCCTGAGGAGCTGGGATTACAGGTACATGTCACCATGTCCAACTAATTTTTGTATTTTTCATCAAGACTGGGTTTCACCATATTTGCCAGGCTATTCTCGAACTACTGACCTCAAGTGATCCACACACCTTGGCCTGCTAAAATGCTGGGCTCAGAGGCGTGGGCCACCCTGCCCAGTCTCAATTATTTGTTTATGTTTTTGAAGCTTTCCTCTGTTGTCTTCATGGACACATATTTTAGAGTTATTGAAATAATATATTTTATTTATTTAGTCAATACTTTTTGTAGAATTTTAAAAGTAATGTATTTATTCACTAAATACAGTATTGTGATAGGTTAAACCTTGTGTATTATTCTCATTCTTTCATAAATTGTTCAAGAACTCTGATCCTGTTTTTCCCCTGCCTGAGGAGAACATGCAGATGGTCACAAAAAGTTGTGTGAGTGAGTGGATATGAAAATATAATTTGAAGGCCAGGTGAGGCTTCAAATACCAGATTACCAGATGTCAGAAGTTCAAGACCAGCGTGGTCAACAGGTGACACCCCATCTCTAGTAAATTTTCAAAAATTAGCTGGGCACGGTGGCAGGTGCTTGTAATCCCAGCTACTTGGGAGGCTGAGGCAGAAGAATCGGTAGAATCCGGGAGGCAGAGGTTGTGGTGAGCCAAGATTGCAGGACTGCACTCCAGCCTGGGTCACAGGAGCAAAACATTGTCTCCACTGCCCCACCACCACTGCAAAAAGTGCTAAAGTTATAAAATTTTCCTAAAAGCCAGCATAATTTTAATTTTATTGTAGTCATCATGGTCAGACGTTGTTTATTTTGGAGAAGTCATTACAGAAATCTGAAAAATCAAAACCTGAAGAGAATACTTAAATAAACCACACTCCTGATGCCCAAATCTGAAAAAGCAAAGGTGTTTCTGATATAACAGTCCAAATTCTGCATTTCTTCTCTATTGGGCAGTATAATATTGCACATATGAAAAACAAATGCAGTGTTCAATAAAAAGCATTGGAATTAAGAGGATTCACTGCTTAGTGAGTTAAAATGACACACAAATAGAGAAGAAAAGAAAGACAATGATAGAAAATATGTTGTCTACTGATTTAATTCAGAATAACTTTCACTTTCAGCTATTACCATTAAATAGTACCATTACAATAATATAATTTTGAATATTGACTTCTAACATGTGAGTGGTTTTTGTTTTGTATAGTTGGAAATCCAATCAAAAATTCTTTATACATTTTATTTTGTCATAAATTTGCTAACAGCTAGGTAGGTAAATGCTAGTTGCCTGAATACCTCTCACTGAGTAGTTTGTCTTTCCCACTAATTTTAATATGAACTTGGTGTGTATTTTGTTGGCATCTTTACTAAATCTGTAGGTGTTGAAGTTGTTCAGGTCTCAGTCATGGATTCTTTTGGATTTCCTCAAGGCTAAAATACACTTTCTATGCTGAGTATTAACAAATTCCCAACTTCAGACCATATCTTTATTCTGACCTTCAGACTTCAGAAACCCGACTGTATGCCTTACATCTCCACATACCAAAACCAGACCTTCATTTCATCCCCCAAACATGTTTCCTCCTATAGTATTCCACTATTTCAAAAATTCACAGTACCAAATACCCTGTATTTCAAGCTAAAAATGTAGAGGATGATCCTTGAGGCAGCCTTTTCTCAATGACTCTTCCTCATTGACATCCAACCCTTCACAGGTTGTGTGTCCCTTATGAGAATTATATAGTCTTAGTAAATAAAGACTGGCCCCTAAGGAACCTTCAATCATCCACTTTTTTTTTTCAATTCATGTCAGTTTCTTTACAGAACAGCTGGAGCTCTGCAATGTCAATGTTGGAGGAAGTACCATTCTCTGCTAGTATTAATATTTTATTTATCAAGAGATAAATGTTCCTTGAAAATGACCACACAAAGCTATACTAAGTAACACAATTAAATGATGTCGTTGTTTTACAGAAAAGTACAAGGCAAATAGAATCAATTGTTATTATATGATCTTTATAACTACACACACAGGTACTAGAAATTTTAGACCCCAATTCATGCAACTGAAATTTGGGTCTCAAAATAATTAACTTCTCTTAAAGTCTAATTTTGGATTACAAAACTACCTCTTTCCACAATATTGTGCTGACTCCCTTTAAGAACCAGCTGGGGAATTATTAAGAATTAAAAAACATCATTTTCTTCAACATCTCCTAGCTGAGCCAAAATCTAAATTTTCTGTGGAGATGTTGTTATGTACAATTTCACCAAAACTTTTACAACTTTAACCACAGTTATGCTTCAGTGACCTGCCTGTTCATCCAATACCTGCACACCTGCTTTAGCACAGAAAAATTTAGAAGTTAATACAAGTATTAACTGTTATCATTATAGACAATGACATCTGAAGACACTTTCCAATCTTCCTTTATCATATAAAATTCAAAATGTCAGTACAGTGTCCATATTGTCAATGTAATCTTAGTAGCAGTGGATCATTTACAGAAGGTAATTTTGCCACAGTGGTAAAACATTTTTGTTAAATACTGCTATTTTATAGCTATACATAGCATTAACTCACACATAGTGCATAGCTAGAAATATGAACCTAAAGAAAATTTTCAGAAGTAAGTTTCATAGTTTTTGCAAATTGCAAAGCTAATAGGTTAATTACAACTGTGAAGTGCTAGATAGATGGAGTAATATTTACCAAGAATGAAAAAGAAGATGGGGGCAATAGGGGCATATGACTTGAGAAGGCTGGAGTTAGGAAAAGATAACGTATTTATTCCTGACTCCTGGCTTGTTCTTTGTTTGAAGGTTTTTTTTTTGTTTTTTTTTTTCTTTTGTTTTTGTTTGGTTCTGTTTTTGTTGTTGTTTTCTGTGTTGTTGTTGTTGTTGTTGTTGTTGTTTTACTTTCTCTTACCTGTCAGACCAGAGTTTCACAAATATCCCCAAATAATTATGTGGGTCATAAAATATATATCTAGATACTTCTAGCTATTTTCCTTAAAATCCTGGTTCAGTCATCTGAAATGAGACCTGGAGAACCAGTAATTCTCACAAGTATGCTAAGTGATTATTACCACAATGACAACTGTGAAATATTTAGAAAACCATCTAGGAGCTAGGTAATCAACATTTAATAACTGGTTCTTACTGTAACAGCGAAGGATTTTGTTGAAATGACTATTTAAACACAAGTTTTATTAAAAAGAATTGAACACTTCAGGGCTTTCTAATTAGTATCTTTAAAGTATGTTTTGCTAAAGTTGCAAAATTATTTTTTCATTTGAAGTTAGCATTATGGGCACAAAGGATGTCTGAATTAGCTTTCTGAAAATCTTCAGATCATAAATTCTTAAAATTATCTTGGGTGTTTATAAAACTACAAAAAATCACTAAGAAAAATATAAATAAAAATACCAGTATCCAAAATAATCAAAATAACTGTTACAAATATACAAGAAACCATATATACAATTTAGCCCAGTAAAAGAAAGTAGTACAGGTAAATTGTTAGATCCCTTTTAGAAAAGAAGGAAGTCAAATGACGAAGGAAAAATGGCTAGATGCTTGAGCTCATTAGTAATCCAGGTACATAAATCAAAACCACATTAGGTTCCAATTTTCATTCATTAGTTTGGCAACTATTAAATAATAATACTGAGTGTAGTCAATAATGTAAGGAATGGTAATTTTTTTCCACCAATTCACAGGACAATCTAGTGATATTTGGTAAAATTTGAGTGACCAAAACCTTTATTGTTCCAATGGAAACTTTTTGTAGGATAAAAGAGTACTAACATATTCAAAATCATTTATTATTTAACTTGTTATTTTGTTAATTTATTATTTATTTCCTTACAGGTAAATTGTTTTTGCTATATCGATGGATCTATGAAATAATTATCTTTCAACTAATTTTGAAAATGAAATCCTTTCAAAAATTGAAAACCACATATCTTGAAGCAAAATAGAAAAATAACTACATTTACTATTTAAATATTAGAAATAGTAGGCAGAATAATGATTCTGGAACGTATTTATGTAAATTAATCTGTTCCTTAACAATAATTATTCATAACTATTTTCTGGAAAATGCGTATCTTTTAATTTTACATTGATGTTTAAATAAAGTTATTTGCAAACTTTTCCAAAATTGCCTCTTCTCACCAATAAAAGTCATCAACAATGTTTAGCTTTTTAACTGAACATGACAAATCATTTATCACATTGTTCAATTTTTTTTTCTGGAACAACAAAATTTCAACAGCTTTATTTTGGTTCCAATAATTGATTAAAAATTCAAACCATTTTTTTTTGTTTAATTTTCTGTTTGAAACATCTAAATGGCATTAATCAATTATTTTGGAATTTCTTCTGTAGCTAATGGAGCTAACATATTAACAACTACTTATACATATTTCTTAACTGCAGAAAAATTAGAATTAAAAATATACATAATTGATTTAAAAAATTAGTAATTTGATGTAAATAAAAAGCTAGGCATCTCAGAATTATGTGCTTAATTCTTTTCCAAATTCACATATTAAACCTATGAAAAGGTCATCTTCAGGCATAGTGTTCTTAATGTAACTAAGTATTACCTTCTGAAATAGCAGCTGATTTTTCCCCTCTGCCCTCTATATTCAGGATATTACTTTTAGCTTGTGGTCCCAATATCGACTACAAGGCTTTACGATCTTTATGATTACACCATGTATTTATTGACACTTTTCAACCCATAATTTGATAGAAGGGAAATTGAATAGTTTTTAGTTAAACATGTACTTGCATTTGTTAGGTCATTGCTGCTGAAACAGATTCTTTAAAAAATAGTCATTAGCAAACAGCCCAGAAATAAATAGTTGTAGGTATACGAAAAATGACAAAATCACTGTGGCCAGACCAATTAATACTCTCTGTGTGCTCAGCTTCTATTTCCAGCACATAATTACATATATCTAGCATACTATTTCCTTCACTTTCCCCAAACCCGTCATATGATGATCTGGGAGTGTCATTAAGTGGACCACACAGGAAAAAAAAACAACAAAAAACGATGTCAAATACTTCTCCCATCACCAGGCAAGATTGGAAGAAACTACCCATCCCCAGCCACTACTGAGTCAGTGGATATTGATTATCACCCACTGTGCTGCATACTGTCCGTGAAGAAGTAGCAGAATCTATATTTTGTGTGAACTGCGTTAGGAAAATAAAGTTAAATTTTCAGATTTATCACCCTACTAAAGTCATCATTGTTAACATTTTATTTTTTCTCACGTACTGATAGAGGCCTGACAATAGCTATAATTATTAAACAAAATGAACATTTAACACACACATGCTGGTTCTAATCAATGTAACTTATAATAATACTTTATTAAAAATGAAAAAATCTAAGACAAGTGCTAAGCCAATTAGCATGGATCAACAATAGTAATAAAGTGGTAGTACAGGGAGCTAATGAGAATATTTCATCCCCTCAAAGTTAAAACTGTACACACACTGCAGTCCAGCCATTCTTTTAGTGTATTCATTAGAAACCCTCACACAAGTGTACCTAGAGGCATAGGGAAGGTTTTTCACTGTAGTATTCCAATAAAGACATCATGGAATGTGAGAATTCAGTAGACTGAGAACTATGCCATCAATAATGGCAGCTCTGAACAAGAATGTTAACAAAGAATATGTGAAATAATACAGACCTTAGAATATTCACATACACACTGAAAATTTAGAAAACACTAGTATTATTTACAAATAAATATTTTAATAAATTTAAAAAATATGAAGGTAATAGCAAGTTCATGATAATGGCACCTCCAGAAATGGAAGAAAGGAAATGAACCTGAGGGCGTATATTCCAATTACAACCAGAGGTAATGTAAATACAAAAAGGAATATATTAATAACTTATTTTTAAGTGGAGTTAGTTGGTATTTTTATATTATTTTGTATTTGTATACATTTTTAAAATTTTACTCAAAAACAAAATAATTTTATAATGAACAATATACTCTTTACATTGGAATCATCTTATGAAGTAATTGTTTTAAAACTTCCCTGTCCCCATTGCCACCTCCAAGGAACTAAAACAATTAAAAATTAAAAGGTGGTATTTTTAAAAGAAAAACATTTTACAAGTATTAAATAAAATATGTTACCAGCACATCACATTTTTTGACCGATTATCTATGTAAAATCATATAGTAGGAGAAGAGAGAAGGACATAGGCAGAATTTCACGTATGAGTAGAGGCAATAATTGTATGTTTATTTAAAATATCTTCTTAAGACATACTAGTGGCCAAGAATCATAACGAAAGTACTCAAGATCACTGATCATCAGAGAAATCCAAATCATAATCACAAGATACCATCTCATACCCAGTCAGAATGACGATTACTATTAAAAAACCAAAATAATAATAACAATAATAATGTATGTGGGCAAGGCTTCAGGGGAAAAGGAACTCACATACTCGTGGTGAGAATGTTCAGTCACAGTAGAAAGCAGTTTGGGGATTTCTAAAATAACTAATAATAGAACTACCATTCCATCCAGCAATTCTATTACTGTGTATACGTTCAAAGGAAAATAAATCATTAAAGCTACCAAAAAGACATGCGAATTCTCACATTCATCACCATAGCGAAGACATTGAGTCAACCTAGGAGCCTGTCCATGGTGGATGGGATAAAGAAAATGTGGTATATATGAACTCTGGAATTGTACACAGTCATAAAAAGAACAAAATGATGTCCTTTGCAGAAACATGGGTGTAGCTGGAGGTCATTAATCTAAACAAATTGACAAGGAAACAGAAAATCAAATATAGAATATTCTCACTTACGAATAGGAACTAAAACTTGGGTGCACACAGAAATAAAGATAGGAACATTAGACACCGAGGACTCCAAAGTGAGGACAGAGGGAGAGGGGCATGGGCTGAAAACCTTCCTATTGGTTGCAAGGTTCCCTATCTAGGTGATGGGATCAATAGAAGACTAAACGTCGGCATCATGCAACATACCTTTGTAACAAGGCTGCACATGTACTCTCTGAATCTATAATAAAAATGAAAATAAAAATAAAATGAGATTTTTTTCTATAATGTAATGCCTTACATTATAGAATTAACATTATTGCAGTGATACATAACTGAAACATGGTAATAAAATCTATATAAGCTTTATGTAACAGTGGATAGTCTCCTGACTGTCTTTAAAATTATAAAAATGGGATGGTTACCTTTATGCAAATCAACTAGACTTCAGTTGCACTCATTAAGGGAGCAACAGCTGAGTTAATCAAGTGATCATAAACAAATTAAAATTTATGTGAAAATTCTACCTTATTATATTGCCTTCAAAATCATATCCCAAATTTTCTTCTATTTTGAGAAACATCACTCTACATGTATATAGCACAAAGATTGCTTTTGCAGATTAGCATGATTTTAATAGAGCAAATTTCATCTTCAAATTTCATAAGCACTTTCCAATACATAAAACCCTGTTAGAAAAAACTGTCAATCTGGCTAGACACACTTTCAAAGAGCCTATCAGGTTACAAATCACTTATGCCTCACTCTTATGTTACCATGATAGTGCATAGCACTTACATAGTGTTTCTTAGCTTGAAAGAGCCTAGGAACTTTAACTAATTAATCCCTTAAAGAGATCATTTAACTGTATAATTCATACTTGCTTAAATGTAATTCAGCATAAATGCCATGTTGTGTTTTCCTAGCTTTCTATTTTAGTCTTCAGATAAATATTTACGTGTGAATATATCATGCATAGGAATCTATTACAAATACAATTATGCAGACTGCACTCTGTCTGCCACTAAAAGTTAACAGATGCGTATACATCCAACACATAAAATACATGTGGTACATTCTGCTGTATTTTCTTTTCTTATTCATTTCATATCTCATTTTCAGGTATTTCAGAGTGGACTTCTCAGATTTGCATGGCTAAAACTTTTTAAATGAAGAATATACAATTCTCTCGTTAATTTTTATAATTACTTTAGTTTTCTGGAAAGTGTATTAAAACTAAATGTTTATAGTTATGCTGAATATAAAAGAATATCGTATGTGAATGTTTCACCCCAATGAAAGAATATTTATTCTATTTATTATATTCTAGTAGGATTTCCTTCTCTGCAGGTAGCTGGCTACAGAGGTCTACCAAAAGAAATCTATTTCTGCAGTAAATACCAACACTGGGTAACTCAGGAAAGCACTCCTTCAGTCTGTAAAGCACAATACATCTTTTCCCTGAGCAGAATAAATTCTTATTCAGTTTTACTCTTAAACTAAAATTCCAATAAAAGTTAATCATTTTCCTTTTTATTACAAAGAAAATCTGGTTACTTTCTAATTACTTGCCTGAAATCTATTCTCTATAACTATCTAAAATTACATAGACATAAACACATGCATACAAAAGAAACAGTACAACTGGAAGACCAACCAATGTGTACAAGTTTTCTGTTTTAAAAAACTTTCTACTGTACTATTTGCATTAAGATTATAGTTGTCATTCAATCAATGACCTATTTTAAATTAGTGCCTAGGACATCATGGAGAAAGTGTGTACAAGGCAAGAAACATTTCCCTATGTGTATACTTTATTTGTAAATACATTTATACTGTGTAGGTAAAATGGTTAACTTTGTTGCCAAAGACTGGTACTGGCTAAAGTTTTCTTAATATATTCTTCTTCAATTTTTTCCAGAATATTTTGAAATATTGTTCATAAATTTACTCTAATTTCATCTGGGAATAGATGGTCAAAGGAAAATGGAGAAAATTGTTTTTTTCCCTATAAGTTTATCATCCTCTGAGTATCAAACTTGTCATGAAAGGACAGATGCATCCCCTGCTCTTACTTTAGGACCAGACTTTCCACCAATAGATTATAAATGTGAAAATACCAGCCTACTTAAAGCCACTGTTCTGCAGAAAATACTATTACAGTCTGAGATTGAACCCAAAGGATTGGCCTTGGGAACTTTGAGACTCTGGTCAACTAATTTCTAAGCTTATTTCCAGGGATGTTCTCTGTTGCAAGAGTTATTGACTCTTTAGTCAAACACTCTATCATGGAATATCTAACCTAGTGGGCCATTTGGTTATGAGATGGTAAAATATAATAAAAATATTCCTGGAATGCAGATAGCCAGAATTATAGGTCTTCAAGGAAAAGTACTCTCAGTAATAATGTGAAAGTTTGTCTGAATTCCCATTTCCACATTATGATAATTATGACACATTATGTAGAATTTCTGTAAATTACTTCTGGTTTGAAAATATTTACTCTTGAATGTGGATTTATCTTTAAAAATAATATTGTTTCATAGGACCATTTGCATGTATAAATTATGCAACATTTTATGGGAGCTCATACATGGACATCTCATACAAAGCAAATGATGAGACAGATGTTTGAGATGCATTAGGGTAGATGAAGAAGTACTGTTACTATTCTCTGGGTCTCTAATTTCCAATAAGACAAACCTCAAAATAATCACAAATAAGAGTCTAAAAAGAATCACTCAATCTCTTGTGTCCAATTGTTGTTTTGTATCCTGTAAACCCTTTATGCTATATCTGACTTAAAATGTATTAAAGATTAGATGTTGGTCTTTAGGACACCAAGTGGAGGCAGGGCGACACATGCAGTTGTTGCCTGGGGGATCTTATCTAAAGAAAGAAGTCAGCAACAGGCAGCTGAATGGGCAGTGGGCCAGTGCCAGGTGTTTAGCTGGGACTTGTTATAAGTTTCTCAGAAATTCTCACAAGTATTTGAGGGAAATGAAACTGGTTTACCAATGCTCTTTTAAAAAATCAGCTAAAGAACATCCTATAGTGTCCTGAGGAGAAAAACGAGCAAAGCACATAATTTGAGACAGCAAAGATACTAGGTGACTGCAGGAACATAGAAAATCTCAGGTAGCTATTTCACATGACTAGCAAAAATACACTATTAAAATGGCTGCATAAACTAGGAGTTGATAACACTGAAGAAAACCAGGGTGTGGGCAAAGGGGGCTGGGAACAACTGGACTCAACATGGTGTTGAATTCAGCTAGGTTTCACCTTGGAGAAGATAGCAAAAAAGTCACTGCTACTACCGTGTAGCAGAGCGATTGATCAAAGGCAAGCAACTGCTTAACTATGGCTGGTTCACATATGAAAAATAGAAATTCCTTACTTACTTTTTCTGTTATATGAAGTAAAAACATTCCTTACTGATACAACATTTCATTTTCTTCCTTATTCTCTACAATTTCTTTTCTTCTCACATTACTTATAGTTTGTAACTTATTTTGTCAAATATATGCAATGAGGTAACACTGCAGTATTATAGAAAGCACACTGCATGGGAAACAGACTCATTGAAATGGGAAAAGGACCCTAATCCCCTTCTCCGCTGGGCGTGCAATGAAGACCGGTTGTGGGGCTCCAATCCCAGGCAGCGTCCAAGGGTGAATATTTATAGCTCCTGAATTCCCAGCGGGCATGTGTTACATGGTCCATACGTAGGTGGCTTGTGTTAGTCAGCTCCATCAGACACTCTGCCTTACTGGAAAGAGAGGCTTTCTGGATCCCGGTATTTCTTGCCTTCGTGTACTTGAAGAATTGGCTCACACATGGGCTTGGGGAGTAAGTACAAGGTTTCATTAAGTAGAAGGTGTCAGCAAATAGATGGGGACCCAGAAGGCAGATGCAGTGGGAAGGTGGTTTTCCCTTGGAATGGGACAGGTCAGCATTCTCCTCCCACAGTCTCACGGAACTCCGTGTTCTTCTGCAGTGAATGGCCTGCCGCCTCCGTCCTTGTGCTCTCCTTCCTCTGGTGTCTTCTCAAGGTCCAGTTGCTGTTTCTATTCTGCTGATGGTTACTCTAGACATCCAGCTGCTGTGTCACTGCCTGCTAGGGCCTCGAGGTTTCTTATATCACAGGATGGAGGTGTGGCAGGCCAGGGTGGTCTTGAGAAATGCAACATTTGGGCAAGAAAACAGAAGTGCGTGTCCTCACCTAGGTCAGTAAGCACAGGCCTGACGGTGGAGCCCTTGCCAAGGACCATGCCCTGCTCTACCCAGCACTTCCCTGCCCCACTTCCACATCAGTTTTTTGTTTTTTTGTTTTTTTGTTTTTTTTTTTTTTTTTGAGGCGGAGTCTCGCTCTGTTGCCCAGGCTGGAGTGCAGTGGCGCGATCTCGGCTCACTGCAAGCTCCGCCTCCCGGGTTCACGCCATTCTCCTGCCTCAGCCTCCCGAGTAGCTGGGACTACAGGCGCCCACCACCGCGCCCGGCTAATTTTTTGTATTTTTAGTAGAGACGGGGTTTCACCGTGGTCTCGATCTCCACATCAGTTTTTTTAATTTAAATCTCCAAAAATAGTACCCAAATCCTTTAGAGAAGACAACTGGAGAAAACGGCATTAGAAGAGCCAGTCTAGGATTAGGGTCATTACATGGAAAATGGAAACACAGACAGCATGTTCTGCTGGCCATGGAATCACTGAGGAAATATATCCCCTGCTGAGAAGGAGAGGGACACAAACTGGCTTCTCTCATCTTCTTGCTCTCTAATCTCTGCAGCATCATCCCTTGACAGAACTGAAACAGGAAGTAATTTTTATGGGAGCCTAGGAACCAGGCCTCGCAGTGACCAGGCCTCTGTATTACAGAAGAGGTGATTGATGTACCTGTTGGCATATAAACCCAGGAGCACAAACAAAGGAACATCAGAGAAAAATATAATATCAAAGGATCAAGAGAGGAGGAATCTCAGGAATGATTTATGCATGATATTTGTGAAAAAAACAAAAAAGTAAAACAGAGCTTATGAGGTAGTAAACAAAACAAGAATATAGCGAGCAACAGGCAAAATTGTAGTCAAGGGTATTTAGCTTTCCTTTATAGGATTTTGAAAATCCCTTCCAGAATCCTTTTCCAGTATCTTCTATTCATGAATTCATGCAAGAAATATTTATTGAGCTAGTATGGTCTAAGAATTGGGCAGATGGCATCATATGCACTGTAAGTAATTCTTTTCTTTTTCTTTCTTTCTTTTTTCTTTTGAGACAGAGTCTTACTCTGTTGCCCAGGCTGGAGTGCAGTGACACGATCTCAGCTCACTGCAAGCTCTACCTCCTGGGTTCATGTCATTCTCCTGCCTCAGCCTCCCAAGTAGCTGGGACTACAGGCACCTGCCATCACACCTGGCTAATTTTTGTATTTTTAGTAGAACGGGGTTTCACCACATTAGCAAGAATGGTCTTGATCTCCTGACCTTGTGATCCGCCCACCTTAGCCTCCCAAAGTACTGGGATTACAGGTATGAGACATCACAGCCCAGCCTATGCACTGTTAGTACTTCTGTTATTAATAGAAATAATGTTTCTTTTCTCCCACAATGTTTTTCCGTCAAATATTTTTTGAGGAAATTCATATTCTTACAGATCCAGTAGATTGTTCCTGCCCTAAGAAGGTTCCCAAAACCCATCTAAACCCAGTTAAGAACATCCTTCCTCTCCAACTAAGTTACTAAATTTTATATATTGTAACACTTGTCATGGTACATTGCAATTATTGTTCTTCTTTTCCTTCTCCAATTAAGCTATGAATGTTTTGAAGGAAAACGCTATAAACACAATGGTTTGACATTTGTCAGTATTTATTTTACAAAAGATTATTAGATATTTATATATAATATTCTAACATATTTATCCTGATTTTTGGAAAACAATATAAACAATTATCTCTGTACATTCCCCATGAACTGCTCAATATTAAACAATGTCTATGCTTTTGTAGCAATTACAGAAACTCCCAGAAAACACCTCAAAGTGTTTTTCTTTTGTTTTGTTTTATTGTATTACTTTTTAGACACAAAATCTTGCCTGTGGGCCAGGGTGGAATGCAGTGTGCCATGACTGCTCACTCCAACCTTGAACTTCTGAGTAACTAGAACAACAGATGAGTGCCACCATGCCCTGTTTAATTAATTAATTACTTTTGTAGAGTTAGGTCTTGCTACCTTATCTGTGCTGGTCTCCAACTCTGGGCTTGAAGCAGTCTTCCCTTCTCAGCCTCCCAAAAAGCTGGGATTCCAGGCATGAACCACTGGACTTCAAAGAGGAAATTTTAGATTTTAGAATACTGCAATATGTTAGACTTAAATTATTTTTTGAGTTTGCAGTTGCAGTGGCATTTGAGAATAATTATTTCTTATGGTAAAAGTGTGATTTTTCATATCTCTTCATCTACTTCTGAAATCTTTATTTTATTTACTTAAGTCTTAATAACTGGCAGCCAGCTCATCTGACAACTGAATACATGAGTGTTTTTGTGTTGAGGTTACAAAGATAAATGTAGAGAGATATTAAGGACCAAAGACATTTATTTTGTTTATAAAACACTTATCTTTGTATTATGGCCATATATTTGAAGAATTTTGATAGGTATTTCATATGAGAAGGATTATGTACTGCTTAGTACATCCCAGATGTTATCTAGGCAAATCTATGTTTCTTAAGTCATATTATCCCATATACAGTATTATGAGCTAAGTACAGTTACCTTCTCACTTTACAGATAAACTGAAAGTTATCTAAGCATTCACAGTTCACAGGAAGATTAAAACATTCGTGTGGGCAATGATGGTCTCAAAGTGACTGCAAGACCACAGTAAACACCATCAAAAATAGACAATGGGGTTATATCAAACTAAAGTGCTTTGGCACACCAAAGGAGACTAAACAGAGGGAAAGCACATCCTACAGGGTGGGAGTAGTTGTTGGATTACCATACAGATGTATGAATATTTACAGTACATACGGAACTCCAACAACTCAATAACATGAAAACAAATGGGCTAAGGAAGTGAATACTCAACTGTGAAATTAAGACATACAGTTGCCCAGAAGACACAGTAAAAAGCACTCATCATCCCTAATCCATCAGGAAAATCCAAAACAAAACCACAATGAGATTTCATCTCACTTCAGTCAGAATGCCTATTATTCAAAATATAAAAAAATAAAAACAAAAACAAAAACTCATGTCTGGTGAGGATGCAGAGAGAAGGAAATCCTTGCACACTTTTGGTGAGAATGTAATTAGTGCAGGCATTTTTGGCTTTTATTTAAGTATAAAGAGTCTTCAGAAATCTACAAGTAGGACCACCCACCATATGGTCCAGCAAATCAGTTTACTTGTGTATACACCCACAAGTAAACAAATCAGTATGTTGAAGTGGTGCATGCACTTATGCAATTATTGCTGCACTCTTCACATTTTTGCAATAGGCAAAATACAGAGGCAACTTGAGGTGTCCCTCAATTGATGAATGGATAAAAAAAATGGTGCACATATGCACAATGGAAAAATGTACTGCAATAACAAAGAAGGAAATCCTGCCAGTTATGATAATGCACGTGAATCTGGTGAATGTGTGCATGCCATTTTGTTAAGCGACATAAGCCAGGTATCAGAAAGGCAAATAGTACAAGACCTCATTCCTACATGAAATCTAATTTGCGGACCGCAGAGAGGTAGTGACTCAAATGGCTGGGGTGGTGTTTAGTGAAGAGACTGTACTGAGGAGATGTTGGATGAAGAATACATATTTCTAGTTAGAAAGATGAATAGGTTAAAAACCTTTTCTACAGTATGCTGACTATGACTAGTGATAACACATTCTTTCTTTAAAAACTTCTAAGACAATGCATGTCAAGTTTTATCACCACAAAAATGACAAGTATGTAAAGTCATGCATGTGTTGATTAGCTGGATATATCCAATGCATAATGTATATGACCTTTTGAACATCACCCCTTAAGTTATAAATATGTATCATTTCATATGACAATTTAAAAAATAAGCATGCAATTTTTAAAAAGCCTTAAGAAAATAAATGTCAATAAAGTATTTTATTATAAAAAAGTGCTTTTCTTTTCTACCTGTAACAATGTGTTTTTCATGACACAGGGAAGAATGCAACGTCATTTAGTAAGTTAAAAAATATATATATAAAAAAATAAAAATAAATCCCAATGTAGATGATCAATTGAAAGCTAGAAATTACAGGTCCGGAGACTATAGTCTATGAATTGAAACTTTCACTGCATGTTTCAAAAGAAGATGTGAGGAGGCAGAAGAAAAAGCAAAAAACTCAAAAAGCCATTCCAGGGCCCTGGGTCACACCTGTAATCCTAGTACTTTGAGAGGCTGAGGTGGGAGGATTGCCTGCACTCAGGAGTTCCAGATCACACTGGGGCAACATGGGCCCACATCTAAAAAGTAATAAATTAGTTAATTAACACATAGGGTTGTCATGCACCTGTATTGCCAGAGTCTGAGTTGAGAGGATCACATGGGTGTGGGGTCTCCAGGCTGCAGTGGGCTGACATTGTGGTGCTGCTCTCCAACCTAGGAGACAGAGTAAGACCCATTCCCAGAAAACAAACAAACAAAAAAGGATCACATTAAGTAAATTAAAACTATGTAGTGTGAGGAGAATCAAATGAAATATCATTAGAGCCTATGCTATCCGATGAAAGAAACCAGCTTCCGCATAATAACAGCCCCAGATGGGGAGAACAATGAGAAAGGGCAGTGAGAACACTGTAAATAATAATACACCAAACTTCACAAATGAGTTAAAAGACACGAATATACAAGGAGTACTTCCTTTGTCCTCAAAGCCCTTAATAATGAGTGTCTTTTTCTGAATCCCTGACATGCATTCAGCTCGCCTGAACCTCTTGGTGAGGTTCTGAGACCCTGATGTGCCCTTTCTGTATGTTCTCATTTTGTTATTTCACATCACTTACCTGTACCAGGTCATAACAAATCATGATTACTTGACATTGTTTGACACAATGAAGAACTCAGATATGAGTTCACTAAACAATAGTTTATGACATGTCCTGAAGAAATTCTGTATACGTGATGGTTGTCAAAAGGATAATACAAAATAAAAATGTAGAGAGAAGTACATTTTCTTCATTTCATCAATGAGCTCGTGTTCACACCACATGTATCTTTGAACTATATAGCTGCCTCCTACAAAATGATCTGACACAATCTCTTGAAAATTCTCATTCCATTGGAGATCATAAGTATAACACGTTTTCACTGTTCCACCTATTGGATATACTGAGTGGGGTGAGTAGGATCCATGTGACTTTTGGCTTTGCTGTAATGCCCAGTTTTTTGTTTTTGTTTTTGTTTTTTTCTTTTTCTTTTTTAACACTGTCATTGCTAGATAGGCCTGAAAGAAATGGTTCATTATGGCTCACAAAAATAACTCATCTCCTTCAGCTAAGATTCTTTATAAAATGAATTTCATCCAGACATGAAAGCAATAATCTGACGCCACTGCCAACAGATTCAGAATTACAAACTACATTCAGATAGAGGATAGGAAGATAGATGATGCAGATGAAGTTGGGGGGAAAGGAAAGGAAGGAAGAAAGGAGGGGTGTAAGGGAAGCAAAGGAAGAAAGGAAGGGAGAGAGAGTTATAGATGTTCAAAGACACAGTTACAAAGTCTAGCACCATTGTAGAGATCAGCATGTACAAATTAACACAGGCTGTGTGGAAACATATCAGACAGACAGATACATAGGTGGAGTTAGAGAAAGATACAAACCCACACAGAGAAATAAACATACACAAACACAGACACACACTTAGCAGCTTAAACATGAAAAAACACCAAGACCCTGACACTAGAAATAATAGAGGTGTTTTACAGTTACTGAGGCAGAATGTAAATCTGTCAGTGACCTTAGCATCTGTGGCCCATGTGCACAGATATTCAGTGGAAAAAATGTTAGACAGACTGTATAATTCAGCACAATCTCTGATAATACCTAAACATTTGGAGCTCATGTGAAATCACTAGACTGAATTGCATGTAGGATTTGAGGAAGAAGCCCAGGCAGCCACGTTCACTTGGTGGGGTGGCCAATATGGCTCAGCCACCAGCCAATGGCATGCCCATCCATTTTAGACAGTTTCTGGTTTGCTGCCTGCTTTGGGAAAAGCTCTTCCCCTATCACCATTTTAAAATAGGCTAGCTCCCAAACTAGCCCTGGCATCTACTTATGGTCTTTTTCTTATCTATTTACCTCCTAGAAAAATTATTGCAAGATCCTTTCCTCAACTTTCTCCTGTGCATTAACTTTGGGACAAGACCTTTTCAGATGACCTGATTACAGGCAAGTCCCCAGACATTTCCCAAACTGAGTTGCCCTGAGGGCACACACCAATCTGCTGCTCCACTCCCACTATAGGGTTACTGTACTGGACCACAGTGCCCTTTGACCAGCACACGGTAGGACAGAGGCCAGCTTGTTGGAGCCAAAGGGTTCCCACTGTTTTTGGAATAATTTACTGAGAAAACCTGTTTCGGCTTTGCATGTGTGTCATGGGGACAGTAGTCAGAGGAGGTCAAGACTCCCACTGGAGAGTCTCAGATGTCTGCATAGGAGCAGGGGTGAAACTAAGCTATAGATCTTCAAAGCTCAACTGCTGATACCGAGCAGGAGGTGTGGAATGCACATGGAAGGCAGCACAACAGATTCATAAACTTTGACTGTCAAACCCTCTCCCCTGAAACAACATAGCTCTTCTCACGGAAGCTGTGCTGACCAGTCCATATACGACAGGAATTTTAGCACTCTATTAGTGTGTGGCTGACACGGATGCTCATGCTGGAACTGTTTTACCTGGGAACAGGGAAGAAAGTTCTGCACCCAACACTGAAATCCTCCTCCTCAATCCATGACAGAGGCAACCCCTTGTCCTGTGCACAGACACAGATGTTCCTGGGAAGCAATCAACCACTCATAAATGAACACTGTATGTTTTGTCCTCCTGTATGAGACTTGTAACATATGCTCTGCAACTACATTCTCTTTACATTTTTAACCTTATGCAAAGTACACTGAAAAGGCCACAGAAAATAGAAGGGGCCTGGGCTCTAGAAACAATGTGCAGTGCCAATCACTGGGGAGAACAGAGTCTCACTAGGGTTCATACGAGCACAAAATGCATTCATAATGCTGTTACGAGTGCTCCTCACCTAATAAGGATCTTGCAGAAAAGCTTAACCCAAATAAAGATGTAAACAGAAACAACAGTGTCCATATCCTGGGTCATCAAGTGACAGAGAGTCCATGTGTCAATCCCCCAGCAATCTTATATTCCACAAATCAAACCCTTTTCCCCTCACTTCTGCATGTTTGTGTTTTCCCTTAATCACCTATGCCAGAAAAAAAATTTGTATCCTGAACGCCTTCCCACATGCCACTGTAACATTTTGCACAGTACCTCCATACCCCTTACATGCCCATTTCTTCTAATGTTGATGTGTAAGAAGACCTGAGAGGCTGATTGTCCTAGATGTCAGCTCTGATCACTCCATCATATTCAACTCAAAATCTGGGAGTCCCTAGAGAAACACAAACCCATGTCAAAATGCATTTCCTCTCAGCCATACTTTAAAATGTTTTAATGTTAGGGCCTGCCTAGAGGAGCCTACCTCTTCCCCATTTGTTATCTCTTAAACTTCTTCCTACTATGTGTTACAAACTGTTCTCCACAATACCTGCCCCATTCCCAGTGGTCTCTGTGACAGGAGTCAGCTAACAAGATGCATTGTACACTAAAAGCACACAGAAATCTGATGGTGCAATAGCTTAAGAAAACTCATTAAACTAAACAGTCTTTTGTGGGTTGTGGCAAGGATGAGAAGGAGGCACATTCAGGGAGCCCAATCTTAAGGGGTTGGTAGGATGACTCTCAGTGGGGTTGACAGCCATGGAATCAAGGGCCACAAATTGAAGTTAATGATTCAGCTTTACTTCTCAATGAGTCTGGACATGCACTATGCTTCTCTGGGCTTAAGACTCCACAGCTATAATCTGCTTTGCACTGCAGTCTGTAATGTGCCTTTTTCAGCCCAATAACCTGAATGCCCTGGATTCTGGCACTCTGTCTTCCTCTCAAGGAATTTCTATATGTATGAAAGCAGCCTCAATTTCTACATTTCTGAAATGAGCGTCCAGACTCCCTGAATAGGGAGGTATATCAACCCTCCCACAGTGGGCATCAAACAGCTCCAGTTCCAACTGAACAGCTCACCTGAAATCTCTGTTCCCTCTTCAGGCGGCTTCATCCTCATGTAGCATTGCATGGGATTGTGCCACAGGTCCTTACATAGGATCTGTCAGGGGAATCAATCGAGAGAGGCCTCATCAGGACTCAGGACTCAGACTGGTGACCCAAGCAGTTGGGAACACATCGGCATCATTCTTGATGTTTCCCAGTGAGGACCCACCTCAGCAATCCTATTACCTCTTGCAAAGTTGTGGTCAGAACACCAGTTGAAGAAGTTAAGTCTGCTGTTGTGTCTGTGGCGATAGGCCTCAACTTCATAATCCTGACACCACTGAATTGGAGTGGAATGAGAAGCCCTGTATTCTACAGACAGAGGATGTTTTGGTAAGGGGGCTGGAACACGTTGGCACTGATCCACCCACCTTCCTCCTTCCACTACCCATCCTGGGAGCCACCTGTCACCTGTGACGTTCACGAGATATTCCTTGGTAATCACTTTATTCTGGAAGTAGGGGTTACTCCGAAAGAACAACATGATCTGGCAGAGATGAACGGGATGCTTCGCTTCTTTCACCTGTCCGGACAAGGTGGAGAAAGCTTAAACACCTTTTTGGCTGAGGTGCCCACTGTTGCCTGCAGGAATAAATTATGTCCCTTGCCCTCCCCCACTCAACCCTCCAGCCTTAGTCTTCCCGGCCTCACCTCCAAGTTGATCATGTAGCTCAGCATGTCTTCATCTTGGTCAGTGAGCAGGGCCGACATCTGAGGGTGGTTTGCAATCTGATTGAGGTCAAAGAGCCTTGAGATGCAACGGAAAGAAAAGCTAGAAGCAACGGGGAAGGCCTAAGAGCACCCAGAGGGGCGGCTAGGGGATTTTTTCAGATCTGCATCCATGAATGACCTCCCTTTCTCCTCTCCCTCCCCCTGAATTCAGACCTCTCGGGGTTCACCGAGGGTGTATCATTGTGAGGCTGACCGCACTGACACGGGGAGGGGCGATATGCAGAGAACTGCCGGTGTCTGAGGCCTGGCAGAATCTGCTCATACCCGAAGAAGCCCAGTCCCAGATCGGACTGGCAAGGCGGAGCAGTCACAGTCCCTTAACAATAGCTTGATTCACAGCAACACGTGTTCTGCTGAGAACTCGCTTCTGCTCTTCAGAAAGATGCCCCAAACGTCTGCTGCTTGGCACCATGAAGCGTTTCTCTCACGCACGCAGGAAAATAGTACCCGTGTCTGCTCTGGCTTTCTTCAGCCACATTTGTCTGTGGACACTCACCCGTGTTCCCCAAATGGTCACATCGACGCCGAGCCGCCCGTAAGTTCCTTACACTTCCCAAGAGCACCTCTCAACTGGAAAAGCAGAAGAAACACTGCAAAGGATACAACATTGGCCCAGAAGCCAGGCATGCTCTGGATGATGGCGCCTCTGCGGTCCAGGTGGGGCTTGCGCCTCCGCTCCATCTTTTCCCTCTGCTGAGAAAAGGCCTTCCTGGCTCGGGCATTAACCGGCTCCAGCTCCACCTGAACGGCCAGCAGCTCCTCCAGTGCAGACTCTGGGCTCATGGGCCCAGGGCCAGGCTGTGCCCGCTGGACCTGCTCCTGCCGCTTCTCGTCGGCTTCCTGGTGGGCCACCACCTCCACCTCCGCCATTATGTCATCCGCTCCCAGCACCGCCTCCTCCCCCAAAGCTACCTGCTCGCTCTGCGCCCCGGCCTCCCCCTCCTGTAGAGACTCCATCCTGAAGACGGTGCCCCCCTTCGGACTCCCACTGACCACCGCCTGTGCTGCCGGACCCTCACCGCAGGAACCCTGCCGCTGCCCTTCACCGCAGCCGGTGGGACGGCGGCCCCTCAGGGCGCATGTGCCTGGCTTCCAGGGGCTTCCCCTAAGGGACAGCGCACAAAGTGCGCCGGGAGCTGCGTCACTACCAGGTTTCCTCCCACTGCCAATAAACGCAAGGGCGGTGGGTGTCTCCCTGGGGGCATCGGCCCAGGCTGGCCTGCAGCACCAGTCTCCCGGGGTAAGCCTCTCTGAGAAGCCCTCGGAGCTTGTGCCAGGTAGCGCTGCGTCCAGGCAAACGCGGGCTGCGTGGCCTTTGGAATTGTGGGCATGAAAGCTCTGTGCCCTGACATCCTGAGTGTGGCAAGCCATTGACCCACAGGGAACACATGAAATAGCTCACTTCATTAGGCAAGCCAGGTCGATGTTACGGAATATTGCCGATCCAGAGGAGAACTCTCTCTGGCTGCTGGGACGAGGATGGCTGGGGTGGCCTCAGGAAAGTGGGTCGATGCGGGTGCATGGGAAGAAAGTCGCCGGTTTTGCTGAGGTGCAATTCGTCTGCTCCAGAGGCCACAACCCCGGCATGCACTCTCGCAGGTCTAGGCAAATACAGGTTCCGAGTACTTGAGGATGCTGTATACCAGGAGCATACCAAAGGGCCTCTAGTCCTATGCCCTGAGAACACCGTAGGCCAGCCGTCAGGGCTAGCCAGTGACGGCCTGCGTGCACGCTGTAGTGCACTGCTTTGCTGACCCAGAGGCTCCCGCACGCATAGCAGTGGCTGTGATGCCTGCTGGCGGGCCTCTGCAAGCCCAGGTCCTCTGCCTGCGTCTCCTGAGTTCCTTTGCACAGTTGACCCTGCCGTGGACCTCAACGCCATGGCGAGTGCGGCGATCTGCGGGCCCGGCGGGGCTCCTCAGGAAAATTGGATCCACGTAGGTGTGGGACTAGGCTCTCAGCCGGGTGAGACCCGAGGGCCTTTCGGGGAGTGAGCCTCCTGGGAAGAGGCCCGCAGAGCCTAGGGGCACCGGGGATGGACTAAGCTGCACAGGCCGGGGTCTGTGGGTGCACCCAGGAGGGCACCATGTTCAAGCTGGAGGCTCTGCTGGAGAGGACGGCCGGGGTACAGAGCAAGGAGGCGGCCTTGCAAGAGGAGGTGGTGCTGATGGTGGGAGACATAATGGCTGAGGTGAAGGTAGTGGTTGAGGAGGAGACCGACATGGAGTGCCAAAAGGAGGACCAGCAGGCAGAGCCAGGCCTTGGACCTATCACACCTGGGCCATCAATGGACTCGCTGGAGGACCTTCACTTGGAGCTGGACTCCGTGAATGCCCCAGGCCACAAGGCATCTCCGACCTCTGGGCCAGAGCCATAGCCTTGCAGCTGCTCATTCGGGATGGCTGGCATTAGGGGATGGCCATCAGGCTTGGGGGGTAGGGCATTGGGGCTGGGTGGGGGAAGGTGCCAGGAGGGATGCGAATGGAGTCAGCCAGAAGGCAGGGGATGGGGAACAGGGTGGGAGTCGAGGTCAGCCTCCTGCAGATAGGAGGGCAGCTTTCTTGTGGGAGACCTGGGAGAAGAGGTAGGGACTGGGAGCCAAGCACAGCAGCCACAAGGGAGAATGGCGGCTCCAACTACCCTTCACTCACAGCACAAAGTTGAAGGGCACGTTTTCTTGGGAAAGTCCCGGAGGAAGGAAGGGGAGTCTGTATGCTATTGTCAGCCATTGAACCATTCGCGCTCTCAGTGCCTATTTCCAACAAGCTCACCTAGAAACAGAAGGTGCTCAAAACTCGGGTTCATGGTGCATGGGGCTGCTGACCTCCACAAGACAGGAACCAGCTCCCCAGATAGGCTTTCTTCCCCCTGCCAGTGCTGCACCCAAAGCGGTGTAGAACCTGAGTATATGTAACCTTGTTTGCAACCATGCCAGCCCCATGGGGAGCGCCAGGCACAACTCTGCAGCCCTGTCTACCTACAGGGGTTCCCTCAAGTGGACAGGCCCACCCCTCAGGGAGACCAGGATAAGAGGACACCACACACCCTGACATCTGCAGAGTGTGTCTGGCACTCAGCACGCAAGGGCCTCCTGCAGCTCATGAATCCTGAGGCCTGAGGAATAATCCGCCTCACACCACTCCACCCCCTCCCCCTCACACCACTCCACCCCCTCCCCCTCAGCCACAACCACCTGCCCACTTCTGCCTCCTGCCCCTGGTCAGCGCAGGATATCTTGGACTGGCTTCACCCATCCAAAGACTACCACAGGTGTGACGTTGCCTCCTCCCTAGACAGAGATAGAGGATTAACAGGGGAGGGTGACAAGCCAAATGTCTAGGAGATAACCCTGATCCACATTCTCTGCACTCTTGCAAAGTTACAGGGTGTTACAAGGCATGCCCACCCAATCATTTGGAGGCTCCTTGACCCGAAGTAGATTGTTTGGCACACCCAGATGTCGTCCTGAGTCAGATACCATGATGAAGTCTTGCTTTTTTACATGATAGATTTGCAGGTCAGGCTGGGGAACTGGGGTCTGTGGGAGGGGTCCAGTGTCTGAGTCAGTTTGAGGTCCCTCTGGGGCCCAGTGTTTGTCTCAGTGGGAGAGCTGGGAATGGGAAACTCATGCTTCACTCCAGCTATCAGGCCACCTCAGCCCAGCTAGATGAAATGGTTGCATTGAGTCCATTCTCTTTCTCTTTCTTGGTCAGGTGGTGGAGGAGCTCAGCCATCCTGGTTCCTGGCAGTAGGCTGAAGATTTCCTTTTGTCACAACCTTTGCTTATGCTAATGATAGTGAAGTGATCATTAAGGAGTATTGCCTTGGCAACCTCGGTAAGTAGTGCCTCCTAGCATGGTAGAGGAGCTGGTGTGTGGGAGGGTAGGCCTGGCTTGAACCTTCCTGGCTCCTTTCCCTCCAGGGTACAGGGTTTATGTATCATTTCACTGCAGTCCAGTGGTTCTGGGATCATGAAGGTCAAGTCTCCAGCTGCAGGCAAGACATTGCCTGCCTGAGCTTGTTCAGCTGGCTGAACACGACTGCCCTCATGATTGCTGAGGTGGGGGCCGTGATGGGGCATCATGGGAAAGGACCTCGCTGGTCATTCCTTGGCCTCTGGGGAATTGGCTTTACACCATGACCTGACCTGTCATGGACCCATCCTGCAGTCACCCAGATCATCAGTCAGGGCCTATGGCTCAATCCCTTGTAGTTCTACCCCAGGGAGGGAGGGACAGCATTAGAGAGGGAACAGAGAGGAGGACAGGCGAGCCCCTCTGTCCTAGGGCTGGGAACTGAGAGGCCTTTAAATCCTGGATCTGTGCCCCACATGGAGAACTGAAGGATCATGAAGGAGACTGCAGTGAGCAATCCCAGGCCATTCATGGATTGGGGGTGAAAGGCCCATCAGGGAACTAACTGTAACACCCACATTTCAAGATTGGGTAACCATAAGCCACCTATGATGCATATGTGGCTAAGGTCAGTGGGTGAGAAGCAAGGCTTAAGGAAGACCTGTCTCATCATCACTTGCCAGCTCCCTCCCCTGCCCTGAGGCTTGCTACCACCTGGGGCTCAGTTTGAGATCAACCAGGGCCCCCTCCCTCTCCATGCAGATGTCCACTGAGGCCTATCTAGGTGTCTGTCCTTTCAGCATGGTTCTCCCAGGCCTGTCATGTTCTGTTTTGATGACCACAGGCCCCCCCGACATGCGTTCTCCTCTCTGCCATCCTGATTCCCACTGCCCTGCCTTCCCAGATAATGCAGGACACTGCACAGGGAATCTGGAGGACCACACTGGGCTCCAGTGTGAGGAAATGTTCTACTTTCTTCATGTATACATATTTTAGAGTTTCCTCCAGGGGAGGAAATGTGAAGAGATTGCAAAATGGCTGGAGACCTTCAGTGTGTGACCATGGAGGGAACCTGGCTGGGAACTAAGGCCCACCTGAGTGATGGCGTGGACACCCAGTGTCAGTTATCTTGATAAAGAGCTGCTTTGTTACATCACCTACTATTAATATAAAACTTAATTTCTTAGAATATTGAAAAAATGAATTTAAGTACAAAGAATGACAATTTGTTCATAATTGTATGGAAAAACTGCAGACATATCCATTTTCCATTGGAATTCTTACGTGAGACTTGAAGTGTTTACCAAGTTTTAAGATACATTTTTATTGTTCTACTCCTGGCAATTTTTATGATCATTTTTTCAAAACAGGGACATGGATTCTAGAAAGTTGTTGATGGAGATTCAGCTTCCTTTAGAGTACTTACCTGTAAATTTTGATTTTTTTTTCTCTTGTGGTTCTTTTCCATTTACTGTTTGTACTATATATGCGAGGTGTTAAGTTTGTGTTTTATTTGCACCTTCTGGAACTTTTGTTTTAAAGAATTTTTTTTTCCTGTTCAATATGTACGTTTGCCTATGAGCTCTTTTTCTAGGACAGATTGTTTTTTGTTGTTGTTCATTAGTTTTTGGTGTATATGTGTGTGTGTGTGTGTGTTTGTTTGTTTTGAGATGGAGTCTTGCTCTGTCACCCAGGCTGAAGTGAAATGGCATGCTCTCAGTTTACTGCAACCTCTCCCTCCCAGCTTCAAGCAATTCCCCTGACTCAGCCTTCCAAGGAGCTGGGATTACAGGTGCACGCCACCATGTCCAGCTAATTTTTGTATTTTTAGTTGAGACTGGGTTTCACCATATTTGCCAGACTGGTCTCGTACTCCTGACTTCAAGTGATTTCACCACATTGGCCTCCCAAAATGCGGGGCTTACAGGTGTGAGGTATCATTTTATTGTTTATGTATTTTAATCCTTGTTGTCTTTTCTTTATGTACATGTATTTTACAGTTATTGAAATAATATATTTTCTTTGTTTACTCACTACTTCAGTACGATTTTAAAAATAATGTTTTCATTCACGAAATACAGTATTGTGAATAGGTTAAACCTTGTGTAGTATTGTCATTCTGTCTTTCATAAATTCTTCAAGAACGCCGACACTGTATTTCCCCCACCTGAGGAGAACATGCAGATAGTTATAAAAAATTATTTGAATGAGTAGGTATGAAAATATAATTTTAAAGACAATAAAGTTTAAAAATACAATTTCACTTTTGTATTTTGCATCATTTTGAACATTTTATTTGCTGACACATGAAATTCTGTACTCATGCTTATGTTAAATATACACTTTTGAATCATTTTCAAGAATGAAAACAGTCCAAGGCCAAGCGTTAGTTCAGGAAGTAAGTAGAAAGCCGTTGTTATACAGAAAAACTATATTTATTGAAGGTATATTTAGAGAAATTTTAGAAGGCTTAAGTCAATATTTTTGTTTTGGTTCCTCTGGTGTTTTATCATACTGTGGCCAGACTATAGCATCACTAGTTATAGTCACTAGGCTACCAAAGTCTCAGTGCTGCAGTAATTATTATTGAAATTGTTATTGCAGTAATGATTATTGCAAGTGGCAGTGTGGTTGGCTGTTTAAGGAGACTACAGGACTTAGGAGTTTCCACCCAAAGCATAAGGCCCTGGTTTAGTGTGTGGCCTTTTTTTGCCAAAGTAGATAAGATCCAGAAGGGCAGACTCACTGTACTAGCCAGGGTTTTGAGACTGGGGAAACCTATTTGTCTCCAACTGCCATTGCCAGATATTGGTCTGCACATAACTGCACTCCCTGGACTCACTGACTCCTGTAAATTCAAACACAGAATTTGGATTTAAATCCCTATCCCCACTTCTTAAACTTAGATCTAATAAGTGGATAATAAAATATGTATTCAGAAGAAAAGGAGACATCAGATAAGTACATAAGCAAATCATCCTGATCAAATACCTTCAAAAATGTTAGTACAAAGAATCACTGAAGATTAAAACTTAAAAAAAATGTTTTAATTTGGGGAAGTAGAAAAAGATTGGACTCGTTTTCAACTCTGAGGTATAAAGATACAATTATTAGAATATGGGAATTAAATAGAATGTCCAATTTGTTTGAAAAGCAGCATACTAGCTATTTAGTATCACTAGAGATTAATTATACCACATAAGAAAAGTCAGAGACTAACAAAAAAATTTTTTCAGAGATTTTGTTCTGCAATTAAAGACTTTCAAAATGGTTTCCTACTGATCAATGATTCACTTATATTTATCATTTAGGCATACTCTGTACACCCTTTTATATAGAGACAAAGTTAGTTTCTGTCATGTAGAAAGAAAAAAACATTGATTGTGTACCACATTTGCATTAGAGTCTTTGGCCTCAGTAATGAAGCAAACAATGGAACTGCCTATGCCAGGGACAAGGTGGGCACAGCTGGAAGCTTCCATCACTTGCATCTTTAACATTTTGGAATTCTTATCAATCTCTCCTAGAAAGACAAATTAACTATAACTATCCTAAAGAACACTGTTACATTTAAACACTAAGTATTGAGAGAAGACCATGATCTGTCTTATCACTGTCTCATCATTACTTTAAACTTCTAGGTATAACTTATACAAAGAAATTCAGTTTATTTTATCTCCATTAACATTTTACATCACACATTTATATATTTCATTCTGTTTCTAGTGATTTTTTTTTTCTGTTGAGATCAAGTTTCGCTCTGTCACTCAGTCTGGAATGCAGTGGCCTGATCTCAGCTAGCTGCAACCTCCACCTCTTGGGTTTAAGCAATTCTCCCGCCTCAGCCTTCTGAGTAGCTGGAATTACAGGCACACACCACCACTCCTGGCTAATTTTTATTTTTAGTAGGGATAGGATTCCCCATGTTGGTCAGCCTGGTCTCAAACTTCTGACTTTACGTGATTCACTGGCCTCAACCTCCCAAAGTACTGGGATTATAGGCATGAGCCATCACACCAACCCCCACCCTTTATTTGAGACAAGTTCTTGCTTGGTCACCCAGGCTGGAGTGCATTGGAACAATCTTCACACGCTGTAGCCTCAACCTCCTGGGCTCAAGCTATTTTCCTGTCTCAGCCTCCCACATAGCTGGGACTATATATGTGCAACACTACACCAGACTATCTGTTGTTGTTGTTTAATGATGAAGTATTGCTATATTGCCCAAGCATGTATCGAATTTCTGGGTGCAAAGGGTTCTCCTAGTTCAAGCCCCCAAAGTGCTAGAATTACAGGAGTGAGCCACTGCGTATAGCCTCGTCACTCTTTAATCACTTTTTAAATGCCACTCTTCAAAATTAATAAATAAATTTTTACTTATGAAATTCCAAATTCCAAGTCAAGTTCAGCTTCATTTTCATAAAGAGGTAAAAACAAAACAAAACAAAACAAAACCCTTCTTTTTTCTTTATTTTGAAATTAGGAAAGAGTTGGAAAGCAAATCATCTCTACTTTGGTTTGCAAAATTGACTGTACAGAGAAAGAGCCTCATATAATTTTTTTCAGATCTAAAATCATGTGAAGTTATCAGAATCATCATCACATAAAACAAAACCAAATCTCCTAGTGAGTCTCTTACGTGGATTAAATATCTTACAATTAGTAATGTATACAATTGTGATTATAGTTATTCCTTGAACCATAATATTAAAAATATGAACCTCATATTTTTAGAACTGCTACCCTAACGAGAAAAGTAACCACTGACCTGGTGTAATAATTTGTGGCCCAGTGAGTCAGCAGTCTGAACTATTCAGGTTCTTTAGATAGCCCAAGGGTGCTAAGAGCCAAATGGGAGTCTGGACATCTTGGAGGAGTAGCAATGCTGGGTCATTCCTTGCTGCCCTACTCACTAAGCAGAACCTCTAATGCTGTAGAATGGTAAACACTTTCACAACTCTCAGTGGTGCCCCAGAGTGCCTCAGGCCCAGAATCACAGCAGTGTCTTCAGGATTCCTGTGTGTAGAGGCAAAGACTTATTATAGTACATTCATTAGAAAACCTGAATCTTAAACTACATCAGGCTTTCCAGCATATTGCTTTAGTCATGATACACAAGATCCCTAGTTCATCTTCAGAGAAGTAAGAAATTTAGGAATAAAAGAGTCCACAGACAAAGGGATTGTAGAGGAATTAATTAACAGAGGTACTCATAAACCAAACACAGGGAGACAATTTCTTTTTAGTCTAAAAAAAATATTATCTGTATAAGTGAGAAGTGAATTTGGACAGAGACACCTTCAGCAATGTTATTATAGGATAATGAATTATAGGGTATGGGAAGAGGCAGGCACAAACTTACATGTTCCTGATGCAGTGGGCAGCTGTGAGAACCCAAGAGCTGCTAACTATGGAACTACTGCAGACCTAACTACCACAGCTGATGATCACAGCCTGTCAAGGCATGGCATATCGCAGAGAAATCTGATCTGCTGAAGCTGAGGAGAAAAATAAGCTAATTGTGCTCATTTGAATAGAATTGCCAATGGTAGACCATTTTTTTAAAGTTTTAAATCCCTCCTATTTCTGGTGAGTCAGCATTGTTAAATATAACTAGCAAAGACAAACCACTATCTCTTTTGTGCTTATTCATTTTTCTTGAAAAGAAGTGTTCCTCTTATTATCTTTCCAAATTCATAGTTTCTTTATGTCCTAGCTTAAGCTTATTTAATCAAAATATTGGTAGCCATTCCAGCTTTCTCCCCATTGCAACATTTTTATAGTTATGATTTTAGCTACTTAGAAGCCATTGAAATAGATAGGGAACAACAAATGCAATGATTTGAAGATATTAGATAATGAAAAATTTGGAGATAAGGCACCTGTCACTAAATTAGAGGGGGCTTATCTTTCTAAACTTATCATCTTAGTGAGATAGCAAACCAATAATTTAAAGATAAAATTCAAGTTTGAGGTTCAAGAAAGAGCTCATATTTTAAAAATAATTTTAGAGTTCTTCAGAAAACTGAGTTGAAGCAATACTCGTTAGTATACATACAGAGAGATAAAAATGGTGAAGAGAACCTGTCTCTAGAAGGTGTAAGGAAGTGTAGATGAAATTAGAAGTGTAACTAAGATCTTAAGTGTAGTTGACTTTGGACAATGTGAGGAAATAATTATGGCCTCCTTTATGTTTTAAATATATTATTTACTGTAGCTATGTCAATAGGTGGTAGCTATAAAATAGCTGCAGTTAAGTGCACATTTAATATGTGAGACCAAAAGAGATCCTTCAGTTTCCAAGGAAATAAGTGGAAGAAAGTAACGTGAAGTAGCCATTGCTAATATTGTGATAGATTTTCTGATAGGGAAGGGGAAAATTGATAATCTCAATGTAATACAGTCTAGTACACCAGCACCTAAAACACATTGCTTACAAACTACTGTGTTGTTTTCAAACATCATAATATCTTTAAGTTAAAATATACTTAATTTAAAATAACTCTGTTACAAATGTAAGGCACTGTGTGGTAGTAAAAAAAATGTCTTTATGTTCGGAGAGTGTATCTTAATGTTAGCCCTATTCATCTTTTGCCGTGAGAACTTGATCAATCCATTCTACTTATCTAGTATCAGAATATGCACTTAAGGTAACTATAATAATCATGCTATATGATCTACATTATAGAGTAATCTATAGTGACACGATGGAAATTTAATCATATATCAAGTATGAAATGCTTTTGTAAGCCAAAAGGAAAATAATTCTTATGATTTGGTAAATAAAAAACTCATGATTTTTGCAGAAAGAGCTTTCTCTCCTCTCTCCTACCTTCTGTTCTTTTCTATTTCCATTCTCTTCTTCCTTTACTTCTACCAAGTTTTTGAGCCTTACTCTGAGGCTGTGGCAGAGAGATGAAGTGTGGCTGAATAGATTTGGGAGTGTAGGTAAAAACCGAGGCATTTGTAGACGAAGAGACTGAAAGAGACATGAAAGCAAGGTAGTCATGGGTCGTTGCTGGTGCCAGGGTGCATGGCTAAGCTGTGTCACTCCCTGGAGCCTGAAAACGAAAGCATGCACTTGACTGACATAGGGCTTTGTGGAACTCTCCTCAAAGTTACTCAATATTCCCTCCTGCACCCAAGTGTCCTTTTGCTGTAGATGGCACACCAAAGGTGCTCCCAGGTCACCCTGCAAGAAACAAGAGATATGATATCAATCCATATTTTGAAGGATGGCCAGAAGTAACGTCAGATGTTGATGATATTACTCTTTCTCCCTGGCATTCATGCCCCCTGAATTTGCACCTTACAGCCATCTTCCTGCATAGCTTTCTTGACCTCCACAAATAAAGGAATTCATTCAGCTTGGGGCAAAATTGGGCACAAGTGCTGACTTGTAGGATGCTCAGGTGCTTTTTTGTAGAATTCCAGGACTTTCTGATGGAAAACAGAGAAGAGGTGTTTGTGTTTGTTTTCAAATTTAGCCTAGATCAGAGACAGAAGTATGGTGAAGAGAAAGACAATTTTATTATTATTATTATTCAAGAGAGGATAATATTCTCTTTCCAAACATGCTTCTCTTGCATTCCATTGTCTTCTTCATTATCACTCTTCATAAGGGACTAACTAACTAGCCAATAGTCACATAGTAGTATAAATTAGCCAGATGCAGTGGTGTGTGCCTGTGGTCCCATTTACTCAGGAGGCAGCTGTGGGAGAATCCTTTATTCTTGAGAATTTGAGGCTACTGTGAATCAGTACTGGAGTGCCACTGCACTCCAGCCTGGGCAACAGAGCAAGACACTGTCTCTATCTGTGTTTCTCTCTGACACACAGAAACACACATGCATACACACAAATACACACACACAAAGAGAAAGATACTCATGAACAATTTCATTGTTGTAATTGTTTTATAATGATATTTTAATCTTGAAATGAATTACTCAGACTTTCATAAAATTGGCACATATAGCTGTGGTAAGGAACCACTGTTCATTTAGTATGGAGCCAGCACAGAAATGGGAGAAAGACAGTTGCACAGAGACTATCCAAGGGAGTTTACCAACTTCTGCCTCCCAGCGGTTGGGACAGAGGGGGACATGGCCAGGGTGTAATCCACAATCTGCGGAAGGAATATACCTGTGCAATAGAGTGAGATTACTGTTACTGCTCTCCCATTTCTGAAATCTAATTTTAGGTTTTTAGGAATATGCTTGGAAATTCAGTATCTTCAATTCTAAGAAAATACTTGGAAAAATGCACTATTCATCCTATAATTTTAGATACACTAGAGAGGTTATCTACATACTTTCCCTTCAAATAATAAGGTATACAATACATGTAATGTATCTTATTATTTATATACAAGATATTATACTATTATCCAACAGTGTGTGTATATATGTATATACCTCAAGTAGAAATAATACAGCATTTCTGTGAAATAAGCCTATCTTTAAAATACTGTTCTCTGAATAGAATTGTATTCATAAAACATAGCTCATAAATCCTGTTTGGCAAAAATAATATATTCTCTCAATATTTAGACATCTCTGCTGATTCATACAACAATCTAAATTTTGGTTTTGCAAAGGTCTGAGAACGTAACCTCTGATCTTATAAACTCTGGTTTTAAGGTTCAACAAGAGTCTTCATACCAAGTATATTAACTCAAACATATGACTAGATTAAAAGTGTCTGCGGTTTCATGGGAAATGACACCTGTCTTGAAGAGCCAGAAAACCTGGAAACTTTCTTTCCAGATTACAGCTAGTTGACGCTCAACCAGGGAAACATTGAGATCTGAATGCCTAAGAAGTTGTCATTCAGGCTTGGGTCCAGATTGAGATCCAGGCATCCGGAGAGGTTGTTTTGTTAAAAGTGTGGCTGTGGCAGCATGCAAGGATGAAAAAGAATGAGAAAGAATGGACTCTTCAGTAAATGTTGAGGAACATATTTTCTGAAGAGGATTAGCAGAAGAGCATATGGATAGGAGAATAGGAGAGGAGACTAGAGGAGAAATAACTGAGCAAGCTGGGAAAATGCAGAATAAAGGAAATGAACAAGAACAAAAGACTGAATAAGAAGAACACAGTGTACATGCAGATGGAAGAGAATAAGAAAGAACAAAGAAAAAGGAAGAAGAAAGAGAGACAAGAGAGGTATAGGAGATATCAGGGTTCTCTTTAACCTTGATAATTTTTAATTTCCCACCATAATGCTGGTAAACAACTCTTCCAGGAAACCAATTGCTTGTAAGCTGGCTTGGTTGGAGAGAATTGATTTTATCTTGGCTTTCTGTGACAGTTATCTCACTTAACAAAGCTATAAAATACTGATCTGGGAAAGGCACAGTTTTTACTGGCAAAAATGGTACATGTTTAAACAAGAAGCCAAAATGATCGTTAATAGTGTTTCTCCATTTGGCTCAATTTCAGGAGGAGAAAATGATGCAATTATGTCTGCCTTATAATGGGTTCTGGGTTTTAGTATTTCTGTTTCAGGCTGGATCCAGGTTCTTACTTTGCAGCTTTAAAAATAGCAAAGGATTCAATAATATCAACTTCAGACTGCATCCAGTGTCTCTTTGCTTGGGTTACAGGTAGTATCCAAGATAGGAGTGTTCTTCCTGTAAGTGAGGTCTATGGTTTGACTACTGGAGGTAGAATCTTGGGCCAGAAACTTAGAAGGAAGGTTTCAGACTGGATAAAAGGGTGAATTATATTAACTTCAGGCTGGATTGAGGTACTGACAATTGGAGATTTTGAATAAGCCCATGAGCTGCCTTTATTCATTTGAATGTAAAATGAAGATCTGACGATATCAGTTTCCTGTTTGATCCAGTGTCTCACTGCTTGGGTTAAGGGTGGGTCCAGGTTGGATATGTAGCAGCTCTTTGCTGAGTCCAGGGCAAAAATATACCAACTTCAGTCTGGGGCCAGGGATAAGAGCGACTGACTTTCAGGATGAATCCTGGGTCTAACTATATAACATTGAGTCTGTAAGCAAGATATAACTGTATCAATTTCAGTCACATTTCAGGGTTTTATTTCAGGGTAGTTCCGGGGACGAATTTCAGAGTAAGTCCATGGTCTGATTGTAGCAGGTCCATGCTGAATACAAGAGTAATTTATGCTAACTTGATTCTGGGTCCAGGAATGTATCATTTGAGATTCAAGTTGGGTCCAGGACCAAACTGCATCATTTTGGGTATGAATGTGTCAACCTGGCCTCAGGCCAGGTCCTAATTACTGGAGATTCAGGCTTAGTCCATTGTTTTACTTTATCAGTTTCAGAATGGGTCCAGTGTCTGACTGTATTGGTTTCAGCATAGATCCAAGGTTGGATAACATCACTTTGAGATTGGGTCCAGGGTCTGACTTCATTCTTTTCAGATTGGTTCCATGGCTGGATTTTTTGGCATTCTGGCTGCATCCAGGTAGTAACTGACGATAAGGTAGAGTAGTATTTCTTCTTATATAGTTTTGGGTCTGAAACCAAGCACTCAGAGTATTAATGTCATGCATGGTCAGACATTTTGCTGCCTGCATTTCAGCCTGATACAATAGTGTATCAGATAAGGACAGGGCCCGGGTTCTGACTGCTTGAAATTCAGTATGAGTCAAAGGACTGATTGTAATAGTTTTAGCTTGAGTCTAGCGGTGGATTTTGCCTGCTTCAGTCCAGATCCATAGTTTTACTGTATCAGCTTCAGAAATGGTCTGAGATATCATTGCACCTTCATCAGATTGGTTACATGGGAAGAAGGCATCAGTTTTGGATTTGATCCATGATATAAATGTTGTAGTTCTATGTTTGGCCCAGGATTCTATTTTACCAGGTCCAAAGGGAGTAAATGTGCTCAGTGTTTGAAATTCTGGCTGAGTCCAAGGTTTTACTTTTTCTGTTCCAGTTTTAAACGAAGTTCTGCCAACTAGAGTTTCAGGTTGGGACCATAGTTTTGCTGCTCGAGGCATAGGAACTATCCAGGATATAAGTGTTCCAAATTCAGGCAAGGTCCATTCATTGATATTTTCAATTTCATGATGTGTCCATAAATTAGATGCTTGATTTTCATGTCAGATCAAAGGTTTTCAGGTTGAGGCAGTAATGAAACTCTATAAATATTTCAGCTTCAGGCAGTTAGCTTCAGTTTTAAGTATTGTCCAAAATGAGCCCATTTCGCTCTGTGTATAAGAATTTACATCTGGAAAATCATCATGAGTCCACTTTGTGTCTGTGGAAGCTGCATTCTCTGTCCATGTGTTTACCACCAGAGACTCAGACCGGGATCACGGGTGATTGATTCAGACAGAGGTAGTGTCCAGGTTTTTCCTTTTGTAGGGATAATCTTGGTCCATGGTAACACTGAGAAAACTATAGCCTATGCCCCTGAATTTTCTGCTGAAGATTCATCATAGGTCCATAATATAAGTATATCATATACAGTCTGTGTCCAGGTAATTCCTATGGGAGACTGGGCCTGCAGTCACAGTATAATTTTTTCAGATACGGGCTGTGTGGAGGTAATGACTACAGAAGATTCAGCCTGGGTCCACAGTGCAACTATATCAGATACAGGAGTTGTCCAGATATTTGTTACCAGAAATAAAACTTTGGTCCATGGTGTGACTATGGAAGCTATTAAATCTATCCATGGACTGACTGCTAGAGATACAGGCTGTCCACAATGATAATGTATTAGATATAGGCAATATCCAGGGATTTACTGCTGAAGATTCAGATTGGATCAATCCTATGTATATGTCAGACAGGCTGTATCTAAGTAATTAATGCTGCAGATTCAGATTGGGACCATAATGTGGTTGTATTAGATGAAGGCTGTGCCCAGTCTACTGTTGGAGATATAGCCTGTGCCCAAATTGTAGCTGTATAAAAAATAGACCGTGTCCAGGGATTTATTGGTGGAAATACAGCCTGGGTCCAGGGTATAACTTTGGAAGCTACAGCCTCTGTCCAGGTATTTACTAGTAGATATTCAGTTTGAGTCCATGCTTTCAGTGTACCATGAAAACTTTGTGAAAAGAAGATTCATGTTAGAGTTACAGGCTGTGTATACAGTGTGAGTGAATCAGCAACAGGCTTTACCCAGGGATTTACTGCCAAAGATTCAGTCTGGGTCCATGGGATGACTATATCAATCTTGGCTTATAACAGAGGACTTGGGGCTGGAGATTCAGACTCTGTACAGATATTTACAATTGGGTACTTAGACTGCATCATGGAATTTACAGCTGGAAATTCAGCCTTGTTCCAAGTGTTTACTGATGGATGTTTCATTTGGATCCATAGTTTGACTCCATCAGGTAGTAACCAGAAAGTGGTTGCTGGAGATTTTGTCTTGGTCCATATTATGACTGTATCAGCTACAGCCTCTCTCCTGGGAATTATTAGGAGAGATACAGCCATGCACTTCAGTGTGACTATATCAGTTACAGCCACTGTTAAGGGATTTATTGCTGGCAACAGATCCTGCGTCTATGATGTGACTATTTTACTTTTAGACTATCTCCATGGATGTACTGCTACACAAACATTCTTAGCCAATGGTGTCACTCTATCAAGTAGAGTATATAGGCAGAGACTGTTGATTTAAAATGAGCCTGGGTCCACAGTAAGACAAATTCTATTTCAAGTTTTGTGGAGGGATTTACACCTACAGTTTCATGTTGGTTCAGTGGTATAACTGTAGCAAGTATAGGCTATGTCCACCCATTTACTTTTGGAGATTCAGCCTCGGTCCACCATGTGAACATACTGGTTTTATATTGTTTCCAGAGATTTATGGCAGGTGATTTGACTTGGTTCCATAGTTTGACTGTATAAGCTATTGCCTGTGTCAAATGCTTTACTGCTGAAGACTCAGCCTGGGTCCATGGTACGAGTGTATCAGATACAGATTGGATCCAAGGCTTTACTATTAAAAATTCCAACTGAGTCCATGGTGTGTGTATATCAGCTACAGGTTCTGTTCAGTAAACTACTGCTGGAGATTCAGCATGAGGCCATGGTGTATCTGTGTCATACACAGGCTGTGTCCAAAGATTTCCTGCTGGAGATTCAGACCGTGCCCATAGTGTGATAGTAGCAGCCTAAGGCAGTATCCATGGATATCCTGCAGTTTTTTCAGCCCCTTTCCATAGTGTGATGGTATCGGCTGTGGACATTGTCCAAGTATTTACTGATGGACGTTCAACCTGGGTCCAAGGTATGATTATGGAAGGTATAGACTGTGTCCATGGAATTACTGCTGGAGATACAGCCTGGGCCCATGGTGTGACTATGGAATTAACAGCCTCTGTGCATGGATTTACTGTTGGAGACTCTGCTTGTGTCCACAGAATAATGTTATCAGATTCAGGGAGTGTACAGAGATTTACTAATGAAGATTCATCTTGGGCCCAGGTTTGATTGTATAAGACACATACTGTGTCCATGGATTTATTGCTAGAACTCATCCTGAATCCATTGTATAGTACTATCAACTACAGACTTTGTCCAAGGATGTATTGCTAGAAATTCAGGCTTGGTCCACAGCTTGTCTGCATCAGCTATTTTCTGTGTCTATGAATCTTGTGCTGGAGAATCATTCAGGATCCCCTGTGTGATTGCATAAGTTTCATACTGTGTCCAGGCATTTCCTTCTATAAATTCAGCCTGATTCCTTGGTAGGACCGTATCAGCTGTAGCCTCTCTCCAATGATTCATTGCTGGAGTTTCACCTGGAATCCATGGTTGAGTCCAAGATACTGGTGGATGTTCAGTGTGGGTCCATGGTAGGAATATATCATGTGCTCAGTGACTTACTCCTAGAGCTGCAGCCAGAATCCCTGTTGTGAGTATATCAGTTTCAGACTGTGTACAAGGATGTAATAATAGTGATTCAGCCTGGATACACATTGTGACCGTATCCGATGTAGGAGAATATATCCATGAATTCATCACGAGTGATTCAGCATAGGTCCCTAGTATAATTATATCAGTTTCCAACTGTTTCCAGGAAGGTATTGCTGGGGACTCTACCTGGGTTCACAGTGTTACTGTTTTAGTATCAAACTATATCCAGTAATTTACTGCTGGCAAATAAGCCATAGTCCATGGCTTATTTGATGAGACTGCATTAAATTCAGCTGGGAGCCAGGTATTTTCTTTTAGATATTCAGGCTGAAATTTTGTTCAAGGATTTCTTCACCTTGATTCCAACGTGTGACTTTATCAGATACAGAATGTGTCCAGAGATTCACTGCTGGAAATTTGGCAATAGTCCACAGCATGACTGGATCAGTTTCAGACTGTCTCCAGGATGTTAATCCTTGAAATTCAGACTTTGTCGAGGTGGTGACTATATCTGCTAACATCTTGGTCCAATAGTTTACTGTTGGAGTTTCAGTCTGGCTCCACAGTGGGACTGTGTGAGTCTCAGATTGTGTCCAGGAATTTAATTACTGAGACTCTCCCTGCATCCATGCTGTTAATATAGTAGTTTCATTTTGTACCCAGGGGTTTATTATACCATTGTCTTTCTGAATCCAGGGTCTCAGAGTGTCATCTTCAGCTTGGGTCCATGATCTAACTTTATCGCTTTCAACCTCACTCCAGTGTCTAAATGCATAAGCTTCATGACGTATGCAGTCTCTCGACTTATCTGGCACAGGTTGGTTCCAAAACCTCACGATTTCAGTTTCAGACTGTATTCAGTGGTGATCTGTCAGAGTTACTGGTTCTCTCCACTGTGTGAGTGTCTCTGCTTGAGACTTGAAACAAAAGTTTGATGATACCAGCTTCAGTGTGATTCCAGGGTCTGCATCTATCACCTTCAGATTGGGGCTCAGGTACCACTGTTCCCATTCCAGTTTCAGCCCAGTACTTAACTAGATCTGTTTCTGGTTGGGGCCAGTGTTTTTCTTTCCATTCTTCAGTCTGGGTTCTGGTCCTCAATATTTTAAATTTAATATTTAAATTGAATCCAGGGTCTCATTCTTTCAGTTTCAGTTTGTAACGATGGTTTTATTGCATCAGCTTTCAGGCGACTCAAGAGTTTTCCTGATTGCATTTCTGGCTGGGTCTAGGTTTAGACTATGGCTGTTTCAAGCTGATTCCAAGGTCTGATCATGTCAATGTTAGAGTGAATTAAGGGCTTAATTATGTTCATAATAGGATGTATTAAGATCCATGTCTGCATCAGTGGTTTGAGTGTAATAACCTCATGTTTATTCAATGTACTAAATCATCCATTTGATTTGAGGGCCTGATCATACTGGTTTTATGTTGTGTCCAAGACCTAATATTGTCACCTTTTGACTTAGCACATGAATGTGGAGTATGCAGTATAGAAGAAATCCAGAACTAAGTTGACTCGGGTTCAGTGAGAGTCCAGTATTTATCTGTCCTTTCTATAGTTTCTTGGGATCCAAATACATTCAGAACTGGCTGACACCATGATTCAAAGATATGTGTTACAATAGGATAGTGAGATCATTCTTCACGAAGGTGAATGAGCCCATAGTTCAATTTTATTAATTATGAAAGGTATGGGTGAAATCTAGTTGTAAGCTACTGGTTTAACACCAGAGTTAACTCTAGGAGCTACAGAATACATTTGGTTTCTAATATACACTTCACTGAATCTGCATCACTGTCCCTGTTTTATAAGACACAAATTGTTTCCAAGTTTCAACTTCCGGAGTAATTTCTAGTCAATGTCTAGCTACAAGTTGTCTATGAGATGGAACATTAGTAGACTGAACTTGAGATTGACCAGTATCTGTCTTAGAAGGAACTTGAGATCCACCTATGCCATTTGAAAAGAGAAACCAGGATCCACCAGCATTAACTGATGGTAGAGTATGAAGCCTAATTATACTAGATAATGTATTAATCCAGGATCTTACTGAATCAGTCACAGTTTGATATTTATAACTCATTGCATTTTTCTGTGGATGATTCCGGGGTATAGGTATAATAGCTGTTTGGGAGTTCTGGGGTCCAGAAAAAAAAAGAAACATAGAGAAGTGTCAATTTCTGGGGTACCCCAGGGTTCAGATGTATCAGGATGATCCCATGGTTTGGCAACAGGAGAAATCCTGGATTGTACCATTGGGAATTTGCTAGCTGAAGAGAGGTGAGCACTTTGAAAGTGTAATAGCCTATTGGCATAAAAAAGGTCTCTATTATTTGAACTAAAAAACATTGAATGAGGATTCCAGTGCTTTTTGTTCACTGGGGAAGTGCTTAATCTTCTTCTCCATGTTAGTACTGAAAATCCATGGAAGACCAAAGTGGCAGAAACTGTGTTAGAGCTAAGTGTGTTTTGTGGACTATCTTCTACTCCAGGAGGAAAACTGCAGAGTAGAGAAAAAATAGGACCCAGTGGTTTCCGGGATGCCTTGATATAAGTAAGCCATCTCATCTGAGATACGTATGAAGCTGTCCTGATGACAAGAATAGGGTCATAACAGGCCTCTGAGGTATTGCTGAGCAGGCCTACAAATCCCCAGTGACTGCCAAAGAGGCAAAGAACAGGACTACCTTGCTATACCTGAATGGGTGGAAACAAAGATAATCATATATATTAGAAATACATGTAGATATAAAGCATACATCTATTAAAATATAATATAATATAATACATAAGTTACATATATATGCAACACATATATATTAATCATAAAATACACAGATACATATATTTTATATGTTATGAATACTTAAATTATAAGATATCAAATTATAAGTATAAATTATACTTTTCTATGACATATAAATTTCATATTACTTAATGGACAGTAATAAATATTACATGGTACATACTTCAACATTTCCATATAACACTTAGGCATAAATAATTCTAACTCTGGTTAAAAGGGTAAAATCAAATACTAGAGGGAAATTAGAGGAAAATTCTAAACAATAAAAAATCACCTACATAATCAACATGATTATCTGAATTATTATTTATGCCCTGAGTCAAGAACTTTTAGGCAAAGCACAAATTATACAGTCATATGAAATGACTGTTTGTATCATCTCCTCTGCCATTAGGTTTGTTGAAGCCATTATCATTCGTTTAGTCTCTCTGCTTGATTCTGTTACCCATTTGTAGCTTACATTTTGTTTTCCGCATAGTGAGAATTATGCTCAGAGTAAAAGCACTTATTCTGAAACTGACTACATAACTGGAAGTACAACACTCCTCAGCAAATACAAGATAACAGAAATCATAAAAAACAGTCTCTCAGGCCACAGTACAATCAAATTAGAACTCAGGATTTAAAAACTCACTCAAAACTGAACAACTACATGGAAACTGACCAACTTGCTCCTGAATGACTCCTGGGTAAATAACGAAATTAAGGCAGAAATAAAGATGTTCTTTGAGACCAGCGAGAACAAAGACACAACATACCAGAATCTCTGGGAAACATTTAAAGCGATGTGTAGAGGGAAATTTATAGCACCTAATGTCCACAACAGAAGGTAAGAAGGAGCTAAAATCAACACGCTAACATCAAAACTAAAAGAACTAGAGAACAAGAAAAGCAAAAGCAAACAAATTCAAAAGCTAACAGAAGACAAGAAATAACTAAGATCAGAGCACAACAGAAGATGATAGAGACACAAAAACCCTTCAAAAAGTCAATAAATCCAGGAGCTGGTTTTTTTGGAAAAGATTGACAAAATAGATAAACCACTAGCCAGACTAATAAAGAAGAAAAGAGAGAAGAATCGAATAGACACAACAAAAAATAATAAAGGGGATACCACCACTGATCCCACAGAAATACAAACTAACATCAGAGAAAACTATAAATACCTCTACACAAATAAACTAGAAAATCTAGAAGAAATGGATAAATTCCTGGAGGCACACATCCTCCCAAGTCATATCCCTAAATAGAACAATGACAACTTCTGAAATTAACACAGTAATTAATAGCCTACCAACCAAAAAAAAAAAAAAAAAAAAAAAAGGAAGAAGGAAAAGAAAAGAAAAAGAAAAAAAGAAAAATTCAAGCCAAGATCAGTGATGAACATGGATGCAAAAATCCTCAGTGAAATACTGGCTAACCAAATCCAGCAGCACATCAAAAAATGTATCCACCACAATCATGTCGGTTTCATACCTGGGATGCCAGGCTTATTTGACATATGCAAATCAATAAATATAATCCATCACGATAAACAGAACCAATGACAAAACACATGTGATTATCTCAATAGATCCAGAAAAGCCCTTCGACAGAATTCAACACCCCATCATGACAAAAACTCTCAATAAACTACATATTGATGGAATGTATTTCAAAATAATAAAAGTTACTTATGACACACCCACAGCCAATATCATACTGAATAGCAGAACCTGGAAGCTTCTCCTTTGAAAACCTGCACAGGACAAGGATGCCCTCTCTTTCTCCACCCCTATTCACCATAGTATTAGAACTTATGACTAGGGCAATCAGGCAAGAGAAAGAAATAAAGGGTATCAAACAGGAAAAGAGGAGGTCAAATTGCCTCTTTTTGCAGATTACAAGATTGTATATTTACAAAATCCCACTGTCTCAGCTCAAAATCTCCTTACACTGATAAGAAACTTCAGGAAAGTCTCACGATACAAAATTGATGTGCAAAAATCACAAGCATTCCTATACACCAACAGCAAACAGAGAGCTAAATCATGAGTGAACTCACATACACAGTTGCTACAAAGAGAATAAAATACATAGGAATTCAACTTGCAAGGGATGTGAAGGACCTCTTCAAGGAGAACTACAAACCACTGCTCAAGGAAATAAGAGAGGACACAAATAAAGGGAAAAACATTCCATGCTCATTATAGGAACAATCAATATAGTGAAAATGGCCATAGTGCCCAAAGTAATTTATAGGTTCAATGCTATCCCCATCAAGCTACTGTTCAATTTCTTCACAAAATTGTTAAAAACTGTTTTAAATTTCATATGGAACCAAAAAAGACCCTGCATAGCCAAGACAATCCTAAGCAAAAAGAACAAAGCTGGAGGCATCATGCTAACTGATTTCAAACTATAATACAAGGCTACGGTAACCAAAACGGCATGGTACTGGTATCAAAACAGATATATAGAACAATGAAACAGAATAGAGGCCTCAGAAATAACACCGCACCTCTACAACCATCTGATCTTTGACAAACCTGAAAAAAACAAGCAATGGGGAAATGATTCCCTATTTAATAAATAGTATTGGGAAAAATGGCTAGCTATATGCATAAAACTGAAATTGGACCCCTTCCTTACTTATACAAAAATTAACTCAAGATGAATTAAAGACTTAAACATAAGACCTAAAACCATAAAAACCCTAGAAGAAAACTTAGACAATACCATTTAGGACATAGGCATAAGCAAACACCTCATGTCTAAAACATCAAAAGCAACAGCAACAAAAGCAAAAATTGACAAATGGAATCTAAGCAAACTAAAGAGCTTCTAACAGCAAAATAAATGATCATTAGAGTGAACAGGCAACCTACAGAATGGGAGAACATTTTTGCAATCAATCTATCTGACAAAGGCCCAATATCCACAATCTACAAAGAACTTAAACAAATTTACAAGAAAAAAAAAATAAGCCAACCCATCAAAAAGTGAGAGAAGGATATGAACAGACACTTCTCAAAACAAGACATTCATGCAGCTAATAAACACAGGAAAAAAAGCTCATCATCACTGGTCATTATAGAAATGCAAATTAAAATCACAGTGAGATACCATCTCATGCCAGTTAGAATGGCGATCATTAAAAAATCAGGCAACATCAGATGCTGGAGAGGACATAGAGAAAAAGAATGCTTTTATACTGTTGATGGCAGTGTAAATTAGTTCAACCATCGTGGAGTACAGGCTGGTGATTCCTTAAGAATCTAAAACTAGAAATACCATTTGACCCAGCAATTTCATTACAGGTTATGTATCTAAAGGATTATAAATCATGCTACTATAAAGACACATGCACACTTATGTTTATTGAGGCATTGTTCACAATATCAAAGACTTGAAACCAACCCAAATGTCCATCAATGATAAACTGGATAAAGACAATGTGACACATATACACCATGGAATTATAAGCAGACATAAAAAAGTATGAGTTCATGTCCTTTGCAGGGACATGGGTGAATCTGGAAAGCATCATTCTCAACAAACTAACACATAGTATCAACAAACTAACACATTCTCAACAAACTAACACATTGTATACTTTTGTAACAAAATTGCACGTTCTGCACATGTACCCCAGAGATTAAAGTATATGAAAATGAAGTACATATAGACATATACTATACCTGTATTCAAATATATATAATGCATAAATTTCATCTATATGCAATACATATATATAAATTATAAAATATACAAATATATATTGTTTATTTAGGAATACTTACGTTTAAAAATTAGTTATATAGCTTATATAGTTTATACATATATTTAATTATAAGATATTAACTGAAAAGTAAAAATTATACTTTCTATCACATGTAAATTCCATATTACTTGATGGACAGTAAGAAATATTACATGGTACATACTTCATGTGTTCCATATAACATTTAGGCATAAATAATTGTGACTCTGGTTAAGAGTGAAATAAAATACTAGAGGGAGTTTAGAGGCAAGTTCTAAAGGATAAAAAATCACCTACATACTCAACATCATTATCTGAATATTACTTATACCCTCAACCAAGTAACTTTAAGAAAAGCACAACTTATACAGTCACATGAAATGACTGCATGTATCATCTCCTCTGCCATTACGTTTGTTGAAGCATCATCATTTGTTTGGTCTCTCTGCTTGATTCTGATACTCACTTGCAGCTTACAGTTTGTCCCCCCAGTAGCCAGAATTATACTCAGAATAAAACCAAAACAATTTGTCTTTGATCTCACTTAACCTTTTTCCTTTGTTCATCTTGCATCATACATGATGGGAGTATGACTGCTTGCTTAATTCTAGTATCAGAATTATTTCAATAGTTATTTTCTCTGCCTGGAATTATTTTCCTCCAAATATCTTCCTAGGTTCCTTCCTGAAGTGTTTAGTCTTTGCTCAAGTAAAACATCTTTAAAGGCATGGGATTTCAAAAATGTTTTTTACATCTTCCTATCACCTAATTAACTATGAACTATAGGTGATGTACAAATATTTGTAAAATGTGCTTGGGTTAAATGTGCCAATGTTATTGATACTTAATACTTAATACTTAATGTTATTGATACTTAATACTTTGAGTCTTTAGATGGAAAAACAATAAAAATAGAACAAGTCAAGAAACCGTCTTTTCAAAGTGGTGGTAGACAGAGTCCACCACTGTCTTCAAGGAACAGAAGCCCTTTACGAAGTCTGAGATCTGCAAGAGGAAGCAGTGGACGAACAAGAGGGTGGCTTCCCTCATATGAAGGACACTTGGGTAATGTTTTAAAATATAAAGATAGAACCATAGGACTGAAAGAAAATAAGTCTGAAGACATCAAAGTTTCTTAATTTTATTTATTTCCTTTATGAACAGAAAATTAACTTGCTGATAAAATTATTTCTAAGTACTAAAGGTGTATTTTAAGAATGATTGAATGAATATCTAAAAATAGTTTTAAAATTGTAATAAGTTTGCCTTGAAAAAACACAAATTTCAAACTGAATTGAGCTTATGAATGCTGATTGCCTGTACACAATAGGTCTTCCGTAGAACGGATTTATATCCACTATAGTTTAGAGTTTTCTACTTTGGGGCCCAGAACTTCATATCAGTTGTATTATCAAAATATGATAGAATATTTAAAACTTTCCAACAGTAAAAAGTAACTCAGTACTTAAGATTGATTTTGCAATATTTGTTTTGTGTGTGTGTGTGTGTGTGTGTATACATGTGCTAACATCTATGCAAATCTATTACCTCATAATTTTGATAGAGAGTTTGTACCTTGGCCTGCCACAAAGCATTTTCAATTTAAGAAATGTAGAACTTTAATTTCTGAAGAGTCTGTAACTCTAAAAAGGTCTAAGAACCATCGCTTCACACATATGTATGAAGTATCTGCAGCCTGTCAAACACTTGCTATTTCCTGCTTTTTAAAATTTATTGCCATTCCAGAGTGTGTGTGAAAAATGGTATCTCATTTTGGATTACAAATGCATTTTCTGAATCACTGATAATGAATATCTTTTCAATGTGCTTTTTGGGTATTTGCCTATTTTATTTGGAGAAGTATCTATGTAGATATGTGGCCTTTTAATTGTGTTTAAGTTGTAATTTACTTATGTTTTGGATACTAGAAGTTGAAAAGATAAAATTTCTTGCTTAAACTTATGCCCACAGAAATCATACAAGTTCCTGAGAAACCAGGGATTATGCTCCACCATCTAGAGACTATGCATACTGTGATTACGGTAATTCTAATTGGGATGAACATTCCACTAGAGGATATAGGTAGTATAACTTTTTATGGATTTGTCAAACTGATTTCTTAAATTATTCATTCCAACTAACATTGTATCAGGGTTCCAATTCATACACATCTCCTCAAACGATTGCTATTTCCTGCTTTCTGTTATTCTAGTTGGGATGAACATTCCTCTAGAGGGTGTAAGTACTAAAATGTTATCTGGATTTATCTAATAGATTTCTTAAATTGTTCATTCTGACATTAAGAAAACTTTTTATTTTTTTTCCACATTAGTGATCGTGTTGGCTGTGGTGAGACCCACGGTAGAGATCATTCTGAAGGTCCAAGTGGAAGTTCTTACAGAGATGCATTTCAGGGATATGGTGAGGGTCCAAGATGGATTTGTAAATTATAGAATTGTATTTAATAGAACAGAACATTATAAAGGACAAATATAACATGTTTAAATATTGAGTATTCTTAGCAGTATAAAACATATGAATTCTATGAAGGTGAGAACTTCAGTTCATGTTCAGAAAATGTCATTCAACATGTACTTTAGAATTAAACTTGTTAAGCCTCAAAATACTACTCTTATACACTTCTTACAAATAAAACCTTCTGACTATTACAGGATTAATTAATATCCTGTCAACAAAGGTAGAGGAAAGCAGATATTTACAAATAGCATTTTAACATATTCATGCTTTAGTGATAGCAGTAAAAATGTTTAAATGTAGTCCAACATATTATTTTATCAACCCTGCAGAGACCTCTCATGGTACACCACTTGCATGAGGATCTCGGATGTCTTATGGTAGAAGCAGCCGCCATGATTATAACAATACACAAGATAGATATGGTAGAAGTTGAGAGAGTTACATAAGGAGCTGTGGTCATTTTTATTCCTGTGGCAGAAAAGACCTTAAAAGGAATCTACCTTCTCTGGATAGGGTGACACCCTGTTCCTCTTCAAGCATATGGTAGTTAAAGTTATGTGGCATCTACAGGGATGGTGGGGAAAGTTGATCTGAGAAAGGAGACTGAAGCAGATATTAAAGCAAGTATTCAAAATAATAATTATTGCATATCAAACTTTGTTTGCAAATCTAAAATTGACATGTTGTTTCTGCATTGTTACCTGCGTCTTACTAAAAGAAACATGTTGGTTTTGTGGAGAGAGGTAGATACTAACTGCCTCTATTAAGGTTTTGAGGTACTCAAAGGAAAATGATTTTTTTCAAAGTCATTTCATACTTGTTAATGCTATTTGAAAATTATCTGTTTAGATGTTGTATTTACATTAAAATTTTCAGAATAAAATTTTACATGTAATGCAAAATGCCTGATGTTATTGCTTAGCAGCATAAGCTTAAAAGCAAATTCAGTAGGATAGTAAATTGTGTTGTTTGTTGGACATTTTCCTTTGTTTCTTTCAACATAAATAGATACAAAATTAGGCATATGTTATATCTCCCTTGCAAGCTGCACAAGTTTTCTAATTATGCTGTTTCTCTTTAAAAACTTACAAGCTTAAAATGTTTGAGAAGTCTTCAGAAAGACTACAAAACTGTCTCCTCACCATAAAACATTTATTTCTTAGAGGAATAGTACAAGTGAAAGGAAATAATTAGATGTGGTTGATACTAAAGTTGAAGACATCTGGAACATTCTAATTGAAGCATTCTGTGACTGAAGGGGGATAATGGTAATGAAATTTTTCTTTTTACCTAAATCAAAAAAGTGAACCAGCTAAGTTTCTCAAGTGCATAGCATAATGAAATTAAATGTTCCTAGTTTAAATAGGGGAAAGTAAGTGTTTTGCCTTGGGCAGTACTCGTGTTAATTTTTTCTTGAAAGTTGTGACAATGGTTATCGTAAGTAATGATTTAGTAATAAGTTCTTAAAAATAGAAATAATTTAGAATGGTTGGGATTTTATCAATTTTTTTTTTGAGATGGAGTCTAGCTTTGTCGTCCAAACTGGGGAACAGTGACTCCATATTGGCTTACTGCAACTCCATATTGGCTTCTGGGTCCAAGCTATTCTCCTGCCTCAGCATCCTGAGTAACTGGTGTTAGAGATATGTGCACCACAGCTGGCTCCTTTTTTTTTTTTTTTTTTTTTTTTTTTGTATTTTTAGTACAGACAGCATTTCATCATGTTTGCCAGGCTGTTCTTAAAATCCTGATCCCTCTCCTTGTACTCCGAAAGTGCTAAGATTACAGGCATGAGCCACTGCTCTCAGCCTATCAGATTTAATTGACGATATGAATGGAAATGCTTTAAACCTCACACTTTTGGGAAAGTGAAGTGTATAAAACACAAACAACAGCATAAAGTTACAGATGGGATTGCTTAAAGGTTTAATAAATCATTGAATGATAAAAATAAAAAGATTTGGACCTAAATAACTAAATCAATTAATTTTCCTGATTATACAACCTAAAGAAATGAAATACATGAAGTTCCAGAAGTTTTACAGTCTATAAATCTTACAATTAAGAGACTAATCTACAAGGAGGAAGTATTTTCTTGAGAAAATTTTGACAAGATCATCGCTTTTTATAGGGTAAGTGTGCAAATAATTGTAAAGGGAGAAGTTACCAACTTTGATTTTCAGGTGAGTTATTCATGTTATGAAATTGTGTTTTCATTCACCTGTAACACAGGATTGTGAGGATGAAGTGGAAAGATAAAACTCCCTAATCTTGTGTATCTTACTGTCCAGGTGTGATAGCTCAGGTCTTTAATTCCAACACTAGGGGAGGCCAAGGTTTGCACATCACTTTAGGTCAAGTGTTGAAAACCAGGCTGGCCAACACCATGAAACCCAAGTCTACCAAAAATGCAAAAATTAGACAGGTGTGGTGGTGCCTGCTCGTAGTATGTTACAGTTAAATGGGAGGCTCAGGCAGGAGAATCATTTGAACCTGGGAACCTGAGGCTGCAGTGAGTTGATATTGCACCATGCACTTTAGCCTGGGTGACACAGCAAGACTCTAACTCAAAAATAATTATATAAATCAACAAATATATAAATAATAAATAGGGTATCATTCAGTTCAAGAACTTATCACTTATTTTTTCTTTTTCAGAGACCGAGTCTCACTCTGTTGTCCAACCTGGACTGCAGTGGCACCATCGTAGTTCACTGCAGCCTTGAACTCCTGGGTTCATTTGTGTGACCCTTCCATTTCAGCCTCCCAAGTAGCTGGAATTACAGACACACACCACTGTACCCAACTTTTGTGTTTGTGTGTGTGTGGTAGGGACAATGCTTTGGATATATTGTTCAGGCTGGTCTCAAACTTCCAGGCTTAAGTGATCCTCCTTCCTTGGCCTCCCAAACTGTTGTGATTATACCTGTGAGACACTGAGTCTGGAATATCATCTCTTGGTATGAGTGACATTACACCCGCGCTCTATTAATTCTTTTGAGATATACAATAAATCATTATTAAGTGTAGTCATCCTGTACTACAGAACACTAGATCTTATTCCTCCTAAGAAACTATAATTTAACCCCCCCATTCCCTCTTTGATCTCTTCCTTACCAGTACACATTGCTTGTATCAAAATATTGCATGTATGCCAAAAGTATCTAAAACTGTTATGTACAATTTTTTAAATAAGTAAAAAATTAATAAAAAGAATATCTCCAACAAGGTGATAAAATAAGAGACCCTATTCTGTTCCTCCATCCACCAATGCAACAAATAAAAAGTCACACTGACATCAATTTCTTATGCGATAAACTCAGAAACTAGTTGAAATACTCTTGCACATAGGATTATGAAAATACTCACTTAAAAAGAGGTAAGAAAAACTGAATCATGATCTTGTTCTAGAGTTTATGTCTGACACAGTGCCCTAGAATCAATAGGGAACTATTATTTCACAGCTTCTCTCAGAGGACTGAAGTATTAAACCACATATGTAATGCCACAACTGTTACAGCTGCTTCTCAATGAAATGATTCAAAACTTGCCTATCTCTGGATTCTAACACAGACTGGCATTCACAACTCTCCTAGGACCTCCAAGATAAAAGATGGATTTAAATAGATATTCAAGCACTTCCGAAACTGTTTCCTCCTGGCTTACTGGATCTCAAGCAGTCAAGAAAGATCAGCTCGCATTTTGTACCTCGAATAACTTAGATTGTATATTAAATACCTTGACTTTCCTTTTTCCTTTTTCTTTTGAGATGGAGTCTTGCTCTATTGCACAGGCTGGAGTGCAATGGCACAACCTTGGCTCACTGCGACCTCTATCTCCCAGGGCTCAGGGATTCCCCTGTCTCAGCCTCCTGCACAGCTGGGATTACAGGCACCTGCCACCATGCCAGGCTAACTTTTGTATTTTTTTGTAGAGACAAGGTTTCACCATGTTGATCAGGCTGGTCTTGAACTCCTGACCTCCGGTTGTCCACCCTTCTTAGCCTCCCAAACTGCTAGGATTACAGGTATGAGCCACCGCACCCAGCCATATCTTGACTTTTATAGCTTCATCCCAGATATCTTGCTTCTAATTCTCCTGACTTTTGAATCTGTCAGGGTCCTCTGAGAGCAGACACATAGACATTTCTCATCAGTCTTCATCATCACTCACTCTAGCAATATACTGAGCTTCTAAATTTTCCTTCCCACGGGTCAAACTACCCAACTATGGCCTTGACTTCTCAAGTTGCTGCCTAAGAGTTTGAATATTAACTTGAATATTAATATTATAATTAATAATATTAATCTCTGGAAGCTAATGAATCCCAGCATTTTGTAGTTCCAGGATTCTAAAGAGGAAAAAAGATTATTTTACAATAACTCTGCATGATTTTTAAACTTGCCTGTTGATATAGTTTGGACATTTGTCCCTCCAAGCCTCAGTTTGAAATGTGTGGTCCTCTACACTGTAAATGGCACCTGGTGGGAGGTGTTTGTTTGTGTCATGGGGCTGGATCCCACATAAATGACTTGGTGCCCTCGCCATGGTTAATAAGTGAGTTTTTCACTGTATTAGTTCCCACAGTGTAGATTACTTCCAAATACGTTGTTGAAAACAGCCTGATACCTTCTCCCTTTCTCTCTCTTGCTATCTACACATGTGATATGCCCATTTTCCTTTTACCTTCTGTCATGAGTGAAAGCCTTGTGAGGTTCTCACCAGATGCAGATGCTGACACCACACATCTTTTACAGTCTGCAGAACTGGGAGCCAATGAAAGCTCTTTTCTTTATAAATTTTTCAGTCTCATATTCTTTCATAGGAACACAAACAGACTAAGACACGTATCTCAGGCTGATAACTGGCCTATATCAGTAAGCAGTGGAGGTCAGCATTCACTATTTCCTATGTTTCATAGAGGACAAAGAGGTGGCTTTCAATGGTCCAATGAGCTCATCCTTAAATCCAACCCTTGGCTTGCTCTAACTTTCAGCTTCTCAATGGAAGAATCCCAGGCTTTTAAACTCCAACCTTAGGACCAATTTTTTTTTTTTGAGATAGAGTCTTACTCTGTCACCCAAGACCCAGGATAGAGTAATGTGGCATGATCTCAACTCACTTCCCCCTCCACCAATAGGGTTAAAGAGGTATTCCTGCCTCAACCTTCCTAGCTGGTACTACAAGCACGTGACACCAGGCCTGGCCAATTTTTGCTATTGTTGTTGTTGTTATGTTTAGTAGAGTGGGGTTTCACCATGTTAGCCAGAATGGTCTCGACTTCCTGACCTCATGATATGCCCACCTTGGCCTCCCAAAGTGTCGGAGTTACAGGCATGAGCCACTGTGCTCATCCTAGACCAGTCTTTTAACTTGCCTGTTTCTAGGGTCTGATGTGACAGAATAGGCATTCTGTGATTCTGCTAATTCCCACCCTCTCTGCAAAAAAACAAAACAAAACAGAAAACTCAACTCACAACTATCCTTAGATAAGGACACTTTAGTGAATGATTCTATAACTTGGGATTGAATCTATGACACATTTTTGACTGTAGATCTGAGCATAGCCACAAACATAGGTTAATGAACAGTTTTAATTTGATCCTTTTTCTCCCACCCAATCCAGCACAGTGTTGCATACAAAAAAATTTCCCTGGACTCACAGTTTCTTCAGAGAGGAGAGAGTTGAAGGTGTACATTCAGCCTTTTCCTTTCCATTTTGCAATTTTTCACAGGTGTTATCTTTAGTCTTGCCCTTGGGGGAAACATTGGACGTATCAGACAACTGGGGTCAATTAGAAATGAAGTACATGGATGGGGCTCACAGTGACCATAACAGTAATCTTACTGATGGCTTTGCATTCCAGCCAGCAGAGTTACACCATCAGAGTAACTAGGCAACAGCATCATTCTGCAGCAACAACCATGGTTGATGAGTCTGCCAGGCTCAAATCACTGGCCAACTGCCAAATCCCAACCTGGCTTTTCTTTGCAAAACTTCCAGTACTGTGACCAAGAGGCAGCTTGGTGATTAACCACAGAAGGGACATGTTACCCCACCCAATTCCAGCTGCCATACTTTTTACTATCCTAGCCCTACGTGCTCCACCCATCCCCAGGCTGAAAAGCAGAGGCAATTTAGTAGTTAAGGATGAAGTTTCTTGCCCTACCTGGACCCAGTGGGCAAGTAGCTGATTAATAAGCCTTGGTACCTCGGGAAGGAAGTTCACTTCTGATATAGCTAATGGAAGTCACTGGGGTGTTAGAATCTCTAGAGCATATGGCATAATAGAGAAACAGAGAATCCCAGCCTCATCTCCAGACACTCCCACTGCTGCTGGAAAACAACTACCCTGCTTCGGAATGTGCCTATCTCAGCCAATGAATGTAGTCTATCCAGGCTCTGTCCAGCAGAAAAATGGATCTAGACTCTCCAACCTCTGTTGTCCACGGGGAAGACCCACTCTCAGCTCTGGCTCTTCCACTTTAGTCAGGGAATTATATAATCTTTGAGAAACTTTCTGGGCAATATGTAACTTTCTTAGCAGACAACAGGCTCTAAATGATCTGTTCAACAGCAGGTGTCAAGGGACCTGAATGTCAATCCCAGGTCCTCCTGCTGCAGGCAGAAAACTAGCCCATCTGTGCAGAGACCTTCCAGTAACCATCACAGCCAGAATTGTAGGCATGCCATTCTCTGTTCCACAACAGAATCTAAGTGGACCCAGTCTCAGCTCCAGCCTGTCCAATTTCAATTTCCGAAATGGAATCATTTGTAATAAGTAACTACCAGCCAAAAAAAAAAAAAAAAAAAAAAAAAAAAAAAAAAAAAAAGCCCAAGAAACAATAGATTCAGAATGAATTCTACCAGATCTACAGAAAGCTGTCTCATATTGCATTGTGTGGATGATCCTAGTTTGTTCAACTGGTTATGTAGGTATGCTTACACACAAAGAAAGAGAGAGAGAGAGAGGAAGGAAGGAAGGAAGGAAAGAAGGAAGGAAGGAAGGAAGGAAGGAAGGAAGGAAGGAAGGAAGGAAGGAAGGAAGGAAGGAAGGGAGAGAGAAAGAAAGAAAAAAAAAGAAAGAAGGAAAGAGAAAAAAAGGAAGGAAGGAAGGAAGGAAGGAAGGAAGGAAGGAAGGAAGGAAGGAAGGGAGGAAGGGAGGGAGGGAGGGAGGAAACCACACACACATATGTTTCATGTTCACTCAAAAAAACTGCATTGGAAATGCCAAGCTGGCCTTTGGTGTCCTCTGAAGGCTCAGCAGGGAAGCACCCACTCCTTCCTGAAATTATGTTTATTTATATGGTTTACAATATATTTGTTAGTCTTTATCTCCAAACTTGAGCCTGGGTACAATGGCTCAGGTCTGTAAGTTCAGTAGTTTGGGAGGCTGATGTTTGAGGATCCTCTGAGCCCAAAAGTCTGAGACTGCAGTGATGTATGATTCAGCCTGGTGACAAAACAAGACCCTGTCTCGAAGTAAATAAATAAAAATACAACTGATAGTAATATTTTTGTTTTACAGTTTGGAAACACAAATTTCCTTGATCAAATATATGAATATTTGATAGTCACTAACACAGCACATTTGCTTGTGCATGGGAACCAATGCAGGAAAGCAGTGGGATTGGATGCTCTTTCCACTTAATGTCTGAACATGTATATACTGTGATGATAACGGGTAAGTTTGGACCGGGAAGACTTTCTGCCAGAGCCATCAAAACTGTGGAAATAAAACCCTCCACAAGTCAAGAAACGAAGCAATCTTTACTGACGACAGTAACTGTAAAATACTTGCAGATTTGATTTCATTTTTAATCTAGTGTAGATTAGGCAGCATAACACAAACTACCCTGCCCCTAGTAGTATGCAATTTGATGGCAAATGTCAATTAGATTTGGTTGTTGAAGACTACAAGAATCTTAGTTAATACCATGATTACATGAGTAATTTTCACAATATATACCACCTTATTTTAAAGTTTCAGTTAGTCCACTAGAGACTTAAATATTATTTTACACTTAGTTCCAAATTCATGTGGATAAGGGGCAAAATGGCAAGGTTTTATTTTTATTCATTTCTTTTTGGTTTCATGCCTCTCAGTCTCTCCTTCCTTCCTCTCTCCCTCCCTCCCTTGCTTCCTTCCTTCTTCCTTCTTTCCATGTTTCCTTCCATCCTTCCTTCTTTTCCTCCGTCTTCCCTCCCTCCCTCGCTCCTTCCTTCTGTCCCTCTCTTCTCCCTGTCTCTCTCTTTCTCCCTCCCTTCCTTCCTTCCTTCCTTCCTTCCTTCCTTCCTTTCTTCTTTTCTTTCTCTCTTTCTCTCTCTCTTTCTTTCTTTCTTTCTTTCTTTCTTTCTTTCTTTCTTTCTTTCTTTCTTTCTTTCTTTCTTTTCTTTCTTTCTTTTCTTTCTTTTCTTTCTTTCTTTCTTTCTTTCTTTCTTTCTTTCTTTCTTTCTTTCTTTCTTTCTTTCTTTCTCTTTCTTTCTTTCTCTCTCTTTCTTTTCTTTCCTTTCTTTTTTCTTTCTTTCTCTCTTTCTTTCCATTCCTTCCTTCCTTCCTTCCTTCCTTCCTTCCTTCCTTCCTTCCTTCCTTCCTTCCTTCCTTCCTTCCTTCCTCCTTTCTTTCTTTCTTTCTTTCTTTCTTTCTTTCTTTCTTTCTTTCTTTCTTTCTTTCTTTCTTTCTTTCTTTCTTTCTTTTTCTTTCTTTCTCTCTCTCTCTCTCTCTCTCTCTCTCTCTCTCTCTCTCTCTCTCTTTCCTCTATCTCTGTTTCTCGCTTTGATTTTTTTTTTTTTTTTTTTTTAGAAGGAATCCTTCTCTGTTGCCCAGGATGGAGTGCAGTGGCATGATCTTGGCTCACTGCAACCTCCCCATCCTGGGTTCAAGCAATTCTCCAGTCACACCCTCCCAAGTAGCTGCAACTGTAGGCATATGACATGAATCCTGGCTATTTTTTGGTGTGTATATTTTTTGTAGAGACCAGGTTTCACAATGTTTGCTTAGACTAGTCTCAAACTCCTGTCCTCAAACAGCCTCTCAAAATGCTGGGATTCCAGGCGTGAGCCACAGTGCCCACCCAGTTTTATGCATTTTTCTCCTCAGTGATCTCTCCTAACTATTTTATTATTTTATTTTATTTTATTTTTATTTCTGAGACAGAGTCTCACTTCGGTGCCCAGACTGGAATGCAGTGGTGTCATCTTACTTTACTGCAAACTCCATCACCGAGTTTCAATGGATTCTCCTGCATCAGTCTCCCCAAAAGCTGGGATAAAATCCATGAGCAACCAATCCCAGCTAGCTTCGTTATGATATTGGACATGGGATCTTGCCATGTTGGCCAGGCTTGCCTCAAACTCCCGACGTCAAGAGATCTGCCCACCTTGGCCTGCCAAACTGCTGGGAGTGCAGGTGTGAGCATCTGTGCCCTGCTTCATATCTGTTCTAAAGCTCAGTTGATAAGCAATATTGTCCTCCTGGAATGCTTTATGTTTACATAACAGCTATAGCACTATTATTTATCCCCTTCGGATAAAATATGATAACACACAAAACATACATACACTTACACAGACAAAGTCAGTGATCAAAAGATGAGTGTAGGCCAGGGCCTAAAATGAAAGATGAGTTGTGCAGTTGCCTAGAATTAAATCAGACCAGAGGATTTGACCCATATGAAACCAAGAGATTTGTGAACAGAGGCTTTCAAAAATCTCCATCAGATACATGTTAGATTATTCTCCAGCCATAGCAAGGGGACAGTAAAGATCTCTTATGTTTAGAAGAGCCTTGATGGTTTGACTTTTCCAGCGTATTAACATTCGTGACATTGGCCTTTAAAGCTCTCCGCAATTACTAAAATCAGCAGACAACTCAGTTTTTCTAGGAGTCTAAAGTGCTTTTCCAAATTATCTAAAACTTAGTGGCTTATAACAATAATTACAATTTACTAACTCTCAGTCTCTGCAGTCTTCCACAGTCTCTCAGCCAAATGATTGGGTTCAGTGGCACTCAGGAGGATGAAATCCAGTGATGGCTCAGGGTAGGGACATTGGCAGGTGTCTCCTCATCTCCCTGGTGCCATGGCTAGTATGATTCAAATAGTGGGGGCTGGACTGCTGAGATCTTCAGTCATCTCCTATTTCTTTTTCTTCTCTTTTCTTTTTTTTTTTTTTGTTTGAAATGGAGTCTTGCACTGTTTCCCAGGCTGGAGTGCAGTAGCGCAATCTTGATTCACTGCAAGTTCTGCCTCCTGGGTTCACACCATTCTCCTGCCTCAGCCTCCTGAGTAGCTGGGCTACAGGTGCCCACCACCACGCCTAGCTAATTTTTTTTTTTACTTTTAGTAGAGATGGGGTTTCACTGTGCTAGCCAGGATGGTCTTGATCTCCTGATCTCGTGATCTGCCCACCTCGGCCTCCCAGAGTGCTGGGATTACAGGTGTAAACGACCGTGCCTGGCCCTCCTTCTATTTCTAAGAGTCTCTCCATGGAATGTCCCTTCTGCATAGTGTTATCAAGGTGTTAGAGTTCGTGATGTACTGGTTGGGGTCTTCTGAGGGGTTTGCCCCATGAGCAAGAGACTAAGGCAGAGCTGTGTCACTTCTTCTAACCTAGGCCAGAGGTGGCCCAGTATCCAGAAAATGCTTGCACTGTTTTCTATTCATGAGAAGCAAGTACTGTGTTCAGTCCCACCAGGAATATTTTCAAAAGGGTTTGTGGAGAATTTCAGTGTTTCAGACCAATACAGTGGCCATGCCTAATAATTACGTATTTTTTTAAGCGCTGGATAGGTTTTACCCAACGTAATAGCAGATACAGACTTTTGAGCTTAAAACCTAAATGTCATAGCTCTGAACATTTGGTTATATGTTAAAATAATTCTCAAGCAAAAATTGATTTTGAAATGAAAGCTATAAATAAATAAATGAGATAAATTCATAAATATCTGGATGAAATGCTTATAAATATGGTCAGCCTTATATAAATATGGTCAGCCTTAAAAATGTCATGAGGTCTAATGTGCCACTATTTTACTATTTCTATGGCTATCACTTGGACAGGAGACAAGGACTCAGGGCTGGGGCACCAGGAGTAACACTTCTGGCCAACACCATGTGGTGAGGACAAGGAGTCCATCCAGGTTAAGGAGAGTATCAGCATAATGTGACCTGGAGGAGAGGTATTCCTTGTAGGGTGACCAGGATCAAGGTCTCCAGCACACATTGAAATCTCCCATGCCCAGCTGTGGTGGAGTGAATCCCTCAGCTGGTGCTGGGCTTCTAGGTATATTTGGGAAGAAGCTCCCTGGGCTGGTAGGATTCCCGCATTCCTTTACCATGAGGGAAAGTGAGGCTTGTGGCCTCTGCTCTGTTTGTTGCAGCTCTTTCCCTTCCCATTATCCCACTGCTGGGTAAGGCAGCAGGATCCCAGAATGTAGAAGGGACCTGTGTTGTTGACAGTGCCTGTGGGTGGCCATGTACTAGGAGGAGAGTCCCCACTGAGCCTCCTGTGAGCTTGGAAGCTGGGAAGGAACACCTGTGGGTCAATGGCTGTTCTGGAGTCCAGGGGCCCATCTAAGAGAAGGCCGGGGGGAGTGGTAAGCCTGTGGATCTGCAATGTAGGTGGAAGAGCTGTATCTGCCATGGCTGACATCATCAGGACAAGACACCCACCAGGCGGAGAGCTGGGCTTATGCATTTTACCCCTGTCCTGAGGAGACCCTGCATGCGTGCATCTACTGGGACCAGTGATAATGGAGACTCTCCTCTGTGTCCACACATGACCATAAGCTTAGGATCTTGTATGCCTTTCTTCCTCTCCACCCAAGTGAGGTACCTTGGAGAGGATACACAGAGTGAAGCTCTTGTGTGCACACATGCAGCACTGGAACGGGGTGTCACCAGCCAGTTAAGCCACTACTCACTAGGCCCTCTCCTGAGCTCCCACATGGCTTAGTGGTTAAGTGTCCCATCTACATGACCCTGCAGTCCAGGTTTCTCCTCCACCTATCGACCCGTGCCCTCTTGGTGAGAATGCCAGCCTCCCTGGAGACTCAGACCCTGCCGGACCCACATGCTGTCCTATGTCTCATGGGTTAGACACTCTCTGGTGCACAAGGATTCTCGGAGAGTGAATCCCAAAGCCTCACAGGTTCTATTGCTTCTTTCCTGAATGCCCACCTTCCCTGACCAAACACACAGGAAGACACAGTCAGTTGGTAGGTTTTATTTCCCTCCGGGTGTCATTTCAGGTCCATAACATCTCCTTTAGGTAGCTCATGCCAGCCATCCTTTTCCTCCTCCCTCTGCCATTTGTGAGAACCATGAGGATTCTTTGTGTCTCCCTAGCGTGCAGGCTTCATGGGTCCTGAATTTGGATTGCCAAACCCAGTGGTGCCCTGTTTGCCAACTCAAGAACTAGGTTGAGGCACATCAGTGGGCAGGAGTGGGGGCCCCCCTAAACCAATGTACACAAAGGTACACAGGCACAGGTGTGCACACACTAACACAGCTCAGACACGCAGGCTGGAACGTGCCCACACTCACGCTGGTACAAGGAAAACTGGATGTCTACACCAATACTCAGATGGGCCTTAATGCTCAGCCACATTCCCTCACTGGACACACACAGAAGGTCCCCTGCCATTTAATTGATCATTTACAATGGGATTTATTTTTACTTTTATACTTTATTTAACTTACTAAAGTATATTGCATTCTTTACCCCATCATGAAAAAGACTTTGACACAAGTAAGGAGGAAGGGCATTTTTGTAATAAAATACTTTATCTGCATTTATACTATTAAGGCATTTTACAAATTTTATGTCTGTTTTTTTAATGTCATAGGAAATGTCTCCAGGCCAGGGCAGCATGAGTGAGGATGGCAGAGAGGAGAAACCATGTCAGGGGAGCCTGGAGTCATTGAAACAGAATATGATAGGATTGGCCATTCTAGAAGGACCTAGACCTAGGTGCATCTTGTGTGTACCTCTGCGTGGAGGTTAAGAGGGCCCTAGTTGAGCCCAAACTGAGCCCCAGGTGTTAGCAGGCCTCAAGACGCAGAAGGGAGCCAGAGAAGGATGATGAGGCAACTATCCATTGAGACTTGCTTCTCACCCATTGATCTTTGCCACTGCTGCATCTTAGGTGACTTCAGGTTTCCCAATCCTGAAATATGAGTGTTACAGTTCCCTGATGGGCCTTTCTCCCCCAGCCCAGGGATGACCTGAGATTTCTCAACACAGGCTCCTCCCTGAGCCTTGAGTTCTCATGTGTGTCCCAGCTCGAGGACCCACAGGGCTCTGAGCCCCCAGCCCTGGGCTGCTTACCTGGCCTCCTCTCTGTTCCCTCTCTGCGGGCCTAACTCCTTCCAGTAGTGCCGCAGGAGATTGAGATAGAGGCCTGACTGATGATCTGGGGGACTAGGGAAAGGTGTCTGTGATTGGCCAGGTCATGGTTCAGAGACAATTCCCCAGATGCCAAGGAAAGACCAGCAAGGTCCTTTACCCCGACACCCCTCAGTGGCACCCACCTCAGCAATCCTGGCTGACCCTAAGTGGTTATGGTCAGTCAACTAGCTGAAGAAGCTCAGTTAGGCTGTGTCCTGCATGAAGATGGGGGCTACTCCCGTATGACTCTAGAACCATTGAACTACGGTAGAACCAGAGGCCCTGTATTGTGGAGCAAGAGGAGTCGGGAAGGCTCATGCCAGGCCTAGCCTCCCACACTCCACCCCCTCTACCATGCCAGGAGGCACTCCTTACTGAGGATGCCAACACAATACTCCTTAATGATCACTTCATTGAGCAAATAAAGTTTGTGACAAAAGGAAAACTTCATCCTGCTGCCATTACCTGGGATGGCTGAGTTCCTCTACTTGCCAGCCTAAGAAGAAGACAGACTCAAAGGGACCATTTCATCTAGCTGGGTTGAGGGCCTGCTGGCTGGGGTGAAGCATGTGTTTCCCCTTCCAGCTCTCCTGCTGAGGCACCCCTGGTCTCCAGGAGGACCTCAACATGAGCAGAACCCTCGACCCCTCCCCCAGGCCCCGGGTCCTCAGCAGGATCTGCAAATCCATCCTGTAGCTTACTTAGCAGGACTTCCTCTTGGTTTCTGAACCCAGCCAATATCTAGGTGTGCAGCACACTCTGAGCCTCTGGTCAAGGAGCCTCCAGATGATTGGGAGGGCATGCCAGGAAACACCCTGCAAATTTGCAAGAGCTGGGAGACTGTTGGGCAGGACTATCCCCCAGATCTTTTTCCTGGCACCCTGCACTGGTAGTCGTGTCTGTGTCTGGCATGGGGGGCATGGTAGTGGGTGTGGTGGTCTTGTGGCAGGGTGGAGGGAGGCCCAAAAGCCTCTACCGACAAGGAGCGGGGAGCACAAGCAGGCAGGGGATTTTGGTGTGGGATGTTGTGGTGTGAGGTGGCTATTTCCTCAGAGTTCCTGAGCTGCATGTAGCCCTTGTGGGCTGGGTGCTCGACAGGCTCTGCTGAGGGTGTCCAGGTGTGCGGTTCCCTCTTCTCCTGGTCTCCCTGAGGGGTGGGCATGTTCACTTGAGGGAACTGCTGTGGGTAGAAGAGACTACAGTACTGTGCCTGGTGCTCCCCATGGGGCTCGGCATGTGTGCAACAGAGGAGTGTGTGCAATGGAGGTTATATATGCTCAGGACCTACAGCTCTTTGGGTGCAGCGCAGGCAGAAGGAAGAAAGCCCGTCTGGGGAGCTGGTGCCTTCCTTACAAAGGACAGCAGCCCTGTGCACCAATAACCCATCTTGAGCACCTTGTGTTTCTGGTGTGAGGCCTCTGGACACAGACAGGGGGAGTGGAAGTGGTTTCTATGGATTGCATGGTCATGCAGACTCCCTTTCTCCAAGGTCTTTCCCAGGGAAACGTGCCGTTCAACTTTCTGCTGTGTCTGAAGGGTCCTTGGTGCTGCTATTCTCTCTTGTGAGGGCTGAGTTTGGCTCCCAGTCCCTACCACATGCTCTCAGGGCACACCTAAGCAAGCAGCCCTCCTATCTGCAGGAGCGTAGCCTCGGCTCCCCTCATTGTTCCCCATCCCCTGCCTCCTGGCTGGCCCCATGTGCCTCTGGCCTGGATCCCATGCTTCCCTCCACCAGAAGCCCGACGCCTACCCCCTGCTGCCAATCATCCCGAATGGGCAGCTGCAAGGATATGGCTCTGGCCAGAAGCCACAGATGCCCTGGCTGATTGTCCCGTGCCCTCCATGCCTGGAAGGCAACTCTGCCAAAGCTTCTGCCTCGGCCACTGGCAGGTCATGCGGCCTGAGGCATTCACGGAGCCCAGGTCCAAGTGAAGGACCTTGACTGTCAACAAGTCTGTTGCCAGCTGAGGCGTGCCAGCACCAGGGCCAGGTTGTGCCCGCTGGTCCTCCTCTTGCCTCTCCATGTCGCCCTTCTCCTCGACCACCACCTGGACCACCACTATTATGTCACCCACCACCTGCTCCTTCTCCTCCCCCAAGGGCGCCTCTGCCTCCATACCCTGGCTGCCCTCTCCTACAGAGTCTCCAATTAGAACCGGGTGCACTGTCCACTCCACGTCCGTATAAGTATATCGTTTAAATACACTTAAAAAAAAATCTTAAAAGCGTTCCCATTTCTCCACATCCTCTCCAACATCTGTTGTTTCCTGACATTTTAATGATCATCACTCTAACTGGCATGTTATCTCATTGTGGTTGCAGGGTCACAGATGGAGGTGGAAACCATCATACTAAGCAAATTGTCACAAGGACAGAAAACCAAACACCGCATGTTCTCATTGGTAAGTGGGAGCTGAACAATGAGAACACATGGACACAGTGCTGGGAACATCACATACCAGGCCAGTAGGGGCTGAGGGGATGGGGGGTGGGGGCAGGGATACCATTAGGAGAAATATCTAATGTCAATGACGAGTTAATGGGGGCAGCAAACCAACATGGCACATGTATCCCTATGTTACAAACCTGCACGTTGTGCACATGTACCCTAGAACTTAACGTATGATAAAACAAAAAAGAAAACAAAAACTTAAAAGGAAAAATAGCTCTCCAAACCCAAATACTACATAGAAAATCAGTATCAAGTGGCCTAGAAGGTAACTTAAATAAAAATGTCACAAACATTCAGCAGATAATATCTAAATGTCACAGTAAGCCTGGCAGTCTGCAAGAAGCTCAGAAAAACATGGTTTCCTTGCTCTTCTGAGTGTGCGGTAGCAACAGGCACAGAGATAAATGAGGAATAATAAGTGTGGTAACTGCTGCAATAGGCAAATACGGGAAATATAACTGAAATAAGGGCAATGATTTTGATAGGTAAAACATTAATACATGATGAAATGTTTAAAAAAAAAAGAGTTATGATTTTAATACACGTTGATGTCTTCTTCCCTCCAGAAGAAAACTCATGCCTCTGCTTTCTTGGTTGACATGTTCCTAAAGAGATGTAATAGCTTTGATTTTTTTACTAAATCACATTTTCCTCACTTATGAAACCCAGGTTTAAAAACCCTTTTGTCATCCCATTACTGGGTATATACCCAAAGGATTATAAATCATGCTGCTATAAAGACACATGCACACGTATGTTTATTGCGGCACTATTCACAATAGCAAAGACTTGGAATCAACCCAAATGTCCATCAGTGACAGACTGGATTAAGAAAATGTGGCACATATACACCATGGAATACTATGCAGCCTTAAAAAAGGATGAGTATGTGTCCTTTGTAGGGACATGGATGCAGCTGGAAACCATCATTCTTAGCAAACTATCACAAGAACAGAAAACCAAACACCGCATGTTCTCACTCATAGGTGGGAACTGAACAATGAGATCACTTGGGCTCGGGAGGGGGAACATCACACACCGGGGCCTATCATGGGGAGGGGGGAGGGAGGAGGGATTGCATTGGGAGTTATACCTGATGTAAATGACGAGTTGATGGGTGCTGACAAGTTGATGGGTGCAGCACAGCAACATGGCACAAATATACATATGTAACAAACCTGCACATTATGCACATGTACCCTAGAACTTAAAGTATAATAAAAAAAAAAATCCTTTTGAAGGTCAAATGAGAATATTTGCTGTTACTGGATAAACTGTCAAGTCCCACCCAAATATTGTTTTCTTACGGTAATTTATACCATGTGTGTATCACCTGGTTAATGTAGCATTCTCATAAAGGAAACCTTGAAATGTCTCTGCTGCTTAGTTTTTATTTTTCAGCTGTTTCAGTCATTATTATTTATCATATGCTCCCTAGGGGCTTTTGAATTTTAAAGATAATTTGTAAAAACTGAAAAGAGAAGGACAATGAAATTGTGAGGCTACAGTCATAATAATTTTATGGATTAATTCAATTGTTCATAGAGCTAGATGAGATTATATTTCTCCCAAAAGATTCTTGGAGAAATTCTAAGATGACGTACCCACTGTTTGAAATGGCTGTAAAGTTGTTGCTTAAGCTAGAGTTAACTCTCTGTAAAGCCTGAAGATACAGTAATAGTTTCATGTATTAAAACAGGGAAATAGGATTTTTAGTGTTACTTGCTCTCACCAGAAATAACCATAAGTTTTAAACTGTTCTTTATGTCAAATTAAATTTTTCATTTTCCTACCTCATGTTCTGGATGAGGCATGTATTTTTAAATGTATTTTCACCCTTATTGTACTTCTGTGATAAACTGTGTACTTAAATTCATGTCATAATTATCTTTCAGTTTTACTTGTCTGTTCCTAAAGATTCACAGAAATAAAGAATTCCATTTATGCTTGTATGTTTCAGCAACCTCATTTCAGGTAACGATGCACATTACTGCAGGTATCACATGTACAGGTCCAAAGGGAGAAGACAAAGAAGGAGAAAGGAGGCTTTTAAGTCTATACATTTGTAACACTATATCAGAAATTCAGTAGTCATAGTGAAATAAAAAAATGAGTTTGTGTCCTTTGTAGGGACATGGATGCAGCTGGAAACCATCATTCTTAGCAAACTATCACAAGAACAGAAAACCAAACACCACATGTTCTCACTCATAGGTGGGAACTGAACAATGAGATCACTTGGACTCGGGAAGGGGAACATCACACACCGGGGCCTATCATGGGGAGGGGGGAGGGGAGAGGGGGGAGGGATTGCATTGGGAGTTATACCTGATGTAAATGACGAGTTGATGGGTGCTGACGAGTTGATGGGTGCAGCACAGCAACATGGCACAAGTATACATATGTAACAAACCTGCACGTTATGCACATGTACCCTAGAACTTAAAGTATATATATAAAAAAGAAAAGAATGGAAAAAAAAATGATCACAGTCAATTCCTTCTTATACCTAGACTGAAGTATGAAACTTCAAAAGATAAGAAAGTTAAGAACTTTAGGCTTGTCAGAATTTTCCTATATAAATAAAATTATTGGTGACTTTCTCTCACTAGAAAACATAAACAAAAATCCATGCTTTATATATGTGTAAATAAAAATATTTCTATTTCTATCGGTTATGACATGCAAGCAAGTAATAAACTGAAAGTACAATAATAAAATGATATAAGGGAATTTCTGTGTGTAAAATATTTTACAAAATTTACAATATTTTACAAAAACGATAGAGAATTCTTCATGAAACTATATTATACAGTTTTTCATTATTTTACTTACATTTTAAATAATCAACAAATCAAAGGAAATTCTTAATCATTATTTATTACCAATAACATTATTCTACTAGTGTAACTCTTTTGAGATTATTTTAAATAAAACATTACAACAAATTGTATTGACTGATTTCAGCTTTTGATGAAATAATACTTCTGTATTTGTAGTCATGTGAAGTGTAACTTTCTCCTCACAATGGATCTTATATAAAACCAGTGTTACCGTTTTCTCTGATACAAACCCTGTAATATCTCATGGCTTTCCTATATGCACACAGTACATGACTCCAAAGAGTAGAATTCAGATAGATGGAAAAATTACATTTCTGACAAAATTCTAGGAAAAGGAAGGGTAAAATGAGAGAATAATTTCTAAATTTCTAACTGTTCATCCTTGGATTTGGATATATTTAGATATAAACAAATATTTGCACACTGCAAGTTTGCACATGTGTATATAAATTTAAATGAGATACCCGTATGTATGGGTTGTGTAATCTTTTAATTAATCCTCAATTTTACATGTGGGAAATTTGATAAGAGTTTACCCTTATCAAATACTCAATTTCAAGTACTATAGTCTATTTGATGTAAAGCCAACAAAATCTCTGTCAACATTCATTTCAATTAATCCAATAATGTTAACTACTGAAAACTTCATTCTCCTTGTCCCTTGTTGGCAGCCTGAAAATTGATTCTCACTCTAATTCAGCACTCAGGGTGCTGTCCACAAGAGACTATCACCTTGCTGTGGATTGTGACCTCTCACTCCACCACTTTCATCCTATAACAGTCCTACCTTTGCATATTTAATGAACTTTGTACATGGTCAAAAAGATAAAAGTGCAGTGAAATGTCAGGCCATGATGTGAAATGTTGCATTGTTTCTATATCTCTAATTGACCTTTCATGTTGTAGAGGACAAGAAAAATAACTAAATACGTTTATTAGTATCCAGTCCAATGCACTCTTTCTTATTAATATGCCAAACCTCACCCTTCAAGGCACTGACATCTAAACACAGTGAGATTTATCAAAATCTCTTCTTATTAATAACCTTTATGTTAATCACTGTTGCCCAGATCTGGACTCTGACTGAAATCCTAGGGTGGAAATTGCTATAATGACTCAAACTACGGAATTACTATCTTTTGGCATAATTACTGCTGCCACCTTACTGAAAAATATCACATTAGATGGCAGCTAATCCTATTGATTAATTTTTAATGTCCAGCATTTATGATATTGCACAAGTAAAGATCTCTGATAACTTAAATGGTTAGCAGAGGAATGACTAAAATAACTCACAGCAATTCAAACACTTACTTACCAGAACTGCCATACATCAACTCCTGATGAAAACAATGTTGGGAAATTGCAAGTGCTGAACTGGTTACTAAAGCATGTATTTCAGGGTATTTTATAAAACTATCCATGCCGTGTATGATGCCTCACCTGCAAGGATAAAGCTTTAGCATATATAAAAATAGTCTTGGGTTCTTAATATCTTTCGACATTTGTCCTCATAGCCTCAATACAAAAACACCCATGTACTCGACTGTCAGCTGACTTGACTACCAGTTATTAAGGTTTAGGTAAACAGAATAAAGATTTCAAAATTTGGTGACCAAATATGAGAAATCACACTCTCACTGTAAGAAATATTCTCAAGTACCACTGCAAATGCAAAATTGCAAGAAGAAATTAGCTCTGACCTATTGCAATATTCTAAAATCTAAAAGTTTCTCTTTGAGGTCTGCTGGTTCATGCCTGGAATCGCAGCTCTTTGGGAGGATGTGAAGGAAGGATTGCTTCAAGCCCAGAGTTCAAGACCAGCACAGGCAACACAGCAAGACCTTTCTCTACAAATATCACCAATTAATTAATTAATTACATTGGGCATGATGGCATACATCCCTTGTTCTGTTTACTCAGGAGTTCATGGTTGTGGTGAGCTGTGATCGCACACTGCATTTCAGTCTGGGCCACAGGGCAAGACTTTCTCTACAAAATAATTCAATATAACAACAACAACAAAAAAATTAAAATAAAACTATTTCAGGTGTCTTTTGGAAGTTTGTATAATTGCTCCAAAAACACAGACATTGTTTAAAGTTGAGAATTTCATGGGGAATGAGCAGTTAACATTGTTTATATTGTTTTCCAAAAATTAAGATAAATCTGTTAGATTGTTATATATGAATATCTAATAAACATTTATACAATGAATATTGACAATTGTCAAACCATTGTGTTTATAGACTTTTCCTGCAAAATATTCATAGTTTCATTGGAGAATGAAGAGCAATAATTGCAATGTACTCTGACAAGTGTTACAATAGATACAATTTAGTAACTTAACTGGAGAGGAAGGAAGTTCTTAACTGGTTTTACAGGGGTTTGGGGAACCTTCTTAGGGCAGAAACAATTGACCACATCTGTAAGGATACAAATTTGCATGAAGAATGTTTGGGAGAAAAACACTGTAGAAAAAAAGAAACAATCTTTCTATCAATGATAGAAGTACTAACAGTGCATATGATGCCATCTGTCCGATTCTTAGACTGTACTAGCTCAATACATGTTTCTTTTATGAATCCATGAACGGAAGATATTGGGAAAGGATTCTGGAAGGGATTTTCAAAACCCTATAAAGGAAAGGTAAATACCCTTAACTTTACAATTTTGCCTGCTTTTCTTTATGTTCTTGTCATGTTAACTACCTCATAAGCTCTGCCCTACTTGTTGGTCTTTTCACAAACATCATGCATGAATCGTTCCTGAGACTACTTCTCTCTTGATCCCTTGATACTATATTTGTCTCTGATACACGTTTGTGTGAGATACTTGGTTTGTATGCCCAGGGATACATCAATCACCTCTCCCTGGCACTGTTCTGTAATAGAGAAGCCTGGCCCCTGGGAGGCATGGTTCGTAGGTGCTCATAAAAATTACTTCCTGTTTCAGCTTAGTCAAGGGGTGACATTACAGATTAGAGAACAAGAAGACGAGAGAAGCCACTTTGTTTCCCTTTCCTTCTCAGCAGGGGATTTGTTTCCGTAGTGATTCCAGGACCTGCAGGACATGCTCTCTGTGTTTCCAATTTCCATGTAGTGACCCTAATCCTAGACTGGCTTTTCTAATGCCATTTTCTCCAACTGTCTTCTCTAAAGGAACTGGGTGTGATTTGGGGAGTTTTAAATTCAAAAAAAAAAAAAGATATGGAATGGGGGCAGGGAAGTACTTGCTAGAGGAGAGTGTGGTTCTTGGCTAGGACTCCACCCTCAGGCTTGTGCTCACTGACCTAGGTGAGGACATGCACTTCTGTTTTCTTGACCAAATTGGTGAAGACATGTGCTTCTGGTTTTTTTGCCCAAGTGTTGAATTTCCCAAGACCACCCTGGCCTGCCATATCCCCATTGTGTGCTATAAGAAACCCCAGGAGCCTAGCAGGCAGAGACAAAGCAGCTGGACCTCGAGAGGAATCATCAGCAGAAGACACAGCAACCGGACCTTGAGAGTACACCAGAGAAAGGAGAGCACAGAGTCGGAAGCAGCGGGCCATCCACCGCAGAAGAACACAGAGCTCTGCAGTGCTGTGGGAGGAGAGCGCTTACCCTATCCCATTCCAAGGGAAAACCACCTTCCGGCTCCATCTCCCTTCTGGCTCCCCATTCATCTGCTGAGAACTTCCACTCAATGAAACCTTGAACTTCTTCTCCAAGCCCACGTGTGAGTCAGTTCTTCAGATACCCCGGGATCCAGGAAGCCCACTGTCTTTGCAGTAAGGCAGGATGTCTAATTGAGCTAACACAAGCTGCCTACAGACGAAAAAACTAAATTATCACTGTTTAACACCTGCCCGCTGGGGATTCAGGAGCTGAAAAGATTCACCCCTAGATGCTGCCTGGGGTCAGAGCCCCACAACCTGTCCTCATTGCTTGCTTGGCGGCGGGGGATAAGGGACATATTTCCGTTTCAGTATGAGTCTGTTTCCAATGCAGTGTGCTTTCTACAATACTGCACTGTTACCTCGTTGCATATATTTGACAAAATAAGTTACGAACTATAACTAATGTGAGAAGAAAATAAATGGTGGAGAATAAGGAAGAAAAATGAAACACTGCGTCAGTAAGGAGTATTTTTGACTTCATATAACAGAAAAAGTAAACACGATTTAAATAAACAGGGATTTCTAGTTTTCACATGTGAGCCAGCCATAGTTAGGCAGTTGCTGCCTTTGATCAGTGGCTCTGCTGCATGGTAATGGTAGACCTGCATGGTAGTAGCAGTAAGTCCAACACCATTCTGGGTCCATTTGTGGCTAGCCAACTTTGCCCACACTCTGGTTTTTTTGGAGTCTATCAGCTTCTGGTTTATGCAGCTACTTTAATGGTGTATTTTTGCTAGTCCTGTGAAACTGCTGCTTGAGATTTTCTATTCTCCTGCAATCACCTAGTATGTTTCCTGTCTGAAATTACGTGCCTTGCTCATTTTTTCACCTCAGGACCCTATAGGATGTTCTTTAACTTATTTTTTTAAAAGAGCATTGGTAAAACAGTTTCATTTCCCTCAAATACTTCTGAGAATTCCTGAGAAACTTATATATGTCTCACTGGACTGGACCACTGCCCACTCAGCTACCTGTTATTGACTTCTTTCTTTAGGTAAGATTCCCTAGACAGTAACTGCATGGGTTCCCCCTACCCGACTTCCACTAAAGACTAACATGCAGTATTTAAAATATTTTAAATCTTAGATATAGCATAAAGGGTTTATAGGATACAAAACAACAAATCATATACATATATTAAGAAACAAAACTTTAGACAGTATCAGTCTTTGACAAAAAAATTAACCATTTTAACTCTATAGTATAAACGTATTTACAAATAAAGTGTATGCATAGGGAAATGTTTCTTGCATTGAACACACTTCCTCCAGTGATATCTTTTTTTTTGTTTTGTTTTGAAACATAGGTTTTATTTTTGTACTTTTTTCCAGACAAAACTAATGTATTCAAAATTACTTCAAAAATGTTTAGGAATATTTATTTTGTACAATATAACTGCACATGTGAATATAATATACATGTACACATATATTGTATACTACACATATACAATATAAATGTAAATGTGAATGTTGACCTAGATATGAAATCAACCATTGTCTGTGGTGCTCTAGTATCTCTTTTATTTTTTTATTTTTATTTTTTATTTTAATTTTATTATTATTATACTTCAAGTTCTAGGGTACATGTGCATAATGTGCAGGTTTGTTACATATGTATACTTGTCCATGTTGCTGTGCTGCACCCATCAACTCGTCAGCACCCATCAACTCGTCATTTACATCAGGTATAACTCCCAATGCAATCCCTCCCCCCTCCCCCCTCCCCATGATAGGCCCCGGTGTGAGATGTTCCCCTTCCCGAGTCCAAGTGATCTCATTGTTCAGTTCCCACCTATGAGTGAGAACATGCGGTGTTTGGTTTTCTGTTCTTGTGATAGTTTGCTAAGAATGATGGTTTCCAGCTGCATCCATGTTCCTACAAAGGACGCAAACTCATCCTTTGTTATGGCTGCATAGTATTCCATGGTGTATATGTGCCACATTTTCTTAATCCAGTCTGTCACTGATGGACATTTGGGTTGATTCCAAGTCTTTGCTATTGTGAATAGTGCTGCAATAAACATACGTGTGCATGTGTCTTTATAGCAGCATGATTTATAATCCTTTGGGTATATGCCCAGTAATGGGATGGCTGGGTCATATGGTACATCTAGTTCTAGATCCTTGAGGAATCGCCATACTGTTTTCCATAATGGTTGAACTAGTTTACAATCCCACCAACAGTGTAAAAGTGTTCCTATTTCTCCACATCCTCTCCGGCACCTGTTGTTTCCTGACTTTTTAATGATCGCCATTCTAACTGGTGTGAGATGGTATCTCATTGTGGTTTTGATTTGCATTTCTCTGATGGCCAGTGATGATGAGCATTTTTTCATGTGTCTGTTGGCTGTATGAATGTCTTCTTTTGAGAAATGTCTGTTCATATCCTTTGCCCACTTTTTGATGGGGTTGTTTGTATTTTTCTTGTAAATTTGTTTGAGTTCTTTGTAGGTTCTGGATATTAGCCCTTTGTCAGATGAGTAGATTGCAAAAATTTTCTCCCATTCTGTAGGTTGCCTGTTCACTCTGATGGTAGCTTCTTTTGCTGTGCAGAAGCTCTTTAGTTTAATGAGATCCCATTTGTCAATTTTGGCTTTTGCTGCCGTTGCTTTTGGTGTTTTAGACATGAAGTCTTTGCCCATGCCTATGTCCTGAATGGTACTACCTAGGTTTTCCTCTAGAGTTTTTACAGTATTAGGTCTAACATTTAAGTCTCTAATCCATCTTGAATTAATTTTCGTATAAGGAGTAAGGAAAGGATTCAGTTTCAGCTTTCTACTTATGGCTAGCCAATTTTCCCAGCACCATTTATGAAATAGGGAATCCTTTCCCCGTTTCTTGTGTTTGTCAGGTTTGTCAAAGATCAGATGGCTGTAGATGTGTGGTATTATTTCTGAGGGCTCTGTTCTGTTCCATTGGTCTATATCTTTGTTTTGGTACCAGTACCATGCTGTTTTGGTTACTGTAGCCTTGTAGTATAGTTTGAAGTCAGGTAGCGTGATGCCTCCAGCTTTGTTCTTTTGACTTAGGATTGGCTTGGAGATGCGGGCTCTTTTTTGGTTCCATATGAACTTTAAAGCAGTTTTTCCCAATTCTGTGAAGAAATTCGTTGGTAGCTTGATGGAGACGGCATTGAATCTATAAATAACCTTGGGCAGTATGGCCATTTTCACGATATTGATTCTTCCTGTCTATGAGCATGGTATGTTCTTCCATTTGTTTGTGTCCTCTTTTATTTCACTGAGCAGTGGTTTGTAGTTCTCCTTGAAGAGGTCCTTTACATCCCTTGTAAGCTGGATTCCTACGTATTTTATTCTCTTTGAAGCAATTGTGAATGGAAGTTCATTCATGATTTGGCTCTCTGTTTGTGTGTTACTAATGTATAAGAATGCTTGTGATTTTTGCACATTAATTTTGTATCCTGAGACTTCGCTGAAGTTTCTTATCAGCTTAAGGAGATTTTGTGCTGAGACAATGGGGTTTTCTAAATATACAATCATGTCATCTGCAAACAGGGACAATTTGACTTCTTCTTTTCCTAACGGAATACCCTTGATTTCTTTCTCTTGCCTGATTGCTGTAGCCAGAACTTCCAACACTATGTTGAATAGGAGTAGTGAGAGAGGGCATCCCTGTCTTATGCCAGTTTTCAAAGGGAATTTTTCCAGTTTTTGCCCATTCAGTATGATATTGGCTGTGGGTTTGTCATAAATAGCTCTTATGATTTTGAGGTACGTTCCATCAATACCGAATTTATTGAGCGTTTTTAGCAGGAAGGGCTGTTGAATTTTGTCAAAAGCCTTTTCTGCATCTATTGAGATAATCATGTGGTTCTTGTCTGTGGTTCTGTTTATATGCTAGGTTATGTTTATTGATTTGTGAATGTTGAACCAGCCTTGCATCCCAGGGATGAAGCCCACTTGATCATGGTGGATAAGCTTTTTGATGTGCTGCTGAATCCGGTTTGCCAGTATTTTATTGAGGATTTTTGCATCGATGTTCATCAGGGATATTGGTCTAAAATTCTCTTTTTTTGTTGTGTCTCTGCCAGGCTTTGGTATCAGGATGATGTTGGCCTCATAAAATGAGTTAGGGAGGATTTTCTCTTTTTCTATTGATTGGAATAGTTTCCGAAGGAATGGTACCAGCTCCTCCTTGTACCTCTGGTAGAATTCAGCTGTGAATCCATCTGGTCCTGGACTTTTTTTGTTTGATAGGCTATTAATTATTACCTCAATTTCAGAGCCTGCTATTGGTCTATTCAGGGATTCAACTTCTTCCTGTTTTAGTCTTGGAAGAGTGTAAGTGTCCAGGAAATTATCCATTTCTTCTAGATTTTCTAGTTTATTTGCGTAGAGGTGTTTATAGTATTCTCTGATGGTAGTTTGTATTTCTGTGGGGTTGGTGGTGATATCCCCTTTATCATTTTTTATTGCGTCTATTTGATTGTTCTCTCTTTGCTTCTTTATTAGTCTGGCTAGTGGTCTGTCAATTTTGTTGATCTTTTCACAAAACCAACTCCTGGATTCATTGATTTTTTGGAGGGTTTTTTGTGTCTCTATCTCCTTCAGTTCTGCTCTGATCTTAGTTATTTCTTGCCGTCTGCTAGCTTTTGAATGTGTTTGCTCTTGCTTCTCTAGTTCTTTTAATTGTGATGTTAGAGTGTCAATTTTAGATCTTTCCTGGTTTCTCTTGTGGGCATTTAGTGCTATAAATTTCTCTCTACACACTGCTTTAAATGTGTCCCAGAAATTCTGGTATGTTGTATCTTTGTTCTGATTGGTTTCAAAGAACATCTTTAATTCTGCCTTCATTTCGTTATGTACCCAGTAATCATTCAGGAGCAGGTTGTTCAGTTTCCATGTAGTTGAGCGGTTTTGATTGAGTTTCTTAGTCCTGAGTTCTACTTTGATTGCACTGTGGTCTGAGACACAGTTTGTTATAATTTCTGTTCTTGTACATTTGCTGAGGAGTGCTTTACTTCCAATTATGTGGTCAATTTTGGAATAAGTGCGATGTGGTGCTGAGAAGAATGTATATTCTGTTGATTTGGGGTGGAGAGTTCTATAGATGTCTATTAGGTCTGCTTGCTGCAGAGATGAGTTCAATTCCTGGATATCCTTGTTAACTTTCTGTCTCGTTGATCTGTCTAATGTTGACAGTGGAGTGTTGAAGTCTGCCATTATTATTGTATGGGAGTCTAAGCCTCCTTTTAAGTCTCTAAGGGCTTGCTTTATGAATCTGGGTGCTCCTGTATTGGGTGCATATATATTTAGGATAGTTTGCTCTTCTTGTTGAATTGAACCCTTTACCATTATGTAATGGCCTTCTTTGTCTCTTTTGATCTTTGATGGTTTAAAGTCTGTTTTATCAGAGACTAGTATTGCAACCCCTTCTTTTTTTGTTGTTCTCCATTTGCTTGGTAGATCTTCCTCCATCCGTTTATTTTGAGTCTATGTATGTCTCTGCATGTGAGATGGGTCTCCTGAATACAGCAAACTGATGGGTCTTGACTCTTTACCCAGTTTGCCAGTCTGTGTCTTTTAATTGGAGCATTTAGTCCATTTACATTTAAGGTTAAGATTGTTATGTGTGAACTTGATCCTGCCATTATGATATTAACTGGTTATTTTGCTCGTTAGCTGATGAAGTTTCTTCCTAGCCTCGATGGCCTTTACATTTTGGCATGTTTTTGCAGTGGCTGGTACCGGTTGTTCCTTTCCATGTTCAGTGCTTCCTTCACGGTCTCTTGTAAGGCAGGTCTGGTGGTGACAAAATCTCTAAGCATTTGCTTTTCTGTAAAGATAAGCTTAGTTTATGAACTAATGAAGCTTAGTTTGTCTGGATATGAAATTCTGGGTTTAAAATTCTTTTCTTTAAGAATGTTGAATATTGGCCCCCACTCTCTTCTGGCTTGGAGAGTTTCTGCCGAGAGATCTGCTGTCAGTCTGATGGGCTTCCCTTTGAGGGTAACCCAACCTTTCTCTCTGGCTGCCCTTAAGATTTTTTCCTTCATTTCAACTTTGGTGAATCTGGCAATTATGTGTCTTGGAGTTGCTCTTCTCGAGGAGTATCTTTGTGGCATTCCCTGTATTTCCTGGATTTGAATGTTGGCCTGCCCTACTAGATTGGGGAAGTTCTCCTGGATGATATCCTGAAGAGTGTTTTTCAACTTGGTTCCATTTTCCCCCTCACTTTCAGGCACCCCAGTCAGACGTAGATTTGGTCTTTTTACATAATCCCATACTTCTTGCAGGCTTTGTTCATTTCTTTTTCTTCTTTTTTCTTTTGGTTTCTCTTCTCACTTCATTTCGTTCATTTGATCCTCAATTGCTGATACTCTTTCTTCCAGTTGATCGAGTCAGTTACTGAAGCTTGTGCATTTGTCACGTATTTCTCGTGTCATGGTTTTCATCTCTTTCATTTCGTTTATGATCTTCTCTGCATTAATTACTCTAGCCATCAATTCTTCCACTTTTTTTTCAAGATTTTTAGTTTCTTTACGCTGGGTACGTAATTCCTCCTTTAGCTCTGAGAAGTTTGATGGACTGAAGCCTTCTTCTCTCATCTCGTCAAAGTCATTCTCCTTCAAGCTTTGATCCGTTGCTGGTGATGAGCTGTGCTTCTTTGCTGGGGGAGATGCGCTCTTATTTTTTGAATTTCCAGCTTTTCTGCCCTGCTTTTTCCCCAAATTTGTGGTTTTATCTGCCTCTCTCTTTGATGATGATGGTGACGTACTGATGGGGTTTTGGTGTAGGTGTCCTTCCTGTTTGATAGTTTTCCTTCTAACAGTCAGGACCCTCAGCTGTAGGTCTGTTGGAGATTGCTTGAGGTCCACTCCAGACGCTGTTTGCCTGGGTATCAGCAGCAGAGGCTGCAGAAGATAGAATATTTCTGAACAGTGAGTGTACCTGTCTGATTCTTGCTTTGGAGGCTTCCTCTCAGGGGTGTACTCCACCCTGTGAGGTGTGGGGTGTCAGACTGCCCCTAGTGGGGGATGTCTCCCAGTTAGGCTACTCAGGGGTCAGGGACCCACTTGAGCAGGCAGTCTGTCCCTTCTCAGATCTCAACCTCCGTGTTGGGAGATCCACTGCTCTCTTCAAAGCTGTCAGACAGAGTCCTTTGCATCTGCAGAGGTTTCTGCTGCTTTTGTTGTTGTTTACTGTGCCCTATCCCCAGAGGTGGAGTCTACAGAGACAGGGAGGTTTCCTTGAGCTGCCGTGAGCTCCACCCAGTTCGAGCTTCCCAGCGGCTTTGTTTACCTACTTAAGCCTCAGCAATGGTGGGTGCCCCTCCCCCAGCCTCGCTGCTGCCTTGGGGTTAGATCACAGACTGCTGTGCTAGCAATGAGGGAGGCTCCGTGGGCATGGGACCCTCCCGGCCAGGTGTGGGATATAATCTCCTAGTGTGCCTGTTTGCTTAAAGCGCAGTATTGGGGTGTGAGTTACCCGATTTTCCAGGTGTTGTGTGTCTCAGTTCCCCTGGCTAGGAAAAGGGATTCCCTTTCCCCTTGCACTTCCCAGGTGAGGCGATGCCTCGCCCTGCTTCAGCTCTTGCTGGTCGGGCTGCAGCAGCTGACCAGCACAGATTGTCTGGCAATCCCTAGTGAGATGAACTCAGTACCTCAGTTGAAAACGCAGAAATCACCGGTCTTCTGTGTCGCTCGCGCTGGGAGTTGGAGACTGGAGCTGTTCCTATTCGGCCATCTTAGAAATGATTTTTTTATAAATGACTCTTAATATAGTACTTCATATTATTTCTCATAAATGCTTAAATGTCCTAATTAATTTCATAATAACTTTCTTCAGTTTAATCTTTTCTACAGACAAAGGTGATTTTCGAAAAAAAATCATCAATAATTGTATTTAAAAATTACATTGTTTTGTTGTTTGGGAGAAGATCTTAAATCCTTTCCAAGACCTCTTACATTCACATAGCCAATCATTCCAACCCTGGGACTTCTTTTGTTATTTTTGGGCCCAAAATATGTTTCCCAGATTTGCACATGACTGCTTCCTTCCCAGTATTCAGAAGTCAGCCAAACTTTCTTAAACTGTTCATTCCCTCTGAAACCTCTAAGTACTTCCTTTATTTCCCTTCTTAATGTTTGTGTGCATATTACATTTATATTTATTCTTACACAATAAGATACATTAGATGAAGTAATTTAGAAACAACATCTGCCAAAATCACCTGTTCTTGTATTTGAAAACTATGGGGAAAAGGAAATTATCATAGATTACTATACAAAAGTCAAAATTTTTTCCATACCTACAAAAACCATGAGCCAAAAGCAATTTTCAGTTTCTACCAAAAATTAAAGTATTAAATTATAAACTTGAATAAAAATGTACTTTCTGCTATGTACCAGGAAGTGTGCTGGATGTAACAGAAATAAAAACAACTATGAAAACTTAAATATGCACTAAGGACAATTTAACAAACAACAGATTCACAGATGGAACAGTGAAGACAAAATATCCACAATATACAATGAAGAAGAAAATGTAAAATCTAAGCTGTTTTCAAAACATGAATTTCTACTTGTGAGATACACCCTGGGAAGAATAACTTTCAAGAAGTCCAAAAACCCATATTGGTAATAGCATAAAGAGTAAGGGGAACTCAAAACAGATTGGGATAATGTTATAAAACCAAAAACTCCAAAGTATGAAGAATGCAATTATTTTGATGGTAATATAAAGGAATTCAGTAGGTAATAGAATTCAGTAGGTAATAGAATTACACAAAAGTTTAAAGCTGCAATAAACACAATCCCAAGATGTTAAGATTCAGTAAGTCAGAGACCATTCGTTGGATCAAAATAAATCCTCATACACACTGGGAAAATGAATAATTAAGTATTCATGTTACATAAATAACTCAGATTAAGCAGAGTGACAGTACAAAGCTTCCACAGCATGGAAGGGGTCCTGAGAAGGTAGTCAGTGTTCAATTTTTTTTTTTTTTAAATCACCTTTTCAACTCTTTAAGGCGCGAAATACCTGTAGCAGGAAGATGTTACCAGAGTAAGAAACAAAGACAATAAACATGTCTCAGATCTTGAGGAAAACCGGAATTGCAACTTAAGTTTTATCTACTTTATAATCTTACAGTGGCATGGCAAAGGAGACAGGATCTCATAGAATTTTAGAAATTGCATTTACAAGTAATTGGAATTTGGAGCAGAGATAAGGTCTGCTGGTTATTGAAAAAAGGGCTTTCAACATTCCTTTTAGTTTTAGGGGATGAGGAAGGGAGAGAGGGAGAGAGGATACAGGGAAGCTTACAGCAAAATTTTCACTGGTTACACCTTTCTTGGGGAAAAAAACACATGTGCAAATTCTGATGTTAGGAATATTTTAAGTATGTATCTTCAATATTATTCGTCCAGGACTAAAATAAGTCCTGACGCAGGACATAAGTGATTTTCACAGCAGTCTGAGCCACTACTCCCCAGGAAGCCCAGCTGACACCTCTTCTCAGATCCCTCTCTAGACAGGACACCCCAAGTGCTATTGTGAACTGGGCGACAGTATTTCTGTCTACTTCCTATTGATTAGGGGTGAAGACAGGGCACTGCAGTTGTAGTGTATTCCAGAGGGGAAATTTTTAGGCTAATGAGGGACTAGTGGGTCAAACCAGGAGTCCTCAGTAGAAGCTGTGAGTTGAACTCATTTGAGATTCCTTTTGGAAGACCATTTTTAGCTTGATGGCCTCGATCCCAGGAGACAAATTTGACAAGGAGGTTAAAAATGCAAGGCCTGAAGGCAAGTAATAGTAGGATGGCTCTCTCAAGGCCTAGTAAGGGGAAGAGCCAAAGTATCTATTTGTTAAACATATTCTAGGGCCCTGAGTGTTCAACCTCCTTTTTCTACCTTCTATTCATTCTCTTATTTCTTTGACCTTTCAGTAATGATTTCTGACTGATTATCGAAATACCAACATTATTCTCCTAAGAAGATGCAGGTTCCTACTCTTTCAGCTGTTAATAAGTCTAGGGCTCTCTGGTTTTGAAGGACTACTGCAGCTAGAGAATTAAGCTGGTTTTGTAGGGTCACTAGGGAGTGCACAACTTGTTCCATGTCATCATTTAATTTTCGTGATTATTAATAATAGAACTGGGTGGAGGAGGTTACGCCTCTAATTCCAGTACTAAACTCATCCAGCATTCTGACTCCTGCAATAAAAGTGACAATAGCCACTCGTGTGTGGTGAGACTGGGGTATAACGAGACTTTATAACTCTTGTTCAGGATATATGGACGTGGGAGGTGCCAGAAAGCAGAGAAAGCATAGTTCTTTCATAGTGCCATTTAGGTATTGATAGGCTATGCTATCACACGTGGGGAAAAAAAAAAAAAAAAAAAAAAAAAAAAAAGCCTGTAGTTAGACAGGTGAAACCTGAGGTCTTGTTCTAGTCTCCACTGGCTATTTGGTTTTGGTATCCCTAGCATTGCGGGGTTCTAAGGACCGTTACGTTTTGTTGCTAAACCTTGAGCTTTTAAATGTTTAACAATATTCTTTACTCCCTTGAGAGCTTCAGGCCTTAAGGGATATTGCCTTTGATAAGGAAAATGTGTGGGGTCCTTTATCCTGATTTGGACTGGATGGGCATTCTTTGTACTTCCAAATTGTCCCTCTAAGGCCCAGAACTCAAAGTTGTACTCTTTTTCAAGTAGGAGACAACAAATGGGTAATTTGTTCCTCATACTTATGTAGATAATGGTCCCATTTTTGGCTAGTACATCCCTCCCTAATAAGGGTGTGGGACTTTCAAGCATAACAAGAAAGTCCTGTGAAAAGAGCAAAGTCAAACAATTGTAGCTCAGGAGGTGACAGAAATACCTGGTTACAGGCTTCCTAAGATTCCTTGGATGGTAACAGACTTTGAGGACAGTTGTCCAGGGCAGGAGATTAAAACTGAGACGACTGCACCAGTGTCCAGGAAGAAGTCCACTTCCTAGCCCTCAACCATCAAACTCACCAGGGGCTCTGTAAGGGTGATGGTATGAGCTGGCAGTTGCCCTGGGCAGCCTCAGTCCTGTTGCTGCATCATCTGGTTGGGTTCTTCTGGTCTAGAGGGACTTCGTCCTCTGGGACAGTGCGCCTTCCAGTGATGGCGTTGGCATATTGGACATGGGTAAGGGGGTGGCTTGTTTTTTTGTTGGACAATCTTTAAAATGTCCTTGTAAACTGCACTGATAACAAGCCCTACTAGGCAATTGACCTGCTCCTCTCTTGATTCCCTCTGAGCCACCAAGATCTGTCTGTATGAGGGCCATGATTAAGACTGCAGCCTTTCTCTTATCTTGATTTTCCCTTTTGGCTTGTTCCTCTTGGTCCCTGTTATAGAATACCGAGGTTGCTAGATTTAATAATGTCTCTAAATTTTGTTCTAGGCTTAAAGCAGATTTTTGGAGTTTTTTCCTAATGCCAGCTGCTGATTGGGTGATAAATTTATCCCTTAAAATAAGTTGGCATTCTACAGAATCTGGATTTAGGGAGGTATACTTTCTTAGGACCTCCCTTAGCCTTTCTAGAAAAGTGGAAGGATTTTCCTCTTTTCCCAGTGTAATTGCGGATAGTATCGAGTAGTTCATAGGCTTTTTCCTAGTCTTCTTCAACCCTTCTAAACTGCAAGTTAGCAAATGCCTGCAACTGCAGTCTCCATGATCTGGGTCAGTATCCCAATGAGGGTCTACACTGGGGACTGCCTGTTGCCCTGTGCAGAACTTTTTTCCTCTCCTTCAGGGTCATTCGATTGTTTACCTGGCTAAGGTAACACAGATTCCCAAATTGCTGGGCTGCTGCTAAAGCTGCTTCTTTTTCAGTAGGACTTATGGTCTGATCAAGAAGCAACATGATATCTCTCCATGTTAGATCAAAGAACTGCCTCCATCCTTGCAGTACATCTATATAGTTATCAGGTTCATCTGAGAATTTCCCTAAATCTGCCTCTATTTGTTTTAAATCTGAGAGTGCGAGGGGGGCATGCACGTGTATGGGCTCAAATTCTCCTCTTACTTCTTATGAGGGACACAGTTTGAGTGCCCAGCTCACAGAGATTACATTCTCCTTCCGGTGTGCCTTTAACACTTAGGTGGGGCCAGATGGAGGAGAGTCAGTGGGGGAGGAGAGTGGGGTTGAGGGAAGAGGCCCTGAGTATGGAGGCAATTGTGGGCCTCTGTCATTTGGACAAAGCTTGCAGGCTTGGCACAGGGCAATATTGTCATGAAGGGCAAAAGAAGACTGTACATAAGGTAATTCACTCCATTTACCTTCCTGTTTGCAGAAAAGATCTAGCTGTAGAAAGGTGTTATAATTAATAATTCCCGCAGGGGGCTATGTTTCTCCACTTTGTAAGGAATACTGTGGCCAGGTAGTGGTACAAAAGAAAATCAGCTCCTTCTTTTTTAAGGTTTCAATGTCAAATTTGTCCTAGTTATTTAGGACAAATAGTTATTAAGGGAGTGTCTGGTTTTAAAGGTATGGTGCCCATCTGGAATTTTAAACACAGGGATGTCCACACCCCTGGTTAGTCCTGCGACTCATCTTCCATTAGGGCATCCACCAAGTCTCACATCCAATTGTACTTCAAGCTCGTGACTGCCTTTCCCGAGCTCTCCTTTTACTAAATTTAACCAGCGGGATGGAAACATCCTTTGCTCCTGTTTTACATCCATTGACCAATAAATGGGGCACAAGGGCTGTTGGACTTATTGTAGTACTTCTGACAATGCATCCTACCTGTTCCAGAGTGGCAAGGCCTGGCTCTGGGGCACCACTTAGCTTTCAGGCTAAGGCAAAATTTATATGGGCCTGGCCATAAAACTGTCCTTCAAGGAGGAATCTCAAATTAGTGACAGGAGACTTAGTAAGCTTAAAGGGGGTGGTGGATATCCTCTAGGCCAGGGCCAAGAAAACAGCTGCTGTACTCTAGCCTTCTGTCCCCACTTGCCATCAAAGCAGTAAGCCCCTCTCTTAAGACAGTACCAGTATCCTGTGTCCCAACTGACTATATTTTCTTTTTTCCAATACCAACTATTGCATGATTCAAAGAGTAATTCAATGGCTCTAAAAGCTGTACCCATGCACCACAGATTGTACTTGCGAGGCCCCAAGGAAGGGGAAAGTCTGTCTGGGGAGCAATGGAGGAAAGGCCCTAAGACTTCTACTATCCACAGGAAAAATTACAGACCTGTCTTTAAATTTTCTTGATGTGGGGGACCATACACTATAGTGGGGAAATGGCCCTTCAAAATAGCCATTGAACAGTGACACCTGCCTAAACACTGCAGGGCACCATTAACAGGTATCTTTTGGGCACCACCCAAATAATTTAAGACTTCTAAAGAGGAAATCTTGATCCTGCCTAGTGGGAATAACCTTGCTTGTGAGACAAAGAAAGAAGTCCAGCCAGTGGACATTAGGACTCAGGAAGCAGGAGTCAGAGGATGTGGTGGTCTCATACTCAGTAATCCGTGCAGTGGGAGCCTCTGGCAGGGCCATGGTCTCAACCAGGAAATCTTGGAGACTAGAACGTCCACTGATCACTACCCGGTGTACTTCAGGAACACTATGGAAAGTGAAAGAGTAGGAAGTGAGTCCAGACTAACCAATGTTCCCAGCCCTGGAGGGTCAGCGCTTGTTAGAGAGCCCTTTTCCAGACAGTCTGACACCCACATCTTTAGTCCAGCAGCCGTGCTAATCACCTTTAGGTGGCCAACAGGGGCCCATTTAGCCTCTGAATTCTAAGTAAGGACAAGACAGAATAGCTAGTGAAAGAGGTCCAATTGTACTCATCAAGTGACGACCTAGATGCCTTGCCTGGAGATCCTCCTGACTGGTTCACCAAAATGTAATGCCAAAGGTTCTTTCTTCAGCCACACTAATGATTTGGTGTGATGGTAGTCCGTGGTGAGAGAGAGACACAGATTGGACTCAGAGAAAAAAAAATCTGTAGGCTTTATTAAGCAGAGTGACAGTACAAAGCTTCCACAGTATGGAAGGGGTCCCAAGCAGGTAGCCAGTGTTAGATTTTTCAATTACCTTTTAAAATGTTCAAGGTGGGCAATATGTGTGGTGGGAAGATGTTACCAGAGTGAGAAAAAGAAAATTAACATGTCTCAGATCTTGAGGAAAACCAGAATTGTAACTTAAGTTTTATCTACTTTGTAACCTTGGAGCAGCATGGCAAAGGAGACAGGATCTCACAGGACTTTAGAAATTGTGTTTACAAGGAATTGGGATTGGGAGCATGGTTGAGATCTGCTGGTCACAGAAAAATGAGCTTTTAACATTCCTTTTAGTTTCAGGGGGTGGGGAAGGGAGAGAGGGAGAGAGAACACAGGGAAGCTTACAGCAAAATTTTTGCTGTTCATAGCTTTCTTAGGGAAGAAAACACATGCACAAATTCTGATGTTAGGAATATTTTAAGCTTATATCATCAGTATTATTTACCCAGGAGCAAAATAAGTCCTGATTCGGAGATGAGTGAGTGTCACAGCTTTCTGAGCCTCTACCCGACCCAGGAATCCAAGCTGACACCTCCTCTCATTAATACTAAGTCTCCCACCCCTATATTCAGCCTATTTTATTCCCATTTGTTTCCTACTTCATCAACACATTTAGTTTTGCTCATTTTCCTTTCTCAGGAGTAGGTGACCTTTACCACAGACCCTTCACCTGCTGCCATGAGAATTTTCCCAATATCAAACAGAAAGTTGAAAAAAAAAAACAGTTTAAAAACCAATAAATATTTTTAATTTATGTATTTATTTAATATATTGAGTATATATTTACTTTGGATAATCTATATATAACATATATATTCAACATATACACACACATAAACAGACTATACATATAAATATATATATTTAATATAAAACAGTTGCCTTCCAATATGGGACCATATTTCCCAAATACTGCTTTAAGTGTCTTTTCATTGGTTTCTACATGGAGGCCACCAATGAAAAGCTTGCCAGGCCTATCTGCTTCCACCATTTTGCTGTAAATGGTTAAAAAAATTATATTTAGATAACAATAAACAAGCCAAAAAGAGTATTTTATTAAATACTGTGTTGAAAACTCAAGTGAAATTCCCTTACATAGGCTGATCTTTTTAGTATTTCTTACTTTAAATATGTAAAATTTGTAACATGCAGAGTGAAAGGGGCAGTGACTTCAAGGACAAATGCTGCATTTTAATCCGTACTTGACAAAAACTTGTTTGTAAAAACGAGATGAGAAAAAGTTATTGTAATTTTTTAAAGCTGCATTACGCAGGATGCCACATTTAAATAATTTTATTTGAAAACTATATATTTAGATTGTACCATGTGATGTTTTGTGTATCTTTTATTGAGATGTAAATTTCCTGTTGCTAAACTACACTGCTCACTGCAGCCTCCTTTACTGAGCCTCAAGTGATCCTCATGTCTCAGCTAACTGGGAAGCTACAGGAGCTCACTACCAGAGTTAGTAGGCAATTTTTGTGTTTCTTTAATAGACACAGGTTTCCACATGGTACCCAAGCTAGTCTCAAACACTTGGGATCAAGCAATCATCTGGCCGAGTGCTACCAAGGTGATGAGATTTCAAGGATTAAACCACCACAGCCAGATTGATATTTTAATACATGATTAAATCAAACTAATTAAAATACATGCTTTTTGAGGAGAATATTTTACATTTTTAACAATATTTTAGTGATTTGAAATATACAGGGATCCCCAAACCCTGGTCTCCCACCAGTACCTGTCTGTGGCCTGTTAGAAAACTGGCTGCAGAACAGGCGGGGAACTGCTCTCACTGCCTGAGCCCAACCTCCTATCAGATCAGTGAAGACACTGGATTCTCACAGGAGTAGGAGCCCCACTGTGAACTGCGCATGCGAGGATCCAGGTGGCGCTCTCCTTAGAAGAATGTCATGTCTGAGTGTGACCCGAGGTGGAACAGTTTCATCCATAATCCATCCTCCCTATTCCATGCTGGCCTGCACTGTTCCCCTCACAGCCCGGCTGCCCCCTGTCACACTGCTGTGACCCAAAGCCCCTCCCTGCCCTGTGCTCCTCCTGGAACTGCTGGCCTTCACCTCCCCAACATGTCCACCTTGCCACTTTCTCCCCCTACCCACTCTTGTCTGTGGAAAAATGCCTTCCATTAAACTGGTCCCTGATGCTGAAAAGGCAGTAGATTAAAGGAGCTCATTATATTACACAGGCTGCTTTCTAACTCGTGACTTCAAGCCATCCTCACACCTCCTCTTCCCAAAATGGTAGGATTACAAGAATAACTCAGTTGCCAAGTTAACAGAATAACTTAAACACATTTATTTTGTCTTCACTTTAAGCTATCTATCACCATTTATCTCAGTTAAACACACTTATTCAGTTTAAATCATTTACGGTGTGAGAGATACATAAAACATGCTTCAAATACTGTCATACAAGGAAAGAGACAAGGCTTTATGGAGACAAATTTAAACTGAGATTATTTATGGCCCCAGACTTCCTCATACATTAAAGTAATGCAATTTATGTCAGAATTCCATAATTTCTATCAAACAAATGACAAATTTGACATTTGATTGTTAGGCAGGAATCTAGACCCAACATGGCGGTATCACCTGGCTTGGCAGGCCCTTTGTTAGGACTTGCCACCCTTCACTTCCTGCTAAGACTCTCAGCATGCAAAAAAAGCCTGCATCCGCCAAGAAACCCCTGCTCTGTGCAAGCTCCTGGACACATCATTCCTCAGAAATCAAAACCTAACTCAGGAAAACCAAAACCTAAAACCTCCGCCTACCTCGCCCTATAAAAGGCCCCCAATACCTGCCCAAGCACAACTTCCTCAGCCCTCTTCCTAGGGGACCAGTGAACCTCACTCATGAGCCCACTAAAGGCTACATCTGTTCTCATCTGCCTCATGTGTTCTTGCTCAGCTCCCCATTACATTACATTGGTGCTGAAACCTGGAAGGAGACCCGTCCCTGGACCCCTGACGGTTTGGGCAGGCTCTCCTCTCCTCAAGCCAGGACCTCCTCTCCAAGCTGGGAGCCCTTTCACCAAATCCAAGACTCAATTCGATCACTGCTGGGTAAGCTTTCCCCTGTCCTGCAGGCTCTGGGAGTCCCTGACAGAAAACGCGGTCGCGTCAGGGCTTCCCCCATCCATCACTTGTAACCTCAGCACTGGGGACTAGGAGACGTCCAATCTCCCCGGAAGCCATCATACCCCTCACTCCTCATGGCAGTGGGAGGACACTCTTGTTGCCCCCAGACTGTCCGCCTCAGGATCATGGGGACTGCCCAGTCCAAACCAGACTGAAAATTCCCTCTGGGGTGCCTCTTGGCTAATTTCCAGACTTTAGATCTCAGCCAAGACCTAAAACAAAAGCGGCTTATTTTCTTTTTTTTTTTTTTTTTTTTTTTTTTTTGAGACGGAGTCTCGCTCTGTCGCCCAGGCTGGAGTGCAGTGGCCAGATCTCAGCTCACTGCAAGCTCCGCCTCCCGGGTTCCCGCCATTCTCCTGCCTCAGCCTCCCGAGTAGCTGGGACCACAGGCGCGGCCACCTCGCCCGGCTAATTTTTTGTGTTTTTAGTAGAGACGGGGTTTCGCCGTGTTAGCCAGGATGGTCTCGATCTCCTGACCTTGTGATCCGCCCGTCTCAGCCTCCCAAAGTGCTGGGATTACAGGCTTGAGCCACCGCGCGCGGCCAAAAGCGGCTTATTTTCTTCTGCACAGTGGCATGGCCACAGTATAAATTAGATAATCAGTCTCAGTGGCCTGCAGAGAGCACTCTAGACTTTAAAATCCTCAGAGACCTGACCAACTTCTGCAAGAGACTAGGCAAATCGTCCAAGGTACGCTATGTTCAGGCCTTTTGGGACTTGCACTCCTGCCCAGACCTCTGTGCCCAATGTTTGTTGGCCCAGGTCTTGCTCGTGACATCTTCTTCCTCAGGTCAGAAGAAGAACAATCTCCCCTCTTTCTCTGAGTCCCCTGATGCTTTTTTCCTGCCTCCCCTTCAATCCCCCGATCAACCTCCCCCTTACTCTGACCCATCATCGTCTCCGTCCTCGATGGCGCCACCCCTTCTCGCCACTCCTCCTGTGTCCCCACCAAACCTGATAGACCCTGTCCCTCCTACCTCCTCCTCCTCCTCGCCTGTCTCAGCCCATACCCAGTCCAGGACCAACCTCCTGTGCCCCTTGTGGGAAGTGGTAGGTGCTGAAGGAGTGGTCCAGGTCCATGTGCCATTTTCATTGGCAGACCTGTCTAAGATTGAAGAGCGTGTAGGCTCTTTCTTGGCCAACCCCACTCTGTATATCAAAGAGTTCAGATACCTATGCCAGGCATATGACCTCACCTGGCATGTTGTGCATGTCGTTATGACCTCAACCGTGTCCCCTAAGGAACGGGAGCATATTCTAGTGGCAGCCAGGCAGCATGCTGACCAGGTTCATTTAACTGACCCTGCCATGCCAGTCGGCACCAAGGCAGTGCCCTCAGCCGAGCCCGGCTAGGATTACCAGGTTGGGCAGGCAGCCCGCCACTGACAAGATATGATGGTCCAGTTCCTTCTTGCCAGCATGCAGGAAGCCTCCAATAAGTCAGTGAACTTTAATAAATTAAAGGAGGTAGTCCAAGACTCAGATGAAAATCTGGCCATTTTTCTTAACCGACTGACTGAGGCACTCATTCAGTACACATGCCTTGATCCTACCTCCCCCACAGGATGAACTGTCTTGGCTACGTGCTTTATTTCTCAGTCAGCTCTGGATATCCGAAAAAAATTTAAAAAGTTGGAGGACAGCCCTCAAACTGCCATCCAGGATTTAGTCAAACTGGCCTTCAAGGTGTACAACCCCAGGGAGGAAGCCGCTGAAGCTCAGCGACAGGAGATGCTAAAACAGAAGCTAGACCTGCAAACCCAGGCCTTGGTAGAAGCCCGGAGGCCAGCTGGCTCCAGGAGCTCTCCGAGAGGAGGTACTCCCCAGGCGCCACCTGGTGCTTGCTTCAAGTGTGGCAACAAAGGCCACTGGGCCAGACAGTGCCCCAACCCTGAGGAGCCAACTTGCCCCTGTCTGAGCTGTCAGCAGCTGGGCCACTGGAAGTTGGACTGCCTCAATCTGAGGATGGTCGCTAGGCCTCTACGTGACAACCCTCCTCCAGGTACTGGAGGCACCTTCCAGCTCCTCAACATGGACGAAGATTAAAAGGCCCAGGCTGGAGAATCCCTCCTACTCTCACCAAGCCCAGGGTTAGGCTCCAGGCAGTGGGTAAGTTGATATTCTTCCTTATGGACACAGGAGGCTGTCTACTCTGTTTTGCCTTCCTCCAGTGGCCCAGCCACCCCTCCGCTGTCATGGTCATAGGAACTGATGGCACTCCCTCCACCTGCCGCCAGGCTCCTTCTCTGTCTTACTGCCTGGATGGCTCCCGTTTCTCACACTCATTTTTCATCATTCCTTCGTGCCCAGTCCTTTTGTTAGGATGAGACCTCCTCTCCAAGCTAGGGGCCTCAGTTCACCTGTGTCCCAACCCCTTTCCGCACCTCGCATTTCTCTTTCCCCTCCTGATAAACCCCACCAGGCTGATACATCACTCCTGGTTTTCGGTCCCCATTAACCCTTAGGTGTAGGTGGCAACCATTCTTTTTTTTTTTTTTTTTTTTTTTTGAGACGGAGTCTTGCTCTGTCACCCAGGCTGGAGTGCAGTGGCCGGATCTCAGCTCACTGCAAGCTCCGCCTCCCGGGTTTACGCCGTTCTCCTGCCTCAGCCTCCCGAGTAGCTGGGACTACAGGCGCCCACCACCTCGCCCGGCTAGGTTTTTTTGTTTTTGTTTTTTTTTTTTTTGTATTTTTTAGTAGAGACGGGGTTTCACCGTGTTAGCCGGGATCGTCTCTCGATCTCCTGGCCTCGTGATCCGCCCGTCTCGGCCTCCCAAAGTGCTGGGATTACAGGCTTGAGCCACCGCGCCCGGCCAGGTGGCAACCATTCTACTAGAAGCTCCAGATTCACCACTACCTGCAATCATCTGAAAAAGGAGGACCATACACTGTAATCCCCACCAACCCCACCGCTGCCAAGCTCCTTGGTCTTCCCTCCTAGTATCACCTGTCCCAGCTGAAAAAGGCACCCAACCAACATGATTCCAACTGGACCACTCAGGTTGTTACCCCTACCAAGTTATGACTCACGCGTGTAGGTAACGACCCTCTCCCTGACCTTCCTTGGCCACCTAGTCCTCCCAAGTCTAGGTAAGTCTCCTACCCAAGCTTCCCCCACTCACTCATTCCAGTGGAGGCTCTACCTTTCTGAGACCTGAACCCAAGGAAATCGCATGAGCTCCCTCACTTGGGTGGTGGCCAACATCTATAGCCAGTTGGATCCTGCCCTTTTTAAGTCCCTCACTAATCAATGGCTTCTTACTACTTATAGCTTGCTGTGTCATCCACTTTGTCCAGGACCGCATAAAAGAAGCCTCATGGGTCGCTTTCAATCAGATGTCACTCCACCCCTATACCCAAGTTCCAACCTCCGAAGAACCCCGTGGTGGCCAATATCAGCACGAAGCAGCCAGATGAATACGTCGCCCCTTTTTCTTATTAGAAAGAGGTTGGAATGTTAGACAGGAATCTAGACCCAACATGGCAGTATCACCTGGCATGGCAGGCCCTTTGTTAGGACTTTCCACCCTTCACTTCCTGCTAAGACTCTTAGCACATGAAAAAAGCCTGTGCCCACCAAGACACCCCCGCTCTGTGCAAGCTCCTGGACACGTCATTCCTCAGAAATCGAAACCTAACTCAGGAAAACCGAAACCTTCAAGCCCCACCTACCTCGCCCTATAAAAGGCCCCTGATACCTGCCCTGAGCACGACTTCCTCAGCCCTCCTCCTAGGGGACAAGTGAACCTCACCCGTGAGCCCAATAAAGGCTACCTCTGTTCTCATCTGCCTCATGTCTTCTTGCTGAGCTCCCCATTACATTACAGTGATGAGTACAAGTTTTTAATCACAGTGGTTAGGTATATTGCCTATATATTTGAATTATGACCACATTTACAGAGAAAAACTGCTTTAACAAAAAGTGCACATGAAATAAATGGCTCTCCATCTCCCACAACTTGCCCACATGTCCAACAGTAAAGGGAAGAATCCTCAAGAAAAATCAATGAGTTTAACAAAAGTGAATTTCTTAATAGAAGTAAAGAGTTATCTCCCTAGTATTTCAGCCCATAATTCAACATCCACTCATTGAAAAGCCATCCCCTTTTATACGCAAAATCCAAAAAATTCAGGGTAATTGTATTCCTGCCAAGAAACCAATCAGTGGAAAGAAACAGAAAATAAAGGTGTTTTTCAGTAAAATAAACTGATATTGAACACTTTCAGATATACAATTATACCTACATACATAAGTCCACATATAATAAAAGTTATAACATTTCTTAACATTTGCCAATAAAACCCCGAGACAAATGGTCTGAATTTCCACATTTCCTCTATTCGCAGGAGATGATTTAGACATTAATTCTTTCTCCTGAGATACAAATTTTAAGCAGAAATGTCTTTTCTGCTTAAAATTAATAATTTTTTGCCTGATTTCCCTGATTTTCTGAGAAACTGCCTGTGCGTGACCCTCTATCACCATGAGCTGAAGGAATAGTCGAGGACAGTGGTGTACCCAACTAAAAGCTTAGAAACCCAGATGTATCACCCCCGTGAGAGCCACAGAGGAAGTAGGGAAAGAGGAGCATAACATATTTCAAATGAGCATGGCCCAAGAAACTTTTGAAATAAAAAAAGAAAAGGAAAGAAAATTAAAATGCCAAAATATGTTCTATATTATTTTCATTTTTACTTTCTTCAATTGGGGTAGTGTGATCAACCATAAAGAAGTATTTTTATTATGAAATAGTCATGCGTGTTTCATCCCCCTCTCAAGTATTATCAACAAGCACACTCTACGTGGTGTCTGCTTATTTCATAAAATAATCCATAAAGGGGAAAAAGTAAAATAACATTAAAAGAAAGCAACAAAATTAGTCAATTAGGAAAGTAAAGTTTCTATATTTTAATCTTGTATATTCTCTTTTTGATTATAATATAAATATTTACATGCATTATTTTATTTGCTTAGCAGATAAATGTAGTGATCTGACCCAAACTTCCAAAATTAACAAAAACAGTATACACACACAGGCAATTTCTCTGTCTTCAGTTTGTCTATCATAAGTAACATCCTTAATTAACAGATTTCTGGTAAAATAAATACCATTTAAATTCCTGAAAAAAAATTATTAGCTGACAGAAAATATCATTCTTGGTAAAATTATTCCATTCTATGAATTTTGTTGCAAAATAAAATGTAACATAAGAAAATACATTTAAATATCTATACAATGCAACACAAACTTATTTTTTGAGTTTGTCTATAAATTGTGCATATCAGAATTTAAAAGAACAGTTCTTTAAATATTTTTAATCATAAGCCACATTGTAAATGCTTTCTATTAACTTTAACAAATTAAAATCTATACATTCTATACTCACACTTCTGAACTAATTACTTCATAAGCCATACTATACTAATATAGAGCTGATTGTGTCTGCATAAAAATTTTAACTTATCTCTTCAATGTTTTCTTCTCTGATGAATAACATAACGGTACAAATACATTATGAAGGTAAAAATATTTTTATATGTTTATGTATGTTTTAGAAAAATATTTCTTAACTTACGGTTACAAATCTATTGGGCATTATTAGTTTCTTTGTTAACAAAACACATTGTAGCATTTTATTCTCACATTCTTTTTGTCACATTCTTAGCAGAAAAATATTAATTTGACCATGACTCTGTCTATATTATGGATTACCCTTTTTCCATTTTGAACAGATAAGAGTTCCCTTTGTATTTGATTTATATTTACTTGAGGGAATGCATTTATTAATGTAATATAGAACTGAGTAGTGTATTATACTTAATTGATAAATAATATAGATAAAGAATTAGTAAGTTAGCTAGTGAGACTGCACCACAGGGAAAAATAGATATGTAAATAATACATTATGTTTGATGCCATCAGATGTATGAAAAAATGTCTCGGTGTTTTTTTAAAAGAGGATACACATAATGTCATTTTCTAAATAATGATAAACCTCTGATAAAACATCTACAAAAATTATATACAAATTTCATTTTTAAAAGTCCAATAACATTTGTATGATTTTTATTAGGCCTAATTTGCAAAGCAGGAAACTTAAGTTACAGGTCTTTAAAAGGCACAGTTTTAGGAGACTATTACTAAAAAAATTAGGATTTAACCCAACAAATGCTCTCTCTATAAATATTCTGTTGTTAAAGAAAATTACCTATTATAAAGACATGAAAAAAAACAGATTGAAAATGATTTTTGGCCCAGCGCAATGGTTCACGCCTGTAATCTCAGCACTTAAGGAGGCCGAGGCCGGCGGACCACAAGGTCAGGAGACTGCGACCATCCTGGCTAACATGATGAAACCCCGTCTCTACTAAAAATCAAAAAAAAAAAAAAAAAAAAAAAAAAAAAAAAAAAAAAAAGAGAAAGAAAAAAAAGAGATTAGCCGAACGTGGTGTCCGCCGCCTGTAGTCCCAGCTACTGCTGTGACTGAGGCAGGAGAATGGCGTGAACCCCCGAGGCGGAGCTTGCAGTGAGCCAAAACCAGGCTACTGCACTTCAGGCTGGGTGACAGAGCAAGACTCTGACTCCAAAAAAAAAAAAAAAAAAGAAAGAAAGAAAAAAAGGAAATGATTTTTAATCTATTACATGTATTACTAAGAAACATTTTCTAGGCAGAGATAAAACATGCGCAGATGAATGGAGTTATTAACACGTATGTGGTGGAAAGAAAAGCAAAAACACAAATATGTAATGATATCTGATGGGAGAATGTGCAGAAACATGCAGTGTTACAAGTAAAAATCAATTTGGTGGAATAACCTACATTTTCTTATCATCAATGAAATAGGACTAAATATGCAAAGATCAGGGAATGTCAGTAGTGGACACAGGGAGGGAGGGCAAGATCATGAAACATTTTGCTTTCGGTGCAAACGGGCTCCTTTTTTCTTTTTTGGGCAGAAGTTAAAAATCATTTGACCAAAAGCATAATGCCTGCAAGATATTATAATGCATTTGGTGATTTGTGCAATATAAAGTTAGGCAAACCAAGAAAAATCTAACCTTTCTCCACTTAATAGCTGTGTGAACTTAGACTGCTTGATCTCTGAAACACAATCAACAAAGATAACGTAATAATGGTATCTACTAGATATTATTATCATAAGATTAATAATGTAGTGATCACAGTACATGAAAAATAGTTTAGGGCTCGAAAATGTATAGAATTGTTGTAATTACATTTTTATTCAATGAGACCTAGAGGTTTACTTGCAATCCTGCTTTCTTTAGTGACTGGTTAAAAGTATACAGAATATGCTTTAAAAAATTGTGCTGCTTTGGATGTTTTGCATCAAGTGAAACATCCACTAGTTTAATTATATTGTTGTATACTTACACTTATACGTGCCTAAATAAGACAAAGAAATGAAAAAACACACTTGCATGAGTACACACACATACTCACACGCAAACACACACTGGACGAATAAATAACAAGAGAATAATTTAACAAAAGGAAGAAACATGAAAGAATTATAAATCTTTGCACTATTATCACAGTAATGTGGAAAATAAGATGACAGATAAGTTAAAAAATATATGATTTATCAACAATTGTTTGGAAAGAAATAAAAACCCTATAGGTAGGCCCAGCTTGGTGGCTCATTCCTATAATTTCAGCACTTTGGGAGGCCAAGGCGGGTCTGAAAACTTGAGGCCAGGAGTTCGAGGCCAGCCTGGAAAAAATTGTGAAACACTATCTCTACCAGAAATACAAAAAATTAGCTGGAAGTAGTGATGTGGGCCTTTGGTCCCAGTTACAGGTAGTGAACTGGGAGAATCCTTTAAACCTGGGAGATGGAGTTTGCACTAAGCCATGATCATGCCACTGCACTCTGGACAGGGTAATACAGCATGACTGTGACTCAAAAACAAAAACAGAACAAGTAAAGACACAAAAAACCAAATTCTTATGTAATTGCTTCTAGGGAATAAACCTGGAAAATCTGCTTAGGAGTAACTATTTGTCTGGCAAATTCTTCCTTCTTCCTTTCCCTTTCTTTCTTCTTTTTCCCTTCCCTTCTCTTCCCTTTTTTTTTCTTCCTCCCTTCCTTCCTTCTTTTCTCTTTTGTATGTTATTCTTTTTTTTTTTTTTTTTTTTGACAAGGTCTCTTTCCCCCAGCTGTTGTGCAGTGGTGCCATCATAGCTCATTGCAGCCTCCAATTCCAAGTCTCATGTATTCTCTTCCTTTGCTTCCCTAGTAGTTAAATGTAAGGAAATGAGCACATGAAAGGATGATAAACATCATATATTATTGGGGAGTTGTGAATGTGATAATAAATTAAACATAAAATTGCAGAAATTGAAAGCACTGATAACAGCAAATTTAGAAGAATGTTTGGTCAACTTTGTTTTGTGTTTTTTAAAAACAAAACTAAACCTACTTTTTTGATCTTATCCAGCAGTCTTGCTTCTTGGAATTTATCCAATTAAATTAAAACTGTGTTTACAGCAAAATCTGTATATGGATGTTGTTCTATGGTAAAGTGGATAAACTCTGGTTTATGGACTATTTATGGAATACTGCGCAGCATTGAAAAAATGAGCTTTCAAGCCATGAAAAGACATGGAAGAAACTTAAACTTATATTTAGAAGTGAAATAAGCCAATCATAAAATGCTACACATATTATTTCAAATAAATGACAATCTAGAAAAAAATTGTTGATGAAGTGAAAAGCTTAGCGGTCACAGTGGTTTACCAGAGAGTAGAATAAGTTGGCCCAACTCAGGTGATTATTACAGTATACAATAGTGGAACTATTCTGTATAATACTACAATTTTGGATACATTTTATTACATGTTTGTCAAAACCCACAGGATGTGCAACAGTAAAAGTGGGCCCTAATGTAAATTGCAGATACTGAATGATAATGTGTTGATGTAGCTTTATGAATTGTAACAAACATACCAGTCTCATCAGAAATGTTGATAGTGGTGAAGGCTGTACATGTGGGCACTGGATGTAAGGGATCTTTATATACTTTCTACTCAATTTTGTTGTAAGGCTAAAACTACTCTACAAGATTTATTGATTTTAAAAGCTCAGTAATGAAGATCTATATTTCAATGCAATATTCATAAATAATTATTAATAAAAAATTAATATTGGAAAAAACTATTTATGGAAAGATAAGATCAGTATCAAGATTAATGCTATGCTGAGGAATATGAAGTGGGAGGCAAAATAAATAATCAATAATATGCTATCTTTAAAAATATTATAATACTTTATTAATAATTATTGTATTATGTTGGATTATGAAACATTGCATTAAAATATTCTCTCTGTTGATTATTGAACTCTTTTGGTGACCTTTAACTTTGGCATTTAAAGGAATTGCATTCACTTCATCTGCTTAATTCATAGTTTACTAAATCTTGGACTGAAATAGTAGACACAATGAAGGAGAGGCAAGCCCCAAATGGAGCTAAGCCCACTGGTTTCTTGGCTTTGTCCAGGAAAGAATTCAATGCCAAACCAGAAGAAGAAAAAAAAAATTGCTTAGCTGATGAGACAGAATTAGAGCTCTGGCGATTTTATAGCTTATTCATGTGTACAGGATAGTGTGACATGGATGCAGTACTGGCATTAGCCAGTGGCCTGTAACAATGGTACCTCTTTAGAGGTAGCATTAGCTGTTTTCTTTCCCAGAGAATTTACTTTGATAATAGAAGGGCCTTCTTTTTAGTGGCTACTGCAGTGAATCACTGCTACCTTCTTTAAGAGCTGGACAGCTAGTTATATGCAAATTCTACACCATTTAATGCCAGGAAATTGAGAACCTGCAGATTTTGGTATACTTGGAAGTCCTGAACCAATCCTCCACTGATACTGAGGGAGGATTATGTATACTTCAATATCACACAGTTCACAATGGAAGTAAAGTCTCTATTATCACTCATGCAATTGGCCATCCTGTGGCTTTGTCTTACAGGTAGGTAGGTAATTTCAAATTTGACATCTTAATACTATATCTGGAAAATTTTCTAAGTTTTCTTATTAATATATATGCTTTGTATATTCCTTGAATTTGTCTGTGTAGATAATCATGTCATCTACATATGATGAATATTTTACATCTTTCCAATTCTTATATAGTAAAGTATTATTAGTAGTATTATTTATCATAAGTTAAAAATCTCAAGGACAATGTTGAAGAGCAATGGTAATACTGAAACTTCTAGTCTTTCTTCTGATTTTGAAAGAAGTATTCTCAGATGAGGAACACTTTATTTGTACTTTACTGTCTTATTATAATAGCTGTTATGTTTTATTCAATGCTTATTCTGTATTCATTGATATAATTCTATTTTTTCTACTTAATATATTAGTATGATGCATTAAATTAATAGATTTTCTTAAGTTGAACCATTCCTTTCTCTTTGAAATAAATTTAGTGTTGATATGTATTTATGATGTATAACCTTACATTTGTTGGCTGTTGATACGGTTTGACTCTGTTTTCACCCAAGGTGCATTAGCTAGGAGGCAATGTGCATTGCTAGCTGCTGTATTCCATAACCTCCTATCAGATAGTTTTTGGATAGCCTCTTACATAGTTTAACCTCTGCTGAACCAATAATCTTGGAGTGTTGTTTTAAAATGTTACATTATAATGTAATTAATTTATTATAATCTCATCAATTTTTGCTGACTATATTTTAGAAGTGTAGAATAAAACTCTATTATCCTCCTAGTCTACTGAAAGTTCTGTTATATAGGTGATCATAATTTTTCCTTTAATATTGATTGTTGCTTTAAATCTGAAAATATGCAGTGTTTACTAGGGGCATAGAATTTACGTGGTATGTACATTTACATAATTTATTAACTGTTTCTTGCCTTGTGTTTGATGTGTGTTTCATAAGCAGCATGGAGCTCCAGTTTTTTAAAGTATATATTTTTTAGTACACATGGTAATTTAAACTTTATTATTCAAATATTTAGATATATGCCTATAATTTTAAGTTTTTATGTATATTTGCTCCACTTTTTAGGTTTCACCTTCATCTCCTGTTTAAAATTGGTTGTATTAACCAGTTCTAATTTTTCTTCAATTTTATATATTGTCATGACTTGAAAAAATATCTCTTATGTTTAATCAATATCTTTACCAGCTTTAGGAAAAATTAAAGATCTTATGATGCTTTTATTTTGATTTGTTTTATTTTGTATGCTTTAATATAATATTTTAAATTCTTATTTCATTAAATTATATGAAATGCATTATTATTATCCATTGTTGTTGATAACTACATGTAATATTTTTACTGGGTTTCTTCAAAAATGTCCTTCTCTTTTTTTCCTAGATATTTCTTATAGAGTAAGTCTGTGTTCTAGAAATTCTTTCAGCAATTTTTCAGTCATTTTATCTTTATGATTTTTCTTTCTTTTCTGGGAATAAAATTATGTTCTTGATTTTAGCTTACTCATTCAGGTCTTTCAAGGAATTAAACTGTTTCTGACTTTTGTTCCCTAAATGCTCTATTGAATTTTTACTTTCCAAGTATTGTATTTATTACGTCTAAAATTTCTATTTTCTGTCTAGATTTTCAGACCCGTATTATCCTTTATGATAATCTTTTAACACTTGACCACACTTTTAATATTACTGTTTTTTTAAAGTTCCTTAAGCTACTTATGTTATATTGAATGTCTGCTTATGAAGGAATATGCAGTATTTCTCAAATGGTCCTTGGTGTTTCTGCTTATATTTTTCATGATGGTTTATTTCTTGATGTTTTAATATTTTTCTTATTTATATGAATCATCTAAACCTTAGGAAAATTCTTTAAGGCCTGAGTTTAAGTTTTTTAAAGGGATATTTGCTGTGCAGCAGTCAGGTGCTATACAAAAGACTTTTTACACCAAATTCTTACACTGAGTTTTTGGAAAGTGACAGAGAGTGTATACGTTCTGCTGTCAAACCTATATAATAACAGACTTTGGATATAAAATTAAAGAGCAAGCATCACATGTATACTCTTTAAAACTGAAAACCAAGGTTAAGATGAATGTCTTTCTCTCTTTGTGTGGGGAGACTTTGAATGGCTGTATTAATCAAAGGTTTCACTATAAGCTATCTGCAAGCTGAGGAGCAAACAAAGGCCCCAAACTAAAGTACTTGGGGCCTGATATTTGAAGGCAGAAAGCATCCAGCATGGGAGAAACATGTAGGCTGGGAGACCAAGCCAGTCTTGTCTTTTCATATTTTTCTAGCTGGCAGCTAGTCATGCTGGCAGCTGATTAGAGGGTGCCCACTCAGATTAAGGGAGGGTCTGCCTTTTGCAGCTCACTTACTCAAATATTAATCTCCTTTGGCAACACCCTCACAGACACACTGAGGATTAATACTTTTTATTCTTCAATCCAATCATATTGACACTCAGTATTTACTATCACAAGTCCACCCCTTGTCAACTTGAACCTATACACATCTCCTGAGATTATATGTACTCTTTGAATAAAGAAAATAATAAAGTCATAATTATACCTAATACAATACAACTATTCGTCATACAACTGGAAATGCACCATTCCCGAACTGAAATACTGTTTCTGGAATTGGTTCCTTCAGGTGGGTTCTTGGTCTTACTGACTTCAGGAGTGAAACTGCAGACCTTCACAGTGAGTGTTACAGCTCTTAAAGATGGTATATTTGGAGTTTGTTCCTTCAGATGTTCAGATGTGTCTGAAGTTTCTTCCATCTGGTGGCTTCGTGGTCTTGCTGACTTCAGGAATGAAACCACAGACCCTCGTGATGAGGGTTACACCTCATAATCCTGCTGATTGGTCCATTTTAAAAAGAACTGATTGGTCCATTGTACAAAATGCTGATTGGTGTGTTCACAATTCTTTAGCTAGACACAGATTGCTGATTGCTGCATTTTTACAAAGTGCTGATTGGGACATTTACAATCCTTTAGCTAGATGCAGAGCGCTGATTGGTGTGTTTGTACAGATTGTTGTGTTTACAATCCTTTAGGTAGACATATAGCACTGATTGGCACATTTTTACAGAGTGCTGTTTGGTGCATTTACAATCCTCTAGCTAGACAGAAAAGTTCTCCAAGTCCCCACTCGACCCAGGAAGTCCAGCTGACTTCATCTTTCAATCCCCCCTCTAAACCTGATGCACCAACTGCTATTGGGAATTGGGTCAAGAGTTAAAATATTATCATAAAGGATAAGATAGGTCTGAAAACTTTAGCTTCTTCCTGCTGCATAGGGGTGAAGAACATGCCCTGCTGTTGTATTTTCCTCCAGAGGGAAACTCTTTAGGCCAGTGAAAGGGTCAGTGTGTCAGTCCACGGGTCCTCGATAGAAGTTGTTAGTAGAGCTCATTTGGGGTTCCATTTGTAAGACCATCTGTAGCTTGATGGCCTCAATCCTAGAGGAAACAAATTTGACAAGGAGGTTAAAAATACAGGACCCAAAGGTGAATTATAGCAAGATGACCGTCATGGGATCTAGAAAGGGGAGAAGCCACGTTACCCAACTTCAGAGGTTGATATGAGAGTTTGAAAGACTTTGCCTGATTTCAGAAGCCTTTTCCTGTAAACATCAGATGGCATGTCCTACTATCCCTGACTAGTTAGTGTAAAAACAACATTCTTCCCCTAAGAAGGTTCAGAGGCCTCCTTTCTCATCAGTGAGGAGGTCTATGCCTCAGCGGTTTTGGAGAGTCACTGCTGCCTAAGAGTCTATTTGGGATTGTAGAGTAAGGATAGATTTTATTATTTCTTGCAAACTGTCTGAGAAATCCTTTGAGAGTGTGTGGTAGTGGGATAATTAATTAGATAAACTTTCCATTCCAGTTCTTGTAGCAATAGGCCCTACAAGTAGGGGTATTTGTTGTATGGCTCTGTGCTGATGGACTTGAGCTTTGAGGGGTACTGATAGGGTCTGATTTCCTGGGGCAATGTTAATGTTAGCACTTAGAAAGACTAAGGTGTGGGTGCCTGTCCAGTTAGTGGAGTGGCAGATATAGGTTGACATTCCATATGAGAAAAATATACCTTGACTGGGTAGACAGAATTGATTGTGTATGTTGTAAAAGGTGTGTGAGTTTGTTGTTTTCACTTTCCAATACTCCTAGAGTACTTGCTGAGGTATCTCTGGTGAGCAACTGGAAAAGATGTGTTGGGAGCAAACTGAGTGGCTTCGTGTTCTCTTTTCTCTTTGGAGAAAAAACCATTTTATATCTACTAGGAGCCATTTGAGACAGTGATTGAAAGAGGGGATGAGAAGGCATTCACTAGTGCTGGGGATGCTGCTGCAGGGGGTCCAGGGGTGAATGGTCATGCAGGGAGTATGTTTGCCTTTACAAAACCTGGACTGTTTAAGCAGGGAATAGGAGATGATTTCTGGAGGCCTTGAGAAGCAGAAAATCCATCTAAATTGAGTTGTTTGAGTGACTAGGAAGTTACTATGATCAGTAGGGGTTTGAAGTTGTAGGGTGTAATTACACTGATGCGGTAGTAGAGGCCCCAGGGGCAGACCTGATAACAGGTTGTGTTGGATGCATCAAGGGGCTTGGAAAGTTAAGGTGGTATTCATAGTTACAGGGCCATGTATGGGCTTTTCATTGCTTGTGTAATAGGTGAAGTTGGAAATGTAAGAATGTCAAAGTTGGATTGCATGTCCTGTTAGGGTATTGTTGGTCCTATCAGTGATTGGAAAGTTAGCTAATGATTACATATTTAGAAGTTGGACAATGTCTTTTCCTCCATAACGATGGTGGTAGGTTAAGTTGGTAAAGCCTCCCCCCCCCTCCTTTTTTTTTGCAGGAATGGGAGTGGCAACATACACAGAGGTTGATAGAGAGATAGATATAAAGCCAACAGTCATTTGCCAGGGAAGGATTGGACTGGTTTAACAGAGAGTGGGTTAAGTTGAGAGACTTGTAGAGGTAATTAGGAGCTAGTGGAGAGGGAGGTTATCCAAAGAAGCAGGAGGGACAGACAAGCAAAGAGTACAAAGGAAGCTAAAGTGGGAGCTCTGGAAGACAATATCATTTTATCCAATCTGAGTTAAAGGTAGGAGTAAATTGCTGTCAGAACAAAAGAAGATAGAAAGAAGATTGATGTGATTAGGATTTTCATCCTGGCTGGAGCTACAGTATATAGTCCTATTGCAAAGAGTACATTTAGTACTTTTTAGTCTGGGATATTTCCTTCCAAAATAGGAAATGCAAATCCTGCAACGATTCGCAGGTGTACCGAGCCTGGTATGGCTGATCTTGGGACTCCTGAGTTGACTGAGCTGACGGTCCCGCAGGTTTCTTGGGGGGTGTCCAAAATTTAATGCGGGTGTGGTGAATCCAAGATTTCACTCCTGCTACCTTAACTTCAGTGGGGGTAGAAAAGGTACCAAGTATGGTGCTTCCCACAAATAATCCATGGATGGGGAGGTAGAGGGGAGAGATTTGACCAACACTAGACTTCCTGATTGAAACAATTCTGTTACCTTTTCTCTGTGGCATCCTTCAGGTGGATTTTTAAGTTTTCATTGATATTTTGCCAAAGAAGTTATATCTTTGACCAAGTTGGCCGTTTCCTGATCAAGTAGGAGGTCATTTATGAGAAAAGATCGTCAATACAGCATTTCATATGGACTGAGTCCCATTTTCTGATGAGAATTTCAGATTCTCAACAAGGCCATTGGCAAAAGAGTTGCCATGGGAGATGAGTTTCTTGTGTTCATTTCCTTAAGTGCATCTTGAGTGTTTTATTTGCCTTCTTGACCTTCCCTGAGGATTGTGGCATCCAGGCACAGTGAAGGTAATACTGCATCCCTAGCGCCCTGTAAATTCCCTAAGTTATCATGGCTTTAAAACCCAGACCATTGTTTCTCTGTAAGCTTTGGGGAAGCCCAAGTCTAGGAATTATTTCATGAATTAGTGTATAGGCCTCATTTGTTCCTTTCTGAAGGTCCTAGTCCCTCTGGCTAAGATTAGGTTTAGATATTTGACCTGCCATGGGCAAAGCTGGGCCTTCAAACTAGACGCCTTATACCCTTAATTAGCTTGAAAGTTCAAGGGATATAGAGTAGCTTGCTGGCATGAGGCTTCTGAACTGGTAGCCAAAATAAAATCATCCACATATTGAAGGGCCAGGGTGCCTGAACTTGAGAAGTGGACTAGATTTTGGGACAGTGCCTGACCAAACAGATGAGGGCTATCTGTAAACCTTTGGGGAAAGACTGTCCATGGAATTTGTGATGTTTTGTCTGTGGGATCCTCAAAGGCAAAGAGGAACTGGGAGTCAGACTTCAGGGGAATACAGAAGAAGGCATCCTTGAGGTACAGAACAGTGAACCATTCTACTTCCTCTCATATTTGACATAGGGGTTAGGTACAAGTGGTTATAGAGGAATTACTGGCTCATTGAGGAGTCTAAGATCTTGCTCTAGTTTGTACTGATCATTCAGTTTTTGTACTCCTAGAATTGGGGTTTTGCAGGGACTGCTGCATTTCCTTACCAATGCTTGAGCTTTGAAATATTTAATAATATCCTGTAATCCTTTAAGAGCTTCAGGCCTTAAGGGGAATTGCCTTTGATAAGGAAAAGTGGTATGATCTTTTAGCCTGATTTGGACTGGGCAGGCATTTTTTGCCCTTCCAATGCCCAGACTTCAGGATTGACTCCCTCCTCAAAGAGGGGACAACAAATAGGTAACTTATTCACCATATTCATGTAGATAATAGCTCCATTTTTGGCTAATATATCCTTCCCTAATAAGGGTATGGGACTTTCAGGCATAATGAGAAATGCATGTGAAAAGAACAAAGTCTCCCAATTACAACTGAGGAGGTGGGAGAAATACCTGGTTACAGACTGTCCCAGGATTCCTTGGATGGTAATGGAACTGGAGGACAGTCAACCAGGACAGGAGATTAACACTGAGAAGTCTGCACCAGTGTCCAGGAGCAATTCAATTTCCTGGACCTCAATGGTTAAATGTACCTGGTACTCAGTTAGGGTGATGCCATGAGCTGGTGCTTACCCCAGGCATCCTCAATCCTGTTCTTGGATCATCTGCTTGGGGGCTTCTGGCCCAGAGAACCTTTGCCTTCTGGGGCAGTGTGCCTTCCAGTGATTGCCTCGGCATAGTGGACTAGGGGGCGACTTGTTTCTCATTGGACAATCTTTTTTTAAGGTGTCTTTGCAAATCACACTGGTAACATGCCCCACCAGGTGATAGGCCTGCTCCATTTTCTGTCCTCTATGAACTACCAAGGTTTGTTTGACTGAAGGCCATTACTGAGGCTGCGACTTTTCTCTGATCTTGCTTTTCCTTTTGAGGATGTTCCTCTTGGTCTCTATTATAGAAAACCAAGGTTGCCAGGTTTAATAATGCCTCCAGATTTTATTCAGGGCCCAGGGCTTGCTTTTGGAGCTTTCTTCTGTTATCTGCAGCTGATTTGGGAATAAACTTATCTTTTAGGATCAATTGACCCTCTAGAGAGTTAGGAGACAGGGAAGTATATTTTCTTAAGGCCTCCTGTAGCTGCTTGAGGAAGGCAGAAGGATTTTCTTCCTTTCCCTGAGTTATGGTAGACATGATTGAATAATTTATAGGTTTTTTCCTATTCTTCTTAGTCCTTCAAGAATACAGGTCAACAGATGTTTATGACTCCAGTCCCCATGATCCTAGTGGGGATCCATACTGGGGATGCCTTGCTTGGTGGTAGGGGATTTGCCCCATTCTTTGGATGTCATTCTATCATTTACTTGACTAAGATTCCATGCATCTCCAAACTCTCAGACTGCAGCTAAAACTGCATTCTTTTCATTAAAGGCCAGGGTTTGATTTAACAATAACATCACATCTCTCCAGGATAGATGGAAGGTTTGCCCTACACCCTATAGGACATCTAAATGCATATCAGGATCATCTGAAAACTTCACCAGATCTACCTTGATCAGCTTTAAATCAGAGAAGGAGAAGGGGACATGTAGCCAGGTTGTGCCAAATTCCCCTCCCCCTGCAGCTTGAAGGGTACATAAGTGATAGCCCAGGGGGCTTTGCGGTCCTTTTGAGATTTCTTTGTTTGTTTCCCTTTGGGTAGGGGAGATTAGAGAGGCTTATCATTAATAGGAATGGGAGCTATAGAGAGGCTAGGATATGGGGGTAAACTGAGAGGTGCTTCTTTGTGATGTAAATTGCAAGCTTTGCATGGTTGTTGTTTCTCCTTCAATGAAAAGAAAACTTGGACATGAAGTATTTCACTCCATTTGCCTTCCCTCTTACAGAAAAGGTAAAGCTGCATGACAGTATTGTAATTTATACTTCCCTCAGGTGGACATTTTTCCCCCATCAAAGAGATAATATTGGTGCCAGGCCATAGAGCAGAAAAAAATGAACCACCTCTTTTTCAGGGTTTGCAGGTTAATTGGTCCTAAAGGCTTAGGATGCATTTCAAGGGTGAGGCTGTTGATGTCTGAGTGTTTCCCATCTGAAAAACAAAATAACCCATGGTTTTGGTTTCTTTGTTTCTCCCCCTGCCCAAGAACCTGCAATGGTCCCTGGACCCTGCTGATCAAAATAATTGTGCTCACTGACACAGCAGCAGAAACACTAGATTTCCTTCCAGACCACAGGAAGGACTGAGGAAGATCAGATTTAGTGGCCCTGACTAAAGCATTCTTGAAAATTCATTAGAGTCCTAAGTATTCTCCTGTTCGTGTTGGAACCTTACCCCTATCCAATAAAGATGTTATGCCCTGAAAATGAAGTGGAGGGCCATACCCTGAGGGAGAGAAGGGATCTCTGGGGTTGGAAGAGTAATGCCTTTTGTCCTTACACTAACAGGAAAGATACCATTTCTGAAATTGACCATATCCTGACTTCAGGAATAGTTTTGTTAGGCCTGCTAGTCTGAGGAGGGATCCTAAAATTTCAGATAGTCCCCCACCCTGATAGGGCTTTGGGCAAAAATTATCTCTTTCTGATCGTTGAGCCTGGATGCCTAAAGAAGGTAACGGAGTCCTGAAATTTATGCTAGAAATAATTCTTAAATGAGAAACTAGAAAAGCACCAGAGACAGGGAGTGGTTTTTACAAGTGGGACTAGCCTTGAAGAAGAGAGATGAAAGGAAGTTCGTCTGACAGGTGTTAGGACCCAGGAGGCAAGGGTCAGGACAGACAGGATAGAGGGGTGAGTCTTGTTTGGGCAACGACTTTGAGAGTTCCACTCATGGTTGCAGGGTCAACCAACTTGCTGTCAGGACCCCAGAGCTGAATGGCTTTCCTCTCTGTCAACCCTCGGCTTAGCCCGGGAAAAGTGGAAGCTGGTTCTAGGCAAACAAATGCTTCCAACTCAGAAGAGTCAGGGATTGTTAGAAAGTCCTTTCCCAGAAAGCATGAGACCCATGTCTTTAGTCTGTCAGCTTGCTAGTGGCTTTTAACTGGCTGACAGGTGCCCGGTGCTTAGCCCCAGAACTCTAAGGAAAAATAGGACAGAATAGCAAGCAAAAGGGGTACGATGGTACTCACCACTTGGTGATAGTCCCTTCATGGTTGCCAAAATGTGTCTGGAATTGGTTCCTTCCAATAGGTTGTTGGTCTCACTGACTTCAAGAATGAAGCCGTGGACCCTCGCGATGAGTGTTACAGTTCTTAAAGATCATGTGTCCAAAGTTTGTTCCTTCAGATGTTCAAATGTGTGCAGAATTTCTTCCACTGGGTTTGTGCTCTCACTGACTTCAGGAGTGAAGCTGCAGACCTTCGCAGTGAGTGTTACAGCTCTTAAAGATGGTGTGTCTAGAGATTTTCCTTCCAGTGAGTTAGTGTCATACAGAACCCATATCCATGTTCAGATGTGTCTAAGGTTTCTTCCTTCCAGTAGGTTAGTGTCATAAGAGAATCTAGCAGAAAGGTGAAATTGTGAGACTCAAATTCACACCCAGCTTATAGTAACAACTATCATCATTGCATGTATATGAAGCTAACTGTCACTCATGAAAACAGGACACGTGTGATATTATAAATCTCATCCCAGGAATTTTCTTCTAGTGTTATTGTTATATAAATCTTTGCTGAGCACCAGGGTGATTTAATTTTACATAATGGTTCTAGCCCAAAAATGTTATTGTGGTATCTACCAGAGCCTACCTCTACACGATGTGACTCTCCTGCCTGGGCCCAGTTCTCAATAAGAATTGACATATTACCAGATTCAGCATTTAGGTCATGTTACATTTTTACCTTAGCCATGCCCACATAAATTATTGTGACATATCACTGTGTCAGCCACTTAGGTGATGTAACTCTCCTCATTACTATTATTATTATTTTTTATTATACTCTATACATGTTCACAACGTGCAGGTTTGTTACATACGTGTACATGTGCCATGTTGGTGTGCTGCACCCATTAACTTGTCATTTACATTAGGTATATCTCCCAATGCTATCCCTCCCCCTTCTTCCCACCCCAAAATAGGCTCCAGTGTGTGATGTTCTCCTTCCAGTGTCCAAGTGATCTTATTGTTCAATTCCCACCTATGGGTGAGAACATGTGGTGTTTGGATTTTTGTTCTTGTGATAGTTTGCTAACAATGACGGTTTCCATCTTCATCCATGTCCCTACAAAGGACATGAACTCATCCTTTTTTATGGCTGCCTAGTATTCCATGGTGTATACGTGCCACATTTTCTTAATCCAGTCTGTCATTAATGGACGCTTAGGTTGGTTCCAAATCTTTGTTATTGTGAGTAGTACCACAGTAAATATATGTGTGCATGTGTCTATACAGCAGCATGATTTATAATCCTTTGTGTACATTCCCAGTAATGGGATGGCTGGGTCAAATGGTAATGGTATTTCTAGTTCTAGATCCCTGAGGAATTGCCACACTGTCTTCCACAATGGTTGAACCAGTTGACATTCCCAACAACAGTGTAAAAGTGTTCCTATTTCTCCACATCCTCTCCAGCACCTGTTGTTCCTGACATTTTAATGATCGCCATTCTAACTGGTGTGAGATGGTATCTCACTGCGGTTTTGATTTGCATTTCTCTGATGGCCAGTGATGATGAGCATTTTTTCATGTGTCTGTTGGTTGCATAAATGTCTTCTTTTGAGAAGTATCTGTTCATATCCTTTGCTCACTTGGTGATGGGTTTGTTTGTTTTTTCTTGTAAATTTGTTTGAGTTATTTGTAGGTTCTGAATATTAGCCCTTTGTCAGATGAGTAGATTGCAAAATTTTTCTTCCATTCTGTAGGTTGCCTGTTCACTCTGATGGTAATTTCTTTTGCTGTGCAGAAGCTCTTTAGTTTAATTAGATACCATTTGTCAATTTTGGCTTTTGTTGCCCTTGTTTTTGGTGTTTTAGAGATGAAGTCCTTACCCATGCCTATGTCCTGAATGATATTGCCTAGGTTTTCTTCTACAGTTTTTATGGTTTTAGGTCTAACATTTAAGTCTCTAATCTGCTTTGAATTAATTTTTGTATAAGGTGTAAGGAAGGGATCCAGTTTCAGCTTTCTACATGTGGCCAGCCAGTTTTCACAGCACCATTGTTAAATAGGGAATCCTTTCCCCATTCCCTGTTTTTGTCAGGTTTATTAAAGATTAGATAGTTGTAGATGTGTGGTATTGTTTCTGAGGGCTCTGTTCTGTTCCATTGGTCTATATCTCTGTTTTGGTACCAGCACCATGCTGCTTTGGTTACTGTTGCCTGTATTATAGTTTGAAGTCATAGCATGACGCTTCCAGCTTTGTTGTTTTGACTTAGGATTGACTTGGCAATGTGGGCTCTTTTTTGGTTCCACATGAACTTTAAAGTAGATTTTTCCAATTCTGTGAAGAAAGTCATTGGTAGCTTGATGGGGATGGCATTGAATCTATAAATTACCTTGAGCAGCATGGCCATTTTCTGATATTGATTATTCCTATCCATAAGCATGGAATGCTCTTACATTTGTTTGTATCCTCTTTTATTTCATTGAGCAGTAGTTTGTAGTTCTTCTTGAAAAGGTCCTTCACCTCCCTTGTAAGTTGGATTTCTAGATATTTTATTCTCTTTGTAGCAACTGTGAATGGGTGTTCACTCATGATTTGGCTCTCTGTCTGTTACTGGTGTATAAGAATGCTGGTGATTTTTGCACGCTGATTTTGTATCCTGATACAAAGTCCTGTATCCTGATAAGCAATTTTGCTGAAGTTGCTTATCAGCTTAAGGAGATTTTGGGCTGAAATGATGGAGTTTTCTAAGTATACAATCATGTCATCTGAAAACAGGGACAATTTGACTTCCTGTTTTCCTAATTGAATACCCTTTGTTTCTCCTGCCTGATTGTCCTGGCAAGAACTTCCAACACTATGTTGAATAGGAGTGATGAGAGAGGGCAACCTATTTTGTGCCAGTTTTCAAAGGGAATGCTTCCAGTTTTTGCCCATTCAGTATCAGATTGACTGTGGTTTGTCATAAATAGCTCTTATTATTTTTAGATATGTCCCATCAATATCTAATTTATTGAGAGTTTTTATCATGAAGGGCTGGTGAATTTTGTGAAAGGCCTTCTCTGCATCTATTGAGATAATCATGTGGTTTTTGTTGTTGGTTCTGTTTATATGCTGGATTACATTTATTGATTTGTGTATGTTGAACCAGCCTTGCATCCCAGGGATGAAGCCCACTTGATCATGGTGGATAAGCTTTTTGATGTGCTGCTGGATTCAGTTTGCCAGCATTTTATTGAGGATTTTTGCCTCGATGTTCATCAGGGATATTCATCTAAAATTCTCTTTTTGTTGTTGTGTCTCTGCCAGGCTTTGGTATCACGATGATGTTGGCCTCATAAAATGAGTTAGGGAGTATTCCCTCTTTTCTATTGATTGGAATCATTTCAAAAGGAATGGTACCAGCTCCTCCTTGTACCTCTGGTAGAATTCAGCTGTGAATCCATCTGGTCGTGGACTTTTTTCAGTTTGGTAGGCTATTAATTATTGCCTCAATTTCAGAGCCTGTTATTGGTCTATTCAGAGATTTATGTTCTTCCTGGATTAGTCTTGGGAGGTTTTATGTGTTGAGGAATTTATCCATTTATTCTATATTTTCTAGTTTATTTGTGTATTGGTGTTTATAGTATTATCTGATGGTAGTTTGTATTTCTGTGGGATCAGTGGTGATATCCCCTTTATCATTTTTTATTGCATCCATTTGATTCTTCTCTCTTTTCTTCCTTATTAGTCTTGTTAGTGGTCTATCAATTTTGTTGACCTTTTCAAAAAACCAGCTCCTGGATTCATTGATTTTTTGAAAGACTTTTTTGTGTCTCTATCTCCTCGAGTTACGCTCTGATTTTAGTTATGTCTTGCCTTCTACTAGCTTTTTAAAGTGTTAGCTCTTGCTTCTCTAGTTCTTTTCATTGTGATGTTAGGGTGTCAATTTTAGATGTTTCCTGATTTCTTTTGTGGGTATTTAGTGCTATAAATTTCTGTCTACACTCTGCTTTAAATGTGTCCCAGAGATTCCGGTATGTTGTGTCTTCATTCTCATTGGTTTCAAAGAACATCTTTATTTCTGTCTTAATTTCTTTATTTACCCAGTAGTCATTCAGGAGCAGATTGTTCAGTTTCCATGTAGTTGAACGGTTTTGAGTGAGTTTCTTAATCCTGAGTTCTAGTTTGATTGCACTTTGGTCTGAGAGACAGTTGGTTAAAATTTCTGTTCTTTTGCTTTTGCTGAGGAGTACTTTACTTCCAACGACGTGGTCAGTTTTGGATTAAATACAGTGTGGTGCTGAGAAGAATGTACATTCTGTTGATTTGGGGTGGAGAGTTCTGTCGATGTCTATTAGGTCTCCTTGGTGCAGAGCGGAGTTCAATTCCTGGATATCCTTGTTAACTTGCTGTTTTGTTGATCTGTCTAATGTTGACAGTGGGGTGTTACAGTATCCCATTATTATTGTGTGAGAGTCTCAGTCACTTTTTATATCTCGAAGGACTTGCTTATAAATCTGGGTGCTCCTCTATTGGGTTCATATATATTTAGGATAGTTAGCTTTTCCTGATGAATTGATCCCTTTATCATTATGTAATGACCTTCTGTGTCTCTTTTGATCTTTGATAGTTTAAAGTCTGTTTTATCAGAGACTGGAATTGCAATGCCTGCTTTTTTGTTTTCCATTTCCATCCCCTTAATTTTGAGCCTATTTGTGTCTTTGCACGTGAGGGGTCTCCTGAATACAGCACACTTATAGGTCTTGACTCTTTATCCAATTTGCCAGTCTATGTCTTTTAATTGAACCATTTAGCCCATTTACATTTAAGGTTAATATTGTTATGTGTGAATTTGATCCTCACATTATGATGTTAGCTGGTTATTTTGCTTGTTAGTTGATGCAGTTTCTTAGTAGCATTGATGGTATTTACAATTTGGCATGTTTTTGCAGTGGCTGGTACTGATTGTTCCTTTCCATGTTTAATGCTTCCTTCAGGAGTTCTTATAGAGCAGGCCTGGTGGTGACAAAATCTCTCAGCATTTGCTTGTCTGTAAAGGATTTTATTTCTCCACTTATGAAATTTAGTTTGGCTGGATATGAAATTCTGGGTTTAAAATTCTTTTTTTTAAGGATGTTGAATATTGGCCCCCACTCTCTTCTGGCTTGTAGAGTTTCTGCTGAGAGATCCGCTGTTAGTTTGATGGGTTTTCCTTTGTGGGTAACCCAACCTTTCTCTCTGGCTGCCCTTAAGATTTTTTCCTTCATTTCAACTTTGGTGAATCTGACAATTATATGTATTGGAGTTGCTATTCTTTCAGAGTATCTTTGTGGCATTCTCTGTATTTTCCTGAATTTGAATGTTGGCCTGCCTTGCTAGGTTGGGGACGTCCTCCTGGATAATATCCTGAGGAGTGTTTTCCAACTTGATTCCATTCTCCCCATAACTTTGAGGTACATCAATCAGACTTAGATTTGGTGTTTTCACATGGTCCCATATTTCTTGGAAGCTTTGTTCATTTCTTTTTAGTCTTTCTTCTCTAAATTTCTCTTCTCACTTCATTTCATTCATTTGATGTTCCATCTCTGATGCCCTTTCTTCTAGTTGATTGAATCAGCTACTGAAGCTTGTACCTTTATCGCATAGTTCTCGTGCCATTGTTTTCAGCTCCATCAGGTCCTTTAAGGACTTCTCTGCACTGGTTATTTAGTTTAGCCATTGTCTAATCTTTTTTTCAAGCTTTTAAGTTCTTTGCCATAATCTTTTTTTTCAAGCTTTTTAACCTCTTTGCCATGGGTTTGAACTTTCTCCTTTAGCTCAGAGAAATTTGGTCATCTGAAGCCTTCTTCTCTCAACTCATCAAAATCATTCTCTATTCAGCTTTGTTCCATTGCTCGTGAGGAGCTGCATTTCTGTGGAGGGGGAGAGGTCCTCTGATTTTTAGAACTTTCAGTTTTTCTGCTCTGTTTTTTCCCCAACTTTGTGGTTTTATATTCCTTTGGTTTTTGATGATGGTGATGTACAGATGGTGTTTTGGTGTGGATGTCCTTTCTGTTTGTAAATTTTCCTCTAACAGTCAGGACCTTCAGTTGCAAGTCTGTTGGAGTTTGCTGGAAGTGCAATCCAGACCCTGTTTGCCTGGGTATCAGAAACAGAGGATGCAGAATAGAGGATATTGCTGAACAACAAATGTTGCTGCCTGATTATTCCTCTGGAAGGTTCATCTCAGAGGTGTACCCGGCTATGTGAAGTGTTATTCTGCCCCTACTGGGGAGTGCTTCCAGTTAGGCTACCCACTTGAGGAGGCTGTCTGTCCATTCTCACATCTAATGCAGAAATCACTGGTCTTCTGCCTCACTCATGCTGGGAGCTATAGACTGGAGCAGTTCCTATTTGGCCATCTTGGAACTGCCCCTAACTGTCCTCATATAATGGGCCCTGCACACTGTGAGGGATAGTGACATACAGTTGGGCCAGGCACACAGGTGACAGTACTCTTTTGTCAGAGCCATGTACTAAGGAAAACTTTGTGATAAATCTCTGGGCTAATCACTGAGATAATATTCCTGCTTAGGTTCTGCTTTCTTCAATAGTGACATATTGCTGCACTAGGAATACAAGTGATGGCACTCTTTTGCCAGTGTCATGCCTGCAGGAGAACAATGTGACATATCCCTGTGCCTATCACCTAGGTAATGTAACTCCCTGCTTCATTGTGGCACACAAAGAACATTATGACATAAAGGTAGAACCTACACCTATTTGTTGTAACACTCTTGTCTGAGTCTTGTCCTAAGAGAACCTTGTGACATATCTTAGGAATGAGGATCAGCTGATGTGACTCTTATGACTGGCTTCTCCTCACATGTTAGATTTTTTCATATACTTAGGGAAGCACCTAGGTGATATACTGTTCTCTTCTGCCTGAGTCTTGCTTATTTGGGACATTGGGCCATGTATCTGAGCCAGTTTGCCAAGTGATGTAATTCTTTTCTTCTGCTTGAGCCTTTACAATGGAGTGATGTGACATATTGCTAAGTCCAATACTTAGGTTATATGACTCTTCTTTTATTCCCAAAACATGTCCATGAAAAAGAATTTTGACATACTGCAGGGCCCAGCACGCAGATGATGTTTCTGTCTTCTGCCTGGGTCCTGCATAAAGACAGAATTGTGGCACATTTTTGTGCCCCTCAGCCTGATGCTGTAACTCTCTTGCCTGTGCTAGAGAAACAGAAAGTATTTTTACTTATTTTGGGCACACTCAGCAGAAGTGTGTCTGTCCCCCACCCCACCCCATATCTGGGATTGTGTCATATTGCTGGGTCCAGCACCCAATTAATGTAAGCCTCATTTCTAGAACCCTACCTGGAGAAGGCATTGTGACATATTGCTTGGCACAGCACCTAAGTTGTGCTACCCTCCTGGCAAGTTTATTTATTTATTTTTTTCTTCCTACAAATGGTATTATGAAATTTACATTGATTCAATTCAGAGGCATGGTGACCAAACTTAAATTGGGATTCCACCAATAGCAGATATTTGCCTATTATCTTTACACTTAGGGCAATATTTAAAGTTGTAGGTTGCATATTTGTAGAAAGCTCACAGCAGCTTACAACACTAACTCATATTCAAAAAACTGCTTGGGCAGTATACAGTTTTATAACAGGGCTTGATTACACATGCAGGTGAGTGCAAAAGTTTTCAGCATCCCATATTTACAAAGCCACCTGTTGAAGTCCTGAGTATAAAAAAGTAAATAAAGTATGAAGTTGAAATTTTGACTTTCATACGTGGATCTTGCTACAGGTGAGATGGTGACTATTTTCTGGATCTCACAGACATAATAATGGGTGTCCTGTCTGAACTCAGCCTATTAGATGTTGACAATTATAACTGGGTTTAAGGTAATATGTAAGATTGTGAGTAAATATGAGTATGTAGGACTCAGAGTGGTTTTTAAATCTCATGTATGTTGCATAAAGCCTCTGGATGTTGTAGAGTATGTCATATAATGATGCAGGACACATGTAAGCTTGTGACTGTAATATGCATGCCAAGCTAAAAGTTAAAGGTGTCACCTTAAAGATGAGGAAATTGTATCATAATATGTACTGGTACATATTACATAGTACCCTGGTGTTGAGAATTCTGGCTGAAATTATTTACCATAGGTGGAATGTGAAATACTGCCCTGTGTGTGTGTATATATATATATGTGTACACATATATACACACACACACATATATATAACATGTATATATACACAATGTGTATATATACATATATATATATAATGTGGATTATATATGGAGTTTCATAACAAGGGCCAGCAAAAATTTCAAATTGTGATTTCAGATTATAAAATATGGAATTTATATATATATAAAATGTGTGTGTATATATGTGTGATTATATATATATATATATAAAATGTGTGTGTATATGAGATTTCAGATTGTAAAATATGGATTTTATATATATAAAATATGGTTTATATATATATATAATGTGTGTGTGTATATATAGCTGAGTTAGAATCATCATAAGGTGACTCTTCTGTTCAGAGTCAGATAACAGGGGACATTATCACATATCTCTGGGACTAGCAGTTAGGTGATGTGTCTCTCCTACCAGGGCCCTGCCTACAGGAGACACTGTGACATTTCACTGGATATAGCATATATATAACATGACTCTGCTCTCTGACTTGATACTGCCCACCAAAGAATTTGCGATATACCACTGAGTGCAAAACAAAGGTGCTGTGACTCTTCTCTTTGTCCTGGACTCTACCAAGAGAGGGAATTATAGCATATTGCTGTGCCCAGCACACAGAGGGTGTAACAATCTACTATTTTTTCAATCTTGTATACAGTGGGCATTATGACATGTTGTTTGAGACTGTACCGAGGAGTGTTATGATTCTTCTGCCTAGTCCTGCCTACAAAAGAGATTACAAGTATCCCTGGCTCAGCACCCAGATGATGTGACTCTTCTGTCTTGTCTCTGTCTATAGATGAAATTGTGATATATACTGGAATCAGCACATATACACAATAATAACTCTTACAACTAGACCTAGTCAGGGAAGATATTTCGACTCTCCTAGTCTGTCTTACAGTAATGGGTAATGTTCTAGATCTCCCATCTGTAAGAATTCTCAGAGAAGTATGCTACACAGGCATATCATATAAAGACTGGGTGGTACAAAGTGTGTCATAACAGTCATCAGGAACTAGGTGCTATTATGACTCTTGGATGCATACCCAGCTGAAATGATTGCCATTCTCACACATGAACAGAGCCTACAAATAAGGTACAAAGTCTCACACACATAAGCATTGTTACTCACATACTCACATCTTATCCAAAGGGGGTCTGGTGATGATTGCATCATGAAACTGCAGAACTGTGGTGCTTTGACTCTCCTACTGGAACACAATATTCAAGTATTCAAATAGAATTGGGGCTCTTTAACATGGATTTTACCCATTGTTGAGACTGTGACTCTGGTACTTCGACCCAACTCACAGGAGGTGTTGACTTTTTTTTGAGACAGAGTCTCGCTGTGTTGCCCATGCTGGAGTGCAGTGGCATGATCTCGGTAACAGCAACTCTGTCTCCGGTGTTCACGCCATTCTCCTGCCTCAGCCTCCTCTGTAGCTGGGATTAGAGGCACCCACCACCATGCCCGGCTAATTTTTTGTATTTTAAGTAGAGATGGGGTTTCATCATGTTAGCCAGGATGGTCTCAGTCTCCTGAACTCGTGATGCACCCATCTCAGCTTCCCAAAGTGCTGGGAATACAGGTGTGAGCCACCACACTGAGCTGAGGTGTTGACTTTCATACCCAAAGCAAGCATATGTGTAGGACTGTGAAACTTATTTCCGAATATTTTTGAGTATGTGATTGAGAAGCATGATTTTGCCAAGTGTCTAAGTGTTTTGACTCTCCTTTCTAGGCCCAGAGCAGAGTTGAAATTGTGACATACATGCACCAAGTACCTAAGCAATATGTAATACCCTTTTGGCAATGCAACAAAGGGCAGATTTATAAACTGGGACCAGCAACCCACTGATGTAAAACCTTGAACTTAACCCTGCCAACAAAGAGTATTGGGGCTTTTATCTAGGCCTATCACATAAATGATGTGACTTCCTACTACTGCTTTGGCCTTGCACTTATGGTGAATTGTGACTCATGACTGGGTACTGCACCCAGGTGATGTGAATCTATTTTTGAAGCAGTTCTGCCAATAGGAAACTTGGTAAATTATCACTTGTCTCAGCACCTAGGTGGTGTTTCTTCTCTCTAGCCTGGGCACTGAACACCAGTGACATATTGCTGAACCCAGCACCAAGATGAGGTCACTCTCCTGCCTTAGTCCTTCACATAAGGGGCATTGTGACATATATCCAGCCCGATTTCCTGGATGATATTCATCTTCTCTTGTTCTGAAGCTCTGCCAATGGGCAGGGGTGGGGATGAGACTTTGATATATCACTGAAACCAGCATCCAGGTGATGGGACCCTTCTTCCAGAGTCCTTCCCACAAGGAGGCTTGTGACATTTCACTGGACCAGTACCCACTCAGGTGATAGTTTTCTTTCTTCTCTCTGTCCACAGGTGATATTTTGCCATATACCTGAGACTTGATCAAAGGCCTATTAATGACTGTTTCTCTGGAGCCAGGACATGTGTAGGATCATGACCCTCATCGCTGAACCTTGCCACAAGTGTGATTGTGACATACATTTTTGCCCAGGACCTGGGTGATTCAAAGATCCTGCCTAGTTATAGTCCACAGATAACATGTTGATATGTACCTTGGCCAAGAACCTTGGTGATTTGACTCTTGTGTCTTAACAGTGTCATCAGAAGAGATCATAACGTATCTTCGGATATGGAAACATGGGGAAATATCATTGATCCTGTGATCTAAGTGTTGTGATTCTCATTTTCTGCCTGGGGTTTCATTATAGGAGGATTTTGACATATTGCTGAGCCCAACAGTCACGATATGTGACTCTCCTCTTTTTCCTGAACTGTGCTCACAAAAAGATACTGTGACCTATTGCAGGGCTCATAACCTAGATGATGTTGCTCTTCTGCCTGAGTTCTGCATAAAGAGGAAATTATGGCATATTGCCTGTTGCTGGGCCCAGAACACTTATGATGTGTCTCTCCTGCCTGTGCTGGAGCCACCAAAGATATTTTGATGTATCTTGGGCCCATTGCATAGGTGTTTTGGCTCACATAACTTGGCTGGGTTTTTTTCTATGTGTGAGATGGTATATTTCTAGATCCAGCATCCAGTTAATGTGGCCTGCAGCCCATTCCTATACCCTGCTTAGAGAAGGAAATGTGCCTAAGTGATATTACCCTCCTGCCTAATTTTGCTCCCAATGGGATTATGACATTGACTTTGCTTCAGTTCACAGATTCTGCCAATAGGAGATATTTTTCTCTCATCATTAAGTTTAAAACAATAGCTAAGGTCCTGTGTTGCATAGTGAAACCAACCTCACAGGATCTTACACTAACTTATATTGTATAAACTCTTTGTGGTAGAGCGTTTCATAACAAGGGCCTGCAAAAATTTCAGATTCAGGCTCTCAGTTACACACCCAGTTTAAATTAAAAGTAATCATCATCCCACATTTACAATGCCTACTGTTGAAGTCCTGATTCTAACAAGGGAATACAGCACAAAGTTGGACTTGCGGCTTTTACACGTGGACAGGTCACAGATGAAATGGCTGCTCATTTCTGAACACAGATCACAGACATAATAATAAGTGCTCTCCCTTAACCCTGCCTTTAGGAGAGATATTGTCTATCAAACTTGGGTTTAGGGCAATATGTAGGATTGTGAGTCCACATGAGCATAAAAACCTCAGAGAGGTTTGCAACTCTCAAGGAGGTTTTATAAACTCCTCAGATGTTGTAGAGAGTGTCGTACATTGGCCCAGCACACACATGAGATTCTGACTCTAATATACATGCTCAACTAAAAGTTAAAGGCAGGTTTTGAGACTTTTTGGCTCAAATTCTTTTCCTTAGGTGTATTGTTACCAATGGCTCTGTCAGAATTATAACAACATGACTCTTCTGCATGGACCTAAACAGCAGGAGATATTGTCACATATCTTGAGACTATCAGCCAGGTGGTATGTCTCTTGCCAGTGCCCTGCCCACAGGGAACACTGACATATCACTAGATATAGCACGGAGGTAATATGACTCTCCTCTTCTGCCTGGATCCTGCCCCCCAAAGAAATGGTGACATACCACTGAGCGCAATACCTAGGTGATGTGACTCTCCTCTTTGTCCAGGACACTGCCAAGGGAAATAATTATAACCTATTGCTGAATGCAGCACCTGGGGGTTTGAGAATCCACTTTTTTTTCCACCTTGTATACATTGGATATTATGACATATTATTTGAGAGTGTACCCTTTTTATGGCTCTTTGACTAGGTCCTGCCTACCAAAGAGATTATAATGTATCCCTGTCTCAGGACCTAGAAGATATGACTTTTCTGATTCTCTCTGTCCAAAGTGAAATTGTCACCTATTCCTTGATTAAGCTCATATACAAAGTAACAACTGTCATACTGAAATCCAGCCAGGGAAGATATTTTGACTCTCATAGCCTGACTTAAAAACATTGATAAAATGTTAGATCTCCCACCTATAAGTATTCACAGAACAGTATGCTACTCAGATATATCATGCAAATCCTGAGTGATACATAGAGTGTCATACCAGGCACCAGCAACTAGGTGCTATTGTGACTCTTGGATGCACACCCAGCTGACACAATTGGCATTCTCTCACATGAACAGAGACTAAAATGAGGTACTACATCTCACACAGATAGGCAGTTGAAGCTTGAAATTTTTACTCTCATAAATGAAAGTGAACCACAGGTGGCATTTTGATGTTTGAACAATGACCCAGCACTCATGTGGTGCTTTGACTCTCCTACTGGAGTACAATCTTCAAGTGGGAATGGGGCTTTTATACATGACCTTGCCTTTTGAAAAGACTGTGACTCTTACACTAACTCATGGGAGATGTCCACTCTTATATCTAAAGGAAGAACTTGTGTGGGACTGTGAGAAATATTTTTGAACATTTTCAAGTGTGTGATTGAGAAGTGTGACTTTGCCCAGCATTTGAGAGCTTGACTCTCCTTTCTAGTCCCAGAGCACAGTGGAAATTGTGACATATGTGCACAAGCACCTGATCAATGCGTAACACTTTGTTTGGCCAATACAGGAATACAGGAAATTTACAGATCTATGAGACTAGCATCCAAGTTTTGTTATATTTCTTTTATAATCCTGCCTACAAAGAGAATGTTGTATTATTTCTGGCTGAAGACTTAGGTGATGTTGTTTTCCTCCCAGTCTAATAACCGCAGAGGGGATGGTGACATATACCTAGACACAGGTAATAAGCATAGTACTGACTCTCATATGTGAACCCAGCAATAGGAGAAATTTTGACCCATTTAACTAGGTTGAGGTACATGAGTGATGTCCAGTTCTGGTAAAAAAAAGTCACAGAAGATTACAACGCTCACACATATTTTATAAGACCCTTAGCTTGTATAGACAGTGTCATAACAAGGAGTAGAACAGAAACAAAATTTTGAGTCTTATATGCACACCCAACAGATGGTAAAGATTTTCACCATCACAGGTAGATGAAGGCAACTGTCCTCCATGAAAACAGGACATGTGTGGTATTGCAAATCTAATCCCCAGAATTTTATTTCATTGTGACTGTGATATAAATCTTTGTCAATCTCCTGTGTGATTTCACTCTTCAGATGGGTTCCAGTATATATATGAGATTTGGACATCTACTTGGGCCACACTTGAAGTGATGAGACTTTTCTGCCTGGACCCTGCTCTCTGTAAGAATTGCAACATCACTGGATCCAGCATCAAGGTGTCATTATATTTTGCCTGCACCATGCCTGAAGACATCATTGTGACATGTCACTTCATTCATCAGTTTGTTAGAAGATGTAATTCTCCTTTCTGGTGTGAGTCCTGCATACAGGGCAAAAGAGTGACATATTCCTAGGACAGCCACACAGGTGATGATACTCTTTTGCCAGGGCCATGTCCAAGAGAGGGCATTTTTGACATATCACAGGTTCTATCACAAGTGAAATTGTGATCCTTGCATGCTCAGCTAGTTGACACTAATGACTGTCATCATCTAACATGTATGAAGCCAACTGTCACACATGAAAACAAGACATGTGTGGTATTGTAAATCTCATCTCTGGAATTTTCTACAGAGTGATTGTGATGCAAATCTTTTCCAAGCATCTGTGTAATTTGACTCACCAGAAGTGTATCAGCCCATATATAAGACTGTGATGTTTACCTAGGCCAAATGGAGGTGACGTGACTCTCCTCCCTGGGCCCTTTTCTCAGTAAGGATTGTGACATGTCACTGGATCTAGAATCCAGGTGATGTTACATTCTTGCCTGCCCCATGCCCACCAAAATTGCTGTTACATAATTTTGTGTCCACCTCTTAGGGGATGTAACTCTTCTCTCTGTCATTGGCCCTGCACAAAGGAAGAATAGTGACATATTGCTCAGCCAGGCACATAGATTAGAGTATTTTTAGGCCAGAGTCATGCCCAAAGTAGGGCATTGTGACATATCTCTGGGCTTATCACAGAGTTTATGTGGCTTTCTTGCTTGGGCCTTGCCAAAGTAGAGAGTGACATATTTCCAGGCCAGGCACCATGATATTCTTTTGCTAGGGTTATGCTTTATAGAGGACATTGTGACATACATCTGGGCCTATCACCTTGGTGAAGTGACTCCCTGCTTTGGCACTACTCACATGGAGCATTGTGGTGTAAGCAGAGAACCTGCACCTAGATGATGCAGCTCTTTTTGCTGGGTGCTGTGTTAACAGAGTCTTGTGAAATATCTCAGGACACAGCACCCAAGTGATGTGGCTCTTTTGCCTGTTTTCTGCCCACATGTTACATTGTGACATTCCTAGGAAAGCACCTAGGTGATATGACTCTCCTCATCTCCCTAAACCATGCCTGCTGTTGACATTGGGATGCAGGGATTCAGTCAGCCTGGTGGGAAAAACTTAAAGATAAAGTTAAAAAATATACACACAGAATCTTTTGGAAGGCTTGAGGTTTCTACAAAGTGTTTGGCTGAAGGCAGCCTTATTCCTTTTGAGTTATAGCAAGGGTATTAAACAAAGGAACGTGTAGAAGTCTATTTAAGTAGCTTGTTCACTTATGTGGTTCTGAAACTAACATTTGACCATTCAGGAGTGAATGAGTGTTCTACACTCGTTGGGGGTCGGCAATGGTAATTACCTTCTGGTGGTGTTTACTTGAGATTTTTGTCATTTAATGTGTGCTGAATAAATTCCAGGAGAGTCAGTGAATTGAGGCCACAGCTGACAGCACTCTCCTTGAAGCCTGTAAGTGGACTGATCTCTCAGGCGGACTGATAAGCATAGTATGTGCATCAGCATACATCATTCATTTGTCATAGTGTCGGGGTTTCCTGGATGGACCTCACATTGGGACATGTCTCTGAGCCCATGACCTAAGTGATGTGGCTCTCCTTTTCTGCCTGGGCCTTCACATTAGGAGGATTTTGACACATTGCTGAGCCTGGCACTCAAGATACATAACTCTCCTCTTTTTTCGGACAATGCCAACAAAAAGAGAATTTTGACATATTGTGGGATCACCAGATGATGTTACTCTTCTGATTGGGATCAGCATAAAGAAGAAATTATGACATATTGCATATTGCTGGGCCTAGCACCCCTGTGATGTGATTCTCCTGCCTGTGCTGGAGCCACTGTAGGTATATTGACATATCTTGGGCCCATCATGTTGGTGTTTTGGCTGTCATTACCAGGCTGGGTTTTTTACACATGTGAGATGGTGTCATACTGCTAGGTCCAGCACCCAGTTTATGTGACCCAATTTTCTATACCCTGTCTAGAGTACGCATGGTGACATATTGGTTTGCACAGCATCTAAGTGATGTTACCTTACTGCCTAGTTTTTGGCCAAAAATGGGGTTATGACATATATTTTCCTTCAGTTCAAAGGATGATAATCAAACTTATATTGGAATGGAGACAACAGGGATATTTTGCTTCTCATACTTAGGCTTACGGCAATATGGAAGCCCTGGGTTGCATATTTTTACCATGCTCACAGAAGTTTACACCACTATCTTATATTGTATAAACACTTTTGTGGTAGAGAGTTTCATAACAGGAGCCAGCAAAAAGTTCAGATTGGGACTCTCAATTACACAGCATGGAAAAATTAAAAGTTGTCATTATCCCACACTTAAAATTCCCACTGTTGAGATTCTAAGTGTAACAAGCAAATATAGTACAAAGTTGGAATTGTAAATTTTATGTATGCATCTGGCCAAAGGTGGGATGGTGGCTCATTTCTGGACCCAGTCCATAGACAAAATAGGTCTTCACCCTTAAATCTGCCTATAGGAGACACGTTGACTAAAAATCTTGGGTTCAGGACAATATATAAGATTGCGAGTCCATGTAACCATGTAGACCTCAGAGAGGTTTCTATGCCACATGAAGGTTTTATAAATCCCTCAGATGTATGGAGAGAGTCATATAGTGGTCCAGCACACACGTGAGACTGTGACAATAATATACACACTCAGCTTAAAGTTAGCTGTCACCCTCAAAGATGAGGAGATTGTGTCATATCACTGGGCCTAGTACCCAGGTTTTGAGATGTTAGGGTTCATATCCCTTTCCACGGGGGCATTGTTACATATCGCTGGGTCAAAATCATAATGATGTCAATCTTTTGCCTGGGTCTTGTCAAGAGGGGATATTATCACATATGTCTGAGCCTATTAGCTTGGGGATGTGTCTCCCCTGAGAGTGCCCTGCCCACAGGAAATATTGTGACTTATCGCTAGATATAGATTCCACGTAATGTGACTCTCCTCTCCTGCCTAGATCCTGCCCACTGAAGTAATTGTGACATAGTGCTGAATGCAAAATCTAGCTGAGTCATATTACCAAACATTTAGGTCATATGACTCTCCTTTTCTGCCTGAACGTGGCCCACAAGCGACACTGTGCCACAGAGCTGGATCTAGCACACTAGTTTTGTCACATATCACAAAGTATTCTGCCTACAAAGTAAATATTGGAATTTTTCTGGCTCAGCAATCAGGTTATTTGGCTGTTTGACTGTTTCACTACCACGAGGTAAACTTGACATAAACCTGTGAACAGTTCATAGGCATGGTAATGACTCTCCTATGTGTACCCCACAAATAGGAGTAATTTTGACTGTCATAACTTTTTTTAGAAACAGGAATGATTACATCTCTTTCTGGTAAGAAAAAAGTCACAGAAGTTTACAACAACCTCAAGAGAAAATTTTAGTCTTACATGCACGCCTAGCAGTCAGTAACGACTGTCATTGTCTCACATATATGAAGCCAACAGTCACTTGTGAAAATAGGATATGTGTGGAATTGGTAATCTCATCTCAGGAATTTTCTGCCAGTGTGATTGTGATGTAAATCTTTGCTGAGAAACTGTGTGATTTGACTCTACAGACTGGCTCCACCCCCCGATATGTTGTTAGGTTATCTACCTGGGCCAGCCTCTAGGTGATGTGACTCTTCTGCCTGGGCCTTGCTCTCAGTAAGAATCAAGGCATGTCACTAGATCCAGCACCCAGGTAGTGTTACATTTATTTCTGAGCCATGCCCACATAAATCATTGTGACATATCACTGTGTGAACAATTTGGGTGATATAACTCTCCTCATTAGAATGCACAGAGTGGAGGATAGTGACATATGGCTGGATGAGGTACTCTTTTGCTAGGGCCTTGTTCTAAAGAGGGTGTAGTGACAAATCTGTGGGCCTATCACCTAGGTGATGTTGATCTCCTGCTTGGGTCCTGCTTACCTGGATAGTGACATGTTGCTAGCCTAGGCATGCAGGCGATGGTACTCTTTCCACGGGGCCATGCCTCAAGGAAGACTTTGTGACATATCCCTGGGCCTATGGTCTAGGTGATGTGACTCTTGGCTTGAGCCCTGACCACATGGAGTATTGTTACCTAAGGGTAAAACCTGCGCCTATTTATTATAACTCTCTTGCCCGGGTCCTGTCCTAAGGGAGGCATGTGACACATTTCAGGACCCAGCATCATGGTGATGTGGCTATTCTGCTTGGCTTCACCTCACATGTAAGATTGTTTCATATATCTGGGAAAGCACCTGAGTGACATGACTCTAGTCTTCTATCTGACCCCTACCTACTTAGGACATTTGGCCAATTATCTGAGCCCGGGTCCTAAGTGATGTGACTCTTTCTTCTGCTTGAGCCTTTGAAGTGTGGTGATATGACATATTGCTAAGCCCAATACTTAGGTAATACGATTCTGCTTTTTATCCCGAACTATGCACAGGAAAAGGAATTTGGACAGATTGTAGGGCCCAGCACCCAGATGATTTTCGTGTTCCATCTGCGGCTTGCATAAAGAAAGAATTATGGTACATTGCTGCTCCCCACCCCACGCTGGTGATGTAACTTTGCTGACTGTGCCAAAACAACATAAAGTATTTTTACTTACCTTGGAGTTATTATGTAGGTGTTTTTGCTCTCATTATTTTTCTGATTTTTTTTTTTTGTCACACAGGATTGTGTCATACTGCTGGTTCCAACACCCAGTTAACATAACCCTCATTTCTAAACCCTGCCTAAAAAAGGCATTTTGACATATTGCTCTGCACAGCGTCTTAGTTGTGCTACTCTCCTATCAAGTTTTTTTCCTACAAATGGGATTATGAAACTTACATTGCTTCATTTCATGGGCAAGATGGACAAACTTAAATTGAGGTTCCACTAATAGTGATATTTTGCCTATCATCACTATATTTTGCGCTATGGGTAAGGTTATGGGTTGCGAATTTGTGGAAAGCTCACTTAAGTTTTCAATACTAACTCATATTCTATAAACTCCTTAGGTGATACACAGAGTTTTATAACTGGGCCCAGCAAACGGGTAGGATCATGACTCTCGATTACACATGCAGGTGAGAGCAAAATTTGTCACCATACCACGTATACTAAGCGCAGTGTGGAAGTCCTGATTCCAACAAGTGAATATAGTACAAAGATGGAGTTGTGAGTTTCCTATGTGGATCTTGTAGGTGAGATAGTGAATCATTTCTGGACTCAGATTACAGGCATAATAATAGGTTTCCTGTCTGAACCCAGCCTACAAGAGTGATATTGGTGGGCGCTGAGAACGCGGGTCCACGCGTGTGATCGTCCGTGCGTCTAGCCCTTGCCCACGCAGCTTTGGCCTCCGGTTAACGCGCGCATCGGAAAGCCAGCCCCTGACTTCAAGGCCGCAGCCGTGGTTGACGGCGCCTTCAAAGAGGTGAAGCTGTCGGACTACAAAGGGAAGTACGTGGTCCTCTTTTTCTACCCTCTGGACTTCACTCCGTGCCCCACGGAGATCATCGCGTTCAGCAACCGTGCCGAGGACTTCCGCAAGCTGGGCTGCGAAGTGCTGGGCGTCTCGGTGGACTCTCAGTTCACCCACCTGGCTTGGATCAACACCCCCCGGAAGGAAGGAGGCTTGGGCCCCCTGAACATCACCCTGCTTGCTGACGTGACCAGACGCTTGTCTGAGGATTACGGCGTGCTGAAAACAGATGAAGGCACTGCCTACAGGGGCCTAATTATCATCGATGGCAAGGGTGTCCTTCGCCAGATCACTGTTAATAATTTGCCTGTGGGACGCTCCGTGGATGAGGCTCTGCGGCTGGTCCAGGCCTTCCAGTACACAGACGAGCATGGAGAAGTTTGTCCCGCTGGCTGGAAGCCTGGCAGTGACACGATTAAGCCCAACGTGGATGATAGCAAGGAATATTTCTCCAAACACAATTAGGCTAGCCAACGGATAGTAAGCTTGTGCCCCTACCTAGGTGCCTGTGCTGGGTGTCCACCTGTGCCCCCACCTGGGTGCCCTGTGCTGACCCAGGAAAGGCCAGACCTGCCCCTCCAAACCCTACAGTCTGGGACCCTGGAGGGCTAGGCCAAGGCCTTCTCATACCTCCACCTAGGAGCTGAATAGTGATGCCCTCCCCCCAGCCCACCTAGCTGCACACAGGCCTAGAGGTGACCAATAAAGTATTAGGGACAGGTGTAAAAAAAAAAAAAAAAAGTGATATTCGTTATCATAACCGAGTTTAGGGCAATATGTAAGATTGTGAGTCAATAAAAGCATGTAGGCCTCAGAGAGATTTGCAAATCTCATGTATATTGCATAAAGTCTCAGGCTGTGTTAGAGTGTATCATACAATGGCCCAAAACACATGTGAGATTGTGACCCTTATATACACACCAAGCTAACTGTTAAAGATGTTACACTAAATGATGAGAAGATTGTATCATATCACTAAGCCTAGTACCCTGGTGTTGACAGATTTTGGCTTAAATTCTTTCCCATGGGTGCATTGTAAAATATCGCTGAGCTAGGATCATAATAATGTGGCCAGGTATGGTGACTCACACTTGTAATCCCATCACTTTGGGAGTCCGAGGCATTTGGATCATGAGGACAGAAGATCGAAACCATCCTGGGTAACACGGTGAAATCCTGTGTCCACTGAAAATCAAAAAACTTAGCCGGGCATTGTGGCCGGCACCTCTGGTCCCAGCTACTCAGGAGGCTGAGGCAGGAGAATGGCATGAACCTGGGAGGTGGAACTTGCCCTGCACTTATGGTGCATTGTGACACATCACAGGGTACTACACTCAGGTGATGTGACTATTTTGGGGGGAGCGGTTTTGCCAATAAGAAGCTTTGTGACACATTACTTGTCTCAGCATCTAGGAGAGGTTTGTTCTCTTTTGCCTGGGCCCTGACCACCAGAGAGATTGTGAAATATTGATGAACCCAGCACCAAGTCTTGTCCCTCTCCTGCATGGTCCTGCCCACAGGGGAAATTGTGATATATATCCAGGCCAATTGCCTAGGTGAAGTTTGTCTCCTATCCTGCCTAAGCCCTGCCCACAGCGGGGCATGTCACTGAAATGTCACTGAAACCAACATTTATGTAATGCAATTCTTCTTGCAGAATACAACCCACAAGAAGGATTGTGACATTTCACTGGACCAGATCCCACTCAGGTGATGTGACTTTCCTTTCTTTTCCCTGCCCACAGGTGATGTTGTGCCATATACCTGAGACTAGATGAAAAGTCTAACAACGACTTGTGTAGCTGGAGCCAGGACACGTGTAGGATGGTGACTCTCATCCCTAAACTTTTCCACAGGTGTTATTGTGACATACCTTTGCCTAGCTCCTGAGTGATTTTATAATCCTGCCTAGTTATCACCTATGGATGACATTTTGACATATATCTGAGATAAGAACCTTGGTGATTCGACTCTCATGTCTTAACAGTATCCTCAGAAGAAACTGTAATATATTTCTAGACCCATTGTCTAAGTTATATGACTCTCCTCTCCTGCCTGAACCCTGCTTCCAGTGAAGAGTGTAGCATTTTTAAGCACTGCATCCAAGTGTTGCCTAATGTTTTCAACAGTAGGTATTGTGACATATTACTGTGCCCATCGTTTAGGTGGTATGACTGTCCTCTCCTAGAGGCATTATGCCATAGAGCTGGGTTTAGCACCCAATATTTGTTACTTTTCTGTGAGGGTCTTGCCTTCAAAGGGAATATTGGAATATTTCTGTCTTAGGATTTAGGTGACATGGTTGCTGTGCCTGTTTGATAACCATAAAGGGGATGATGACGCATACCTAGGCACAGCTAATAGGCACAATAATGACTCTTACATGTGGACTAAGCCAATAGGAGAAATTTTGATTCATCTAACTAGATTCATGTACATGAGTGATTTCCGGGATCTTCTTTGGTAAAAGGTCACAGAAGATTACAAAAGTCACATATATTTTATAACACCCTTGGGTTGTATAGAGAGTGTCATAACAGGGACTACCATACAAAAGGTATTGTGAGTCTCCAGTGCACACCAAGCTGGCAGTAAGGACTTTCACTATTACAGATGGGGGGAGGCAAATGTCCTCCATGAAAACAGGACATGTGTGGTATTGTAAATCTAATCCCTAGAATTTTATTCCATTTTGACTGTGATATAAATTTGTCAAGTACCTGTGTGATTTTATTCTTCACACTGGTTCCAGCCTACATATGGGATTTTGATATCTATCTGAGCCAATCTTAAAGTGACGTGACTCTTCTGCCTGGATCATGCTCAGTAAAAATGGTGACATCACTGGATCCAGTTCCCAGGTGACTTTACATTCTTGTCTGCACCATGCCCAAAAATATCACTATGACGTATTACTGTATCCATCACCTAGGAGACGTAACTCTCCTCTCTGGAATGAGCCCTGCACACAGGGCCAGATGGTGACACATTCCTACACCAGGCACACAGTTGATGATACTATTTTGCCAGGGCCATGCCCAAAAAAGAACATTTTGATATATCATAGGGCCTATCATGTAGGTGATATGACTCTGTTTTTCTGCTTGAGCTCAGGGTACTAGTGACACCGTGCCATATCTCTGAGCCCATGCCCTTAGTGATGTGACTCTCTTCCTCTGTCTGTGCTTTTATAATGGGAATATTGTGACATATTGATGAGTCCAGCACTTAGGTAATGTGACTTTCATCTTGTTACTGAACACTGCCCACAAGCAGGACTTTTCCTGTACTTCAGGGCCCAGCACCCAGATTATGTCACTCTTCTGCCTAGGTCATGCATAAATGGATAATTTTAGTATATTGCTTAGACCAGCACCCTGAGGATGTAATTCTCCTGTTTCTGCCAGAGCCGCCAAAGGTATTTTGACATACCATTGGCCCATTCTATAGGTGTTTTGACTGTCTTCACTTTTCTGGGTTTCTTCCACATGAGATTGTACCACATTGGTGGCTCCAATCCCCAGTTAACGTGACCCTCTTTTCTAGGCCCTGTCCAGAGAGGGCATTGTGACACATATTGCATAGCACAGCACCTAAGTGATTCTAAGTTTTTGCGTAGTTTTCTTGCCCACCAATGCGATTAGAACATATATTTTGCTTCAGTTCAAAGACAAGATGATCAAGCATATATTAGGATTCAACCAATAGGAGATATCTTGCATCTAGCAAATATGTTTAGGTCAATAGTTAAGGTCCCTCATTGCATATTTGTGCAGAACTCATTGAAATTTACAATACTAACTCATACCAGAAAAACTTGTGTGGTACAGAGATTTTCATAATAAGGTCCAGCAAAAAGTTAACATTGTACCTCTTGATGACACACTCTCATGAAAGTAAAACTTGTGGCCATTCTACATTTACAAAGTCCATTGTTGAGGTCCTCAGTCTAACAAGTAAATAGAGCAGAAAGTTGGAATTGTGACTTTCATAAGTGAATGTGGCCATTTATGGGATGGTGATTCATTTTTGGCCCCAGCTTACAGGCATAATGGTGGTCCCATTCCTGAGTCCAGCTTATAGGAAAGCTGTTTACTGTCATGGCTGGGTTTATGGCAATACATAAGATCATGAGTCCATGTAAGCGTGTAGACCTCAGAAAATTTAGCAACTCTGATGCATGTTGAACAAAGTTCCCTGATGTTGTAGAGAGTGCCATCCAATGGCCAGCATATATGTGACATATACACAACTAGCTAACAGTTAATATTTTCACCCTTAAAAATGAGAAGATTGTGTCATATCCATTGACTAAGTAGCCAGGTGTTGAGACATTTTGGTTTAAATTCCTTTCAATAAGGGCTTTGTTTCATATCACTGGTTTAGAATCATGATAATGTGATTCTTCTGCCAGGACCTTGTAATCAGGGAATATTTTTTGATATCTCTGGGCCTACTGACTAGGTGATATGTCTCCTTGCCAGTGTCCTGCCCACTGGCCTATCATGATACATAGCATCTATGTAATGTGACTCTCCCCTCCTGCCTGGATCCTGCTGACTGAAGAAATAATGACATGTTGCTGAGTGTAAAACTTTGGTGACATGACTTCCCTCTTTTTCCTAAACTCTGCCAAGGCAAGGCATTATTCCATATTTCTGAGCCCAGTACCCAGTGGGTGTGATTCTCTTTTTATTCTTCAAAACTATCTAAATTGAGGATGATGACATATTATTTGAGGCTGTAGGCAAGTGATGTGTCTCTTTTGTGTAGTTTCTGCCCACAAGTTAGATTGTGACATATAACTAGGAAAGCACCAAGGTGATATGACTCTCCTTTTCTGTCTGGGCCCTGCCTACTGGGGGCAATGGGAAATGGCTCTGAGCCCTTGATGTAAGTAAAGTGACTGCCTCTTCTCTCTGGCTTTTATGTCAGTGGATTGTACTATATTGGTAAGCCCAGCACTTAGGTTATTTTACTTTTTCTTTTTTCCTTGAACCATGATCACATAAACAATTTTGACATATTGCAGGGCCCCAGCACACAGATGATGTTACTCATTTGCCTAGGTCCTGCATATAAAGAGAATTATGGCATATTTCTGGGCCCAGAACCCTAATAATGTGACTCTCATGCTTGTCCAAGAGCCACAGAAGGTATTTTGACCTCTCTTGAGCCCACTATGTAGGTGTTTTTTCTCTCATAACTTGGCTTTTTTGTGGGGGCAGAGGGGATGGAATCTTACTCTGTCACCCGGGCCAGAGTTCTGAAGTGCAATGGCATGATCTCAGCTCAGCCTGAGTGACAGAGGGAGACTGAATCTCAAAAAAAAAAAAAAAAAAAGAAAAGAAAAAAAAATTCAGAGCAATGTAACTTTTCAGCTTTTACCCAGTCAACAGGGGATATTATCACATATTTTTGGACTTACCAGCTAGGCAATATGTTTCTCCTTACAGTTTTCTGGCCACAGAGGACACTCTGACATATCGCTATGTATAGCATATAGGTAATGTGACTCTCCTCTCTTGTCTTATGACATATTACTGAATGTAAAACCTTGGTGACATAACTTTCCTCTTTTTCCTAAACTCTGCCAAGAGAAGGAATTATTCCAAATTTCTGAGCCCAACACCCAGTTGGTGTGACTCTCTTTTTTTTCTTCAAAACTGTCTACATTGGGGATGATGACATTATTTGAGGCTGTACTACGGAAGCACCTGGGTGATATGACTCTCCTTTTCTGTCTGGGCCCTGCCTATTGGGGGCACAGGGAAATATCTCTGAGCCTATGATCTAAATAAAGTGACTGCTTCTTCTCCCTGGTTTTTACATCAGAAGATTGTGCCATATTGTTGAGTCCAGACCTCAGGCTATTTTACCCTACTTCTTTTTTTTTTTTTTTTTTTATACCGTGAACACACAAAAAATTTTGACATATTGCAGGGCCCCAGCACACAGATGATGTTAATCTTTTGCTGGATCCTGCATATAGAGAGAATTATGGTATATTTCTGTTCCCAGAACTCCAATAATGTGACTCTCATGCTTGTCCCAGAGCCACAGAAGGTATTCTGACCTCTCCTGGGCCCATTATGTAGGCGTTCTGTCTCTTATAACTTGGATTTTTTTTTTGGAGGGGTCGGGGGGCGGGGGTGGATGGAGTCTTGCTCTGTCACCCAGGATGGCGCTCTGGAGTGAAATGGCATGATCTTGGCTCAGTGCAACCTCCACCTCCTAGGATCAAGCTATTTTCCTGCCTCAGCCTCCTGGGTAGCTGGGATTACAGGCAAGTGCCACTATGCTTGGCTAATTTTTGTATTTTTAGTAGAGACAGGATTTCATTATGTTGGTCAGGCTGATCTAGAACTCTTTTCTTCATGATTTGCCTGCTTCAGCCTCCGAAAGTGTTGGGATTACAGGTGTGAGGCACCATGCCCGACCTGGATATTTTTCCACATTTGAGACTGGGACATATTGCTGAGTCCATGTGACTCTAATTCCTATACGCTGCCTAGAGAGGGCATTGGAACATGTTGCTTGACACAGCACCTAAGTAATGTTACCCTCTTGCCTGGTTTTTTGCCCACAAATGGGACTATGACATATTCTTTATTTCAGTTCACAGGTGTAATGGTCAAACTTATATGTGGATTTGGCCAATAGGAGATATTTTTCCTTTCATCACTAGGCATAAGGCAATAGGGAAGGTCCTTGGTTGCACATTTGTAGAAAGCTCACAGAACTTTACAACACTAACTCATAATGTATAAGTTCTTTGAGTAGAAAGAGAGTTTCATGACAAGGACCAGCAAAAAGTTGAGATTGGGACTCTCAATTACATTCCCAGGTGAAAGCAAATGTTGTCACCATCCCAAATGTCCAAAGGCCATTGTTAATGTCCTGAGTCTAACAAGAGAATACAGTACCAAGTTGGAATTTTGACCTTCATATGTGGATTTGGCCACAGGTGGGATGGTGACTTATTTCTGTGTCCTGCTTATAGGCATAATAATGGGTCTCATACCTAAAACCAGCCTACAGAAAATGTATTTACTATTATACCTAGGATTAGGGCAATATGTGAGATCATGAATCCCTGTGAGCATGTAGGCTTCAGAGTGGTTCACAACCCTGATGCATGCTGTATAAAGACTTCAAATGTTGTAGAGTGTCATATAATAGACCCAAAACACATGATATTGTGACTCTCATAAAATTGAGCATGCACAGCTCAATTTAATGGTGTCACCCACGAAGACAAAAGATTTGTCCTATTACTAGGTCTAGTACCCAGGTGTTGAGACTTTTTGGTTTTTTTTTTTTCCCATGGGTACATTTTGACATACCACAGGGTCAGAATAATAATCATGTTACTTCTGCCTGGCCCCTACAAACAGGGGATATTATCACGTATCTCTGAGCCTATGAGACAGGTGATTTGTCTCTCCTGCCTGTACCCACCCCCAGAGTACATGGTGAAATATCCTTTGACCAAACATCTAGGTCATGTGACTCTCCTCTCCTGGCTGGGTCTTGTGGTGACATACCACTGATTACAAAACCCAAGTGATGTGACCCTCCTTCATATCCTACACTGTGCCAAGACAGGGAATTATTACATATAGCAAAGCCCAACATCTAGGTGATTTAACCCTTCTGACTAGGCCCAGCCTACAAATGAGATTATATTGTGTCACTGGCTCATCACCCAGGTTATGTGACTCTCCCGCCTTGTCCCAGTTCACAGGTGAAATTGTGACATATAGCTGGGTTAAGCACACATGGGCAACAATAACTTTCTTTCCTGGACCCAGCCAGTAGAGATATTGTGACTCTCCTAGCCAGTCTCATTGCCATGGGTAAGGCCCTGGGTTTTTCACTTGCAAAAAGTTCATAAAGGATTATAACACTCTGGTATATCATGTAAAGCCTTATTGGTACAAAGAGTGTCATAACTGAGAACAACAACTAGGTAAGAATGTGACTCTTGTATGCACACCTAGGTGGCACAATTGTCATTCTCCCACATAAACAGGGCCTAGGAGTGTGGTACTAAATCTCACATATAAAAAGCAGTAGAAGGTTGAAATAATCAGTGTCATAAATGGATCTAATTTACAGGGGGTTTGGTAACATTTGAAACATGATTCAGCACACTTGTAATGCCGTGACTCTCCTACTGGAACATAACATTCAAGTAGGATTTAGGCTCCTATACATAGATCTTGCCCATGGTTGGGATTGTGACTTCTCTATTTCAAACAACTCATAGAAAGAGTTAACTCAAATACAAGAAACCAGGATTCATGTGGGATAAAAAAAAAAAACTTACTTATGAATGTTTCTGAGAGTGTGATTGGGACAGGTAAATTTGCCCAACATATGAATAATTTGACTGTCTCTTCCAAAACCAGGTCACAGATGAAATTGTGCCAAATGTGGAACAAGCACCTAAGTCATGTATAATACCTTCCTTGGCTATGCCTACAAAATAGCATTTTTATATATCCCTGGGACCATCACCCAGGTGAGGTGAATTGTTTGCATGAAACCTGCCTCCAAAGAGAATTGTGTCCTATACAAAGGTCCATCATGTAAGTTATGTGACAACCTTATACTGCCTTGGCCCAACACTTACAGTGCATTGTGGTATGTAACTGGGTACTGCACCCTGGGGAAGTAATTCTCCTTCTTGGGTTCTACCAACAGAAAGCATTGTAACATATCACTTGGCACAACACCTAAGCTATGTTTTTTTTTTTTTTCCCCCTTTAGTCTGTGCCTTAATTACAGGGGGATTGTGACATATTGTTGGGTCCAGCACCAATGTGTGGTCACTCTCCAGCTTTGGTACTGCACAGAACAGACAGTATGATATATATCTAGGCCAGTTGCCTAGTTGAAGTGAGTCTCCTCTTTTTCCAGTTTCCTGCCTACAGAGGGATTTTTGATATGTCATTGAAACCAGTACCCAGGTGATGTGACTTTTCCACAAAGGCCTTCCCACAAGGGGTATTGTGACATCTCACAGGACCCACACTCATATAGGTGATGTGACTTTTTTGCCTTCTCTGTTTCCACAGGTGATATTGTACCATATATCTGAGACCATAACAAAAGCCTAATAACAACTCATATACTTGGAGCCAGAACATGTGCAAGATAATGACTCTTATTTCTAAACCTCTACACAAGTATAATTGTGACATATACCTTTGCCCAGCTCCAGAATGATTTAATAATTTGCCAGGTATATCCCACAAATGAGATTTTGACAAATACCTGGGCCAAGGACTTTGCTGATTTGACTATGCTATTACAATCCTCAGGGGGGATTGTGAAATATTTCCAGACACATTGTCTAGGTTACATGACTCTCCTCTACTGCCTGTATTCTGCTTCCTTTGTTAATTATAGCATTTCTAAATACTGCATCCAAATAATATGACTCCTGCTTGAGTCCTGTTTACAGGAGGTATTTTGACATATTTTTGGGCACATCATTTAGGTGAAATGACTCTACTTTCCTGCTCTGACAGTTTCCACAAAGGACACTGTGCCACAGAGCTGGACCTAGCACACAAGTTTTATGACATTTCTGACAAAACCTTGCCTACAAAGAGAATATTGGAATAATCATGGCCCAGCATTTAGGTAATATGGCTGTTCTGCCTGCTGCATAGTCATACAGAGAATTGTAATATGTCCCTAGGCATGGATCACATGAATGATAATGACTGTCATATGGGATTCAGCTAATACAGGTTATTTTGACTCTTATAACCTAGTTTAGGTACATGCATGATGTGCTGAATAACATTGTTATACAAATGTCACAAAAGATTGCAACATTCACACATATTTTCAAAGTCTTTGGCTTATAGAGACAGAGTCAAAGCAGGGCTCAGAACACAGGTGAAATTGTGAGTCTTGTATGCACACCCAACTGACAGTAAAGACTGTCAACATCTCACATGGATAAAGCCAAATATCACATATGAAAAAAGGATATGTGGTATTGTAAATCTCACCTTTGCAATTATTTATCACTGTGATTGTGATGTAAATCTTTGCCAACCACCTTTGTAATTTGACTCTCCAGACTTACTCCAGCCCAAATATGGGATTGTGATATCTAGCTAGGCCAACCTCATGGTGATGTGATTCTCCTGCCTGGGCCCTTCTCTAAGTAAGGATTATGACATACAACTGAATTTACAACCCAAGTGATGTTATATTCTTTCAGGCACCATGCCCACCCTAATTATTGTGTCGTATTTCTGTGTACCCCTCGTAGGTGATAAAATTGTGCTCTCTGGGATGAGCCATGCACAAAGGGAGGATAGTGACAAATTGCAAGGCCAGGCACACAGTTGCTATTTAGTCAGAGCCATGTTCAAAGGAGGACATCGTGACTTATATCGGGGCCTATCACCTGGGTTATATGGTTCTCCTGCTTGGGCCTTACCAACGTGGAATAACATATTTCTAGACCAGGCACATAGTTGCTGGTACTCTTTTGCCAGGGCTATGCTTCATAGAGGACATTGTGAAATATATTGGGGTTTATTACCTAGGTGCAGTGACTCCCTTCTTGGGCCCTGCCAAAATAAAGCATTGTGGAATAAGCAGAAAACCTAAATCTAGATGATGTAACTCTTTTTGCTGGGTGCTGTCCTAAGATAGTCTTGTGACATACCTCAGGACCCAGCACCCAAGTCATGTGGCTCTTCTACTTGGTTTCTGCCCCTGTGTTACATTGTGACAAATTTCTAGGGAAGCACCTAGGTGATGCGACTCTTCTCATCTGCCTGAGCCTCGCCTACTGGAGACATTGGGACATATCTCTGAACCCATGACCTAAGTGATGTGATGCTCACTGTCTACATGGGTCTTCACAATAGGAGGATTTTGGCACATTGCTGAGCCCAGCACTCCAGACAGGTTACTGACCTCTTTTTTCTGATCCATGAAATAACTAATTTTGACTTTTTGCATGGCCCAAAACCTAGATGATTTTACTCTTTTGCATGGGTTCTGCAAAAAGAGAAATTTACGGCGTATTGCATATTGATGGGTCCAACACCTTTATGATGTGCCTCTCCTGCCTGTACTGGAGCCACCGAAGGTTTTTTTTGTTGTTGTTTTTGCTTGTTTTTTGTTTGTTTGTTTGTTTGTTTTGACATATCTTGGGCTCGCTATATAGGTGTTTTGGCTCTCATAACTTGGCTGGGTTTTTTCTACATGTGGGATGGTGTCTTATCGCTGGGTCTAACACCCAATTAATGTGACCCAATTTCCTATACCCTGCCTAGAGAAGGAATTGTTACGCAGCATCACATGTGACACATGTGACATAGCATCACAAGGCATTGTGACACAGCATCTAAGTGATGTTACCCTCCTACCTAGTTTTATGCCCACAAATGGGATTATGATATATACCTTGCTTCTGTTCACAGGCATGATGATCAAACTTATATTTGGATTCAGCCAATAGGAATTTGTCTCTCATTGCAAAGCTTAGGGCAATAGGTAAACTGGGCTGCATGTTTGTTCCAAGCTGATGGAAGCTTACAACACTAACTTATATTGTATAAACTCTTTGTTGGTAGAGAGTCTCGTAACAGGACCCCACAAAAAGTTTAGATCAGGACTTTCAGTTATACACCCAGATGAAATTACAAGTTTTCACCATCCCACATTTACAATGGCCACTTTTGAAGTCCTGAGTGTAACAAGGAAATACAGCAGAGTTGGAGTTGTGACTTTTATATGTTGAGTTGGCCAAAGGTGGAATGATGACTCATTTCTGGACCCAACCCACAGACAAAATAATGGGTCTTCTCCCTTAACCCTGCCTATAGGAGAGATGTTGACTATCAAACCTGCGTTTAGGACAATATGTAAGATTGTGAGTCCATATGAGCACGTAGGCCTCAGAGAGGTTTACAATCTTCATGGAGGTTTTTCCTCCCTCCCTCCCTCCCTCTTTCTCTTTCTCTCTTTCTCTTTCTTTCTCTCTTTCTCTTTCTTTCTTTCTCTTTCTTTCCTTCTTTCTTCTTTCTTTCTCTCTTTCCTTCCTTCCTTCCTTCCTTCCTTCCTTCCTTCCTTCCTTCCTTCCTTCCTTCCTTCCTTCCTTCCTTCCTTCCTTCCTTCTTTCCTTCCTTCCTTCCTTCCTTCCTTCCTTCTTTCCTTCCTTCCTTCCTTCCTTCCTTCCTTCCTTCCTTCCTTCCTTCCTTCCTTCCTTCCTTCCTTCCTTCCTTCCTTCCTTCCTTTCTTCTTTTCTTTCTCTTTCTTTCTTTCTTTCTTTCTTTCTTTCTTTCTTTCTTTCTTTCTTTCTTTCTTTCTTTCTTTCTTTCTTTCTCTCTCTCTCTCTCTCTCTCTCTCTCTCTCTCTCTCTCTCTCTCTCTCTTTCTTTCTTTCTTTCTTTCTTTCCTTATTTTTTCCTTTTTTTTTTTTCTTGAGATGGAGTCACACTCTGTCACCCAGGCTGGAGTACAGTGGCGGATTCTCAGCTCACTGCAAACTCCGCCCTGTAAGTTCATGTGATTCTTTTGTCTCAGCCTACCAAGTAGCTGGAATTCCAGGTGCCTGCCACGGTGCCTGGCTAATTTTTGTTATTTTTAGTAGAGATTGGATTTTACCCAGGTGGGTGTTGAACTCCTGACCACATGATCTACCTGACTCAGCCTCCCAAAGTGCTGGGATTACAGGTGTGAGTCACCACACACTGCCTCTTCCTGCAGGTTTTATAAAGTCCGCAGATATTGTAGAAAGTGTCATACGCTGACCCAGCTCACATGTGAGATTTTGACTCTCATATACAACCTCATCTAAAAGTTAAAGGCTTTAATCTCAAAAATCATGAGATTGTGTCATGTCATTGGGCCTATTATCCAGGTGTTGTGAGACTGTGGTTCAAATTTTTTTCCATGGGTGCATTGTTACATATCACTGGGTCAAAATAATAATAATGTGACTCTTCTGGTTGGGCCCTGTCTACAGGAGACATTATCACCTATCTCTGGGACTATTAGCTAGATGGTGTGTCTCTCCAGCCTGTGCCCTGCCCCCTCAGGACATTTTGAAATATCGCTGAAACTAGCATCTAGGTAATGTAATTCTCCTCCCCTGCCTGGGTACTGCTACCAAAGGAATTGTGACATATGATTGATTGCAAAACCTAGGTGGTATGTCTTTCTTCTCCATTCAAAGGTTTATTTCTGTGCTACATTCTGTTTCATTACTTTGGTGTTCTACCTTTACACCATTACCAAAGTGCTTTGGTTACTGTAGGTTTTTGTGTGTGTTCAAAAATTGTTAAGTGTAAGGCTCCCAATATTTTTCTTCTTTTTCAAGATTGTCAGGCTTTTTGTAGTCCCTTGAGATTTTACTATTTTTTTTTCTATTTTTGAAAAACATAATTAAAATTAAAAAGGGGTGTGTTGAACATTGGGTCACTTTAAGCAGCGTGGACATCTTCACAACATTATGTCTTCCAACCCCTGAAAAAACTTACTCAAAAGTGTGTTGTTTGCTGAGCATGGTGGCTCATGCCTGCAATCCCAGCACTTTGGGAGTCCGAGGAGGGTGCATAGAGAAATCAGGAGATTGAGACAATTCTGGGCAAAATGGTAAAACTCCATCTCTACTAAAACGCAAAAAATTAGCTGGGCATGGTTGTGGGTCCTTGTAGTTCTAGCTACTTGGGAGGCTGAAGCAAAAGAATCCTTTGTCCCCAGAAACTGGACGTTGCAGTGAACTGAGATTATGCCACTGCACTCCAGCCTAGTGACAGAGTGATACTCTATCATAAAAGAAATTAAAAAAGAACAAAATCTGTTTTTTCAATATTTATATTTTTTGAACCATTCAGCTTTTCTTCTTTTACTGATTTCTAGCTTCATTCCATTCGAGTTGTAAATAATTGTAAAATTTCAACTAAAAAATTGTTAAGACTTCTTTGGTGGTGTCACCCGTAGTCCTTGTAGGAAAATGTTTTATGATCTATGGAAAATAATGTGTGTTCTATTTTCTGTATACATTTATTAAGTGTAATTATTGTATAGTGCATTCA